>NW_024367372.1:2477641-3190756 GCF_014805655.1 Passer montanus
TCCATTGCGGGACGAGCCCGGCGCGGGCGGCGGGAGCGCGGCCCGGGGCTGCGGGGGGAGGCGGCGGCGGAGCGAGGCGAGGGGCGGCCTCGCAGGGCGGAGCGGCGGGGAAGGCGAGCCGGCAGCCGGAGCGGGTGTGCGAACCCCACGGGCCGAGCGCCTACGAGAGGGGGAGGAGGAGCCGCCCCGCCGCCCGGGGATGGTGAGGAGGAGGCGGCGGCTGCCGGGAGCCCAGTGAGGCCTTCGCTCGGCGCCCGCCGCAGAGCCCGCCCGCCTCGCCGGCCGCCCCCTTCCCCCGCTCGCTCGCTGGCTCGCTCCCCCCTTCCCTCCCCTTCCCCTGACTCCCTCCCCGGCTCCCTTCCCCTGCCGCCGCCGCCTCCTCCCGGGGCTCCAGCCATGTAAGTGACCCGCTCCCCGGCTGGGAAGGGCTGGGGGAAGGAAGCGCCGGGGCCGGGGCCTGCTCGGCGCGGCCGCATTGTGCGGGGCCGGGAGGGAAGGGAAGGGCCGGGAAAGGGGGCGGCCGCTCTCCCTTCGCCTTCCCCGGGCGTGGGCTGCCCCGCCGGCCCCCGGGCACGGCCAGGCGGGCCGGGGGGCGAGGAGGCCCGGGTGCAGGAGGCCCCGGCCGGTCGGTCCGTGCTGCCGGCGGGCCCGGAGCGGACAGGAAGCTGTTGGCTCCCCGGGGATGCGGTGGGTGAGAGGGCGGCGGGGCGGGGGTCTCCCCTCGGGCCTGCCCCCGCCCCGGCCCCTGCGCGAGCATCCCCCGGGGAAACGGCGGTGGGGGCGGCTGGGGGGTGGCTTGTGGTATTTCTGAGACAGCGGCGAGCAGAGTAGCCGAGGGCCCCCCATTTTCTCAGCTCCCCCGCCCCCATTTTCTCCCCTTGTCTTCTGCGGCCGCGTTGTTCAGCCCAGCTCCGCTTTGCGGACCACTGAGTGTTTGCCGACGGGGGTGTGATTCTCTCCATGGGCATTTCGCGTGTGTAGGTGGCTGTGCAGCGCTTATGGACTTGATTTTTTTTTTCTTTTTTTTTTCCATGTTCTTAGAGACTTGTAGGACTTGTGCCTGTTTCTTTGTAAAAACGCATAATCAAGCATATAAACGTTCTGGTACTTTCAATTTATTTTACTGACAGGACGCTACTGATGCAGATACAGCTTGCACCTTATTGGTGGTGTGTGTCCCCCCACCCCTGTGGGAAATATTTAACTGTTTTGCATTGTTTTCCTACCACCTTTATCATGTAAGAAGCGAATCCATGATTTTCGCTTGTTTGTTTTATTTATACCACAGGAGGGATGTACGTTTCAAAATACAGTTATAAAAGGGAGTTACTAACACTTAATGCTGAAGAGTATTTGTTTGCAGGTAAATAAATTTGACATACTGCATGACTGGTAATTACTTTCATGTAGTAGTTAGTTTCATGGTGACAGCCACAACATTTGTCTGAGTTAGCAGATTTAAAGACACTGTGGAACTACCTTTGATTTTTTTTTTAAATAGTAGGGTTTGTGTTGTGTGTGGTGTTTATAGAACTGTTTTTGGTGTGCAGCAGCGGTAAATCAAATTTAAGAATTGATCCAGTGTCCACAAGTCACTTTCAGCTCCAGTATTCACTTACAGTCTTATAAAAATGTTCTGTAAGTGATTACATTAACAATTAAATAGTTTCACAACTGTCTCGATTTCTTTGGGGACTGAACAACACTTCAGTTACAAATACTTTAAAATGGAATTTGATTAAATATATCTCAGGTCGGTAGCAAAGTTCCGAGCAGCACAGTTCTTAAATTATATGAGCATAAACTGTAAAAAGACTTGTTCTTGTTTGGGAACATAAAGAAGATTTTGTCTGGGTTGCAGAGGGGCTTATGAAGAAGTCACTTTTCTGCCATCAGTCAGTTTGCTTAGTTTGTCCTATCAAACTGTTGTTGTGTTTGCAGCATGGACAGTTGGATGTCGTAACTGTGGCCCCTCACCTGAACAGCATTAACCTCCTGCCTATTGATCAGCAGAGGCAGGAGAGCACAAATATTTCAAATTACAGTTTTGTAAACCTAGATTAGGCTAATAGATTGGAAAAAAAAAATAAGGGGAGGGGGATGTGGCTGTAGAGATTTTTGTTTTTCAGTTACCATTTCCCCAATAACTTAGTATCTGAGAATCCTTTGTGAACCTTGTGATCAGCTGCACTTGCTGCCATGAAATTCCAGTTTAGATGTGGTGTCGTTGGACACATAGCAGCAAATACTGGTGGCCACACCTAAGTAGTGGCCCACAATGCCTTTTTGTAAGGGAAGCTGAGATGGTGGCACAACCTGGTCCTTCTAAGCTTCCTTGAAAGCTGTCTGCCCAGATTTGGTAACTGGGTCATGGTGCGAAGCTGCTGCAGGCTCAGAGGGCCTTGAGCACATTGGAATCACTGCTGCTCACATGAAACAGCCAGGGCAGGATTTGCGTAAGGCAGGAGATGTACTTCACTGGTCAAAGCCTGGTGGGAACATCTATCTGTACGCTCCACTTGAAACGTTGGCTGGAGCCCAACTTTGTTGTGTCTGTGCCGTTTTGGTGCAGTTGGCTGTCAGCTGGGAGCTTGCACTGGGAAGAGAGTGTAGGTTGCTCGTGGCGTCCCATGTAACGGGCCTGAACACACCACCCTGGCCCAGTCCAGCTCCTGTGTACCTCATCTGCTCTCATGACACTGTCATGTGGCCACTCTAGGCAAACTTGGGCAGCTGGATCCTGTTTTGCCTGGTCCTGCTGCTGTGCCTTATGAGAGCATGTAAGGATGTGCAGCATGTTTGAACTCCAAGTGTCCTGGGAGATACAGGAATGTGCCACACCAGGGCAGTGGGCATCAGTAACTGGTCTGTGACAGGGCAAAGTGTTAGCCCAGGGGAATGCTTTTTTGTAATCTACTTTCTGATCTGGGCTAATGAGTGCGGCCCAGACACACGTGCCAGGACTGAGGCTGGTGGGTCAGTCTCCCTTTAGTCCCTTGCTTACTCTCCCTCATGAAGATGAGGTGATTACATAGGTGCCCCCATAAGCTTAAGCTTAATGGAAGACTTCCTTTTCTTCCTTATGTGCTCTAGGGTGTGAGTGGGAACAAATATAAAACTTTGCATTGGAAAGAGAACTGGAAGTACAGATTAATATTTCTACTTTCTTCGAGAAGAAAGGTGAGGATAATGTATAGAGGAGAATGAGAGAAGGAGCTCTAATATGACTCTCCCAAATACAGAAAAGGCTCCACATTCTGTTGGATGGTTGGTTTGAATGACTTCTTAAAGCAGCTTTCATTGCTGCAGTGCCTACAGAAGTGAGTTATCTCATTATTTATGAAGAACTTTATGACCTTTAAGGAATTAATGTGTACGCAAAACCAGTGTCACCGTGATACAATGCTGATGTCATGCCATTCATGATTTACAGCACTTCAGCTACGTGAGGACTATTGCACTGTTAAAAAAAGTATTGCAGAAATGTGTATTAAAAAACAAGCAAAGAGAAGACTAAGAGAAAGACCAAGTTGTTTAGCTTTTGACAGTATTCAGTCCTGTGCAGACACAGACTGGAGCAGCCAGGTCATACTTACCTCAGATGCCCTCCCTTCACTGGGAACCATTCCTAGATGGCCATAAATGAGGACTGTAATCATTCCTTTTCTTTTTTTTTTTTTTTTTTTTTTTCTTTTTCCCCTCTAAGGATTTTAAGGAAAAGGAACTTTTTCTGGTTTACACATCTTCAGTAGTACGTTGACCTATAGTTAACTTGCTCTTCTATTCCGAGAAATCACTCTTGCTTGCTGCCACTGTCTTCAATAACGTCTCTTACTAAAATAGATATATTAGGCACAGCTTGAATGTGTGTTTTAAAATACAGTAGATAGAGCAGGTTTGCTGCTGCTGGAGCTGTGCCTATGGACATCATGTTAGACAGTGAGAAGGGTTCCCCAGCTCTTCACATTGCAAATTAAAAATAGATTAAGTTTCTCCATGTGAAGTAAGTGCTCTGACATGGCTGACTGAAGGACTGAGGTGGGACCCATGATGCAGGTTGGTGTCAGGAAGTGTTGAATGTTTTTCCACTTCGTTGTGCCATGGCTTCTTTACAAGACTCTCCACCCCTTTCACCACCCCTCTCCCCTGAAAGGAGGTGGGCAGGTAAAGACACATCCCAGAGAGCACTTGCTTCAGTAGCAAGTGGGAAATATTTCTTGGGTAAAAATGGTAGGGAAAAGGCAGTCCAAGCTGCTTGGACACCTTTTACACCTTCTGCAGAGAGTAGAAAAAATAGTCCCTCTGAACTTTGTATTTCTTGGTTGATCTGCTTTTTTTGGCTCTGTTGTCATTCAAATTTGGATTATTAAATGACAGTTTAGCTGATGACAAGTAGGAAGCTGCCAAGTTGTAATCCTGGCAAGTGTTAACACAGGAAAACCTGGAGTAAGTTAGCTGCAGATTGGAGAATTCTGTCCTTCATGCTTTTTTATGTTTTTAATAATAGTATTGCCCTTTCTACAGCCTAGTTTGTCTTGTAGCTTCCGTTTTTATGTATAGTTGTTGGAAAGGATATTGATTGCTCAGTTGCCTCTAAATGGTTGAATTCAGGATGCAGAGGTAGGATTGCACAGTCCCTGCACCCTGTATGACACAGAGTTAGAAGCGTTAACTTTCACACCTGGGTGTTGCATTTCCATACTCAAGCTGTGATAATCTTGGGGGTTTTGTTCAACACTTTGCAAATTGCTCAAGCCTCTAAGTTAGGTCTAGTCTCCTCTTGACATCAGCAAGCAAGTCTGGCTTGCATGGCTATTGTGCATTGTGCATGGCCATTTTGAAAGGAACAAGCCTGCTGTGTTTGTCAGGTTCTATCCTAATTGCTCTGGAGCTCAAGGAGTTTGTTCCAAGGTATCTCTGGCAGCTGTGGATTACTGGTCTCTATTCTGTAGCATACTGTGTTCTCATATTTATTTATGAAATTAGGAATTATTACATGTCACTTGTTCCAGTGTAATTTTTTGTGTATCTTCCCTCCCTCAGGCAAACATCTGTTTCGTGGAGTTGATAATTCTAACTAGTGAGATCGGCAGATTTATAATTTGGAAAAAAAATCCAAACTCACCTTGTTTCTGGGGAGAACTTCAACATAAACTGCTAACGGAAAAGCTGAGGAACAGTAACAGTGTAGGTTTGTAGGCAGAGTGTCAGGGGAGTGACCTCCTTTCTCCATCCATTTCTGCTGGCAGTGATGGAACTTGTTCAAATCGAGCTTTGTGCTTTGAACGCTGCCTGTTTCAGATCACTCGGATGTAGCACAAAGCCCTCTGCCCCTGCTGGGGTTTCAGTTCTAGGTTGGATTCATTTTGACCACCTGTTTTCTTCCATCCAGTGTTGTGTCTTAGTGAGTTATGGGGAATTAGTTGCTGTTTAATCTAGTTTCTGATGGATGGCTATCACCTGCATGCTCTGGGATAATTGATGCACACGTGCCAAATGCATGCAGAGATGGTATATATTTGTCAGGTGGGAATGGGATGTCTCTGTGGTAAGTGAGAGACTCCAGTAACAGCAGGGTCTTTGGTGGCAGTTTACAAATGCTGCTGGGTTTTGTTTTATTAAGCTTGTTGGTTACTGCTGGGAATTTGTCACCAGTTAGGTTTTTTGATCACTTAGATAATACCAAATTGAATGGCAGCATGGACACTTCGGAGAGCATAGAAGAATTAAAGAAAAACAGGGAATATTTGTACCACAAGGAGAAAAATAATCAGATTCAATTTAGAAAAATAATAAAAGCTAATGCATTTGGGAGGAGATTATATTCAGTGAGGGAGGAAAATGCACAGAATATTTCTGTGGTAGTCAGCCACGAGCAAGGCACATTTTCAATAAGAAATGCCAATCCTGAGCTATTTAGAGAGGGATTTTGTCTCATAAAGCAGAGGGGTAAAAGTCCCAAGTTGTGATTGGGTATATTTCATTGTGAGAAAGGCAGCAGCAAACTGCAGAATGGTTAAGGAAGAGCAATAAAATTGATCAGGGTGCTGTAAGAGCTGATTTGGGATAACAGTAAGGTACATGAGCTTATCTCTGGTTGTTTATATACCTCTAGGAGAGGTAGAAGTTAGAAATATCAAATTTAGAGGAGATACTTCTTGGGGAGTCAAGGAGATCTGAGTGGGATTAAGGGATTGATGCTGAAGGTAGGAAGATCTGAAGCAGGATAGGAATATTTACTGTCAGAGGTTTATCTCCAAGACACACTGTTTGCTGGTTAATAGACTATTATCAGGCTGTAAAGAAACCTTCCAGGAGATGTTCTGGAAGTCTCCCTTACCAGGAAACATTGAAAACTGTTTTTTGTGATATTTCAGAATTTTTATTGTTGCAAAGAATGAGGTGGTGTTGCAGAGATGGAGGTCTGCTAGGTAAGGTCTTGAATCTACCTGTAATTCAGCCAGCACCTGGTAGTATTGTGAGTCTGCCCATGATCAGCCTACTCAGTGAAGAAGCAGGACTTTAGCAAGCCTGTATTTTGGCACCTCCACCCGCCAAGATAAATTCTTGTGGAGAACTAAGCCCTTGTTTAAGATTTGTAATAACAATAGAACAGAAAAATCCCAAACCAGCAATGCAGCAATGAAAACTACTCCCTGTTGTATACGTTGTACATCTGCGACATGCTTTGAAATGATGGCGTACTCTTCTTTTGATTCTTTTAGAAATAGCTGGAAAGGAGGAAAACGGAGGAAAAACCCTCGTCCCTCTTGTGGAGCCTTCTGCTGGAATTCAAGAATTTCAGCTGAGTGATCTTTTGCCATAAACTGGTTTTCAAGAGACATTCCTGCCATTATGAATGAAGTAGCGATAGTGAAGGAAGGCTGGCTTCACAAACGGGGTAAGTGACTCTCCCCTTCTGGACAGTGAAATGACTCCATCCCTCTCTAATCTGGTGTTTAGCAGCATGTCCTCAAATAATCCATTATTTTCCTGTTCATCCTAGTGGGAAACTGCACATAGGTAGCATACCTGACTTTTTTCAAGCTTTAGAAAATGCATGTATAAGAGGTTTTCTTGTGTGTGTGTGCATGTGTTCACCAGAAATTGGTGTCAAGTGCTTTGAAAATGATGATAAAGGTAGCAAGTGAAGGAGGTACTACTTAGAGTGTTAGTGGTTAAACTGTAGTAAATAATTTTGGTTTGTATGTAGGTTTGTAGCTTTCCTTTTTGTGCTACAAAGGGGAATTAAGATGAATATTTTTGAACAGTGAAAAATATGCCTGTATTTTGTGAGCAATGCTGTGCTCTTGCAGACTTGCTAGAAGATGTGCTATTCTGTGTGTGTTTGAGCTGCTCTGGGTACCAGTGTCCTGGACAGGAAGAATAGCCTCGAGTTTTTGCACTCTGTGCATTTTGGTTGTACCATGAACGACATTTGATTTTTATAAAAAGTCTTTATTCTTGACAGAGTGACAAAACTGAAAAGACAGTCACATGTATGGTTATGCTTTTTGCCTTCTTACGTGTTTTCTTCCCAAACCAGTTTTTTTTGGGGAGGTGTTCATTTTCAAGTACCACAGCATTGATTCTATAGGATATTACCTGTTTCTTTGTATTCTACCACTGTTTCTTGGAAAGGAGAGAGCAGTGTTAGGTACTTTCCATGATAGTGTCATTTTTTTGGACCAAAACCAGAATCTGTGTGCTCCAGCAGTACGGAAGCTTACATGGTTCTGCAGACTCAGGATTTTTCTAGAGGGTTTGCAACAACTTGCCTGAAGGTGCAAAGGTGTAGCATAATTATTTATGGAAGAAATTTGAAATGAGTTATCATAACATTGGTAAAGGCTGGTGGTTCTTCGGCAACAATAAGAAATATCTAGGAATTTAGAAAACATCTCGATAATGTGTATTTAAGAGGGTGGAAGTGTATATTTCTAGCAGTTGGATATGCAGTTTAGTTTAGCAGATTGATGCTTGATGTACAAATGCTTTAAGTTTTTTAGGGGGATGTGTGGGGTTCTTTTGTTCCGGTTTATTTCGGTTGGAAACACCTTTGCACTCATTAGCTTAACTAGCTCATTCAGTAATTGTGGTGTACCCAGGCTGCTTTGTTCTGACAAAGTATTTGAGAACTATTCTGTGTTTGTATTAAATAGAAGAAAGAAGTACAGAATTGTACTTCCCATTCCCATTTATGAATCTAGAAACTCTTCAAATCAGAGGGGTTTTTTTTAGTATTAAACAGTGTTTTCAGGCTTAGGGTTTTTAATCATCTGTTGTTGCAATTCTTCCTACACTTACCTGTAATTTGAAAAAAAATTCTGTTATTTTGAGGTGCACTGCACAACAGTCTGAGGGAGAAACATTTATTTTAAACAGTATGGAAAAAGCATTGTTAGGATGATTCAGAGGCACATGTGTCTGAAACTTTTAAACAATCATGCTGTATTTCAGGTTTGTTTGTGTTTCGTTTTGGGAACTGAATTTTTTGTTGTTTCCAGGATTATGATAAAGTTACTTTCAAGTAAGGAGACCTCTGGAAGAGGTCTTAGTAAAAAGATGCCCAGATCTCCTGATCTGACTTTTTTTGTTGTTTTAAAATTGCCTTAGAGAAACAGATTATTATCTCTGATGGATTGCTGATAATATTATGATGAGATTACGTGCTGAGCACATTCCCATTTTCAAAATGTTACTCTGCATGTTCCACGTATTTGATGCTGCAAATTTGTGCTCAAACTCCTAAATTGTTAAACATACCTTGGCATTTTTTGGATGCCAGGTTTCCTAATCTCCTTAACCTGTTTCCCAGTGTCCTTTTGCCCTCTTGGCATGTGCAGTGACACCTCTTTCATTCCACTCCATTGACTTTGCAACTCTTAATTCGGTGTTGTCCTCATGAGGAGGTTTTTAGAAAGCAGTGCTCTATTTTCTCTTCAGCCTGCTGGTGTCAGCCCTGGGAATCTCTTGGTTTTTGTAGCTGTTCAGGGATAGGTTGACAAATTTAGTTCATTTGGCTCTGTCTTTGCTGGGGAGTAGCTTATCCACTCTGTCTATGTGTGTGTTTTGTTAAGCATCTTTTTTTTTTTAATAATCTACATTTATTACCAGACACAATCAGTTTGCTGGCTCTGCTAAATTAAGTGCTTCAACCACAGGATGTTTCCAAAACTGATGTCTGATATGGTGAGCTTCTGAAGTCAAGGCATAAACAATAATTAGTGCAGGGAGGGACTGCTAAAGGGGGGATTTCAGATATTAGAAACATACATATATGTGTGTGTGTATATATATATATATGTGGATATATATGTGTGTATGTATGTGTGTGTATATATATATAGTATTTTAGATCATTTATAAAACCAAAGGTTGCACTTCATGTGTTCTTTAAAGATTCTAGGGCTTTCCACATGCAAATATATTAGGTAGTGACTGGCTAAAATCCAGATTGGGCAATGATGTTCTCTCAACCTAACGTTCCCCATAGCTTTGGTTGGATTTGGTGTCTCTTATAGTTCCTGTCCTGAGCAGTCTAACAGCATGGCTGCGTGCAGTTAAACAGTTGCCACATCTCACCCCAGCAGTGGCTTAATTTTGGTGGTTTTAATGATTTGTGTATGTATAAATCAGGCTGCAAAGTGCTCTGGAGCCCTTCTGGATGGCAGGTGTAAGTAAGCATAAAGCCATCATTAGCAGGAGCAGGTGTTTCGGCCTGGCAGGGAAGTAGCAGGGCTTTCTAGAACTGTGTAGTTGTTTTCTTCTGTCAGCATGCTTTACATTTATGTTTTTGTTTCCAAGATTAAAAATACAAATGGAGAAATGAAATTAAACATTGCTGCCTGACCGAGAGCTCTTGGCAGTTCTCTGAGTCAGTCACTGAAGGAAGCTCTACTTCCAGTAGAGCAGATGTGTGTTTGTGCAGGGGCCAGTTGTGTCCAGGACATGTCTAACCTCAGCCAGGCAGAAATAAAAGAATTCATGGATGAACTTTGCCCTCCCCATCCCTTTCCCCATTGCAGTGCTTGGTGCTGTTACTGAAATCCCAGCAAGGACAGAGTCTTGTGACCACTCTTTGTACAGCTGCCTGGCTGGAGTGTTCCAGCACACAGGTGGGAGGTGTGAAGGAGCTCAGGCTTGTGTTTGTGCATCCAGGGTGTGTGTGTACATCCAGGGTGTGCAGTCCCTGCTTGTGTGATGCTGAAGGTTTTGTTTAGTGGGAAAGGATGGGGGAAATGGTTCGATGCAGAGGTGCTATAATTGTGATTGAATATGAGGGAGAAGGAGAAAATTATCTGCCCAAATTGCTGCTTGTTGAGCTCCGAGATTATAGGTTTTCTGAATGTATGTCATGAGGATCCTTAATTTTGGTTGTGTGTGGGGAACTTTTTGGAGAACAGAGGTGTTCCCACGTGTGTTTTACTTGCTTTACTGGTCCATTTTAAAGTTCTCATTGGATTTCTTGCATCTTTCTGCTCTGGTCCCTGTTTATAAAGATCCTTCTATTGTTTTCAGTCTTCATCCTGTTTTTTTTTTTTTTTAAAGTCTTTCTGCATGGCTAACAAAGAGGGGATTGTGTGTTTTGATACTCTGTCATCTCTGTCCTCCCTAGTATGTCCGGTTTTCTTATTAGGGCATAAACTTGTATGAAAAAAAGGAGTCTTTTGGAAGCAGGGAAAGAGGAGGAGGGAAAAATATACACTGACATTTGAGAAAGGAAATTGAAAAATCTCCATTTCTCAGTCTGAGAAATCAGAAGCAATTATAAAGAGCTGGAGAGATCTGTGTATTCATCCGTTAATATTTAACAGGAAACGCAGAGCTATTTTGTTTTTAAATAGCATAGTGACACCACATAGTAATTTTAACCATGAAAACCATAACGTGTCCTCCAAATTCCAATTTTTCTGGACTTCAGGCTGGTAAAACTATTGGACTGATGGAGTCTGTAGCTTACAAGCTGACCAAGTCTAATAGAGGCCCTAAAATGAGAAATAATACATAAGATACCTACTCCACTTCTGGATATAATACCTTTTTTTCTTTTGGTTAAAGAATTATTTCTGTAATGAATTGAGTGATACAGACAACTTAATAAATAACAAGTGGCCCATTGTGATTTTTCTTGCTATACCTTCATTGCATAAAGTGGATGCAAGATCCATATGTAAAATACAAACCAGGACTAAAATGCTGATTGTTGCTCTTTTAACTTTCCCTAGCAGAATAGCACAGATGGTGAACTTTACCTTTATTATTTGGAGCACAGGTTCATACTTTCAGTATTCTGTTAGTGTGAATCAAAAGAGGACTTTATGAGGTTTGACCAGATATATTTTTAAGCCAGGGAGTCTCTGGTGTTGCTGTTTTTCTTCACCTCTTCTTTCTTCTCTTTTCTGTTTTCACCATGTTCCCTACCTCTTTTTCTGTATATGTGTGTGTGTGTGTGTGTTTTATTTTGGGGTGTTTTTTTGTTCTTACCTTGGCTTGTGTCTGTCCCTGGGATGTAGTGATGCACTGTCTTGGTGACCTGTGTAGTCAGAACCTTTGAGGTTCAGATTAGTTCAAGAATCGTCTGGCTTTCGTGGTATTTCAAAGAATGGCTGTGGCACTTGATGCAGAGGATCCTAAGAGCCATCTGAACTCTGAAGATGCCAGCTATAGAGGGCACAGCTGCTTCAGAGGAAAAGCTGGGGGGAATGGAAAGGTAAGAAACAAGATAGGGGCTGAACAAAAAGCGGAGCGGGCCTGAACGAAGAATGGAGCGGGGAAGTTGTGTCAGAGGGAAAGAAGCTGGTGCTGTTTCTAGAGCTGAAGGGTTGGGTTTATAGGGAAATCTGTTGCTCTTCTTGTTGGAAACAAAAGATAAGCTGTGTCAGTTTGTGGTTTTCCTTGTGTGTCTCTTTTTCAACACAAGGGGCAATAGTTTTGCAATTCTAGCTCTTGGTTGCTTTCATTTTGCTTGTCCTGTTCTGGGAAAAGGGGACTGGGGAGGAACCAGGAAATTGTCAACTAATAAATCTGACCTTGGTGGTAGGCAAGATGCTAGAGACATTAAGAAAGGATGAGATCACAAAACATCTGGAGAAATATGAGCTGATAATGGCTAGTCAGCTAGACTTTTGGAGGGTAATCTCATCTGATGGAATTATTTGTGGAGAGATCATAGGAAACAGACTGGATCCAGTGTACTGTAAAAAGTTTGCTCTGGATGACAGGGGAAGGTCAGAAACTGAGAATCAGCTGGTGCAGTGTAACTGTACTGTACTTCATCTTTGAAAGAGCTGGTGTAGCCTAGAAATGGCTCATCTTCCTTTCACAGAGCAGACTTCTTGTCTTCGAGTGTTTCTGTTACTTTCCAGCAACCTTTCAGAAAACTGTCTTCCAGAACATTTTTGCATGTAACCCATTCTTTATTCTGCAGCTTCACATTTTTGAAGGGTGACATCCAAATGTTTCTTTCTTCAGTAAAAATTACTTCCACAAAGTCTTTGTTCTAACATTTTCACAAAACACTTTCAGTTCTTTAGAGAAGTGTTGCTGGGTTAGATGTGTTTTTCATTGATTGTAAATGACTGGAACTTAGTTGGAAGTGAGACTGAATGCTCTCTCTTTGAATGGCAAAGAGGAAGAGCTTGGATGTTGATGCCCAGGTTATTTATGTCAGTCCTGGAAGTTTACTTTCATATTCTGTTTTATTGCACATCAGAAGCGAAACAAACTAGGTCTCAATTTTATCTCTAAAAGTGGGGTAGCGTCATAGATTAATGTTACTTGTTATTAAAAGGGATTTGAGAATGAGGGATCTAGGACGTTGCAAGCCCTGTAAAAGCAAGCCTGGGAATGCTTGATACAGTGGATCATGCAGAAAGTGCCTGTATTGGCTTTGATTTTCCTTGTCATGGTTCCTTCCTTTTCAAAAGGGGAAAGGTAGGCCTCTGGAAAAAAAAAAAGCTCTCGATGTTTTCTGTTCTTTTTTTCTCTCAGTAGGCATATTGAGAAGTCATCAGGTTTGGATGTAGGAAGAAAGAAGTACTGAGTGAGTATGCTATTTTGAGGTAAAGAGAGAGCAAGAGAATAAAGCTTGCTCGTTCTTGCAGGGGTGGTTTTAGGCAGGGTGCTGTGCCATGCATTTAAAATTTGGCGCCTTGTCCTCGCTTGGAAATGTCTTCCCCCACAGCCCCTGTGTGGATGCCAGAAGGTTCCTTCCCTTCCAGCTGGTGCTGCTGCCACTGTGTAAGCACTGTCGTTTGCACTCCTTGTCTGTGCCTGTGGCTTCCCCTGCCCAAACTTGCTCCTGGTTATCCCTCGTAGCCTGAGGTTCTGCCATCTGAAAAAGCTGGTGAGGATTTGATGCTCTTAGAGCAGTACATGGTGACATGTGGTGTCTCTCCTTTCATACACTTTCCATGTTACTAATAATTCTCTTAAAAATTGGGGTGGTGGTTGGTGTCAGATTCCTTTGGGAAACAGACCTTGATATGTGTTGGGGGAAAAAAGGATTTACTTAATAGCTCAACATTTAATTGTGATGTGTTTTAAAAGAGAGAGAGCATTGTAAAACCCAAATACTTGTCAGCTGTTTGGGGTTTTCCCCCTTTTACATATTGGAGTAGCTGATTTACGAAGAAAAAAATTAGTTAAGCCTTATTTAAAAGTCATCTCTCATGGGGGAAGATAGAAGAGGGATTATTATTTTCAGATGAATTATGTTGTAGGTACAATGTGCTTCTTAAAGGGGGAACAAAAACCAGGAAACTATGTGAGGAAAGAGGAAGAAAAAGAATGGAGAGAGAAAAACACCATATTAGGTGTAAAGTAGTGTGTTTTTGTGAGAAATGTTTGCTGCAGCTGAAAGGGGGAAATAATGAAGACTGGCTTTGAATGCAGTTGGTAAGCATGCTACAGACCTCTGAGATTATTCTCCCACCTCTTCAAGTTGAGCCAAAAATGTGAAAAAGATAGCTGGTCAAATAACATTGTGAAATTTGTCAGTTTATTCAAAAGTGCATGGTCATATTTGAGGACAGCTGAGGTAAACAATCATCACAGACTGTGGGCAAGTCAGTTACTGTTTCCCCTGAGCCTCTTGGGTAAGTTGGGAGAGCATGTTTTGAAGTGCCGTCCAAAACCCAGGCCTTTGGTGAACTGCATGTAGAAATACACTTTGGAGTCAGTGGTCCTGTGCATGGCTGCAATGGCATTTCATGCTCTTAATGAGACTGAGTGCAGCATCTGAGTGATTTATGGGGCTGTCAAATCAGTCTCCTCTGCCTGTGCTTTACTAATGGTCTCTTAATGAGAACCACAGGATAAGCTTGCCAGAAAAGTGGGCTTTGTGTTGGTGGTGAACCACAGCCTTCACAGGAGATACCTGTTTTGGGAGGGAGCTCCAGCCTTGGAGTGGTTGGAGTTGGAAGAGACCTTTGAAGATCATCTTGTGTCACAGGCAGGCACACCTTGCAGTAACTAGACCATGTTGCTCAAAGCCCTATCTAAGCTGGCCTTGGACAGTTCTAGGGATGGGACATCCACAGCTTCACTGGGCTGCCTGTGCCAGTGTCTCACCACCTTCAGAGTGAAGAATTTCTTTATTAAACGTAAATACAGTCTCCTGTATTTTAAAACCATAACCTGTCACCATAGGCCCTGATTGAAAGCCACTCTCAGTCTTCTTAAAAGCCCTCAATGTGTATAAACAGTGAACAGTAAGGTCTCTCCAAAGCATTCTCTTTTCAGGCTGAACAGCCCCAAACTCTCTCAGCCTGTCTCCATAGGAGTCAGTCTTCTTAAAAGCCCTCAATGTGTATAAACATTGAACAGTAAGCATTCTCTCCAAAGCATTCTCTTTTCAGGCTGAACAGCCCCAAACTCTCTCAGCCTGTCTCCATAGGAGTGGTCTTCAAGACAAACAATATTTGCTGATGGAAACTCAAGAGGTTGGCCCTGGTGTGCCTTGAAGTGAACTTCAGGTGCTGCTCCTGGAGGTCAGGCTGCTTACAGCAATTGCTACTAATTCTCAAATTTTAAATGCAGCCCTTATGTTTATGTTGGCTTTATAAATCAGTTCCCATCTGTGGAAGTCACAAGATCTTGAAAGTTTTGCCTGTTTTATTTCCTGAAGCAGAGAAGGTTGCTGGTCCTCATGACATTGAGAAAAATTGGAAAAGATAACCTGAGTCCCTGCTTCATGGTTTAGACTAAGCAGAACAAAAAGGGCTGTTTAATTACTTGTCAGAAAAAAAGCTCAAAAAATAGAGGATTTGAAATAATTTGTAGTAGTAGTGTGTTTTTGTTTTTCTGGCCTCCTAGTCTTAGCAGTGTCAGTACCCTGCTATTTCTGCAATTGTGTCAGGGGGTCTGGCATATCCTGATTACACTTCAGAAAGCAGGTAATATGAAAAAATAAATTTCTGATTACCTGCAAGATGCTTGACAGGTCTAATTGTCAATAGAAACATAGAAATGAAACTGTATTTGAACTGCTTTTTTATTTATCAAATTCTAAAATAAATCTTGAGGTTCAAGAGAAAAAATACATAGTTAAAATTTTGTCATGTCTTCCTGTACAAGCCTTTGTAGGTGCCATGTTACAAATGACAACATATTGCTGCTTTGTGTAGAATGATGTAGTTAAACTGGTGTGCAAAATATTTACACTGAGCAGGGTTTATGCCCAGAATTACAGGACTGCACACAATTCTGTGTATTTTTGGTTTTATGCCTACATTGGAGCGTCTCAGTTGGAGTATTAGTAAATAGTTACACCCTTGAACAACCTGTTAAGCAGCTCAAAATCCATTGCCAGGCCTCAGCAGAGTGGGAATACAGCCTTTTATTTGCTGGTTGCTTTTCAGGGGGCTTCCAGGCATGGATTGTCTGGACTGTTGTTATTACCTGTCATACGTATCCCTGCGCCTGTCTGTGGTCAATAAACCATCTCTAAATAGCAATCATTTAACTAACTGAAAGTGTTTTCTTTGTAATGTAGATTTTTCTTTGTCTTGTTCTATTAGTTTTAACTTTTGGTCATGCAGTCTCTTTACCTTCCTATGCTCATTAATTAGGATGAAAATTTGGGAACATCAAGGAACAATTCAAGACTCAAATGTGTAGTTGCATAGATTTAGCTGTATTAAGTGTTTATTATTCTACTGGAAGTTTGTGCGTGGAGCAGTCTGTAATCCAGTTGTGATTATCTGTGGTGACAATGCTGGTTGTAGGATTTGGAAGTTGTTTTCTAGGTGGACTTTGATTTCTGGGCAGAGGATATGAGTCCTGTGCCAGTATAAATTCACTGATGAAGTAATTTTAAGTGAAAATGGTCTTCGTGCTGCTGGGGCAATGTATGGAGAAGACTGAATTTCAGATCATCATGGGGTTTTTTTTCCGTAATTTTTTAAAAAAGAAATCCTGCCTTTTTACATGGTTGTTACTGAAAAAAATGGTTTATCTGCTTTAGTCATAGAATGGATTGAGTTAGAATGGACCTTAGGTAACATCTAATTCAACCCCACTGCCATGGACAGGACACCTTGCACTAACTAGATCAGGTTGCTCAAAGCCCCATCCAAACTGGTCTTGAACACTTCTAGGGATGGGATATTCACAGCTTCTCTGGGCAGCTTGTTCTAGCACCTCACCACCTTCAGCCTAAGGAATTTCTAACCTCATCTAATCTAAATCTTTTCTCTTAATTTGAAACCATTCTCTGTTGTCCTGTCACTGTCTGCCTGTGTAAGAAGTCACTCTCTCTTTAATCCCTCTTAAAGAATAAAATTGGTGACTTTAATACTGTCCTGGTGTTATTTTTCAAACAGTGAGAGAGTAGTATACTATGTGACTTTTTCAAGTGGAAGTTCTCTTTGCATCAGGGATAGCTGTAAATCTCATCTTTTTTTCTGTAGGTGTATTTTTACTTAGCAGGGACATATGAAAGGTATATAACTGATATGTCTCTTGATGTCGAAGTAAAAGTTGCCTTATCGCTTGCATGATAAGAAAACATTTATTCTAAATAAGAATTAGGGAAAAATTGCATTTTCATTTGTTGAAAACCACTGCAAACTTGCTGCCAACAACCTCCAGCTGACTTGCAGTATCTCTATAATGCCTATTGAACACTTGTGACAGCTTGTTTCTGTTGTTTCTGCTGAAGTTTAGCCTGTAAAGTCAAGATATCTTGATCTGAGAGATGGGAAGATGGTTAAATTACATCATCATGGAAGAATAGCAGCGTACTTAGCTTTAAAGCCATTCACGACTACATTGGCACCCCTTTGTTATACAGTGTAGCTGAAAACGAACTGCTGCAATAATGAACCAATCCATCTAAATCACAGCAGCTGAACAACTGACTGTTCTATCTCAAAATGCAAATGCTTTGTGCAGAATGGATTTAATTGTAAATGTTTGCTTAGTAGGGAATATGAGCCTTTTAGTTTGTGACAATAATTGTGAATACAAAGACCGACAGAATTTTAGGGTTTACATAGCTTGTCCCTGTTCTCATAACAATATTTCAAAGTCACTTTTTTAAAATGTACCATTTGGCTTTTTTCTAGCCAGTGAATAGAACTCTAAATGCCCAATCTCCAAGTGGTGTTTTGGAAACTGAAGGATAAATTTAGCTCTATGTACTTTGATCAGGCAGAATTTTCTGTTATATTTCTTTCAAATCTATGCTAGAGCTTTTATGTAGCTTCAGATACTAAGAGGAAAAAAATGCTGACTTTCAGAGCTTGAATTTGTTTTGCTGTGCAGAAATGCCAAGTGTAACTTAGAGCATTAAGCATTTTCTTTGAGATTCTGGTAAGGTGCCTCTCAAACAATTAAAAGGTTACTGTTTGGAATTTCTTTTGTAGTCAAACTAACAAGCAAAACCCCTCTGTATTAAAATCTTCATTCTTTGTTAAATTCCTGAAGCCTGATCGCTTGAGTGCAGCTCAAGAGGGTGAATCTCTCTCATTGATTCGAATGAATTAAAATAAAAGCAGCATTGTCATTTTGGGAAAGGAAAAAGCTCACTGAGCTTCATCAAAAAAAGCAAGAAAGCAGCAATACCTGCCTCCAGGCTGTTCTTAGGTATCTGTGTAAGGAAAAACAGATATAACTTGGAAAACAGACACACACAAAATGTGCGTGTTTATGCTTCTGTTGGCATTTTGTGTGTTCTTTAATAGCCTTCACATGTGGATTAGTCCTTCTGAAAAAAAAGGCAACCAAGCCCCCTGAAGAATAGGCCTTTGTGACACTGGAGAAGTTTACTGTGCCAAAGTTATGGTAAGAATTTGTAAATTTTGGCTGCTGAAGTACTTCCTTCCCCTGCTATGTTTTTATGTTGGAAACTTTTAAGTGTGGAATAGAGGGTGTTTTTTGGTTTGGGTTGTTGTTTTTTGTTTTTTTTTAATGACAATGCAAACATTCCTTTCACAAACTAAACCACCCGTTCACATGACGCTGCTGCTGTATATAAACACCCTGTTGATCTTGTTCTGCAGAAGTGTTTGTTGGGCTTCCTGAGTCATACGGAAATGCTCCACTGCTCTTGGTGCTGTGCTGTGGACTTGGGGCTGTATCTGCTCATACTTAGTTTCTAAATTAATGTCCCTGAAAGACATGTTTTTACTTGGAACAGGGCCCTCAAAGTTGGCATGTTTTTCTGTGCCTCATTTTCTCTCTGTCTTTAAAATTTTTGATTCTGCTGTCTCAGGAGCAGATTTTGTCTTAGTTAAAGCTGAACCTGTTGGGAAGATGTTTCGTGCTTCATAGTTGCAATCCTCGCTTCCTCTTATATGTGATATTGTTTCTTCACACAGCTCTTAGTTTGTGGCAGGCAATAACTCAGGCTGAAAGAGCCGTGCAGAACAAACAGGCCCAAGAGGATGCTGCTGGCTGCACTGCCAGGTGAGCCTTCCTGGCAGCCTGGGATGCAGTGATGAGCTGTGCAACACAGTTGACTTCACAGGGGTTTTCTGGAGTAACCAAGGGTAGAATCAGAGTCCAGGGCTAGACTGTCATGGTGACAAAATATTTAGAAAACATTTTCTTGCTTGAAACAAAAGCTTGGATTGTGCAACACAAAGTACTGTTCCAGTGTAATAAACGATGCTGTGTATTTTTAAAGGGTTCTGTGTGTTCCCTGACTGTCAGCTCTTGCCAGATGCAGCATGTTCAGGTAAAATGAGGCATTTTTCCTCCAGACTGTTGCTTTTACAAGCTTGGGTTAATTCTCACCCTTTATGCAGTGGGGTTGCAAATATGTGGCAGCCAAATGTGACCTCACATTTTTAGCACAGTGGGACATCCCTGTTAAAGACAGGTGCAGAGGAGCAGTGTCTTCCCTTCAGCCATGGTGGCACAGCTGCATTAAGATCAGTTGCTTAAAACTTACACCTTGTAATTGGCCTGATCTGATTTCTTGTGTGCTCTGTGACTAGACTTGGTGATTGCTTTTATTGGGTTAGAATGTGCTGTTCTTGCTGCAGTAGGAACTCTTTGTTCTGTAGGTGTTTCATCCTTCCGTAATAACTCATGTAACTTTCTTTTTGTTAATGCCTGAGGTTTTGTAATGCCCCAGTCTTACCAATATCTACACTCTGACTTGAACAGAAGCCACGGGTCTAAAGTGTCTGTAGAAGATTGTTCATTGGGAATAATATAAAATTATTTTAAGATGAGCAAACCTATGAGAACAGAAGACTGCTAGCCAGCCATGTACAGTTCAGTTCAGCACACTGCACCATTTGGAATTAATGCATATTTTCCCAGTCTAGTCTGTGTTTCCTGGGTAATATCAGTTGTAATTTCAGAGAGAGCATGATTTTACATGTAACCCGCCTTTTCTGCTTGGAGCAGCAGGTGGCCAGATTTCTTTCTGAAAAATAGTGACTTGTCTCAGCTCTGAGCAGATCAGCTGCAGAGGCTTTTTTAATCTTCAAAGTTGATTTTTTCTAAGTTTCTGTAGTTGTTGGACTGTACTGTTATTCTTGAAAATGGAAAACAGAAGCAAAACATGGAGGTTGGGAATATACTTTTCTAAGGTTTGCATCATCTTGCATCTTTGTATGCTTGGCATGTAACCGTGTCCCATTCAGAGTGCTGCTCTGAACAGAGCAGAGCTCATTCTTTAGGCTGCTGCTTTGTCCCTACCACTAGTTCCTCTGTTGCATTGAGCTACAAAACCAGCTGCTTTTGCTTTTCATACCTATTTGTACCATCTCTAATTTGCTATTAAGATGTTAACTTCTGCCTCCCGTTAGCCTAGCATGTGTCTATACTGTGACTACAACGTAGAGGCAAGCAAGCAGTTGTACGTGCTTTCTCTTGTGCTACCCTTTCACACTTGGGAAATGGTCCCTGTAAACAGCTGCAGTGCTGCTTTATTATCCTCTTCAAAAGCTCTGGCTCCTTGTGTTGCTTATAAAAGGCCCCAATGAACTTGTAATGTGTGTGTACTGAGACTGCTGTTCCCAGCAATGCCCAGTATCCGTCCCCCTCTTTGTGTGTGTCTGTGTCTGGCTTTCCATTGTCCCTGTCCTGTGACAGTCAGCTCCCAGAACAGGACTGTCTCGTTGTTCCATGTGTACAGCAGGTGGCTCAGATCCAGATGTGTATCTGAAGTTGCTGTGTACTGCAGTAACACAAATCATTATGTTACAGAAAAGCTGCATCTAAAATATGGGGAAAAATCAGTTACACTCTAATAAATTTTATGCACTTTTAAGGGTTTGGGTTTGTTTTTTTAATTAATCCTCTGACATGTTACTGGTAGGATCATGCGAAAAATGGATATATATGAAGTTCTCTTCACATTTTAAGTAACCTTTCCTGTGGCCAGAGGGAAGCTTTCTCCTTGGGAGCTGCTCCAGGCTACTAGTAATGGGCTACTTCATAACAGCTCTTGTTGGTTTCTTGGAGAGGTTTGTTTATTCCTGTGAATAGAGTGGGTGTGCTTATGGCAAAACCTCATGTTTCTGGAGACTTTCCTCTTTTCAGGCATTATTTTAGAAATGGAATGACACGCAACAGGATGTGTGGTTGTAGATATATGTTCGTGCTTCAGGGGCCATGCATACCTTTGTGACCATGTACAATCCTGTGCTTTTTCTCTCATCATTCATGTGGTGAAATAAACCATGGAGGAACAGTGGATTCATTTCTCCTTTTTATGCCCAGAACACACAGAGAATGTATTGATACTCATCTTTCTGTTGACTCTTAAAATGCTCTTAAAAGTTTCTGGAGGTAAGGAGATAAAAATGAGGGCACATGCCCATGCAGGCTTGAGATTTTATTCCTCAAATTTTATTTGAAAATTGCAGTTTGATAAAATTGCATTTGTTCTATTTATTGTGTTTGTATGTTTTTTAATTCTGAGTTGCCTACATGCAGCATTAGTGTTAGGGATTCTCTCGTAGCATTCTGTGTGGCCCCACTTTGGGAAGGGTGATCAGACCAGATCACCTCAAATGGCTCTTTTTAGCATAAAGTATTCTGTGATTCTTAACCAGTTTAATACTGGTATATTGGGAATCTCATGCAAAGCCCACCTTGATTGTGAAGAAGAATAACAACTTAATCACAATATGTAGAGGTGTCTGGCTTTATTTTTCATATTTCTTGTAATGGCCACCAAAGAGAAAATAAGTAACAGTTCCTCAGTTGTCAACAGGACTTTTAATTTTTCGGTGTTGGCTGGTCTGTTCTTATACAGATGTTAGGATTTTTCAAGGGAAAGGTTCAAAACTTGGAATAAACAAACTGTGTTTATTTACTACTTTTTGTAAGTGTTCTGGGTGTGAGCCCAAAAGTTACTTTTTGCTTTAATTGCTAGAATGTCTAGTTTACTAAGATTGCTGTGTAGCTGTGAAGCTGCTGGAAGTTCTGTTTATTTGTTTATTTGGCTCTTTTTCTGCTGCGAGGCTTGCTGTCAGAAAGTAGAAATATTTCTAACCTCATCCCAGCCTTTCTCCTTCACTTTTTTACAGTGCTAGTATAAAATAAAGGGGAGAAATTTGGTTTTAGCAGGATGTGTGGTAGAACTAGCTCTGTTCCTTCTGGGCACCTTCAAGCAGGGCTTGTATTTTGTCACTGACAGGAGTTAAATTAGGTGCCTGATGGTGCTGCCTTCTGAAGAAGCTGGTTGGCTACAGCTTCTTTAGATGCATGTTGTGTTGCTGGTGGCTGGAGTTTACAGCAACAGCCTGTTGTGAAAGTTGAGGCCTGAGCCATGAGGTCCAGTTTATCAACAGCAATTGACAGAGTAGTCCATAGATAGCAGAGGAAGTTCATCATGGCTGATATGGTGTCCTCAGCTACCACCGACTCACAAATTTCTTCCTTTGACCAAATAAGTGTAGTGACTGTGTCATTCATCAAGGCCTGTTCCTGATGGTTTAGTAGCAGTCCTGTCATTTCTTGGCCACTGAGATGAGCAGTCACCTTTTGGAGTCAGATTCGATAAACCCGGTGATCCATAGTGTGATGGATCTCTGCTGTTTGTTCCAGGGTAATAGTCACCTCAAACAGTTGACATTAAATGCTGCTTTATGAATGCCCTTAAGTTGTAGATTATTTCATAACAGGTTCTCTGGATAGCTGCAACTAGAGTCCCAAAAGACAGAGTAAATTTTGGACCTGATGTGCTGTTTCATTTAGAAAAGAGAGCCTTTGAGGGCAGGGTTGAAGTCTGGCTCAGCCAGGAATGGGAAACCTTGAGCAGTATGCAGCCTTTGGAATTTGTTTTATCTGAGACCGTATTGTTGTGTGAAGTCTGGAGCCAAGGTCTCCATATGAAACTACACTAGGCCTGTGTTTGGATCCGTGTATGAAATGAGATAGCTGTAGTACCAAAGGGACTTTTTTTATTTCTTATTGTTATATAACCTAAACTCTCCAGAGCAGGGAGATTCTTGAAGGATGCATGTTTAATATCAGCTTCCTGTTAAACTTTCACTAATTATTTTAAAATTATACTTAGAATCTGCTGTGGATGTTTTTAATTTTCTGCTTTGAAAACTTGATACGTCTTCCTTCCTTTTCCCACAGTACCAGGATAGTGGTGGTTATTTTGGAAATTGTTTTCCTTGTTCAGGTTTTGATTTTTGAATGCAAACAGCCCTTATGTCTTATACCCTCTTCCATTTTTCTTGGGCTGGAAATGCTGTTGCTAAAAGGCATATCCATTACCAATTCCCTGTGGCCCAGAGGAGCTTGGTGGGTCAGTGAAATTGAAGGCAGAGCATGCAGGAGCTGAAGAGGTGTCTGGTACAGGAGAGTACCATCCTGGAACTGAGAACTGAACCCAGTCTTCCCCTGCTCTGCCACAAACTTCCTCCTTATACAATCACCTCGGACAGGGTTATTTTTCTCTCTCTGTGCCCCAGTTCCCTATCTGTAAAGTGGTGATAACAGCACTTCCTTGCTTCATGGGGATGTTGTGAGGACAAATGCAGCTCAAGCTGTGGGGCTCTTGGATACTGTGGTAACTGGGAGCACAGATGGAAGAAGGGAAATGTTCCACATAAAAGCTTTCTGTTCTTTGAGCCCAGTGGTAGATTATGGCACTGATGTGATTGTGGCTTTCCACTGAAGTCGTGGCTTGACTGGTGCCATGTCTTCCCTTCAAAGGTTTCCTTCCTTCTATGTGCCAACAGGGAAAGCCCTTGACATCCTCCTGGATGTGATTGTTTGCTCCTTGGCTGCAGGCTCTCTGAGCCCAGAGCCTGGGTGACTCTTGCTGTCTGTTTTCCAGCCTGGCCTGCTCACAGTTACTGAATGGAGTGTGTGCTTCTGGCACCAGCCACCCAGGACATTTCACAGACTTACTCACACCCTGGAAGGAGTTAAAAATACGTATGAATGGATTTTCACTTGCAAAATCCAGACTGCTGTAGCAATTACTCAGAGCAAGCCCTGGATGCAGTGTGACCAGAAGAAAGCAATTGTCCCTGACACAACTGGTTAAATTTCATAGAAACCACATCCTTTGTGTTGCCACTGACAACGTAACACTCCTTAATGTTTGATTTCAAGCAAAGCTTTATTACCCAGCTGTACATGCAGGCATACTTTCTTCTGAAGAATTTCTGTCCAGAGTCACCACAGAGTGAAGCTCTTTCCATTTTAATGTGGACTTTATAGTTTTGTTTATATATAGTACAAGCAGGTAAGAGACAGGAAACCTATCTGCTTAATATGTACATTGTGACGTGTCTGAAGGGAAGGAAGGCAGTGAGTTTAGTATTTGTTCAGTTGAATCTTGCTCACACAAATAAGTTTGGTTTGGAAGCTTTTTGGGCCATGAGGTAGAAGTATACTTCATTTATTGCTTACTTCTTGAAACATGGGGCTCATGTAATCTTTCTTCTTCACCTGCTTTGATAAATTCTATATTTAGTCATCTCTGCCCATCCACTTGAACAGGACAAAAATAACTTCAGTGTAATCCATCCTCTCTGTCCTTTCCTCTCCACCCCTTCCCTCCCCTTTCCTTTCCTGCTGCTAGGTTTAGGGCATTCAGTTGTTTGGGAAGTGGTGTTTGTTTTGCTTTGTTTCCTTACAAGTAGGGTTGGAGGGCAGGAGAAAACATTTATACTCTGGCATAAAGTTGTTGTGAAGAGTATGCAAACTGTCAGAAACACTTCCTCCTCTCTTACAACATTTGCTGAGGGGTCAGAGTGTGTGCAGAGTGTGTGGAGGGAGGTGGAGCAGAGAGGTTGGGAAATGACTTGCATGTGGCATACATCTGTCTGACAAAAAGCCAACCGTGCCAGGGGATAAATGGACAAACAAATAGTGTTTCAGTTCTGAACTCAGAGGTTCAGAACTTAAAGTTTGCACAGGAGCAACTCTTCAGATAAGTTTCCAATTGGACCTTGACTTGTGTTGTGCAAACACATAGTAGCTAGCACAGAGGAGTCTGTCCTCTAAAACCCTGCCTGGGAGAGGATCTGGGCACAGACTGCTTTGCATGGCTTCTCCTGTGTCCTGCAATGGGCATATATATAAAAATATATATATATTTATGTGTGTGTGTGCATGTATACATAGCTTAACACAGATCAACACTGGCCAAAAGCCCCAGAAGTATTTAAGCTTTAACCCCTTGCCTTTAGCATGAATTAAGGTGAAGTAGCATTTCTGTTAATCTGACTGTGAACATTGGCTATTTTTGGATTGGATAAAGAATGTCCACTGAATTGACCAAAATGCTTGCTGTCTGTGTTATCTGAAATATTATGGTCTTCCACTATTAAGCTGATAGGGATTTAAGGGAAACAGTATTGTTTTGGTGAAACTGCTTTGAAATACAGCCTGCCAAGTTCTTGTATCTCGAGCTAAGTGCTGGGTATGTTGTTGTTCCTGACAGACACGTTGTGGAGATGCAGGGGGACTGATTGTTCCAACAAAAAATGTTGCTTTTTGTAACTCAAGCATTTTTTAATTAAAGGTGTTAAAGAGGGTGATGTGGAGCAGAAAGATTGAGGGAAAATGCTTTAATTGATGCCTAATAAAATTCAAGTTGTTTTTCATTAAATTTTTCATTTCAGTATCTGCTATTCAAAAGAAAGTGAGACGTTTTCCTTTTTTTTTTTTTTGCTTATTTTTGCATTAATAGAATTGCTGCAGGATAGAAGGAGGAAAGAATTGGTTTTGAAAATTGGTCACAATTCTAAAGATTAAAATTCTTTGTTCTTCCTCCTCTTTTGCCTGTGTGCCAATAAAAGCCTGAGCCATGTGGCAATGTCAGAGCGGCAGTGCAGCCCCATTTTGAGCTGTACCCTGAGTGATGAGGGTGTGAAGGACAATTGATTGGAGGACACTGATCATGTAGGGTCTTCCATGGTGTGAGCTGTGTTGGGCAGTGCAGTGGAACCACTCACCAGACCTGGTTGGCACTCAGGAGCCAAAATCTGGTTTGAAATTCCACGCTGTGAATTTGTAACAGGGCTCACTACCAGCGCCCACCTCGCTCTGTGCGGTGGTGTCCGATTGCCTTGGCCCCCTTGCTCAGCCCTGCTTTTAAAGCAAAGGGCACTTGAGTTTCTAGGAATGTTAATTCCTTACTTTGCAAGCACAAATACGTGCTCTGAGTGTTTGGAAAGGAGCAGGCCCTGAATTTAGAGCTTGCACTCCCAGGCACGGGGTAATCCTGTTAGGAGTCTGGGCTGCTGCGATGGTCCCAGGCAGGCCGTGCTGCCTCGCAGGCATCTGCTTCTCTGCCGACTGAGTCAAGTCAATATCCTCAAAACTGTAATTTACATTGTAATGATGCATTACACTTGTCATGGTTTACAGAATTTTGTGTTGTGCGTTTAATAAAAGAAAACACTTTTTAATGCTTATCATTTCTGAAGTCCAACACGTCTGAACTAAAGCTCAGTCTATGCGAGGCAAACTATGCTTTAATTTTACAATTGTCTGATGGGACTTTGCGATTTATTTGTTGTTACTTCCTTAATGATGTTGCAGTCAGAGGCACTGTTTTGCTAAATGTTGTGTAAAAAGTAAATTGTAGCACAGCAGATGTTGGTATTTGGATGGATGTCGGTGCAATGGGGGGACAGCAACAGTCATCTCTGTCAGCTGTCTTCAGGCTCGGCAGGCCTGCTGCGTGGTTACTTTGGTGTGTAAAAACAGCTCGTTTTGCAACTGGGAAGTTTGGCATTACATTTGGCACTGAGCCATGTAGCTGGGTTAACACAAGTGTTTATCCAGTGATTTTCTCAAAATTGGTAACTTGGAGAGAATGTTATTAAACTTCAGTACAAAGAAAGGGGGAATATGGATGGATCTCTTTCTGAAAAAGGCACTGATGTTTATAATACTAAATTCCATTTTAAAAAATCCTTTTATTTCCCTCACCCCTGTCCTCTTTGCTTTTTCATGATCATCCTTTTTGCAGCTTACTGTTTACAGTTTCCTTTTTAAGGATTAAGACATGGAAGCATACCTAATGAAATGCCATAACCACCTTTTTCTCCATCCTGTGTACTGTAATGAATTAAGTGCAAAGAATAGAGGACTGCAAATGAAGCTATTTAATTGCCACCACCCAAAATTTGGTAGAAGTTCCAAGTGCACAATAAAACGAGAACCTGCTTGTATGCATATCTGCAGAGCAGTTGATTTCTGTAATATAAATTACTGTAAATTTTACCTTTGGGTTAAGTACAACAATCCTTGCAGGCCATCAAGAATTTTTCATAGAACTCCTGTTAGTATTGCATATATTTCTTTATGGAAGTAGCAATTTAAGCTGCATTTTCAGTAAGGACAGGCAGGAGCATGTGGTAGTTTTGCAGAGCAGCAATTTCAATGAGATTTTATACCTGAAATTTGGTACCTGTTGATTTAATATTAATTTAGAAACTTTATCATAGAGGATTAATTTTTCAAAACCATTTTAATCTTGTATTGCATCTGTGATTAAATAACTAGATTTCTTCATTGCTTGGAAAGGCTTCCATTTCTTTTGAAATTGGGAAAATGATTAAACTACGGAATTTGGATTCTCTGATGAGGAGAAGGCAAGTGTATAGAAAAACATTTCCTCAAACCAGTGATAGTGACCCAGTAGTGGACTTGTGCTTAGTTAATCTTGTAGTTGAGCTGCAATTTTACCACCAAATAAAATACCAGGACGATAATTTTAATTTTGGTCCTTTGTTCTCTCTCTTTTTAATTTTTTTTTCTTTTTTTAAGAGCATGTTACCTGTATTGCCCAGTTTCTATAGCCAAATGTGTCTTCATTTGGAAAACTATAATTTTCAGTAAGTCTGCCCACAACCAAGGTTAATTTACTATGCTATGGATAAATGAAAATTTTAAGTGTTCAGTGACTGCTTTTTGAAAACATTTTTGTCTCTTAGTTTGATACTCAGGCTGTAATTCTGAAGTTAAAAAGGTTTTCTCACAGGGGATGGGGAAATAATTGTGCAAAAGCTGTAAATAGGGGAATAATCTAAACCTTACAGCTTCCCCAGACCAGAGGGTGGTACAGTCTTTGTGGGCAGTGTGACCCAGGAAGATTTTCCTGTGAGTGTTGGCTGTGCCTGTGAAGGAGCAGGGTCAGTGCAGCCACGCTGTGCTCCCAGCCAGGCTCTGCATTAGCTCTGTGGAACATCCCTCCGTGTTTGTGTGTATCCGAAGGATACAGCTTTGAGATTCCAGCTTGCTGGATTTGGCTGCATGTCAGCAAGGAGGTGCTGAGCGGGGAGCATACTTTTCCCACAGGCTGGGCACAACCTGTGCTTCCAGCTGCCTGCATTGGTGCTGGGACAGGAGCAGGAGGGGACTGGTGGTGGCCACAGGCACAGCTGGCTGGGGTGGGGGTCAGGCTGCTGTCCCTGCCCTGCCTGTGCTCTCAGCCCACTCAGTGCCATCCCCTCTGCCCACCAGACACAGCTTGTCCCTTTGTCAACACTGCTCTGATGCAGCTATTTCAGCCACAATTGTAGCCACGTCTTAACTCATGTCAAGCACAGTTCTCTGCCTCCAAAAGGTGCTTCTCTTCCCCCCTCCCCTTTTCTCCTCCAGCTCCCCTCCCACCTTACTGGCAGCAGGGTTTGCAGGGTGGCCTTGCTTGGCTTGACCCCTGGAGTAGCAGAGGAGCCCCTAGCAGCTGCCACCTGAGCTGGAAGCATCAGCTCAGGGACCAGTGGCAGGAAATGCTGTAAAGCAGGGTGTGCTAAGCATCAAACAGTGCTTACATACAGGCTTTTATGTGTGTGTGTCTGTACCTTCCTTGCCAGAAGTCCCTGAGGCACCTGGCTTTCAGGAATGTTACCCCAGGTGACCTGTAGGGCTCTTTCTCTCTCCTTTTAAAAAAAAATGGAATTAATAAACAAGAAAATGGAAAAATAAACACTAAAAAAAAGCAAAAAGCTGTTTTTTAAAAAGTTTAAAGCTTTATTTATGGTTTTCTGGTGTTCTCAAAGTGTGGCAATCTGACTTTCCTGGAGAGCTGTTGTAGTTGTTGCAAGTTCTGCACCTGATGGGTAGCTGTAATGCGGTTAGGCGAGGGATGTGCTTTGGAGTTTGTTTGGCTTCTCTTCTTTGGGGACATCCTAGTGAGAGTGGGAAGATGGAACTACAGCGAGTGGACTGTGTTAGGTTATGGGATGAGGCTTTCAGGATTCAGGTGGATGAAGGAATGTGTGTGGTGAGGAGCAGTTGTGCTTGGAATACCAGGTGTGGAGGAAAGGTGGGGCCGATGTTGCAGTCCCTGACCTCAGAAGATCCAGTGAGGCAAGCACCAGATTTGATGCCCACAGAAACTGGTGTGAGTTTAGGGCAGTCTGGGGGTGATGTTTATTTTAACACTGCTTATAGGAGCAGTTTGAATAGAAACTGGATTTTTTTCTGTGTCCTCCCAAAACAAAAGTAAGAGGCACTGCAGACTGGAAACTGTAATTCAGGCTCCCATCTTCTGTGTCCATCTGCTTCCCAGTTCTGTATGGGATACACTGTTCGTGTTTTATGCTATTTTTAAAATGAAAAGTGACTTTAGTGTAGCAAGATGCCATTGGCAACAAGGAAATTAATTTGTGGTAGCAGTGTCAAAGTAGGTGGGTCTTTATTGTCTTTTTTCAGGTTGGTCTTTATTTCATTCGTCCTTGTGTAAGAAACAGATCTTTGTGTGACTGAAATGCATTCTCTCCTAGAGCTTGGAGCTGTTATAGAGAAGTATAATGAGCTTAATATAATAGATAACTTAGAGGTTAAAAAATAGTTGTGATTGTATGTATGTGTTTTTGGTTGTATTTTAGACATGTTTCAATGTCACAGGGCTAAATTGTGGTACCACTGAAATCCAGCAAAAGTTTTGCTGTTTGATTATATTAAGACTCAATATTTTTACTGTCTGTTACAAAAATAAATGGGATGTAATGGTGTGTCTGACTGAGCTTGTGACCCTGTTGAAGCAGCAGTGTGGATTGTGCTCTGCTTTACAGTGACAACACACCTTAGTTCAAGGCACAGAGATCCTTGGCAGAGTTTCTTGCACCTGTGTTACTCAGCTAAGCTTAGCACCAGAGCTGCAGTGGCTGTTCTGCTCTTACACTACTCAGTGGTGAAGTTGCTTTAATAAATTCTCAGCATGCAATTAAGTTACTTTGCAAAATTCCTCTGAAGTGAGGCAGCACTCCTGTTATCTGGAGGAGATTTTCATTACTGAGTTTGGGGTAGTGACTCAGTAAAACTTATCTGTGGAATACTAAATTTGGAGGCGTAACCAGGAGGTTGCCATGATAACAAATATTAGGACTTGCTTTCTGGGAAGTGCTCCTAATTTTTCCATTGATGGCCATTAAATGCCTCAAGATAAATGAAACTTTTTATTAGAACTAACATGGTCTCCTTGTGCTCCTCCAGGATTTTGTAGACTTGCTAGTGACTAAATAAAGAAGGGAAATCCAAATTAGCCCCAGCCCTATAAAGACACCACCTCTCTTTTAATGTTGTTTCTTATTTTTTCCATTGAAGTGTTTGCTTAACTTAGCTTTCATTCATCTTTCTATGAAATATTTATCAGTTTGTATAAACATTTGAAAATTCTACATTGATTTTATTTTCTTGGCACTTCTAAGAAATTTCCTGATGCGCAGCATGATCACACAATTACTGGTTGAGCTTTTGTTGTAAGTGACCGAAAAGAGCTCTGTGCATTTATGTTGAAAATTAGGACTCAAACCCAGAAGCTAAAGGATAACAATACAATGTGTTAATTTCTTACTCTCCATAAATTGTTTATTTATTAAAATCCATGTTCTACAGATTAGTTCTTACTAAGAGAACTTTTTTCCCCCTCTTCAAACTGCCTCTGTAGTTGGTTCATATCTATTTTAGAAATGCTGCTGTTTCCATAAATCTCCCCTAATGTCCTTTAACCTTTTTTTCCCCCCTCCATTTCTTTACAATTCCCTGAGGTTTTGATTCATTTTGTGAATGACACAATTATGTGGTAATGGGAGCCTGGAAGAGCAAGCCAGGAGTGGTGGATGAAAACATCCTCAGTGTGGATGTTTGCTGTTTCCTTCTTGGCTGTGTCTGTTTCCTTCTTGCTTTTTCTCTCCCCTGGTCTTGCTTTCCCATGGGCTCCCACCCCCCAAGCTACCAGGTCTCAGCCTCACCAACTCTGGGATTTTAATGAAGAACCTCTTCTGAGTACTTTCCAGGTTTAATGTTCGTAAAACAAATAAATGCATCATAAAAATCACTCTTGCCCGAGTCTTTGACTCACCTAATCTTTTTTTAATGGGGTAGAGTGAGAGAAGAGACCTAAAATAATTTTTAGTCAATTAATGATGCTTTTCCTGAACATCCCCTATGTTTAGGTCGCTTGAGGAATAAAAGTTTAAAAACTGTGATTTCAGTCTTAATTTGTTCTGAAAGAGCTTTGGTTTGTGTATGTTTTTTTCCTTTGTCCCCTCAGACATTCTGCCAGTATCTAGATGGGATTTACTGAAGAACAAAACTGGGTTTGTGATATTCAAATCAGTGTTCAGATAAGCACAAGTGTCATGCCTAAGGATTCTTAGGTAAAAAGGTAAAATCATTGAATCAGCTTTCAGAGGCTGTCTAGAAAAGGCCATCCTTGTTCAAATACACTGGGGTGTAGTGTACTTGGTGTTTCTGGTTTAGTTTTTATTTTTCTTTGTATTTGTAGTAGACGTAAAATCTTTGGAGGACCAAGTCACGCTGTTGGTCTGAATTTATGGGATGTATTTAATAGCCTGATTTGCAGAAATACTGACCATATTCAGACTGAGCTTGAGGAATAGTTGTAGCTACCTCCTTCCTCTAAGGGAAGATATTTAAAAACTTGCAGAGGCTTATTAGCTTAAGTGCCTTGTTAGCTGCTTGTGCTATTTTCCATCATGGTGTCAAGGTAAAAATTACTTGGGGAGAAATAATTGTTCTAAGTATGCTTAATTCAGTTCAGTGAATCTGACACCTCCTCTGTCATTTTTATTTATTTATAAAAATGGGAGAGCGTTGGGCACCTGTCAAAAGCAGAGAAATACATCATGGCACTTTCTGTTGCAGGAATGTTTTATTTTGTTAAAATTGTGTATCTGCTTGCAAGTTAATTTCTGAAGATTTCTCTAATCGTGTTGGACACCTCATGGTAGTTTTAAGTCCTTTTGTTCACACCATGAGGTAGTGAAGATGCAATTCACTCTGAGATTGTTTTCAGTATAGCTTAAGAAATCACTTTATATTTTCCTGTAATTTATGTAGCTATCCTTAAAACTGCTGTTTTTAATGAAATTTCATTTACATCTTCTCCCACTGGAGACAGCTGTAGGTTAGGACTAGCCTGACTAAGCTGTGCCAAAGGTAGGAGTAAGGAGTTTTTTACATGCTGATTAATTCTCTTTTGCTCCTTTGGGAATATCTGGTATTGCTTAAATTGATTGCTGTAAGCAATATGGCAACATTTTTGACCTTCTAAACTGAAATTCAGCAAAAAAAGAAAACGAAAAATATAAACCTCCATGTTTCAGTTTTACATAACTATACGGTTGAAGTATAGTGGTAAAAAATATGGGGGTGTCATCTTCTGCAGTGGTGGTGTTGGCTGGTGATCTCAGACCCTTTGGGGAGAGAGAGAATCTGAGAACGTGGTAGTCGTCCATCCCTTGCACAGAGAAAGTATTGGGTGATAATCTGTTTTTCTTTCTCTGTAATCTGGCTTCTCATCTCTCCCATGGCCAGCTTTGTGAATCAGAGCACCCGCTGCCTTCCTTAGGTGTTTCCCACCTGCACTGTTGTGTAACTACAGACAGGAGCAGCTTCCAGTACGTTTACTTTTCTACACAGCTTTGTGGGAAGCCCAAAGCCAAGGCTGTGTGCTTCTTTCTGAAGTTAATTTACAGATGTGGGGTGCCAGGTGACCAGGAGTTGTCCTCCCACAGCTCCCTTTGTTGCTCGAAGGCCAGACGGCTCATCCATCACCCTTCACCACACCTCCAGTGCCACCTCCCCCCTCCCCATATTCCCCCAAGATATGATAATGAAGCAGGTGCCCTGCACTGCAACTCTCCCTGAGCTTGAGAAGCGGCAGGAGGTTTAGAAAAGCTGAAACCAAGGAGGAGGAGGCGGCACTTCTCCTGAACCTGTTGGCAGTCACGTCAGTCACGGCCATGCACCCCACAGCCGTCCCACTGCCTGCGGGGGGGAAGAAAGCCAGGAACCGATTTGTCGCGCCCCAGCCAGCCCACTGGGACTGTGGGACCCCACTTTCGGGCCCTGCCGGGCGTGGAGGAGCTGAGCTGTGCAGTGTTGGCCTGGTGTGGCGGTGGCCGTGCTCAGGGAGCCGAGCCGCGCTGGCCTGGCGCGGAGGCCCGGGGCTGCGGTGACCTCCCTCCCCGCCGGGGAGCAGCCCCGTCGGCAGCCCCAGCCACCTCATTGAGATTCCAGGCACAGGGAGCGCCTCTGCAGCTGTACGCTGGAGGCGGTGGCCGAGGAGGCATCCAGAGAGGGGCCCCAAAAAATCATCAAAGAACCGGCCCCTTCGCCGCGCCTCTGAATAGCAGGCAAACCAGAGGTCCTCCTCTCTCCGCCAGCGTGTTGGGAAAGACATTAACATAACCTCTTTTTTTTTTTTTTTTTTTCCTTTCTTTTTAATTTCCCCAAGCTACCGAAAATTTACTGTGTTTAAATATCTTGTTCTGACAGTTTGCACGGGGGAGCGGAGAGTGGTGCACCAGCCTGGTGGGTGTCTGTGCAGCTATTTTTATAAAAAACGAAACATACTTGAGCTGAGAGTTTTCATTCAGGTCACCCTAGACTTAATTGTTTGGTGTCAGGTCGTTAAGATCCAGAATTAGCTCCCTGCACTTGGAAAGGGCTTGCTTCCGAGTGCTTTAGAAATGCAAAGGCAAGTTTTCAAGCCTTGCTTTCTTTTTCCAAATCTGTTTTGATTTCAGCTGGTTTTGAAGCGAGTGGACACTTACTCGGTTTACTCAAGCAGTAAGAACTAACTGTAAATCCCCATCCCACTCCTCAGCACGAACGAGATGGTAGCTCCCGAGAGCTTCACATCTTTAAGGAAATTGGCGTCTGTTTTCCGAGCCCTTATTAGGCCGACAGGATGCAGACCACTTCTCGTGGCCATTGAGGCTCAGAAATGAGTCACTGTGCCTTTGATGGGTGGCACATTAGCGCTTCGATTGGCATAACTTTCATGTTCCCTCGGACAGGAACTGGGGCTGTACGAGCAGGGAGTGCCCTACATCATCAGAGCGTGTGGGAATGTAGAGAAGGCTTGCATAACTCAGAAGCTCTAATTTTTTGAGTGTTATGCTTAAATGCAATTAAAGGTGCTACTTCTGATGCTCAGAGCAGAAAGTTTAATGCATTATTTATTGGAAGATTTGTGGTAGCCACCTGACTGCATTTCATATAACTGAGACTTTATTTTCAGTCAGTGCTCCTGGGCTTGTTACTTGGTTACTTTGGGCCATAAGAAAGTTAATAGTCGGTCGGGTGCTTTTGTAAATATCATTGGATGCTGACTTGGTTAACCTAATGATTTTTTTTTTCAAATCATTGGTATGTATGAGTTGATTAAAACAAAAGCAGAGGCTTCTTAAATATAGTCTGTTCTGAATTAAAGGGTGTGGTGTTGGCTTTGAATGAGCTTGATGCAGCAACAAGCATGCAGCAGTTGGTAAATAAAGATGGATTTTCTTTTGTTCTGCTGGTGCTTGCTGCTCATTATTCTCCACTTACCCCGTGAGCTTCCCAGGGAGTGGCAGCTGTTTCTGATGTTAGACACTCTATCAGTGGTAGACAGCTCCAGATTCGGTGAGATACTGTTGTGGGGAGGAGAGGAAAATAATCTAACCCTGCATTATTGTAAATCCTCAGTAGAATTAACTTTTCATGAGCCAAAGGAGTTTTGTGTTTAACTTTTTCTGAAATATTCAGGCATAAGTGTGCTTTTCAGTATGTGTTACAGCGAAAAAGCTTTTCTGGCATGAGATGGATTTACATTCTGAGTGTGTGTTAAGTATTTTAATGTGCAGTGTGTGGGGGCAGGCACAAGGCAATAAAGGGAAATCAGTCTATAACAATCTTTGTGTATGTTTCCAGATATATACAGTTTGGGAATCTTTGCAATTTGGAAATTGCTCGGAGTAAACAGAATGATACATAAAGATTTTAAATAATAAAGCTAGCAAGCTACAGAGGAGTCTGTTTGGTTCCAGGATTTTATATGTAGGATTTATAACCCATGCTTTTGCTTTCCTGTCTCTGCAGTGTTAGCATTCTGTTACTGAAAACAAAGAAGGCTCTGCCAGGGCATTACACAAGCAATGAATCACAGAGGAAAAAATGTTTTGCTTTGTAAATTGTTCACTTTTCCATGGTGGATCATTATTTTTTTTTTTTTTAGTGTTGTCTGATAGAATTTGCCACACATGCTTGCATTTACTGTACTCAGTATGATTCTTTCTAGTGTGACTACATAACTGCTAATATTAGTGACTTCAAGTAACTTCTTCTTGTGATTCTTAAAAACAAAACCGCAACAGGAACAAAGAACACAGGGCAAAAATTGAAACAGCTCAGTTCACTCTTGAGGCATGACAGCTTGCTGAGTATATCGGAGGAAGGAAAAGGTGTTGATGTTTTTCAGACAGCTTTGTCCCAGCAGTTCCACATAATTATTTTTTTGTCTGTATTGACAAACTCCTTTTCTGCCTCCAGTACTGAGATTTGCTGTCATCTTTTGATGTGGTCCTCGTGTGCTGTAGGCCATTTATAGTCTTTTACCTAATCATAAAAATATAAACTTGTTCCTTAAGAATATGCACTTTGTACATCTTTTTGATGACTCTTGGTGAATCTGTGTTTCCGAGCTTCTGCAGAGGAATGATAGCTTGCTCAGGCTTGAATGTAAAATTATACTTGGAGATCATCTCTTTGGGAAGTCACACACCAGGCAGTGTCTTGCCACTTTTTTGCAGGATGCAGAAGCACAACCTCAGTGTGTTATATAATAAAAATTTGTACCACAGATGCTGCACTGTGCCTCATACTCTACTTGGCAAGAACAATAATCAATAGTATGTTGGATTGCCATATTACAGTATTCATTAAGTTCCAGACATTTGGAAAATATTTGAAATAAAATCATATTATTTATTTACAAATTAAAAAGGTAGATCAGGAACCATAACCAGCTAAAGCAATGCTTTAAAGGAAGATCCAAGTAGAATGATCCCTACAGAAAGGCTGGTGGTAATGAAATCCTTGATTTTTCACACAGAAGCAGTAAGTGTGGAGGAGGATGCTATATATGTATGGAATGCACCATTTTAAAGACTGTGTGATTAATCCTGTTACAGGATGTGTTTCTAACAGAGAAGCAGATCGGTGGGATAAAGCTGTAAGAAAGTATGAGAGCCAAACATAAGCATCTAATCTTAGAGAAAGTCTCCTGTGACAGTACAGTGTAATTCTGTTTAAAATTACGTGTACTTCACTGCAAATAACCAGATAATAATTTCAGAATCTGCAAAAAATTTTTGTCCCCTCTGTAAATGCCAGTGGGGAAGATGTGTTAGCATAAATTAGTAAGGGAAGTAAGGGAGTAAGGGAAGTAGAAACTGTCAGTCTTATCCCTGTTCAGATACTATTTGTCCCATCCAATCTGGATTTAGTCCTAAATTCAGGTATGATAAGGGGTGTGTGGTGGTCATTAGGTCTCCTAGATGTGCTTTATGGAAGAGAAGAAAATACCAAGGAGTCAGATATGTAACAGCATGTTCCAAAATCCTGATGGTCTAGGCAGCCACCTTCCCAACCTGCTTACCTGGCAAACCTCTAGTCAAGAGCTGGGCTGAGCATGCCACGTGTCTCCTCGTCCCTGTAGTCACATCTGTGGTGTAATAGTAATGAGATTGGAGTAATCTCACTGATCTGGGCCGAGTTGGACTGATAATTTAAATGTGAAAGGCTTCATAATCTCCTCCTGATCCCAGAAAGTTTTTGGCATTTAATTAAGGTCAGAATTAAAAAGATGATGACAACAAAACCTTCTACATTTACCTCCTTGCCTATAAATGTTAAACCATGACAGGTGAGTTCTGAAATTCCTGGAGCGATGATGACGCTTTCGTAAACGCCTTGTAGGCTGGTGTAACACTTGGAGCAGTAACAGCCATCTCTAAAAGAAGCAATGAGAAGGTCTGTGCTCCTTTTCCTCTCCTCTTTCTTGCCCCATACCTGTTTCATTCGTTCAGATGGATGTTTTCTGCAGACATGGCCTTCAAAGGTGACTCTGTGTGACTCTCCCTGACAGTTCAGTAGCTCTTAGTTTTTTGTTTTAGATGAGGAAATGGAAAGCCCAGTGAGGACTAAAGAGGTGAAAGCAGCTGGTGGGGGCCGTGCACACTCATGTCTGTGTTGTGTGGGTGTCAGGGTTGCTTCTGCTTCTGTGTGCAGGAGGGAGAAGGATGAGTGTGAACGGAGAAGTGACACAGCTGCTGCCCAAAGCAGGTTGAAACTGCACCACAGATGGAGAGAGGAGGTCTGTGGGGACAGGAAGGAGACAAAGCAGCTGCAAGGGAGTTCCTGGGGCAGGGTGCACTTTGCTGGGAGAGAAGTCACCAGCAGAGCAAAGCTGAGCAGTGGGAAAGTGTGAGAGGAGCCTTGGAGAAGAGGAGAGCAGCAGAAGGTTGCCAGAGCCAATAAATCTGGTGAGCCTTCTCCTCTCACCATTCTTGGTTGTTTGAAGAGCTTGCCAGCAGGTGAACCTGTAGGCACTGGGCACCAGCCACTGCAGGGCAGCATTGCAGGGTGCACAGACGTGGTCCTGCTGTGGCAGGCTGGAAAGGAGCTCAGCTCCTAGTGTGCTCTTTCATCGTCTCCCCACTGTTAAACAAACCAGTGAGAAACCGTACAGAAAGGAGGAAGGCATGGTTGATGTGTGGCTGTGGGTGCTTTGTAGTTGACCACTTGCTTTTAAAATTGAAGCAGAATTGGAAAAGTGTGGCCAGTACTGTGTTTAGAATAACACCTTGAATGAGATTTTTGTGACTCAGTTGAGTAGAAACAGGACCTTTTAGGACCTAGAGGGGCAGCTTGACCCCATGAAAAGCCGTTTGAGGTTCTTGAGACTGCCTCAGAAAACAATGATCTGGTAAATGAGCAAAAAACTCAGGCATATTGACAGTCATCCAGAAGAGCCATCAATGGGATTTCTGCTTCCTTCCCTGAAGATATTAATAAATCCAGTAAATAACTGAGGTTTTGGTTAACTCTTTTCTTCTTATTCTACTGCTGAACGTTTTGAATGTGGCTGTAATGCAGTCACACAAGTGTCACCTGTGCAGGTTACACAGATGGGCAGTAGTGTGGTGTGAGCAATGGGTGTTTCCTCAGACAAAGAAAGGTGGCATATCTTTCAGAGTAGATGTTTGTTTTCAGCTTTGTGGTAGCTATACATCATCCAGTGTTTTCTTCTTCTTATTGTGATATATCATCTTGTGTTTCATGCTTGAGATGTTGTGAGAGAAGTGAGTGATGTTATGTAACATAAGCAGAGAATTATCTTCTTATGGTCTGAAAGTGACTGTTGGTTTGATAAAGCAGTTGACTAATTAGTAAATTACCCATTCTTGTTTAAAATACTTGCGCTGCAAAATGTAAATGAAAAAAATTTCTCCACTTGTCAGTATGAAAAATGACAATAGCAAAAATAATACATAGGACATCTGCTCTGATTTTTTTAAAATTTAAAATGCATTTAAGGCAGATGTTGCAGAATTTGAATGGAAATCAAAGTAGATGGAAGAACAAAACATAGCTGTTTACCTTTTATGAAGTCCCATTTTTATGGCTAACATAGATATCAGTATGTGACTCAGTGTCTGTATTTTTCCACTGTTTGTATCAGACTGAACTGAATGTTCTTAAAACTGCTGCTGTCAGGTTGACATGTAGTTCCAATATTAACAGCAATTATTGGAGTGTCAGTATTTTGGGGTGTTTTCTGATGATGTTTCCCTTTGCCCATCCTCTCTTTCCAGGAGAATACATCAAGACATGGAGGCCGCGGTATTTTCTGTTGAAGAATGATGGCACCTTCATTGGCTACAAGGAGCGGCCGCAGGATGTTGACCAGCGGGAATCACCTTTAAATAACTTCTCAGTAGCTCGTAAGTGTTTTTAGCTGCTTCCTTGTCCAGTTTGGGCTTGATGTCTTCTTGTAACGTAGCTGGTAAGCTGCATCAGTAACATTCAGATCTGCCCAGAGTGCTGTATCTAAACACTAAGTGTATATTTGAGCTGATAAATCCCATTGTGTTTCTCAGCAATGATTGTAACATGGAGGTTTGATGCTCTCCTTATTTTTCCTGTTTTTTAAGTTTTCTAGTAATTTAGTGTTTCTGGTTATTGAAAAAAATGGGTTTATTTGTTAATATTTTGTATGTATGTTAGTCAGCAAGTTACTTTAAAGTGAAAATTCACCTAGGTGCATGTACTTGGTGGGTAGGTACAGCAGAAGCATTTCTGCCACCAGCTCTGGATTTCTGTGGCATTGACATTGGTCAGAGTTATTTAATTGTTAACACAAGAGAATGCAGAGCGAGTACATGTTTTAATGAAGCACACTTGGATTTTCTTAATTTTGAACACAAACCCATAGTTCTTCTATGAAAGCCAACAAAAGGGTTTGGAAATAATAACATCTCCTAACCTCTGCACTCTCTACTATGCAAACATTTCCGACTTTGCTCAGGTGCTGCAGCACAGGATGTGATAGAAGACTCTGAAGATAATTTCCTTTTCTTGCTGATGTTTTTAACTTTTCACTGTATACTTCCAGCTTTTATTTTCTCCTGTTCTTAATCTTTCCTGTCTCGTGATCTGCCTGTGTCTCGTTCCACCACTTAAAAATAGATCATTGTGGCACCTGTTATTAACAATGGTCTGTTCTATGTTCCTGGTGACTACTGGAAGCAAAGTTCTGCAGAGGGAAGGGTAGGGTCTTTCCCTCTTCATTACAAGGTAGCTCAAAATACAGGGGATTCGTCTTTGTAGCTGATCATGAAGCAGGTATTTATTTTGAAACACCCTGCTGCTGGAAGAGGGCTGGGCAACAGTAGGAATTAATGGAAATGTTCATTATTTTTCCTCCAGTAGCAGTATATACCTGTTCTGAGTGATGATGGGAATACATAATGGACATGCTGTTGCCTGGTGCCTCTGTGCAGGATTCCAAGAGTGCTTTGGGGCTTTTCATTTGAGAGGCAGAATTCTCGTTGTGTTTTCATTTCAGTAATGACATGGTACTTTCCTCTTCAAACTGGTATCTTCTTACAGATTAATAAGGTAAAGCAAAGCAGAAGAAAGCCATTAATTCATAAATTAATTCAGTACTTGGTCTATAGCCAGAGGCTTTTAACAAATGCACTTTCTGGAGGACACTTCCATCCTCTTGCTGCTGCTACCTGCATTACTTGGGCAGCTCAGTGCTAAGGGGTAAAAATGTGTCCATTGCCTTTTCTTTGTCTAAGTTGCCTTTAGAATGGGTTAACTTAAATCAGTTTTCACAACAGGAATATGGTGCTTTTTGGCAGATTGAGCCCATCAGTCTCAGCATTTATAGATAAACAGGTTTGTTACCATGGCATTGGAGCACTGTCAGAGAGAGAAGACACAGCACATGCCTATAGATGAGTTGTAAGAGTTGCCTGTAAGAGGCATTGTGGGCTGGGTGGTGGGTGGGAGGATGTTCCTCACAGTGGGTCTTGTCTGGTGGCAGCTCAGGAAGGCCTTGAAGATTGGAGTGGAGCCTCCTTGCTAGAAGTGATTATTGTGGATTGGGGCCCACAAAAACAGCTGTTTCCCCACCAGGATTTAATTTCTCATGTAGGCAGTAGCAGGCAGTGCTGCCAGCACTCCTGTCCCTTCTGGGTGCCCTCCGCACTTTCACAGATTGACGGAATATTCTGAGTTGGACGGGACCCACAGGATCACCGAGTCCAACTCTTCATGTAAATGGCCCATATGGGGATTGAACCCACAAACTTGGTGTTATTAGCACCAGGCTCTGACCAGCTCAGCTCATCTCAGGGAATCACTGTTGGATGTATTTTGCACCACAGGTTTTCCCTTTGAACCTGTTTGCCTGATCATTTAATTTAGGTTAACGTGTCAAGTTAGCGTGAATGAATTTGAGCTGTCTCTGGAGGAAGGCTCAGGCCAGAGCACAGGCCTGTAGAAGCCTCCTGCCAGTGAAAGGTGGGGGAAACGAATTATTTTGTAAAAAAAAAGAATTATTTTAAATATTAAGATAAAATATTTTGTAAAAATTGATCTTTCTGTTTTCTTTTCATCCAAGAGACCATGATAGCCCTGACTTATTTTGTTAATTAGTGAACCAGATTTTTTTTTTTTAATGAGATGGCAGGCTGTCTCTGTCAGTCTGTTCTTTGGAAGTGGTCCCATGTTTCTGATTAAAATCTTTACCCTCTTCTGCTGTACAAAAATGTAGGCTTTTTTATCTTCGCAAGTAAAAGGAGAGTTTTTTTAAAATGGGAATTTTACTACTTGTAGTGTAAAATTAATATTGAGTGATTTTGTCAGTGCATGAGTTGGAAATAATTAATGAGAAAGCTATGACAGAAGATAACAACTAATGGTCATCTATCTTTTCCTTTAACGGGTATGAAAAAAGTATTAGCAATAAATAATGTGTGATTTCCATGTGCTTGACAGTACCTTCTTTCTCCTACACTGGCCTTTTCCTTTTGGTCTGTGAGGGTTTTGAACATACATTTTTGAAAACTTGTTTCTAATCTCCTCCAGCTAAAGAGAGCCTTACTGTTTATTTTAAATAGCTTGTTCTCTACCTATTCCTTTCAAAATAGCCATATATTAATGTTTGCTGTGTTAAATGAGTTTATTTTCTCTGTAATTAACCTATTGATGATTTATTAAAAAAAACCAACAACTAACAGCAAACAAAAAACAAATACAGAATAACCCAAAGTAACACTCGTGAAACATGGTGCCTGAGTGTTTCAATCTTATTTGTGTTTTGTGTTCTGTACATTACTACTAATAAGGTAGATGGAATAAAAAAAGTCTGTACCTAAAAGTTCTGCTTCAGAGCTCATGCAGATGAATAACCAGTAGTGGCTGAGTTGTAAATCTGTGAGATAAGTAGCCTTCATACCAATTGTAATCTCGGATTATCATGTATGTCTCCCTATTAGGTTATAAGCCTTTAAAACCATATAGCTGAGAAAAGCAGTATATTGTGAAAAACCACATGGAGAGAGAGGCTGTTCCTGTTAGAAAGGGATTATTGCTCCCGGCTGTCAAAAAGGAAGATGAACTGTGGTGGTTTTGTTGTACTGCTGAAAACATAATTGCTCAACAATACGAGAGCTCCTTTTGGGACAGGACTGTGTGTCTGCAGTCAAGCATTTTTCAGAGGGCATAGGATGGCCAGATTAGTGGTTGGATTTTTGTCTGCTGTTACTAAGAGCCACCTTTGTGCAGGTCTGTAACTTGGTGCTCCTGGCCCCTCACTTGTGCTATGCTGAACATTTCAGAGTTGAACCTGTCTAGTGATGTTAGCAGAAAACAAACACTTCAACATAATATTCATGTTTGTCTTCCAAAAGTTTTATTTCTTCATCATTCTGTTTTCCTTATTCACCTTTTCCCTTTTTTTTATCTGTTTACTTTTTTTTCTGTTTCTCCATACCCTTCCTTAAAGAAACCAAAGCAGAAATAGGAAGGAATCTTCCTTGACATTATTGTTTTAAAGTGTGATGTCATTATATAGGGAGCAGAGTTTGACACTTTCATCGAAAGTAATCTGCCTTTTAGCTTAAGTGCTGGGAAAGCAAATATTGTGACATTTTAGAAAGTCACTGGGATAATACTAAGTGTCTTTCAAATACAAAATGGTAATTTACATTTGAATGCCTTGGTGTCTATTCCTGTTAGGAACAATTTCTCTGTCCTACTTACTTTAAAAGACCAAACGCCAGGAAAGAATCAAGAGGTTCTTTAGAGAAATTTAAATAATTTTTAACAGGCTGCTGTTTCTAGTACCTACTCTGTTACAAATGGAGAATACTTACACTGGCCTGTTTCACAGGAAAAACTTCTTCAAAGTGGGTAAGCAACCCTCAGCCCCTATTTGAAATTGAATGTTTTTATAGCAGAATCCCCAAACATGCCATAAATCAGACCTATTACCACACAGCATCTCTGTGCTCTGCTGGAGTGGGGCACATTGCATTGATGATTAAAGAAGGTGGATTTGCTGTTTCTCTAACTTCAGCTACAGTGAAGAGCACACAGGTTTAAAAATAAGAAAAAAAATCCTGTTCATTCGTTTCATTGATAAAATCCTTGTGATTATCATACATGGTGAAAAATAAGTGGTAGTTTCAAACTTTCTACAACCTATATGGTATAGCACTTTGGTAGAGTAAAGCCTTCTGTATTTCTTGATATGTGCTGTTATGATTGAGCAGGGTAATTAGACAGCATATTGTTCACTAAACAAAACAATTCTGGGTGACATTCCTGAATTATAGTGGTTATTAACTGACAAATCTCTATTATTCATCTTGCTGTATGCCTTAAAGATTGCTGGATCAGCAAGCTTAACAAATATCAATGGACAGTGCTGATTTAGGGGAAGAATGATGTGTAATTGGTCCCTGTCTTTGACATAAAAAGCCTTGTGTGGTTTATCATGCTGAAATTAAATGGTTAAATCTAGAGTTCATGGCTAGTTTAAATATCTATGCAGCTACTTCAGGATATGAATCTAAAGTGTTTTTAAAATCTAAGCAAAACCTCTGTGTTTATTTCTTTATGATGCTGAACTTTGGGATAAGTGTGGGAGAGCAGCTCTGGATTAGCACAAGGTTAGGAAGTAGCCTGATGTTGTTTTTCGAGTCTTCAGCCACATTCTGTGTTTTAGGGCTGCATTGTGCAGGCTCCTAGAGGACAACCCCAGCCTTCATCTAATCACGTTAAGCAGATAAAAGCAGGAGGCAGAACAAACAAACAACAAAAAAAGAAGGGCAGCTAAACAGAGGTGGGAGGTCTGGAAGCAGAAGTGAGATGGTTGGAGTGGAATTTATCAGGCCCAGGCTCACGGGGCAGTTGTGTTTGGCTTTCACTGCTGTTCTGTGAGGGGACAGAGGTGGCTTCAAGGCTGAGCCCAGCGTGGCCACCTTGCTGCGTGGAAGTTGTTTAATCTGAATGAAGGAGTGCCATTTATTGCACTAAAGCCTTTGCATGACTCATTAATAAACTTTCTCTTATCTAATTGGAGTGCTTTAGTAGGATGCAGTATAACCTCAGCGTGCTATTAAAGAAAAATTATATTTTCTTGTAATGAAAAATGCAGAGTTACTAATTGAAAAGCTTATAATTCCAGCAGCAAATGAGGCATGAAATATATTGCCAAAAATACAGTGCTCAAAAACACTGGCAGTAAATATTTTATCTTGGTGCTAATTAAGAGCTTGAACTTAAAAACTGAGCATTCTAAATTCACACAATAATGAAATTAACCTAATGGTACCAGTGTAGCCTTAGTAATGTGTACTGTTATTTTGGTGGATTCTGTCCTCCACTTGCACATTGCTGATGGTGGAGAATAGCTCTATCAGTAAACAGAAATTTCATATTGTCTTCATAGTGCCTTTTTATTTATTTAGAAGTCTATTTAGAAACTGAAGACCAAATAATAGCAAGCTTGTGGTTTCATTAACTGCAAAGAAAAGAGTTTAGTGCAAGAAAAAAACTCCCACAATTATATTTTTTTTCCCCTCTGCTCACTTTGTTTCTTAAATTGACTTTCCTCTAGCAGGATCTGCTTAATTAATTACCTTTTCTATTAACATTTATCAAAAAAATGTGGTGGTTTGACTCCTGTTGTTATTTTATTGATTTTCTTTTGGTTTTTGATCTCTGTTAGTAGACCTAAAGTGTACCCTTTACCTAGGAGCATTTTCTGGCCCAAATTTGAAGGATAAACACTCATAACATCCTAAGAAGCTTAAAGTAGTAGATGTAATTAAAAATTTTTTAAAAATTGCACTCAGCTCTCAACAGAACATTTTGATGAAGGAAGTGGTGGCTGAGCATGGAGCTGTGCTTGTGTAGCCTTTTTAGGCTGTGCTTAAACCCTGGCAGGGATGGGAGCTGCTCACTGCATGTCCGTGCAGCATCCGACTGTGGCAGCCCTCCCGAGGCCTTTTGGAACGGGGTCCTCTCAGGGGGTGCCTCTGCAGTTTGATGTTCCCTCTAGTGTTTGAGGACTGGAAATGCTGAGTCTGATCTCCATCAGGTTGCTGCAAAATGATCAGATGTTCTCCTGCAGCTCCCTGGAACCCATGGACAGGGTTTTGTATGGGAAAGTCAATGGGAGGGAATGTGGGGGCTTGACTTGAGTTTCAGTGTATGTAATTGCTACATTATCAAATGGCTTTGGCCATGTGCTGTGCTCTGGGTGACCTTTAGAGTATGGGGGGACCTGAGTCTGAATGGCTTCTGTGTTATCACATCACATTTCTGCTCACCTCTGTGGGCAGGCCAAATGTGGAGCCTTTCAAAAGAATTTGATTTCAGCGCTGCTTAGATGGCTATCTCCCAAGCTATTTATTGGTTTCATCAAAACAGTAAATTGTCTCAAGTCTCCTAAAGAAGTACTTACAGAGATTTCTATGGCTGATTAATTGCAACAGTTTGCTAGATAAGAATAAAGACAAATGATTATTTAAACCTGCTTATGTACCATGACTCTTTCTTCCTTGATTGTGGTAGAGTGCCAGCTGATGAAGACAGAGCGACCTAAACCAAACACATTTATCATTAGATGCCTCCAGTGGACCACAGTAATTGAAAGAACATTTCATGTGGAGACTCCAGAGGAGCGGTATGTTTCATTCATATTTAATGCATAAACTCCTTGCAAAAGCAGATGCAAGTGTTCAGCATTAATAGTGAGTCCTCTGCTGAAGCTCTTATTTATCAGATGATGTACGTCTGGACTGAAAAGTGACAAATAATTTTTGAGTGCCTTCAGTTTTAGTGCATTTTCCAGTATAAAAGCAACCCTGAAGGGGGAGTTTCAGAGAGCGGATTTTGAGCAGTGTTTGTAAGTGAATTGTTGCTAGGTTGGGTATCCAAAACGGACGGGTGCAGGTGTGTACCAGCACACAGGTAGTTATTTCTGGAATGTAAGGTTCATTTCTCACTGGAAATGTTGTGGTTTGTAAAATGAAGGGTTTCTGACCTGGGAGTTTCTGGAAGGATGAGCACAAGTGAAATAGACATTTAAGCAGAGTTGAGTTGTATCAAAATAGTGACCTTTTAAAGTCTGTTTAGACACCCTATTTCTAAAGGAAAAGTTAGTTGTATCATTGCTGATTGCTAATGTTTTATGCAAATTAGGTAATAAAGGTGATAGTTATCTGCTGCAGGTGCAGATTTCTGTTTCATCTTTTAGGAAACAAAGCTAAGAGCTACATCCTGTGCTCTCATCATTGGAGAATAATTGATCTCTTACCTCCAGAGAGAACAGTTTTCCAGCACAACTATAATGCAACTGCTGAGTATTGAAATATTTACTTGCTCTTCAGAAACTGAACTTAAATTATTCCAGTATCATTGCCCTAAGGGAGTGGAAATCTTAAAACCCTGGTCCTCCCTAGATATGATCCTAGCACATGTTTATTTTGAAGACCAGTAAATTCTACCAAGAATTACTCACTTATTTCTTTCACAGCCTTTGCATGCACTTTGCATGCTCCTTGTTATTGCATTTGATTCTGTTACAATGATCAGAAGAAGGTTTAGTCAAATTAAAAGCAAAGAAAAAGAAACTGGTACTTGTTTCTTTTAGGAACTTCGTGGTCAGTGACCCTAAAGGGAGTGAATAGCAGTTTCCACTTGGAGAAAGATTGTATTTCAGTCTTGTTTTGTTCCCTCCTAGCCAATTAAGTCAGCTTTGTGACACTTCAGGGCTCAGAGTGTTAGTCACCTCTGTTGTGTACTCTTGAGACATAAAAGCTGAGGGTGAAATTCTGTTCTCCCAGAAATCAAAGATACTCACTTCAGGAGGGCTGAGATCTCAACCAAGTCAGTAACAAAAGAGATATGAAGGTCAATATGCCTTTAGCTTTCTACATGCCTTTAGAACCGATGTTTGCTTTTTCGAAAGAAATTGAGAGAGAAAAGTGGAAGAAGTTGTTCTTTTTGTAATAATTTTGAATGTAAAAATATGACTAGTAAATAAGGGAATATGTTAGGAATGGTGAATGGAGCAGTCTGTGTTGGGAGTATAGGGAGAATGTTCTGAATGTTTGACATTGCCTTGCTGCCCCAGACAGGGTTGGATGAATTGTGCACAATTCAGGCAAAATCCAAAATAATGCACAAGGCAGGAAAGACCTTAGGTGGTGCAATTTTTGTTAAAAACTTGTGTTGGATACTTTTTCCCATGGACTTTGCTTCCTCTGGGGAATGATGTGCCTCTTGCATCCATTATAAATGGAAACGCACATGTTCAGATATAACTTTTAAAAAAAACAACTTCATAGGACCATTGAAAAATTGGACATTGATAAGGATGGCATGGCTGCACTGCAGATTGTGCACAGAGTTGTTCAGCATTGAACAACTGCTGCTGATCCTGCTGTAGTAGCAAAATATTTTACCTGGGATGTCCTTAGGAGAAGAATTTAAACAGTCCCTAGAAAACACCAACTAAACCACCACATCCTGTTGTCTGCATGTACAAAAAACAGTAAACATGTTAAGTTCAGATAGTCCACTGGATGTGTCTTCAGCCCCTGTGTGTATCTTTAAAGCCTGTCCCGAGATCCTGGAAGCCCTTATGAGTTGTATTCTGTATGTTCAATAAATTTGCAGTGAAATCAAGTGAAGGCCAAGGACTTTCACTTCAGTAGCTTCAAAGGTGTGAAATCTCCCAAAGGACACTGGAGTGGAAGTTGTCTCCATGGGAGTTGAAGGGGTCACTGTTAGAGCACTGGTTGCTGAAACAGCTGTGGAAACTTTATCGTAACCAAGACCTGTGCCTAAGATGAAATGTCACTGCTTTTGCTGACATTCTGCTAAAGTTTACACAGCAATTGCTGTGCTAATGTCATCATCTTTAGAACAGAAGAATAACTTAAGTGTCTTGAGCTTTAAGACCGTTTCCAAGAACGTCTCTTGCCACTGCAGCCACTAAAATTTGGTATACGTGTGTGAAGAGGTGCCATAGTGTCCCCAGGAGTTGGATGTGTGTTTCAGTGCACCACAAAAATGTAGAAACTGTCTTTAATTGCTTTGTGTGTCATGTAAACCTTTTGCTTTTTGCTTTTGGCAAGTCTGTTTTGGTTATGTAAATCTCTATCACCAGGTCATATCCTGAGCTGTTGACTGAATGCCCATTAGAAATTCTGTTATCCAAAAAGCCTTGTGTTGTGTCCAGACTGGGAGGACTTCAGTTGTCTCTTGTTTCTAGTACGATTAATAAAGATTTTAAAAATGCATTTTTACAGTGCTTGAAAAGGCACATAATTCATCATATCTTCCATTGATTCATGAGAGAGTATTAGTGGCTCTGTGTTCCTTGGTGATCCTTGCCATGGCAGGTGGTAATCTAAAGCCACAAGTAATTAATGTCTTTGCCTATATTTTGCCAGGGAAGAATGGACAAAAGCCATCCAAACAGTAGCAGACAGCCTCAAGAAACAAGAGGAAGAGATGATGGATTTCAGATCTGGCTCTCCCAGTGATAATTCAGGTGCCGAAGAAATGGAAGTTTCTATGACAAAGCCAAAACACAAAGTGGTAAGTGGGTATAGCAGGATTGACTGTTTTTCAGGTCTTCTCAAATATAGACAAGAAATAGCCATCAAGCCATCTCTGTACCCCTGACAATTACATGATTGGCTGTAGATGCAGCTTCTGGAGGAAACAATTGTCTCAGCTGAGCAGAGCCTGTCTGGGTCTGCCAGAGTTCTGAATTCACGTGTCCTTACTGGATGGCTTTCAAGGCCAGCTCAGGTCTGAGTTTGGTTTGCCCATTTTCTGGTACAGAGCCTGAAACCAAAGCTCCTGCTGGACCTTGTGACTCTAAACTCCTTGCAGGATGGTGCAGAAGTATTCTGATGGATTTGCAGTATTTAGGGTGGGTCCATGGATTTAATTGCTCTGGATTAAGGATTTATGCTAACTCCAGCCAGCCACTGCAGTGCCTGTCCATAGTGCTCCTACAACTTGGGGTTTTGAACTAGGCACTACATAGTCTGAATGCAGAGGGCCAGCTAAGGAATGGCCTTCCATGATACGAGTATGTGCCAGAGAAGATCTTTACCCTGTTGAGCCTTTTTAGGTATCTGTCTTCAACTTCCCTTTTTTTCTTTCTACCCCATTGTGTTCTCTTTGTATTTCTGTTTTTGAAAGTGTTCCCACCTGTTCCTGCAAGAGGGAATTGGTAGAACCTTTCCCCATGCAAATCCATTGTCTGTGGATTTTAGGTGGCACTTCCTTGTGTCTTCATCTCACCATTGTCATCCTCACCCACTTTCATAAGTTTGTTTCAGTTTTGGGAAAACCGATGACGTTTTTCTATAAAAAAGATATCCACCAGTGTCTTCACTTAGCTTGTGTGTTACCCTTGTGTCATGTCAGTGCTTTCAGAGTGATGTGGTTGGCTACTTTAATGCCTCTGTGAATCAGAGCTTGCCAGCAGGATTCTGGGTCTTTGGCTGAACAGATCCTGCTCTTGCTGAGTCCTTCATAGAAATGCAAGAACTGCCTCATTCATCAGATGGATACAGTGTTCTGATACAGTGACTCTCTTCCTGGACATGTTAGTGAGGATAACCAAAATGATTATTGGGGTCCTGACATCAACTGTATCGAGCAATTTGGCAGAAAATCTCCTCACCCAGGTCGAGGGAATATGTGGAAAAGTTTGCTGTTGGGGACATCTTAATTTTTTTCCCAAACTGAGGCTGCAGCAGCCTTTGGTTGTGTCAGTCCCATTGCTGCCGTGTTGGCAATGGTCACTGATCTGATGGTACAGTCTGTGCTCAGCCTCTGTTTACTCCAATATTTTTCCTCATGATGAAACAAATCAGAGCAAATGGCTGATCTATGAGGCAGTGTCAGGGACTGGAAAGATGTCTCAATAAATGTTGGGGTGCATGTGTGTGTGGGGGAAGGCAACAGTCAGGCCTTGCTCTGGTGAGACAGTGAAGTGCCCCACTTCCCCTAGAGCCTGTATCCCAGCCTGGCAGAGCTGCCACTCACTGACACACCAGAGCCAGTGCTCCATTCTCCCGTAACCCAGCTCCTGAGAGGCCAAATGACCACAAGTTCCACCTGGGAAAAGACTCATGAAGGCCAAGGGATATTTAGGGTGCAACACAAGGCCATCACCTTGTCTAAACCCTACCTGTTATTGGAGTTTCTCTCTGAACACAGCTGGAACCCAGGAGTTGGTAGCTGCATGTGTGCTTTTCTAGATCTTTCCTGTCTTTTTCTCCTCATTCCCTCTTGTTGGAATATTTTGAGTAATTTACCATGGAATGGATTTATAGTTTGCTAAGGTGAACGGTCCAAGTTAATGCTGTGAGAAGTGTTTTATGTTGATTGGATATTGTAGTAAACCTTTTGCCAAAGTTGCCTGATTTTCTAAAGTTTGTCAGTAAATGTTTTGTGTTGTTATGAGAATATCTGGTTGGTATTTCTCCCATGTGTCCAGCTCAGAATAAGAAGGTAGTTTTTGGTCAAAACAAGTGTTTTCTGGCAAAAAGGTCATAGAATCCTGAGTATAGAAGCTTGATCAGACACAAACGTGGTCTGAGAAAAACTGGCACAAAATGCAGGTATATATTGGAGCTTGGTCAAAAGAAGGCAAAAAACTGCCTGGTAGGGGTTCCACTTCGGAGTCCTAAATGGCTGCCCAGAAAGATAAAGAAGCACATGTTGGAAGGGCCAGAGAAAGAGCTGATGAAGTTGCAAATTGCCTTGGAGGCTGAAACAATAGCTCGCCTCAGGGTGGAGTGAGAATTAACAGCCCAAAAGCAACTAGCCCGAAACCTGAGAAACCTGTTAAACAACTTTGTGCAAGAGCCAAAGAGCTTTAGACTTGCAAATTAACACCATTGAGGAAGCTGTGGAGGATGAGCCAGGGTCTTCTAGCCTAGGGGAGGAGTTGTGCCTTCCTGAAAGTGATTTCAACCCTCTCAGCTCTTCGGAGGAGTTTGATGCAACAAAGTCAAACCCCTCCCCAAACCATAAACTCCACCCATCGGTTAAAAAAAATGACAAGGTGAGACTCCCTGAGCAGATGTCACTGATGTCACCTCCCTCCACTCCTTGGAGGAGGAGTTTGACTCAGCAAAGACAACCCCCACTGCAAGCCCTGCTGTCCAGTGACAGAGCTGATGGTGATACCACACTCTGCCACAGAATTGGTTAATTTGCAAGGGAAAATTAAAACTGAGAATGTTTTGAAAGTTTCACTGATGGGGAGTGAAATAAAGCTTTCTGAGGAGGAAGTGACCTATTGCGTGAAAAGTTTAAACCTGTTGGAGTGTTTGTTTTTTTGTTGGAGGGGGAAGAACTCATCCCTCTCCCCACTCCAGCATGTGGTAAATTGCTGGAAGAGTATGGCAGGCAGTGGGCTTCCAACCAGTGCATGGGAAACAGCCAGTGCCATCTTGGTCTTCTCCAATGTAATTGTTATTTATTGCAAAATTTAAGGATCAAGCCTGAGACGAAAAACCTCTGTGCCAGCTCCAAAAAGTGGGAGAGAGTGGTGCATTCAAAACCCTCAAAGTTTCCCTGTAGGAGGAGCTTCGCAAGCTCCTCCTACACTGCCTCCTCCTGGCAGCACTGGGTATTGAACCTTGTCCACCGCTAGAGGCCAGAGGTGGGACTGCAGAATCCGTAACCTCTTAGGGAAAAAATACTTTTGTCATTGTGCAAGTTTGTTGTTTTGGTCTTGGTAATAAGTCTGCATGTTCAAGTATATCCTGACCAGACAGAAGACTGGGTGTATGTCTGGAAGTGGAGTAAAGAGGTGCTTATGCAGAAGTGGAAAGGACTCTTAACTATACACACAGCTGTGAGATCTGCAGTTGGAGACATCTAAATTATGTGAATAAAGTCAGCTCTGGACAAAGAGGAGCACAGAGGAACCGTATTGGACAATATAGTAAACAGCTATCCATTGGAGATAAAGCTGCAGTGAAATCTGAAATCTAAAATGAAATACATTAAATGGTTTATGATGTTGTATTTTCAGAACAGTGTCCCCAGTATGCCAGCACAGTTGTTTGCTCCTGGATTAGTTGACCATCCTAGCAGGACCTTGTACCTAACAATTGTAGTAGCAAGTATGGTTTTAAAGGGGTGAGCAAGAAAGAAAAGAGAGTGGTGTCCTTTTCCCTAAGGACCACTCTAACATCACACACACAGAACAAATATATGTTATTGTTGGCTTTTGGATTGGAGTCCAAATTTGCAAAATTGGACGTAACAGAATATGTAGATCCAATGCAAATTGTTTTGTCTAAAGTGAAAAGGCCTCAAAAGAATGGCTGGCTACTCTAACTCAAGTTGGCCTATTGTAGTAAACCTTTTGCCAAAATTGCTTGATTTTTTAGTTTGCCAGTAAATGTTTTGTGTTGTTTTGACCTCATGAAAATATCTGGTTGGTATTTCTCCCATGTGTCCAACTCAGAGTGTATGAACCACTGGAAAGCCCTTTCGAATGTCCCATTAAGCGAGTAGATAGAGACCTTACAGGGTGTCATTTTGTCTCTGGATTTTGGTACTGTTCAATGAAGCACAACAAAACTGGTCTCTTAGAGAGATGGGGAACATCAGAAAAAAGGTGTGGGTTTAATCCCTGGAATCAGAGCAGCATATGCCCTTTAATGAATGTCTGCACTGGCTAAGAGGTCAGAATGGCTATGGATTAATATGTTCAGTGTTACTTGTACAGTTCAGTATTGAGTCATGGAACAGAGCATTCAGTTAATTGAAAGCTTATGGTTTTCTGTAGATAGTTTGATTGATTATCTTTGGGAGTGCATTGGCATTCATTTTTGTGGAAGAATCGTTTCTGCTCCTGAATTCTGCTAAACAAAAGGATAAAAATCCCACATGTGCGACATATGCGATGGCTTCTCACGTGAATGAGAAATTCTGGTCTGAGAATAATACACTTCTTGTTAGATCATATAATTCATTTTTTCTTTATCTGTATCGTTAACAGACCATGAATGAGTTTGAATACCTTAAGCTACTGGGAAAAGGCACTTTTGGAAAGGTCATTTTAGTTAAAGAAAAAGCAACTGGACGGTATTACGCTATGAAAATTCTGAAGAAGGAAGTTATTGTAGCAAAGGTGAGTAGATGGGATGTGGTTTACCCTTTGTCAAAGTCATGGGAAGGATTCTCAGAGTAGTTGTAAGTAATTGCTCTGTTAGTGTTTGAAATGGACCCCTGATCTGGGGAATCACTTTGCTGATTTCCTTCTGCTTGCGTTTCAGGATGAAGTAGCGCACACGCTGACAGAAAACCGGGTTTTACAGAACTCTCGGCACCCGTTCCTAACAGTAAGCATTTCTGCCTCTGCACAGTGTAACTTGATATCACCACCACCAAGGCTTTCCTTATTTTCTGTTACTTACTAAACACATCTGAGGTCTGTGTTTACAGAGTGGCTGTGTCGTTTTGTAGCTTTCCATTTTAGGGGCGCATAAATGAAAATGCTTTTTCAAGTTTTCCGATTCTTGCAGGGCAGGTTCTCAGCACCTCTTGAAGACAGTGTTTCAGGCTGTGGTTTGACATTCGGGCTCACCCATTTAATTGCTGTCTCAAGAGGAGTATCTGCTTTCCTTGCCCTTCAAATGTTTGGTCTCCCCTTTGTAGAAGAGGTCAGGGTGACTCTGCGATTTTGTCTTCATTGTTTTTTTAAGCTCCCAGATACAGCTCACCAGTGGAATCAGAGCACTGGTAACACCAGCCAAAGGATAGTGGTAGGAGCATGTGGAAAGGAAGGAGAAGAGCAGGACTGTCCTTTATCTGCTGCTCTCTTTTTGAATTGTAAAATCAATCCATACTCTTATTTTAGACTACCAGTGCCAGCAGTCTCTCTGGGCTGAGTTCAGATATCCAAGTTCCATCTCAAGATTTTGTTTCTAGTATTTATTATAAGTTGTCTCTGAATTGTTTACAACTGCTTAAAGCCTCTAAGAGACTGTGTAGGATCCTGGTGTTTTCCAGGTACAAGGGCTTAGCTGGAGCTCAGACCTTTTAAGCATGACCTCTGGAAGTAAACATTGCCTGTATTGAGTAAAGTCAGTAATGTTGACATGTCTAAAACTTGGTCCTTCATTTCTCCAGAAAAAATATGACTGGTTTAAAAGTGCCACCCTTTGCAATGAAGACAACAATACCATATTCAGTGTTTTCTTTTTAATGCTTTTATAAACCCAAATATCCAGAACAAGGGCTGTCTTGAGACGTTAGCTACCAGACTGGGTTTAGCTTGGGTACTAGAAAAGGTTCTTACCCAGAGAGTAGTTGGACCCTGGAATAGACTCCCCAGGGAAGTGGTCACAGCACCAGCTTGACAGAGTTCAAGAAAAATTTGGACAACACTCTGAGGCCCCGATGGGATTCTTGGGGTGGTCCTGTGCAGGGCCAGGAGTTGGGCTTGATCATCCTTTTGGGCCCCTTCCAGCTCCGCATATTCTGTGATGAAAATCTTAATATTATGGCAAACAAGTTGATGTTACTCTTGCCACAGGAACACACATGACAGAACTATACACAGGCACCTGGTGACTCCATCACAGCCTCCATCTGGTCTGTTTTTGTGAATTGCTCACAGATTGGTATTGCCAGTGTTGGCCAATCCCCTGGCAGGCTGTCAGCAGGGAGCAGTTGCAGGCAGCAGGGCAGAGGCCAGGGGGCTGGTGTGTGAAAATATGTGTGTTTCATATGAGAGTTCTTGCAGCCAATGTGGTGAAGCCTTGTCCTCCAGGGTTTGGTTCAGGCCTCTCTTCTGTCAGTTGAACCTGTGGCCAGAGGAGGAGACTTCAGCCACTGTTGGTACACTTTGAGTCCCTGTTAATGGGCCAGGGCTTAGTTTTGCAGCATTGTAGGTGATGATAGCTTCTGCAAGGTATTTGTTTGATGTTTTATTAAATTTATTTAGTGAAATAGGTTGGCGGTGAATCAGTCCTCAGCTGCAACAGGAAAATACAAGTATTATATAAGATTTAAGGACAAAAAAATTCACTAAAATAGAAAACTTCACGTCTGCTTCTGAAAATCTATTAAAAGTGCTTTTCTAACTGTCACTGTGATCTATCTTCTAAGTTTTGGTTTAAATCTGTTTCAGGCTTTAAAGTATTCCTTTCAGACACACGATCGCTTGTGTTTTGTTATGGAGTATGCTAATGGAGGGGAGGTAAGGGAAATACAATAATATTGAATACTTTAGGATTTTCCTGTTCTACTGTTAATTTTGCTTGATATTATTTAGCTAAGGCCCATTTTTGCAATTCTAATTAATCCAAGTTGTCCCAATTAAACAGAGCTGTTCACAGGTTTAACTAATATGAAGAAGTAAGACTCTTAATTTTTTCAACTCCATTTTTAGAACATAGAGGTTTTGGGCATAGGTTCATATTTTACATGACAGCATTATATTGTGATCTGACATTTAGAAGTTCAAGAAGGCAAGGTTGCTTTCTAGTTGCTCTAGCTGTCAGACAAGTTTTAACACTTAAATTAATATTGTGAGTATACTTGGAGGGAGAGCTAGAAACTGCTGACTGCTATTACAGTCAGGAACGAAAAGTTGGAATATTAATATTTCTCTTAAATCATGCATTAGGCTCTAGTTTTAATATGTAATTGTAGTTCAGTCAAATACAGTTTTATAATTTTCTGAACCTGTAAGACTGTAGTACATGAACTGGTTATCAGTGTGTGTCTGTGAATATGAGACATAATTATCTAATCATTTAATTTATGATGCTTTTTAACACATTTGGGAACACAGCTGGGTGAGGGTGGGAAGGGGTTTTCTCTTAGTCGATAGCATCTTTCAAGTAGGATGGCTTGTGAACTGCAAGACATGATTCAGAAACATTTAAAGTTAACAAATTACTGTTCTTGTAGTTGTTTTTCCATCTGTCAAGAGAGCGTGTCTTCTCTGAAGACCGAGCTCGGTTTTATGGGGCTGAGATTGTTTCAGCGCTGGATTACCTGCATTCAGAGAAGAATGTGGTTTACAGAGATTTGAAGGTACGTAGAAAAATCATTTTCAGGCTTTTGGGGTTTGCCTTTTTGTTTGTTGTTAAAAAAAGCAAATGATCCTGAACTATTAAGAAATCCTTTCCTGACTGAACTTTGTCCAAACTGTTGTTGCAGCTGTTGGGCTGGACTTTACAGGATGTCTAAACCCTTTGATAGTCGAAGAAGCTGCATAAGGCATTTATTGTGACTCTGGCAGCATTTCAGAGAACATGAAGGGTTACTGGGCTACAGGGGTTTCATTTTCACTTGCCTCCTTAAGTTCTGAGAGAAACTTTGCTGGTGCTTCTGCACGGTGGAACATAATCCTGGTCTTACCAGAGAGATGGAAGTTCACACTGCATGGATGTTGTGCTTCCTTGCAGTGTGCTCACATCATCTTCATAGTAGCTGCTTGCAGTTGGAAAACTGCCTATGCTTCAAGTTACTCATTTGTTTGGTTAGCACAGAAGGGGAAAAGAAACCCCAACCAAACAAGGTATCTCAGGGCAAACGAACTTGAGAAATTCTTGAGGAAAATGCAACAATACACAGAGGAAACAGTACACAGAGGAAACTGTCCTAATACCTGGGTGACTTTCTAAAATATTAGAGGCTCGGGGGATGACTCCCATGTGCTGAGTAAATGTATATCATGATTCTCATTTAAAGAGTCTCTTGGGAAGTGGTTCCTTAAACTTGCATATGATTTCTGTTTTATTTATTTTATGCTATTGCTTACTGGTACAGATTATTTAATAAAATCAGATAAAAACAGGAAGTTGTGTGAGGGGGAATATTTACTATACTTTCTAAAGAACTTGTGTTCTTTTGATGATGATACTGTAGAAGTATAAATACAATGTTTGTGTTCTGAGTTCTTTCTGTGTATATGGTTGGTTACCCCAAGACTACAAATTAGTTACTTAATGTTCCCTAAAGAACTGAGAAAAATGTTACAAATGTATATTGCATTTTACATGCCCTGGCAGCTGCTGTGGCTCTGACCCCACTGAGGATAAGTTTCAAAACTGATCTGCAAAATTTACCTCTTTGATTATTCTGCTCAGGATTAGTGTATGTTACAGGTAATCATGTCTTTTAATTTGGCTTTTCTTCCCAGTTGGAAAATCTTATGCTGGATAAAGATGGACACATAAAAATAACAGACTTTGGACTATGTAAAGAAGGCATCAAGGATGGAGCAACAATGAAGACTTTCTGTGGCACTCCAGAGTATCTTGCACCAGAGGTAGTTTATGTTGGCTGTTGTGTTAAATTGCCTTCTTTCACGCCTTCCGTGGTAGCAGTAGGAGTACAGAATAATTCCTGTGCCATGATGTGCTCATGCTCTAACTGCTGTTATATAATTACACATCCTGAGACTCCTTTATTCATCATGATCTGGAACACATCTTTAGCATAATGATACATGATAATTTTTTGGCGGGGTAGTTTCTTCCACTTGACAGAATATGTACATTTTACTGGAACAGTGCTTGTTTCTTGTATCAGATACATAATTTTAAAAAAAGCCCTTTTAATCACTTCAAATATTTCATGATAGATTGTCTATTTTGCAGCTTTCTATGTGTTTTCCTATTTGAAAGGTTATCAGTAGGACTTCACTTGAGAAGTAGAAGTATTGTCCAATTCTTTTACTATTTGAGGACAGTAAAAGGTGACATGCTTTCAGAAACAGGACAGACCAAGCTGTTTCTCTATTATTTAGCATGGCATGCATTAAAAGTGCTGACTGTTTTATGACTATAAAAGCACAAGATATTTCTCAGTGTTAATTTGAGTACGCCACTTTTGAGGAAATAGAGCCAGGCAGGGTATCTCAGTTCCCAAACAGTTTTGGATAATTTTTTTTGTTCAGATTTTTTTTTTCCTTTTCAAATGCTAAATTCAAATGCATGTTTTCAGTTTTGTTCATGGGAGCACTCTTGAATTGTGCAGCAGAGGTGATGGGGGTGAGTTAGGGGCGGATGAAAAGTGAGGTCGGGTTGTAGGGGTGCGCGTACGCTCGGTGCTCAGAGTTGGTTCCCCTGCTCATGCTCTGAGCTGTGTGGAAGCAAACTCCTGGACTCGTGGGGCACGAAGCCGGGGCCAAGGTGGGGTGCCTTGCACGAGGGCTGCTTCCCTTGCAGTGGGGCTTTGCTTCCTGTGGCATTTGTATTTCCTTCCTGCTCGGAGCACACGCAGAAGTCAGCCTTGGGCTGCTGGCAGGTTATGGATTGTTGGCACAACTTTCCTGTGAGTTGGGAGACTTGAGCATTGCAAACCTGCCTTGAATTGAACTGTGCAAAAGTAACAAAGATGGAAAACCAGCGTGGAGGAGGAATATTTCTGCTGCAAGCTGATGTCTTTGCTGATCAGTGCTTTTGTGCTCCCTGCTTTCATAGTGGTGGCAGCATGCTCTTGGGTTTTGTTTGGTTTTTGTTGTGTTTTTTTTTAACTCCCAGCTGCTTTCAAGGGCCTCCAGTCCTTTGTAATAATGAAGAACATGGGCACCTGTCGAAGTAGCTTGCAGCAAAGAGGCGGAGCCAGTCTCATGATGACTGCCAGCTTTTCCATGGATCACCAGAAGTCTTCAGTGAATCTAAATTGGGGTCCATGCACCACAATTTGAGATTTACTGATGCAGAGAGTAATTAGCAGCATGACAGAGTGTTTATTATTCATAAACATGCCTTTTATTTTAGCTTCCCTCTTAAAATCAATTGCTGAACTTCAGTTTCTCATCAAGGATTTTTGTGAGGATGCTAAAAATATTTATTGTTTTGGTTTTTCCTAACTTGGAATGTGGGGATTCCCTGTGCAGGCAGTTGGACTGTTCCTTCTGTTCTATTACTTGCTATTATTTTTTCTTTTTTAATATTTATGATGAGTTGGCTCATCCAAAAACCCTGAAGGACAAATCCTTTTGATTAACTCAATTCTCTCCCTTACTTGCAAATCCCATCTGTGAGTTGGAGTGTTAAATTCTGGGGAGGTTTTTGTCATCTGGTTGATAGCATGCAAAAATCTGGAAATTGTGTGCAAATGATCTTCCATGCATTTAAGGTCATATATCCTTAAAAGCAGGGGTGTCAGTGCTGCTGTCTGCATTTGTAACTCGAGTCCAGCACAGCAGTGTGTCTGTACAGTTGTTGCATCGTTGTTTTTAGGTTCATACTGGAATCTCATGCATGGATGACAGTGACTGAGCCATGTCAGCTTTGATGTGTCAGATGCATCAATGGCTGTGATGTGTACAGCTGTTCTGCCTTCTCTTTGGAATTCCATCTCACAACAGTCTAGAGCTGCTCGTTAAGGAATTATGATCCCTTAATTTAAGTGAAATGACGTTGTTACTTTACTGCTCCCCAGCTATCCAGTGTCTTGCAATAAGTCATGGATGAGTGCAATATTTTTTTTTGTTACGGTGCAGTTTTGATACTCACACCATTGCTCTCTTTTATGCAATCACTAATATGATGATATGCTTGTTGTGCTAAAGAACTTTGAAGAAATAAGCATTTTATATTCTATTTTAAATTAATGGAGGTGAGGGAAATCATTGTAGGTAGTAATCTAGTTTATAATACAGAGTATTAATACATTTTTTAAAGTAACATGTGAAGTGTTTACTGCATTTCAGAAGCACCTGTAACATTAACTACATGCACAACAAAGGCCTCTCTGGTTTTCTTTTTTTTTTTTTCAGTCTCTCCTATTGCATCTCTTGCAGCAGTTTAAAAAACAAAAATACAAATCGGAGGCCGTGTGAGTGTTTTATTTTAGGCAAGCCAAGTGTAGGGGAGTGTGAACAGGAAGCGCTGGGTGAGCGGGGTGACTCAGAGCGGGAACTGCATTGTCACACAATCTCCGTGAGCCGAGGGCTGCCGTGCCTCGGGAAGGACGGGGCCGGCTCCTGGAATCGCAGCCGGCGGCAGCTGTGCCGGCCGCGGACATGGAGGGGGCAGCTGCACAGCCAGCTGTCGTTTGGTGTGAATCATACGGCCGGGGAAGCTGGAAATAGACCGACGTGGGGTAATCTAATACCTGGCAGCCTTTTGATTTTTACTGCAGGCCCTCTCCCTCGTTCAGATAATTAAGGGGAATAATTAGTGAATAAAGAGAGGCAGAGTGCAAACAGTTGTTATATGAAGTGCCTCGATGCTTCTTTTTTATGTGCAAAACCTCTATATCAAGATTTGTAAGGTGTAAAGATCTTGCTTTTGGTAAACTTGCACTGACTTGGGCTCTTTTACCTTTTTAATTTTGTATGTTAAGTATTCTGAATTGCAGGAATGTAAAGCTCACACAGACACTGTCCAGTAAGAAAACAGGATGGGGGTGCATTTGTGGTTCATGCTCGTAGCAAGAGTAAGCAGCTCAGTGCAGGCCCGTGCAAGGAGTAAAGATGATAACTAAAACCTGAGGACAGGGTTTGGAACATGAGATGTTGGTGTCAGCTACAGACAACTGCATAGGAGACACAAAGTCTGGAGAAGTCCTGGTAACATCCACTGCACAGGCCACAAAACACTCCCCACTGCCTTCAGCAACCCACTGTGCAGCAGATCAGAAATGCTCTGTGGCAGGGCTTTTCTGGAGCAAGCAGGAGAGGTGGAGAGCGCTGCTGGGGTCCCAAGTCTCTGCACAGCTGCTGCTTTGCTAGCCCAGGGGAAGGGAAGAATGGACTGTGCTGGGCTCCTTTTGCTGTGAGACCTGGCAAGAAATCCACCCCACTGACTGTTCCTGTGTTTGCAGCCCTCTGAGCACAGGCAGGAGTGCCTTTGGAGCAGGGCAAAGGGTTGGAGGGGAAACATTTCCAGACAATTTGGCTGCCATTTTACAGCCTTAGAGCTGGTCAAATGTTACAAGTGTGGTTCTGGCTCTTAGTGTTTCACATAGATTAGTCACTGAGTATTTGTGGGTGGTCTTTTAGGATGTGGAGAGCCACCTCTTTGGGGTGCAGGTTGGTAAGAAGATGATGAATATGTTTGGCTTTTTGCTTGTGAAGGAGCAGGTTGATGGCCTTTTCTCCCTGTACTGGCTCCTTGGTGGTTTGGGTTTTTTCTAAAAACTTGAATCCCGTTTGGAACAGTTTGTGATGAATAAGTGAGAGTTTAACAGCTAGCTCTGTAATGTGAGAACAGTTCTTGGCCTTTGGACTCTCAAAGGTTGTGCTTATCATGACTATAACATGAGGGAGGATGGGAGAAGGAAGACAAGGAAGCTGCTGTAACAAACCTGCTACCTCCTTTTACCCCCTCTGCTCACTCAGAGCGGTGAGCATGGATGCCAGTTCTTTTCACATGGTTCTTCTGCAAATACTCTGCTGGTAGATATGGCTGTGTCATGGAAGATGGACTTGCTGGGGTGAATTTTGCTTCATAAGTTCTGTGTTCATGCCTGGTTTGGGAGTATCTTCTAAAGCCTTTTCCTTACAATCTGCAGGTTCTGGAGGATAATGACTACGGCCGTGCAGTGGACTGGTGGGGTTTAGGAGTTGTGATGTATGAAATGATGTGTGGCCGGCTCCCTTTCTACAATCAGGACCATGAAAAGCTCTTTGAACTCATCCTTATGGAGGAGATCAGATTTCCACGCACATTGTCACCTGAAGCAAAATCCCTCTTGTCAGGTTTGCTGAAGAAAGATCCTAAGCAAAGGTGAGGCTGTTGCTTAATATTGGCACTTTTTTAAGGTATTTGAGACAAAATTGTAATTTAATTTTTAATCCATTCAAATTGATTATCCAAGAAGATGCAGCAAATGGATCTGCTCATATATTTTAAACTTTTTAAATGAGCTGACAGCGTAAATAGTGACACGAAGCAGCTTTGGTGCTAAACTTCAAAGTATGGTGGCTGCCATTAAAGTAAAACTATAGCCTGGGAGAAAGAAAATTAACTCTACCTTTGGCTCTAATGAATCCAGTGGCTGCTGGGATGCTCTATATCAAATGCTTTTGCCTTCTGTTGCAGTTGAGACTGCTATCCCTTTCCTGAATTTTTGTCTAGATCTGTGCCAGTGGTTTAGCGTCCTGCTTTGGACAGTAGGTGGTGGTGTTTGTACCATGTTTGTAGTGGAGTTTATACCATGCTCAATTGACTTTTCCCATTTCCTCCTTTTGTTTTTGTTTTTCTTTTATTGCTGTAATTTTTTAAAATAACCCTTGATTTAAAAACAGAAAAAAAAAACATTAAAAAACCCCTAATGGCTAACAAACAAAAAATGAAACAAGATCCAAAAAGGATGTTGACCTTCACAGAGATAAACATCAGTTTAAAAACCTGCCATCTTGTCAACCCAGACATTTTTAAAACAAATAATGTCGTGACTCTGCCCCTGATCTCCTGTCCTGAACCTTCCACTGTTAATAGGCCCCAAATAGGAAACCTTTCATGTGAGGTGCAAGCAAAGAATTCCGGTTTACTTTCTGGTATTTGTTTAGTCTCCATGCATCTGTGTGCACATAGTAGGAAAATGGGATTTGCCACTACCTGGATACTTGGAGCAAGGATTTCTGTCATCACTGTAGGCTATTTCCTTCAGTATTTTTTGATGGAGAATCCTGTTGGGAGGTCTCGTAATGCAAATGCCCACTTTTAATGTTGGAGGATTCATCTTGGTGGTGCTGTGGGGAGCGGGGCAGGGCTGCAGCCCAGAACGTGGCCAGCCCTGTGCAAGGTGGCAACAGCTGCACCCCTGCTGAACCTGGCGCCTGCGAGGGGACCTCCAGGAGAGGGTTGAGTAATTGATGAGCAGCCCCAGGCTCTGCTCTTCGAGCCTGGCTGCAGCCCCTGCCAGCAGCATTCCTGTCCAGCAAAGCGCTGGGTTAAATGCAATTGTGACCCTTTCATAGCTTATTCAGGTGGGGCCTTTCAATCACTGGGAACACAAGCAGCATCTGCTGCAGTTTGTTCTTAAAGGAGCATCTCTGATGAACCAAAATGCAATTTGTTTACAAACAAAGAATACCCACTCGTTTCTAATTACGAGATTTTCCCAGTGCCAATAATTACTCCACAATATGCTCACTTTATACAAATAGCCACTTCTTCACATGTATCTTCTGCAGGCTTGGAAGCAGCACTGCTCTGATCTGGTGGACAGATGATTTTCATGCTGCTGATAGAAATAACTGTTGACTAGACAAGCCTGTACAAATGGCTTTTTGTAATTATGCCTAATTATGCTGGTGCTTCCCAAGCTTTTTTGGATCATGGACTGTTCTTAAATACTGGTTTCTCCCCAGTCACTGTTCCCATAACTTTTTAACTGAAGCTGTGGTTCAGCAAATCCCCTGCACTTTGTGACATTTCAGGCAGCATGGACACCTGATCTGGAAGCACTGGAGGTAGCAGTCCTGCATCCTGCCCTTGCAGTGTTATGTTCCTTTTTCTGGGTGGTCTGGGTGCTGGGGAGGGTGCTTGGCATACTTGGTGGTTGACTCACAGTGTGCTCATGGAGCCATATGGACAAAAACCAGCCAGAGAGCTACTGAAATACATTCACTGAAAAGTTACATAATGTGTGATAGTGTGCTTTGGGGAGCCACTATGTAATTCAACAGAAATGCCAGTGGTGGACAGAAGTTGGTGTCATTGTAATGTTTGTGGCAGAAAGCGTGAGAATTGGCAGCATAACTTTGGATGAACTTCAGAGTGAGATGGAGGAGGCAGCCAAAACCATGAGAAAAAGGAAACTGGGAGATGTTGTCACTTCCCCTAAAATCATCAAAAAAAACTGACCGACCCAACAATAAAGGTTGATATACTGAAGCTTAGTGCCAAGGATACTTTAGGTTAAATATCAGGAAGCTAGGTAATTGTGATGTCTATCAGTCACTTAAATCTTCAAAATGACCTGTTGTACCTGAGCTGGATATATGAAGCAGTGTTAGCACACTGTGTTCAGTAATACCAGACTCCCAGGCATATGGAGAAAATGTGAAGAAAAAGAAATTGCATTCTGCTTTTAATCATGGCTGTTTTCTAAATTTGGTCATATGAAATCCATTTTGTAAGAGAAAAGGAATTTTGAAGTTTCTTTTGGGATTGATAGAAGTTTATTAATCTTGTAATGTGAGCCCTAATTTTCCTAAGAAGGAAAAAATCTATTCTGTAAATATTTCCTGTTAATGTGACCTGAAATTCCCCTTTGCTGCTTTGTGACATGGATCAAATGAAGGAAGGTAATCAGAGCATTTTTTCATACATGAAACAACAAATTTTTTACCTTTCATTGTTCTTCCTGTGGCTGTGGAGACTGCAGCCTGTGAAAGTGGGCATGGAATAGAGCACCCTGTGTAAACAGGCTAAGTTTAGATGGGTGGGTGGGTGGGTTTATAATCAGTGTCTTGCAAGCTCTCAATCTTGGCAGGTTTTTAACTTGAGAGAACTTCAGGATGGTTTAATCTGAATTTGGATCATAGGATTTTACTACGTGCCTTAGTCCCTGTTGTAGGGCAGGGTTGTTCAGCCTCTCTCAGGTGGGGTTTGTCACAGGCTGCTTCACCTGCCTCTGTGGTGCTCTTGGACCTTGCCATTCAGCAAGAATGAGAGGAAGATGATGCAGCATTCCAAAAACACTTGTTCAAAACTCTGATGACTTCAGAGAGTTGCAGTTGTGGCTTTGGAGAGCTGAAGGTCTTCCCTGGGACCTGGTGGTCAGTTCTTGCAGTCACATGGAGATCTGATACTCCATTCTTCCCTAGCCATGATGGTTCTTTCCATATCCACATGAAAGTTTGGTCGCAGATGTTCAGGACTGTCAGAGTCGATCAAGCCCTTACTTGTATAACTCCTGGTTTTTTCCCTAGTGAAAGGAGGAGATTTGTAGTTAAGCTGTGTGTCTGTGTCCTCCCTGCTGCTCTGCTACAGGAAGGTTAGGTGGCTCTTGAGCACCCTTGCCCTGAGGCCAGGGAGGTGTGCAGCCCTCACAGCCACTGCTGGTGTTGGAAGAGTTACTGGTCCTCTTGGACAGCACACTTGGATGCCTTGTGGACGTGCAGAGTTTTGGAGCCACACGTGACAGGTGACTTGTGTTTGCTTTGAAACGTGTGTGCTTGAGTAGGAAGGTGCTTCTGTCTCCAGACAGCTTCAGGGTCCTGTGTATCAGCTGAAGTGCAAAATGCTCAAGTCTTCATGTTTCACCAGGGGCTTTGAGACAGGCTGAGATTTAGCTGTTGTGTATGATAATTTTAGTCTAAATCAGTTCTGTCCACAGCAAGTTAGACAAACAGTTCTCCCACAGAGATCTAAATTGAAGCTGAGAAAAACATAAAAGGGAAGTTTAAAGAATTTTTTCTCCCAGCTTTCCAGAAATTACTATTTTAGAGACTTCCCAAGCTTCACCAACCTCAAACATGACTCCTCTCGATTCCTGATGTTGTGAAGTGGGAGCTTTTTCAGTGCTTTCTGTATCTACCATGTTTGTGTCATATCCATGTGGTTAATGAAGAATGGGGAAGTAATGCTCAGCAAAAAACTGGGAGTTAGCTGCATTAGGCTTTCTAAAAGTGTTAATCTCTGAGCAGGAAAGCACCCAAAGACTCTGTGTACAGGGCTTTGGGAAGAATGTGGCCTTTTCCTTCCAAATATGGAGTCTTCAAATCGTGCTCTTCTCAAAGCCAAAGACAGCTTCTCTGTGCTGATAGTGCCAGTCACAGGAAGCTGATGTGGATGGAGCTCCCAAATCCTTCCTGTGGCTGTTAGAAGCCTCTGAAGGTAAGGGCCATAGTAAAACAAGCTGCTGGTGTCCATCTTGGCTGTATCAGAGAGGAGAAATAGGAGTCTGTGTGCTCAGAGCTGCAGAACACCAACAGCCTTTGCTGGGCTGTTGTTCTTGAGCCTGGTTAGGGATGTTTGTGCCATGGTAGAATCAGGTTTGGAGGCAGGGTTGACTCAGAGAAATCATGTGAAGACAGGGCTGGAAAACTAGAAGTGTGCAGGTTTCTTTTTAAAGAGCTGGGAATGGACCTGTGAGCTGAGCACTGTTTACTTCTACAAGTAAGTGGGCAAGTAGAGATACATTATTTTTCATGTGATCCACTTATTGCAGTCTTCCTATGTGTTTACAGAATATATTTATATATGTTAAAAATACAGTACGGCAAATTTTTAAAATTATTTCTATATGATATATCTGTGGAATGATGGTTGATTGCCCTCAGTTTATGGAGCACAGACATTTGTCATTAAATGGTTAAAGGGACTTAAAAGCAATATGCAGTTTCATAAAAATTTAAAATGTGCAAATAATTTAATTTTAATATTGATGTTGCACTTTATTAATAATTTTCACTTTTGAATTTAACTAAAATAAGAAAGTCTCTCAAGTGTAGATAGAAGTTAAATGAATAACCAGAATTGTTTGGTGGTTAGATTTTGAGGGATGTTTTCTCTTGCTTCTCTTTAAATTGTTTTTTGGCTTCTATACTTTCTGTTCTATTGCTTTATATACTGTAAATTTCTGTAGCTTTTTTGCTTTTAAAGTCCTATATATTCTATTTTTGGTTCTGTCTGAGGACTTAAATGTGCAGAATTTAACTTTATTATCCAGGAATCTCTTCAGAGCTCTTATTTCTGCTGCATTTTATTTATTGCATGTCCCTATGAAAGACAAACCTGCTGCTCTTTACATTCTCACTGGTGTTTAACCATGATTTTTGTGTTAGTTGCCAATTTAATTGTGTTGTCCTTGAGACAGACCTTTCATAATAATTCTGGAAAACAAAACTGTGTTTTGGGATAAATCCATATCCAAAATACGAGGTTTCTGTTGTTTTTGCCATTCACTTTGACTGGATTTGTGTCATTTTTGAAAGGTAAGTAAAACATCTGGAGTCTTTCTTGGCATTTCCCTGAATATGTGTTTGCCCTTCATGGAACACAGGCTCGCGTTAGATAACATATTCTGCAAAGCACTTGTACATGGCTGCAGCCAGCCTTCCTGCCTGCTTCTGCAGAGCACATCCAGGTGCTTCTTAGCCCAGAGTCACTGCCGAGCTCCTGTGCAGTCTGTGGATAGAGGATTGACTCCACCCTCCTCATCAGCCATCAGCATTGTGCTGTGGAAGCAACAAGGAGCCTGGCAGAGACCTGGCAAAGCCACTACACCTGGAGGGAACCAGCCAAGAAGTGATTACTCACTGAGTTTGTTTCTGTTCCCAGGCTGCCCTGGAGATTGTCTCTGTTCCAGGCTGTTCTGCAGCTGTACACAGTGCTGCCAGGCAGATGGGAGAGCCCTCATCCAGCTTGGTTTGGCCCCTGGGGCTCTAGGGTGGACTTGGGTTGGTCTTAGAGCTCACCTGGGGAGTAGAAAGTCACCCAGGTACTGGAAGGCTGGGGAGCTGTTCCACAGCACATTTCCTAAAGGGTGATAAGGAGCAAACCCCTTAGGTCACTGTGGGACTGTGATGGAAGGGGGCAAGGAAGCAGGCACAGCCCCTGGACTGTCAGGCACCTGTGCTGCTGGGTGCCTCTGGTGCAGCTGTGGCCTCTGCCAGTCTGCCTTCTCTGCAGATGCTGCTCAGGCATGGCCGAGGGGTTGAACGCATCAGGATCCATTCCCAGTGAGCACTGAGAACAACGTGTCACAGTATTTGACTTTTCCATGCTGAACTGTCATCCAGTGCTGTCCCAACAGCATTGTGCTTTCATGCTGCATTCCAGAGCATGCAGTGTCCAGCTGTGAAAATCCCACTTCAATGGGTTTTAGTACAGCCTTCATATTTTCTCTGATATTTTGAACCAAACTCCTCCCCTCTATCTGCAGATAATCATGAACTGGGGCATGGGGTTACCACAGGTGGCCCAGAGGACATTCAGGGCCAGATGTTGAGCACAATGGATGAGGCCTGGCCAGGTCTTGGCTTCAGGCCCAGAGAAGAGGCCTTGTCCCTGATGTCTGTAACAGTATAACTCTAGCCTGGGTCTTCTACAGTCATTGCTTCAAGCTCTTGAATTGGGGTCAGTATCTCAGTTTGCCAGTGGCACCAGGCATGGGAGAGCAGGCAGATCCTGGAGATCAGCTGGGGTGAACATGGTAACACCTGAGCATTGTTTTGACCTTGTTACCTGAGTCTGCTGCTGATCACCCAGTATCTGTTTTGTTTTCTCTGTGCCTCCTTTGCTTGCAGATGTGGTTCAGTCTTTTAGAGACCATTTTAACCTCCGCAGCAAAATTTAAGCATCAGTTAGCTCAACACTGCAGCAAAACTGATTGCATCTATAAGCTGTGTGGACAGTTTTATTTTGGAATAAAAGTGCTTTATCTTGATATACCTCAAGTCAATAAAACACCCTTTGTGCTTTCCTGAAGCCAAGGAAGAGGAAAGATTTGCATATGCTGTGATATTATCATTGCAGTTGTCAACTGTTTTCTTTAATGGAAATTTAAATCAGGTTGCATAAATCAGTTTGCCTTAAAAAGCCTTGTCTCTCTTTCCCTTCAAATTCAGTTTTCCTGCTGGCATCACTATGCTCTAGAGGACTGTAAGGGGTAGTTGCATGTTAATGTAGAGAGAAGGATCTGTGGCTCAGACCTTTTACTTTACAGGATCTGCTGTGGTCCCAGGACAGCATCATTCCTGAAAGGCAGGTTTTTTGAACAGTGATTTTTTTTTTCTGTGTCTAAGAGAGACATTTTTTTCTAATTCTGTTTGTTAGCCTGTTTTTAAATCTTTTAGTGGAACTGTGTTGAAGCCTAAAATAGACCCTGCACAAAAAACCAAACACACAGCAAATGCTAGAACTGCTCCCAAATGCATTATATAAACTCAGAATTTCTTCAGTACACTGCAATAAAAATTGTATTAGAAAAAATAACTGTACTCAAACATTTAATTACTTATTTTGCCTCCTACAGGTTAGGTGGCGGTCCTGATGATGCCAAGGAGATCATGCAGCACAAATTCTTTGCTGGCATTGTTTGGCAAGATGTATACGAGAAAAAGGTATTTATACAACTGTTCTCCCAAGGTGTATTGTAGCTGTGGATGTATCAAATGTTTCAAATTTTGTCGCTCTCTAAAGGTACACAGAAACCCTCCACAGAAAAGGTTTGTAGTTGTTTTTAGCAACAACTTAAAATACTGTAATCAGATTACTTCTGGGTTTTTATTTTGCAATGATAGGAGTATCTCTTAATGAGATACATGGTTTTATGGCTCAATAAATAGGATGTAATCAAAATAGCTTCCAAATTGAGAGAGTATATAAGCTTTTAAAATGGCTTTTCCTATGAACTCTTGCTGCCATTGCTTGTGTTGACTGATGCATCCCTTGCAATCCCAGAGTTGCTGCTGGTTCCTGAGCATCTGTAGCCAAACTTTCTAGAGGGAGAAGTAGAAGATGGGCTTTTCTTTCCTGTTGGATTTTTCCTACTTTTTCAATCTAATGTTGTCAGCATTCAAGACAAGTCCAGACAAGTGTAGGCTCTTACATCAGTCCAAGCCTAATTCTGTTTTTTGTGTGTGGCAAAGGACTGATACGAAGTGTCTGCACTTCATGGGTTTTCTTTGAGACCCACTGGGTTTGTTGGCTTTTCAGTGGGAGCCACTGAAGTCAAAGAGCCCAGCCCTTCCTGTAAGAATGTGTTTCATCAGTTTTGTGCCTCACTGCCCCTTATTTCTCAGATAACTATTTCACACCTCCCAGATGCCCTGCTTTGTACTCTAAGGGTGGTGTGCTGTTGTCCTCTCAAGTTCAATCCTCAACAGCCGCATTTTCATAACACTTGTGAAATGCAGCCAGACGTGGGTCTGCTGATTCAAGGCTCCCATCTACTGGTGCCACACGATCTCGGTCAGTCCCAGCCTTTCCTGAATTCCCTCAGCAGTCCCTCCTGGTGTCAGATCTCATTTGATCTCTAAATACAGTTTGGTTGTCCCTCCAGTTGGTGGGAGCAGGTAAGAAACTTGGCAGAAACCGAGTTTCCATATTGTAGTGGGGGCATTGTCCAGTGCCTGTATACAGCTACAGAGAGGGCTCTGTTTCCTTCTCTTCTTTCACTTCCTCACAGATCTGTGTGCCTAAAAGAACTGAAAAATCAGCAGACAAGTTTTTGTGCCTTGAAAGTGTGGATAAGACGTTAGGACCTCAGCCCTTTCAGAGCATCCCTTGAGGGAGAGCTGCATGCAGTCATGAGGGCAGGAGAGAGTTCCAATGGAGTTTATTCAGTATAATGTGAAAAGTAGATCTGAACTCCTATTCTAAACAGGAAGTTGTCCCCATTTTCACCCAGCTGACAAGCTGAATGTTTGAGGGTTTGCTGGGTTTGTGCAGGTAAAAGGTAAAGGTAAAAAGCTGACAATGGGGCTCAAATATTTTGAGTAAAGTTATTTGTAGTTTGGTAGTAGTCCCCAGTTCCCTGAACAGAAGAGAAATCACACAAGCTGGAGGCAGTTTTATTTATCCATAGGACTGAGAAAGCCTTTATAAATTGTTCCATAGTGGTAATGATTGAGATTATTCTGGAAACTCTCAGGAAATTTGAAATATTTGCATCTTTTAGAGAAAACTGTGTGCTAATTGAGACTGTTCCTGGCCTTGGCCTATGCAGGGAGTCTAGACCCTGGCTTTGGTCATGTCCCATTAGTGTTTGCAGCTGAGGTAGGCACACTGTGCAAATGGAGAGCCTGTGAGTAGTTGCTGCCTACATTCTGGGGGTCCAAAGAGGGCCTTGCAGCATTTACCTGACATGCAGTCCCATGGATTAGAGATGCATTTTGTCAGCTGCCAAGAGGTGTTTGTGTGCTAAGCTTGGTTCCTCACCATCTCCAGTAATGCTGGGCATGTGCATGAGTATGGGCTTGGGTAATTCAGAATGTATGCTTTGTAATTAAGCTTTTTGGAAACATAGCTTTGCTTTAAATTATAAGGAGCTTTGAATAACTGGGGTTGCCCCCTAAATTTAAAATGTTTATTAGGCTCACTTGGAAGAATGCTGTCTGACTCTGGTGCAGAGAAAGGTGCAGTTTAATTTGCAGCATTTTGCCCACCCACAAGCAAAACATACTCCATGAGATTTTAATCACACGGGGATTTTTTTCAGGTCCTTTTTCTCTCTTAAACCAGCATGAGCCTGTGGGTACCAATGCTGGTCTGCAGTCGTGGGAGGCTACAGGTGGCACCTCCCTGCCAGTTGAACTGCAGAGCTATTGCAGTGACAGCTTTCCAGTAAAGTGACATATTTGCTTGTTAAAGCCAGCGTTGGAGCTTTCTGCGGCTTCCCCTCTGTTTCCAGCTTAGCGCTCAGAATTTGACAGCTAGGGGGAAAAGATGTCTTGTGGGTGCATCATAATCTGTCTCAAATTGCTTTTAACAGATACTAAAATAAAAAGGAAAATGATACAGGCAGCGCTAGCCCATTCCACATGTGTGCTGGCTTGGGATTGCTGCTCCGAGTCGCTGCAATGTGCTCAGTTCAGGTGGCTGCTGCAGTGCCCAAGCCCTAAATCACTCCGAGCTGTGCACAGCAAGCAGAGCAACTGGGGGCACTGTGAGTGCCAAAACCACCATTAGCTTAAAAGGACAGATAGAGCTTCACACACATGCACAGCCTGTCAAACCCAGGGTTGCTTTGGGAAGGAGGCAGAAACTGCTGCAAGGAGAGAGAGAGAATAGTTACATGAGGAAGAATCTTCCTGCTCCACAGGGCTTTTATATGCAACATGCTGGTGTGATTTGATTGAGAAGTGTTATTAACATTATAATATAAAGCATTCCCTCTTCAATAGCTTCAGGGGACTGCAAAGCTCATAGTAATTTCTGACTTTGGGATATCCTATTTCCTTTCCCTTTTTAAATTCAGGACATAAAAACCGCTTCTAAGGACCTAATACTTTTTTGTAAGGGTAATGTACCCAGCTCCTTTAAGCCATTCTTGGGCACAGAGGATTGTGAGTAATTGGGAAAAAAAGATGATGAATATATACTGTAATTGTGTTCTCTTAAAATAAACAGAGCTTTTATGCTCCTAAATTTTTAAGGATTGATTTTAAACAGGAAATGCTTCTTTGTATGTGGGAACACTGCCATGTGTATGCATTACATTTCTTACAGTCTTTGCATTGGAAATGAACGCATTTGATTAGATTGCTGTTTATAAGACAGGACACTGTTAGGTGCTCTCAAAACAGATCAAAAAGGCCGTCCTGGTGATAGGGAGCTTGAAAGTTGACAAACAAATGATTCTTCACATCCAAGCAGGAGGCAAAGTCAGGGGTGGGGAAGAGGTGTTTTGTGTATTCAGGATTTGCTGATGTTTTCCAGGTAGTGATTTCTGTTGGTGTAGTTCTTGTTTGTACAAATGCAGAAGTGCATGTCTTGGGGTCACTGCATCATTCCAGTTGGAGCAATTTGCCATCCACCTTGCTAAATCTCTCCCTGCAGTTTTGGATTGGAAGCTTGGCACTTCCTCAGTCACGCTCCTGAGCTGCTGCCCGGTGTGGCTGTGTGCTATTAAAAGGTGGCCACGCATAACCCCGGCACTGTCCCTGTGCTCAGGAGGGCTCAGAGCCCTGTTCACATCCTGGTTCTGTCCCCCCATGCAGGGGAAGTGGGCAAGGTCTGAATCCCAGCTCCAGTGCCCTCCAGAGCTGTCCATGTTCCAAGAGTGTGCATCTGTATGCAGCCAGCTCCCCATCCCGCTTCCCAGGCGCGCTCCTCCTCCAGCCCCAGTCAGGCAGCTCCGCTCCATCTGGAGCTGCTCTTGCCAGAGCTTGCCTAGGTACACATGGATGATTTCCAGCCTGTCTGCCTGAGTTTCAGGAATAAACCCCAACAAGTGCAGCTCCTGGTGTAGCAAGAGGAGGATGTTCACTGCTGACTGGGCTCAGGTTTTTGTAAGCACTCCAGGTTTTCAAAGTTCAGAGTTGACATCAAACTGCTTTTGGGGACCAGGAGTATTAAAGTTCAGTGTTGCTGCTGCCTTGGCCTAGATTCTGCTGGGTTGGTCAGACATCCAGTGTGAGCTGCGTGGGCACAGTAGTGCTGTAGCTGAAACTTTTTGGTGAATATTAGAACCCTTGTGGTGATACACAGGATTAGCTCATAAGTTTTATATCACTAAGTATCTTTCTTACTCATTTTCATCCTCCTTAAGCATAAATCTGACTAGACAAGGTTGACAATTTCCATATAATTGTGGGGAACTAGTATGTGTTGTTACTTTTAAACACTGGTCAGCATGGTATTACTTGAAGAATTTTTAGGATTCTAAGTTTTCTTTGTGCAGTTAAATCCTAAGGAAAAAAATGTCTTAAATGCCCCATAAATAGTAAGTGCACACCTAAGTAAGTATTCTTACTGTATATGCTTCCTTCTTTGGGACTGGTGATTTTTAGACATTGTAGAAACGTACAAAAGACACTTATAGCTTATATAAGCTACTTATAGTAGCTTATAACTATGTCAAATTCTGCTTGTTACAAACAGCATTGCAAGAACCTGTAAATTGACACTTCTTTTCTTTCCTTAGCTTGTACCTCCATTCAAGCCACAAGTTACATCTGAAACAGATACAAGATACTTTGATGAAGAATTTACAGCACAGATGATAACAATCACTCCTCCTGACCAAGGTAAAGTTTTTCCAAATGTTTCCCACTGTGTTCTCCACACCACCAGAAATCATTTGCTATGATGGGTCTGTTCAGCCCATATGAAAAAAGTACCAGTTTAAACTTGAGGGTTTTCCATATATATTTGACCAAGAAGTTGGTAAAATGAAAAACCTGCTTAATAAGAGTGAACTTATTTGTACTATGGTGTTTTCCAATCTGCACACTCCCACTGGAAATCAGTAGTAATAATGTTTAGCTCATGTCCATATTCATATGCACTGTGTATATGCAAGCAGCCAGTTGAGCACAGGCTCATCAAAATATTGTATTTTTGTGATAACTGAGCATGTTTGATGCTCTCAAATAGCAATTGCCAGAAATGCAGAGCAGTGAGCGTGGATTTAGGCAGTGCAGCTCCTAGCAATTTTAAATGGACACCTGAACATCTATTTTCTGAAATAACTTTACCATGCATTATCTTATTGTTGATTTGCTGAAAATAAAACTAAAGGTAGCTAGTGTTACCTAATGGGTTTTTATTCCTCTTTCAGATGACAGCATGGATTGTGTAGATAATGAGAGAAGACCTCATTTTCCTCAGTTCTCCTACTCAGCCAGTGGAACCGCTTAATGTTTTGCCATTCAGAAACAAAACAGACTGCATTTTGGGGACCTTACGTCAATGGACACTAGAGAACTTTCTATATTATCAAGTTACAAACTGTGTTTGTATTACGACTTAGATGAATTTGTAGGAAGCCTCACAGATTCTGTATTTAAAACAATTCTTTGATGCGTTTTTGAGAAGGAGAACAAATCCATTCTTTAAGTATTACGTCAAGGCTTTTATGCTGAATCACCATAGGTTTTTAAGAATATACACCAAAACTGTTTACTTTAGAAATAATTAAGGTATTCAACATATCAGCAACTCTGACCAGAAAATCCCCTTATTTTATTTATTTCATACAGTTCATTATCTAAATACAGAATCTGCACTCTGATCAATTAGATTTATAGAGGAAGATATAAGACGTTAGTAGCTAGTGCAATAATATAAGCAACAAAGTGAACAAACTCTGGAGGGTTAAGGTTCAAACTCATTTTGGACAGCAGTGAAGTGTCATCCAACTCCAGAAAACCAACTATAGGAACAGCATTAATGGCCTCAGTGAGGTAAATCAAAAAGCAAAAGTTATTTTTGTTATAACATCTGCTACAAGACATTACATATCAAACTGAATCCGCTGGGATTGCCACGCCGTACAGATGAGTATTTCATTCTAGACAGTGCATTTAATTATTCCGTTTGCATAGAATCTAGGAATACTTCATAGGATTGGCTTCTCAGAACCTAGAAAACGCTTGATTTACCAATCTAATATGAAAGGCAACAACACAAAATCACCCACTTCCACCACTGTACAGAAATACCACACAGGTCTAAGTGAGAAATCATCCTCATGAGCAAGTCAGCCAGACACGAGTACATTTGGCACTGAAGTAATGACTTGTTGCCGCTTTTTTTTTTTATGAAAAAATATATGAATATATATAAACACTTAATGAATTTTTGCATCATGCCAGATCATTTCTTCTTTCTTGAGTGTGCATTAAAGGTATCAACCAACAGTTCATGGTGCCTTCTCACTCTTGAAGATTCAGTTTAACAGTGTTTCCCATGTATAAAAAAAACTAGGTTGAAACTTCATATGTGTTTGAATAATAATGGTGTTCAAAAAGTGAACTCTTTTTTTGTTTTTCATTTTTAATCTTAGTGGGAAATTCCCCACACCCTATTTTTGTTGTATCATGTTTCTTTGTAATTTTCATAAAAGCAGTCTTATTCTGTCTCTGCTGCAAATAAAGTTATTCCATTGTAGGTTGCGTTCTTTAAATTGCGCTCTTTTTTTTGTTTTTTTCATTCTCTTGATTGTATAAAAAATTATGACATGTATTCCAGTTAAGTAGCATTTAATATTTTTATTTGAAAGTAATTATATTATGAAAACTCCCATTCCCCTCTGTCAGACACTGCAGTGCTTGCACAAAGAGCCCATCATCTTGACTTTTTTTTTAACAACATTCAACTCTAGTAATTTTACTCATGGTATGAAAGTTTCCCTCCAAATACTTAAATAAAATTGCTTTAACAAGTTAGGTTCTTATTTCTTGTGGTAGGAGCCTTCTGATTATGTAGAGATGCAACAACTGCTCCAGTTTCTCAAGTTTGATGTGCCTATCACTGAGGGATTCATGTTGTTCTGTTCCTCCTCAGTTGTTTCATCTCTGTGCTGATCATTATGCAAAGATAATTTTGGAAAACGCTTGTTCAGAGAAAAGCAACCTGTGCCAGGAATAAATTGTTTTGAGGTGAATGAGGGCTGGCCTTGTTTTGCTGCCCTCCTGGTGCCAGCAAAAGCCCTGATCTGCAAAGGTATTTCTGTTCCACCGCTTGGGCCAGCCTGTGCTGCACAATCTCTAACACTCTCAGGCACTAATGTTAATCACAGCTGGGTTACAGAAGGCTGGAATGTCCTTTTTCAAACAAGAATACAAAGACCAAGATCTGAACATCCAAGAACAACTGCAGTGTGCTTCAGAATAAGCAACAGGAGTTGCAACCATGGTAAGCCATTAAACATCCAGCACGTTGTTTGGTTCAAAGAATGAGCTGTAATTCCCAGTGCAATTTACTGCGTGTTTATGCAAGGAGGGAAGGGGAAGAAGAGATCTGTGCCTCTGTAGAGACTGGTGCTGGACAGCCTGTCCTGTTCAGCAAGACTGATCTAGCTGCTCTCCTTCCTTTGCTTCCAAGTCTTCATCTACACCTCCAGCCAGCCCAGGGACCAAGTCCAAGGAAACTCTTCTGCAAGTCTACAAGTCGTGACAAGTTCTGAACCAACACAACTTTGTGCATCCAAATATAGGCAACACTACTGAGCAAAGGTTACCATTATCTGGCCCAGGAAAATCTGCTCTGTCAAATGCAGGAGCAGGCATGGATCAGGTCGTTTTGTTGAGGCTGATTACATCACACTATTTTTCTGCCAGTTGTTGCTAATGGATTGTTTTAAATCCCTTATATAAAATGGAACTCAAAAAAAAGAAAAAAGCTACCAGAAATCTCTGAATCTTAATATTGTCAGCAACTGAGCTGTGAAGGACACACCTGAATGCTGGGTCTTCTGGCCACATTCCCTCATTTTGCCAGTGATTGTTCTAAATACCTTACTTGTTGTCCATAACTGAATAGTTATAGCTGTTAGAGCTGTATATCTGCAAACATAAAATGTGTTCTTTACATTTTTAGCACAGAAAATCCTACTGCAAAAACCTGTGACCTGAGTGTCATTCACCTCAGATTCTTTTTGTATCATGTATGCAGAGACTGCTTAAATCTTCCATGTATCTTTAGCTCTTTGGTTTGAAACCTCAAAACTTTTCTAGCAATCTCTGCAGCAGAACCTCCCCATTCTTCCTTCTGGCACTGGAAAATGTCATCTTGCTCTGGTGTTGCACATTGAAGCAAAGATGGTTCATCCCAGGTTCTGAACACCAGCAGTGGATCTATGTTACTGCCCAGGAATCTTGTTGTAAATTTGAACTTGGAGAAAAACGGGGGAAAAAACCCTTGGCAAGCGCACCTGAGAGCAAGTTCTCTGTGTGCCTGTGACTGCAGTCTGGAATTGAGGTCAGCTGGGCAGTGGTTGAAACAAGATACACTCCTCTGAGTGCTGCTTGGGGTTGAGGCATGAGCTGGAGCCAGGTAATTCTGCAAATTCCATTTTGTACTCCCTGGTGTAACTAAAGCATCCAGTACAATCCCATTAGGATGTGACAGGCTGTTCTCCCTTTAAAGTGGATGAAGATAACTGGTTCGTAGCATTCCAAATTTTGCACAAACTGTGACCACTACCCCCCACAACAAGTACAATAGGCAGCTTTTTCTTCATTTTTCTTTCTGCACCTTCACTCCTCCAGCAGGTGACCTCCACCTGCTCCCCAGCTCTCATACTGGCCTCGAGTCCTAGCTGTTTTTTAAATTCATTCACAGTTTTCCACCTGAGAAACAAACAATGATAGTTTTTGGAGGTTTGAGGGCAAAAACTTGCCTGAATTGTTTGAATTGAACTGTCCTTGCTTTAACTAGTGGGAAATTTTGTCAGCTGCTTTGGATTGTGCCCATGTGTTGAAGTGCTCGGTGCACCAGCACTGTTTTCATACTCCTGAGTGTTTGTGGGGCCTTTTCAATCCTTGTCAGAGAAAATACCCTTTGCTTCTTAGAGAGCACGTGCCAAAACAGGTTTTTATCTCCAGTAGCTGGCTGTAGGATGGTGGTCTCAGATCAGAGGTCACAGCCCACAGTGGGAGTGCAAACTCCAAGGAGACAGAGGTGCAGAGGGGGAGCCCACACACAGAAAGTGCCTGTGCAAGTTCTTGTACATCTCTTCTGCCTGACAAGTCTGGGAAATGGTGATTTAGCAGGTCTGGTTTATTTCACTGTATCTAGAAGAGCTTCAGAGGTAAAATTGAAGAAACAGGCAAATGTAAACGATCTTAATGAGTGTTTGTCTTCCACTTTGAGCTCAATTTTTGTAATAACAGGGAGGTTAATTGCCACGAGGAGTAACACGCAAGGAACACACAGTGCCTGTAGTGAGCAGGATTATTATCCCCCTGCAGCTGAGAGTGCAGCCGTGTGCCCGCTGTCTGCTGCAGCATATGCTGCATTCTAATCAGGTGATGGCTGCTTGCTCTCTGCCCAAAATCATTTTAAACAAATGCAATTTGCTACAGTAGTTCCTGCTTGACACTTTTTAAAATTTCTGTAACTGATGGTCGCCACCCTGGGTTTGTGACCGTGGTGGGTTCTTAAGGACCAAATCAAGGTTTGTATTCATGTGTAAAAACTCTACTTCCCTCTGTGGTTTTTGAGCCTGCACATAGCTCACTTCTGTTTCCCGTTTGCTGAAGTGCTGTTTCACATGGGGTTTTTTTTGCCTGTAACTGGGTTTTTTTGCCTCCCCCCCAAAGATGGGCTTTGTGTTAAGTGTAACCCTGCTTTCCACACTTTCTTCATGTGTTTTGTCAGGTTACTGTAACTGCTTGCAACGCTGCATTTCATCGGGGCTTTGAGTTTGTTTCAAGAAGACAAATGGCAACACAGCATTTGCTGTATTTTCTGGATTCTGAAGGTCTCCCAAATTTTCTACATATTAATACATTCACCCTGCAGAAGATATAATTATTTTTATGCTGGAGTGAAAAATCTTCACAGAGGACACAGAAACTCTTCCTCAAATGCTGTGATCTTTAGTTATTGGTAAACTCCCTGTATCTGTTCCTTTGTGCTGCTGTGTCCTTACAGTACTGATGCTGTTACCCAGGAAGTTGTGTAGTGCTGAAAAAAATATATATCAGAACAAAAAATAGTGATTGTGATCTTCAGCAGAGTGCCTGAGAGTTCATTGAAATTGGATTAAAATGAACATGAAATCCATTCTTAAACATGCTGGACTCAATGGTCCTTGTGGGTCCCTTCCAACTTGGCTTATTCTGTGATTCTGTGATCCTGCTCTGCATTAGGACTCGCTGCACTTCAGAGACTCCTTTCTCTGAAATTATTTTAATTTACTGGGGCACAGATCTGACTTCAGAGAACGATTCCAGCACCTTCTCCCACACACAGGGCTGGAGTTCATACAGCATTTGAGTGATTTTTTTATTTCTAAATAGCTAATGAACTTTTCTCACATACTTGATAAATTGCTCCAGTGACTTTTAAAGGTTTTATAGATGGGCAGAAAGATCAGAACATTACCCCTTCAATGAACTTCCAGAACAAAAAATGGAGTGATAATATTAGGATGTTTGCAGCACACAAGTTTTCCGTATGATATCTTTAGCTGTTGTGATTGTTCCTTATTCTGATGATATTGGGAGAAATGAAACTAAACAGGAAGACAGGAATACCTGGTGCCCAGGTATCCAGTAATGAATACAGAATGAAACTGAGTAAAAAGCAGAGAGAACAAAGTCTCTTGGAGCGATTGCAGATTGGAAAGTTGCAGAGGAAAGGAAGTGGAAGAAAGCGGAACAAAATGTACTTATTTATGCAGGTGAGGTCATAAATTTAATGTGTAACTAAGATAAAGGGATTAAACTTAGTGTGTCTCTTTACTTGATTGTAAAACTTAGAATCAGGTTACCTCTCCAAAGTTTTACTTTCTGTGGTGACTTTCTCAACATGAAGGAAGTGGGGATCAAAGGTGGCTGCTTGGTATTTAAAATGATCTTTTTTTTAAATTCCCATAAGCAGCAAAAGGAGTTGTAATGAGGGCGATGCTTCCTGGACTGCCCAGTGATTTTTCAGGTAACTTTGAGAAACTTCTCATAGCTGTGCCTTGCTTGAGGTAGGAGAGGCATCCCAGCAATGCAGGAAAGCACCGAGTTTGGCTGGAGGTCAGTGTGTGAGCGGCGCAGAGCTCTCTGGGGTTCCCCTGTGCAGAACACTTGTGTCAACTTTCTTTTCAGATCACTGACAGTAATTTGGTTTTTATTAGCAATCTCTCAATAATCTCTCCTCAGGAGAAAGGAGAAGTCAACAAGGACACCTCAAACAGGGAGAAAACCCGGGATATAAATCCATTTGTTTTCCCAATGGGTTCAGCTGCAGTTTTCTCTGAGCAGCACTGGATCCGGGCACGCAGGCTGGTGGAGCCCCAAGCACCCGAGGGCTGCTGCACAGGAAGGCTGGAGCAGCACAAAGAAGCTTCCAACTCCCCATCTGGAAAAAGCCCCCACAGGAGCACAGGCAATGGCAATGCCATCTGTCTTCTGCTGAGCAGATCTCCTCTCCTGGGAGCAGGAAAAAAGCTGGCACATGGAGGTGGACTTTCAGTTCCCTGCTGCACGGAGGTTGGGTGCAGATTGCTGGGTGGTACCTGTAGAGACCAGCCTGCACTACTGAATTCCTTTTCCCTTTTTTCAGTATTTTTTTTTCCAGAATTCCAGTTCTCTTTATTTGCCTTATGCCTTATGACATCATTCTTCCGTCTATTCCCAGAAGACAAGGAACAATGGATTTCTTCTTACTCTTCTCCCTTGCTTTAATTCCTTTTTTGTGCCTTATCCTGTCTCTCCTCTTCTGCAGCCCCTTATCAACTGACAGAATATCTCTTTAAATAATTATTTTCCCCATGCTGGATGCTCCTTGTGTCACTGTGGAGCCTTCATCTGACCCCAATCCATAGGAACACTTACACTGTCTGTACAGACCCGTGTCCTCAAGGTTCATGTAGACTCTTGACTGGTGTATTTTGGCATGAAATACTGGCCTAAACAAAGAAAAGAGCAAGTCTCCCACTGAGTTTTAAAGTGATTTCCTAGTCCTACTGATATTTTTAATATCAATTCTGCTACAGATAAGAGGAGGAGATACGTGCCCAGTTCCTTTGTCACACACTGTTGCTCCTTTAGTAGAGTTAGAAGGGAATTGATTGCTTTAAAAAAATATTTGGTTACCCCTTACTGTCTGGCATCCATTTCTGCTACAGGACATACCTAAATTTGTGTGAATTTCCACCTGATAAATATAAAAAAACGTGGGGAAAACAAAACAGAAAATTTGTCTGCCCTTTATCTCACTCTGCTTTGCTTTGTGGTATGAACTATCGAGCTTAACCTATCTAGAGTTCTCTAAAAATGTAGAGTTAAGTACTTGATAAGACACTAACTGAAAATTGCTGATGGAAAATATTTACATCTTCTCTTTAAAACTCTTACAAACACTTAAGAACTCTTCAAAATGTGGGAAACTAAACCCAAGCTACTTCAGCATCCTCAAGTTCACTGCTTCAGTCTGCAGCCTGTGCATCCTTTTTTTCTAGGTGTGAAAGGCTTGCAGTCCAACTCAACAATATTGATAAAACTCTTGGAACTCAAGACTTAATAATGTATTTTCCCATCCTACTGCAGAACCAGGGAAAGCTTCCCCTCTCTGGCACCCAGCCCACATTTTCCCCTGGGTATCCACTGATCTCATTTTCTAAGAGGAACTGAGGGGGAATTCCTGCCAGGCAGCTCTGTGGAAGTTGCCCAAGAAGTTTTAACACCCTATTCCTGGATGATATTGTCCCATCCTATAGTTACCCTGCTTGGCTCCAGCTAGTCTGCAGATGCAGGTTCAAAATAAAATCAACCTCCATTCTGCTTCCTCCCCCTTCTCTGGGCAGCTAAGTGAAATCCAAACATATGGACTCCATAAATCCTTTGTAAATGGCCTCGTGTTAAACACTCAGCCAAAGCAATGGTTATCATTAAACAAATAATGACACCACTAGAGCAGAACACAAATTACACACGGGGCAGATCCTCAGCTGTGCAGCCCAGTTTGCCCAGTGACACCAGGCTCATTGACACTGGTCCCTCAGTGCTGGTGCTGCCTGCTATGAAACCAACCTGGAATCCACACAATCCTCCTGCAAAGCTTTAAGGGGTGCCCTTGCAGGGCCACACTGGATGAAAGGATGTTCTGCAGTGTTTGTGGAAGAGCAGGATGTGAACACTGGGACAGGCTGCCCAGGGAGGGGTGGAGTCACCCATCATCCTGAGGGTATTTAAAAGCTGCGGAGATGTGGCACCTGGGGACTGGGTTTGGTGCTGGGCTGGGTGAATTGGATGGATTTGATGTTTTTTACAACATAAACAATTCTGTGGTTCTGTGACAGCAAATTTTCAATAAACACAGATCGTAATCAAGAATGCATCCACAGCTAGGCAAACCAGAGTAAAACAACTGAAATAAAATACTGCTGGAGACAGGTTTAAATATAGGCTGACTCGAAAGCACGTGAAGAGCTGTTCTACTGCTGGAGCAAACTGTCTCTCAGTAATATGAAATGCCACAGGGAATGTGTCAGAATAGTTTGCTACAACAAATAAACACACACACACCCCAGCCCACTGAATTTTTTCAGTAATTATAAACTCTTACATGCAATCTAAGTAATCCCAGAACTTTCTGAACAGTAATGAAACTGTGGAGCACGTTGCATTAAAATATGTAGCAAAATAATCATCTTAAATTTATTTTACACCTTCCAAGGAACTCAGTTCATCACACTTTTGCTTGTGTGGCATCTGACCAGATTGTCAAAACCCATTCTTACAGGGTTCTGCAGGGTACTATAACTTAAGTGATTCATGCATGCAGCTGTTGGAACTGCTTGTTGGGTTGTGAAAAAGCTTGTGGTGCCAAGTGCTGATCTAGGAGAACTCAGATCTCCATCAGCCGCCTTGGCTCCGAGTTGTTACTGAACAACAGATGGTAGCAGGAGTTAAGCAAACTAAGAAAATATTCTAAGCTAAAGGCCTCACAAGAACTGAAATTCTTGAGAAAATACAAGAACAAGTGTTAAGGTTGGAACTATTTTTCATGTCCAAGTGATGTATGCCACTAAACTTTAAAGGGTACTTTCACTTCTGGCAGCACTCGTTAGGGTGGAAGTCTTCATTTAACTTGGGCAGAAGCAACCACATATGGAATTAATATCACAGCCATTTCAGGTACAGCTCAGAGCCACCACTCCTGCACATGAAGCTGCACTTGCCACAGTGTCTGGCACTAAGGAAAAGAGGAATGAACCCCAAGTTGTGTTGCTTTGCAGTAGATTACAAGCAGCAGCAGCAATGAAGGGACAAGCACTGATGATTTCTCCAGCAGAACAAGGACAGCACTGCAGTTCACAAATGGGAACCTTGCTAGTGCTAAGGGGAACAGAAGTGCACAGGCTCTCTCTCACTGTGTCCTTATCAGCAGCAACAGCACAGAAGGGACAAAGCCAGTGCAAGATGTAAGAAAAACTGATCTAGCAATGATCCCAAACACGACAGGGAGGGTATAGGAGAGTGCACAGAGTGAAGTCTTGTACCAGGGAAGGAAGGAAGTCCCTCTAACTCCACGTTCAATAACTTCTAGTTTTTGGTCTCACCAAGGCAGCACACTCCAGTATAGCTAGGTGAGGAACAAAAGGTATTTTCAGGATTTATAGAAGTTTGTGTTCAGCAGTGCTGATCCAAAGTCACAGGAATAAAGCAATTTTCTATAATACTTCTTTTCTCCATGCCCTGGCTGAGCAAGAAAGAGCCTGCATTCCTGTGACCCATCTCAGTACAGAAATTTCTTCAAACCAGCTCTGTAAGCAGCAGTACAGGCAACTACACCCAACTGAAACCAAGTTCTCTCATTTTTAGAGAAGTGAGGATTTCCAGAACAACCTGGAGTGAAACCACTCAACAGAAGAGAAAACACTTCATGAAGGAAATATTCAAACTGGCTTTCTTAACATTTTTGGGAGGAGACCATGAAAATCTGCATATTGACTACATATTTTCAACCTTACATTTTACTGTATTTAAAATCCTTATACTGGTTATCCCAACTGATCCCAGGTTCCTGAGCTTGTTTTTACCCCATTAAAAAAAATTTTCCAAATCTATTTTGGGGCAGTAAATAAACTTGATATCATGGAAAGCAAAAAGAGAACAATCAGATTACTCATTTGGGGAGGTATTACTCAGTGCAAGAAAGCGTGGGAGAACCAAGCTCCAATGAATGAAATGAAACTCACTGGGATGAAATACATAAAAGTGCATTAAATTCTGTATGTAAATGACTTGGTTGAAAATTGAATCATTTCTTTAGGTTCAGAAATCAATATTCAGCCAAGTGCTGCACTCTACAGCACATCCTACCAAAACACCTAAGGATATGAGTAAGTTTGATCATATCAGCAGTTCTAGAAGAGTAAACAGGATGTAAGAGTGGACACACTCGTAGCCTTTTACCAGTTTCTCACTTCTGGCAGCAGCAATCAATGCTCAGGAGAACGGAAGACGCCAGCAGATCTCAGAGTGCTGAAGAGTTTCAACAGTACTATAAACTCCTAAGTGTGTCCAAAAGCACCACACCTCAACACACAGCCTTGCAGTGCTCAGACACTCATGAAATCCTTGTGCTTTGGCAGACTCTGAAGAGCTCTGATGTGCCCCATGTGTGACCTGGAAGTCGCCAGGCTTCTTGTTCCCCTCTGTGGTTTCTGTGCACTGCAGGGTCTCCAAAGCCTGCAGCAGCAGCAGCTCTGGATCTCTGGCACAGGAGGGTCTGTGCTGCCCCTGCTCCTGCAGCCCAACGAGGTTTGCCTTTCCCCTGGCAAGGACACCTCCATTTCTCTCCTCTCATCCAGCGCTGCTCATCTCATCAGAAACGCCAGTGAGGCTGGTCACATGTAACAGGTCCATGATAAATCTGTGTGACTGTTCCCAATTATGTTCCCACCCTTCCTGTGCCTGGATGTGGAGCTGGACACAGCTTTTGTGAGGATTCACACTAACATTCCTGTGGGCTGAGGTCACACTGACCAGCCCATCATTCCCTAAATTCTTCTCCTCAAAGTCTGGCACAACTCTCACCTTTTTTCCACCACTACCAGGACCATCCCTGAGGTGCCACTGCCAGTCAGCATCCCACTGTACATTTCTTGGTCCAGAATCACAGTCCTACTCTTGGCATGGACATCACTGTATTCTTTTGCATCTTTATGAGAAGCAACTTGAGTAAGATGCTAATTAAATGCAAAGAAATGTGTAATGGGAATATTTGGTTTGGGGTTTTTTTTGGCAGGGTTTTTTTTTTTTTATTGTTGTTGGGCTTTATTTTTTAAGTGTGACATAACTTACATGTTGGCATATAATCACCCTTATTTGTCATGCTGATACATTAGAATTCAAAGAAAAAAATGGGATCAATTTATGCTTTTGCATTTGATTTACATTTTGCTCTTATCTTTGTGGTCTGGTCTGAATTTCAGGCCATATTTTATGAACAGTACAAAATATCTGGGATTAAAAACAAATCTGTTTTATGACTATTTGACCTACAGATTAATGAGGGAAATATGTTAAAACACACTTCCCCTCCACATTAGCACTGCAATTACTACAGTATCAATTGAGCAGTGAGGACTTCAGAAAAAAACCAAAAATTTGGGTAACAATAGCCATAAACTCAACGTCGTGCTGCCACCCTGTGGCTTGAGGATAAAACTTCCGCTGCGAAGGCTGGAGGAGGGATTGTTTTATCTTAAAACTAATCAGATTAAAGAGCCATTCTGCAGGAGGAGCCGCTGGCAGCTGGTGGAATTCTGTGCGAGTCTAAGAGAAATCGTACAGAACAGATCAGGACAGTACTGGTGACCCCATCGCGGTTCTGATAACCTGTGCAAAGGTTATCAAAGGGACACCACCCCTCAAAACATTCAACTGCGTCTTTGTCAGGGAAAAAAGGAACAGAAAAACAGCTGCATCTTACAGAACAAATAAATAAGAAGGGGACCATGATTTAAACTATGACACTTGAGCAAAACAATGTAGGAAAATACAATTAAATAAATCCTAAAATTTAAAATAAATCCTATAACCACAAAAGGTTCAAGCAATAATAAGCTCTGCAAGAGATAAGTAACTTAACATCTATCACAGGGTTTTAATGCAAATCACAGCTATGAGAATAAAAACTTTTAATAAAAGTGTAAGACATAATAATTTGATTCCAGCAGAGTTTTTCCCCAGAGGAAGAAAACAAAATAACAAAATCCCAGAATACACACCACCAGTAAATATTAAAGCTTGTATTACAATTGTAGCAGTTCAAAAGGCAATCAACCGTAAAAGCAATGGTATTTTAACACCTATCAATATAAAATATCTATACAAAAAAGTTATATATGTGTGTGCATGTCTATTAGCCATTAAAATATACAATACTGTGTGATCGCTTTCACCCTATTGCAATTTTAATAATGTAAAATGAAAAGTAGTTTGGAAGATTTTTATTCCAATTTTCTACCCACAAGTATTTGCCTTTAAATTACACAGCTCCTACTCCTTTCTTAAAGACTCATTAACATTTTCTGAGACCTCTTGACTGCTTTAAATAGGTTAACCAATTTACCTCACTAAAAACAATGTTTAAATCTTTGCTACCTTCCCCATCCCAGCAGTGAAAAACCCTGAAGAGGGTGGAGGAAAGAGCAGGTAGAGGTGATCTTCCTCAGCCTTACCTGTCCTAACTCAGAAGCCTGCAGGGAGCAGGATGCTCTCTGGGAAGAGGCCCCTACCTCCCTCTCCTTTTCCAAGCTGCCACACCTGAGGTTGTGCTGCCAGGTTGGGCTCTGGAGTCCCTGTGCTGCTGCAGCAGGTTTGCTCTGCACAATCTGAGTGCTGCTGTTGGGTTGAGGTTTTCCTCCCTCTCCCTGGACAGCCGTACATGTTCCTGGGTCTAAGCTTAGTCTGACAATCCATGGTAAAGCTCTGCAAAGAACAGAGGACAAAGCTTGACAGACACAGAACAAACTGTGGAGGTATTCTGCCACACTCTATCCCAGCTGGAGCTTCCCAGGAACACAGGGCTTTGTGTCCAGGCAGTCAGGGCTCTTGGATCCAGATGGGCGGCAAAGGCAGCACAAAGAGCTTTTAGTTGCAGAATTTGCCATGATGAAACAGTATCACACCTAACCAAAAGCTACAGAGCAGCGGTACATGCAAGTTTCTACAAATACTCCATTCCTGGGAGCTTAATGACAGGTAAGTTTTGCTGGGATTCATTTTTTTAATCCAGTTTGATCCTGTCAAAAGCCAAAGCCATCACGCAATGACTGGTAGGGAGCATGGTGAAAGAGAGAAGTATTTATTCCTTGCATGGTGCTGGCATTTGCTGTTGTCTCACCAATCCAGCCAGAGGCCAGATGAGTGTTTTCAAAAGAAAACAGGCCCAACAAACCTGGGGACAAAGATAACTGTTTCCATTTCTACTTCTTGGCTGCACCTCTTCAAAGTAAGATTCAGAAGATTTAAGCCCTTTGCATTTTGCTGCCACTTCCGAGTGCCACAGCTGATGGCAGCCAACTCAGCACAGAAGCAAAGCATAAATGTCTTGCCCATACTTGTAAGAAAAAAAAAAGGACATTGTCTCTCACTCCCACCTGCATTATTTGGGCATTATGCCCTGTCCTGAGGTAAAACACAGCTGTATCTAATTATCACCTGTTCAGAAAGGAATATAAAAAACACCTGAACTGGCTACAAGTCAGGGCCCAAATGTGTAGGACACTAAAACAAAAAGGAGGGGAAGAGGCTGAGGTGCTGGCTGTATTAAACAAAAGACTCATCCATCACAGAATGCAGAGCTAACATTTATTTATTTTTAATTTTCACGTTGTCTGGATCACCTGTAGAATGGCTCACTTTTCTCTTGGAAGAAAGCAGACTTCTGGACTGAACTGCAAAATATTTGGGAGTTCCTTTGTGCACAGGACAAATGCTATTGAAGGAGACAGCTGAAGTGTTTTTGTTCTTTTCAGTGAGCTTTTTTATAAGGTTGTGGGTTTGTTCTAATACAGTCTGGAGACTACTGCAGTAATTTACCACCTTAGACTGTCCTTAAATACCTGGTGTCTATGAAACCACACATTTCTAGAATTGACTCAGTTATTAGTCTTAAGAGAAATTGTTTTATCCTGATCAGATCAGATCCTTTTGGACATAAAGATCTGCTTTTTGAGACATATGTCACACAGGCCTCAGAAGTTTCTAATCCATCTGTAAAATCATTACTGCAGGATATTTTTATCTATCAATATGCTGGCTCCTCAGGGGATCTCCTTCCCTTGGAACAGCAGGCAAACTTTGATTTTTGACACTTTGCACTGAGTGGGAGGGGAAGAACATACAATTGCAACAAAAAAGCACACGATTAAACCCAATTTCCTGCTCAGCTAATAAACCAGACAATTTCTCTGGCTCTCATTTACAGTCCTAGGGGTACCCTTTGTGTTGTATTGTAACTCTATTACAGCTCAATGATCAGTGGCAACAGACAAGTCCTTGTGAGGAGGAGTTAATTAGGCAAAGAGAAAAATCTTTATACTTTTCACCCAAAGATTCTTCCCATCACACAGGTTTTTTATTTTTTTTCTGTAGGCATTATAAAGATTTACAGTCTCCAGTCTCACCTCCCATTGTTTATCTGAGAACTGCAGGACTAGAAAAAGAACTTTCCTGAATAATATTTGAGTCTTTGGGTAGGCACAGGCAGTTTTCTCACCTTCTGAAGCCACATAAGCAGAGTTGGTAACCACTGAACCCCATTCCTCACAAGTATCAAAGACCTCCCCTATGCAAGAGCTGGCCATGCTGCTCAGTGCTCCTCCTGCCCTTCCCCTCCCAGCCTCTAACCTTCTTCCAGCCCTCCTGCTTTTCTTCTCCCAGCTCTTCACACTGCATTGGGTATCTATCCTAATGCACAACTGTCTTTCAAGCAGCTAGAGGATAACAAATAAGAACATTAAGCCATGAAATTTATGTTATTGTTTACAGAGGACAGCTTTCTATGAAATACAGCAGTGAGTAAATGAGCCAAAAAAACATTTCTATCACTAGTTTGAAACACAAATCATTTGTAACAACATGTCTCATCTCTCCCAGAGCCTAGAAGCAAAACATTATTTTCAATCTCTCACCCTCAGGAGAGAGTAAGAAAAAGCAGACACATACTTAAAGGTTTTATTTCGAAAAATATACTTGACTGAAAAACACTTTAGTTCACTGCTTAAAGCTTCAAATGAAACAAAGACAAGTCTTAAAACTCTTTCCTAAAACTAACATCTAAATGCAGTAAACCACAGGTTCTTCCCATCCATAAAACTCAGCTTTTTGGTTTAAAATGATTGCCACAGGAGCTGCCCTGTGATACCAGCTGGGAACAGCACCAGAGATCTGCCACCACCCTGACTTCATCTATGAGAGCTTTGAAAAGATAGATAATGCTATGGAATTCCTGCACATTCCAACTAATCCTGCACTACCAAGTCACCTGACTTGAGACTTTTTTGTTTGTTAGGGGAACGAAGATAAGACACATTTCAGAATTGCTCAAAATGAAGACTGGAGTAAGAACCAGTAAAGTGTCCCATTTTCACTGGCATGTAGAACAGGAAAACTAACCAGATCCATCAGCACGTCCAGGCTGGCACAGATGGTCAGTCTAAGCTGGCACAGAAGGTTGGGAATGAAGTGACACCCCTCAGGAAACCCTAAAGGGCACAAATGCTTTCGAAGTGTGCCTGCATAGTTATACAAAGTGCTACACAGGCTGGAGAGAATGTCATCCTGCACCTCACTGTGGCTGATACACCCAAAGCCATGACACTGCAGCTATGAAGAAGAGCTGCTCTCCAGCAACAGCCCCCCACCCTTTGCTAAAGCATTTACCAGTCTTCTTGGGTAGCTGCAGGATTCTGACAGGAAAATACCCAGAATATCTCCAACAGAATGTCAAATAAAGATGTCCCCACGGGGGAGGAGTCAGGCTTTCAAATTGCACTGCCATGGACTTTCCACCTCTTCAAACAGAAATGGCTAAAGTGGAGGGAAACAGGTAAAACAAGGTTACTCCACCCAAAACATACTAATTACTGCTGAGAAGACTGGGAAGCATGAGTGGCAGGCTTTGCTTCAGGAGTTCAGGGCAAAAAATTTGAGAAACAAACCATTAGCTGTGCCACAAGGATTTCTTTTCTTGTGTGTGTCAAACCTATTCCTTCTATCCTACAGTCTGAAATCAGCCACTCAAATCAGCATTTTCCTGAGGTAAAGACCACTATAGTTTTCTGTTAGGTACAGTTGGTTTGCCAGATGAAAAGTGGGGTTTTTTTATGAAACATAGCAAAATCAATAAAACCATTTTGAGGGGCTGTCCAGTAGTACTTTACTTCACTCTTACAGCACAAACAACACTAAGCCTCTGCAGTGATTTGAAAAGAAAATGAGGAATTTTCTCATTTTGGAAATGAGGAATGAGTTGGTTTATGGAGAGGTACCCCTAAGTGCTGACCATTATGAGCTATTTTGAGTGGGTATTCAGAACAATGTGAAGTTTACAGTGTAGGTGACAAAGTCATACAGATAAGCTGCTTTCCAAGAAAGACCTTTCAGTGAAGGTACTGGAAAATTTACTAATGAGAAAAACTTTTCTACTCCAAGCCTGGTGTGCCACGGCTCTTTCTATCAAAGTTACCATAGAAAGATTAAAACCATTCAAGCTGTCAGTAAACACAAGATGTCTGTGATAGCTTAAAAAAATAAACTAGAATCAGCAAATTCTCTTATTTGGAAAAGCCTTCAGGCCTGGCTGGTTTTCCTAGTAAGCTCACAAAGAAAATGTTGTGTGTCTAGAATGGAGTTACACTCACCTGAAAGCACAGAAGGAGCAACTGATTTCTATTCTGATCCCACAAAAGTGTGTCCTAACATGACCAACAAGCGAAGAGAATATTCTGAATCCCGTATCACCAGGAATGAGCACAGAGTGGTCCCTTCCAGACAGGCATATCACAACTAGGGAAAAGGAGAGAGCCGACTCAAAATAATCTAAAAAGCTTTAAAATATAAATGTTTATTTAGCTACAATATTTAAAAGTACAATATAAAGATATAAAACATAGAAATTCCATAACTAATTCACATGCTAAAAGGATTGTTTGATCAGCTGCAAGGAGAAGACTTCATGAAATTCATGGATGTTTTAACCACAAGGGTTCAGAGTTTTAGCCATCAAGTTTCAGACTTGAAATACTGAACAACCACTGCAGAGAACTTGCTCTCCCACATCACCATAACTAGGGGAAAAAAGAACAAAAAAATCAGAAGAAACAAAAGTCAGTCATGTTTCTGGAACATAACAATGGCATACTATTCCATTATCAACTGCAACCACGGGACTCCCACACAGCACACTCAGGATTTCTTTATACCACAGAATTGTTAACAATGAGAGAAAAAAAATTGAGATTATTCCTTGGAAGTGCATGCATTCAGTACTGGCAGCATGCAATATCACTGGTGGGAAAGCAAGAGAAATTTTTGCCTCCTACAGCATTTAAGTAAGAAGCTGAACTAGACTTGTACAACAGTTGATTAGAGTGCTTCACACATCAATCTTGGTTTGCACGTTCCAGACAGTTTTACTGCTGCTAAAGCATGGCAAGAGTTTAACTCCTTTATGTATATGAGCTAGATATCTGTGGCACCCAACCACCAGGCCATGTGTAATTAAAATAAGTTTCCAAACTCGAAAGGCACTTACTCAACAGCGGAGCACAAAGAGCAGGTAACCGTGTTACAGCAGCTGCAGAGCCTGCTGCAGCTCTGGCAGACGAAGCGGTCACAGTGCGCACACGCCTCCTTCACATCGGCCGTTCTCACACACGACGAGCAGGCTCTGGACGCTCCCACCGGCGGAACTGCTCGGCAAAGACACGGCAAAGAAGGGATGAGCTTTAGAGCAAGGCAGAGAAAGCGGCTGGAAGCCCCAGGAGCTGCAGAGCGCGGCGCGTCCGGGCACAGCTGCAGGCGGCAGCGCTCGGCAGGACGCTCGGGAATGCGAAGGGACGGGGAGCGCCGCTTGGAACTTTCTTGGTTCTTTCTCAGTAGCAAGACTGAGGGATACTAAAACTCAAATCCGTCAGCTCAAATCTAACACTTCCTTTAAGGAAAATCAATAAAGAAGACCTACACACCACAAAACCATCATAGTACAGACCTCCTTGTGAGGGGAGGCCAAGGGACAGCACTGGTCTCTGTAGTGACCAGGGGCAGGAACAGAGGGAATGGCCTCTGTTGTGACAGGGGAGGTTTAGGTCGGATATTAGGAAAAGGTTCTTCACCCAGAGGGTGGTCTGGCACTGCAACAGGCTCCTCAGGGAAGTGGTCACGGCCCCAACCCTGCCAGACTTTAAGAATCATTCCGACAACGCTCTCAGGCTCACGGTGGGAACGTCGGGGATGCCCTGGGCGGGACAAGGGTTGCACTTGGATGGGTTCCTTCCAGCTCGGGGATGGCGGGGTTCTGTGCCACGGCCCGGGCACTCACCCCTGTCCGCGGGCCGCCGCCGCAGTTTGCCGTCGTGGCCGATGAGGAGCTGCCCGCTCCAGCGGGGCCCCTCGCCCTGCGCCTCCCCGGCCGGCCCCGGCTCCGCCGCACGGGCTGCGGCCGCCGCGCCCTCCATGTAGGCCTGGGCACCCCTGAAGAGCAGCCGCCGGGTCCTCTCTGCCGGCGGGAGAGGAGAGCAGAGTTAGGGGCGGGCTCCCCACGCCTGCGGGCCGCGGCGGGCCGGCACATCCCCCCGGCGGGGCGGCCGGCCCGGCGCTCTCCCCTCCGCGCCCCGCTCACCGAACACCTCCCGCCGGTACTCCTCGCCCCGCACGCCGCGGCTCAGCTCCCGCAGCCCCACGCGGGTCTTCAGCTGGAGCGGGGCCGCGTCCCCGAAGGGGCAGGAGCGCTTCGGCATGGCCGGACGGACCCGCGCCCGCTCCGCCCCGCGCCGCGTCACGGCCGCGCCACCGCCTCCCTCACATCCCGGCCCGGGCTCTCGGGAGCCGCGGCCGCTCCTTTCTCTCACAGGGACGCGAAAGCTTCGTCCGCAGCGGAAAATTTCTCTTCCCGCCGCGTCCCGAGCGCCCGGCGGGGTTGGCAGAGGCGCCGGCCCGGCCCCGCTGCCCCGCCCGCTGCCACCGCCCCTCAGGCGTCACCTCCGTGCGCCCGCAGCGGGCAAAGCGAAACCGCCTCTGGGACTCGAGTTTGTCGATAAACTCAGAATCACGGATATGCCGGGTTGGAAAGGACCCACGGGGATTATCGAGTCCAGTTCTTAGCCCTGCACAGGACAGCCCAGGACCGGCGCCGTGTGCCTTAGAGCGTTGTCCAAAGAGCTTGAGAGCTGAGAGCTTCTTGAACTCTGCCAGGCGTGCGGCTGTGACCGCTTCCCTGGAGAGGCTGTTCTAGAGCCCGGCCACTCTCTGGGTGAAGAACCTTTCCCTAAACCTCCCTGACACAGCTGGCGCCCATTCCCTCACGTCCTGTCGCTGTCACCAGAGAAGAGATCAATGTCTGCCCCTCATGAGGAAGTTGTAGCTGCAGCGAGGTTTCCCCTGAGTCTCCTCCAGGCTGAGCAGACCAAGCGCCCTCAGCTACTCCTCACACTCCTTCCCCACTAGAGCCTCCACCTTCCTTGTGGCCCTCCCTTCTAATCTCTCTTACGTTATAATTCTTATTTATTTTGTGGCAGACAAAGCTGCCCATGGCATTCGAGGTGAGGCAGCCCCGGCCCAGAGCAGAGCAGCAATCCCCTCCCTTGCTGGCTGGCGATGCTGTTCCTGATGCCCCAGGACAGGATTGTCCCTCCTGGCTGCCAGGGCACAGCTCACTCACACCCATCTTCCCATCAACCAGGACCCCCAGGTCCCTCTCCTAGTTCCCCAGTCTGTTTCCACATCCAGAGGTGCCCTGTTCCAGGTGCAGAAACCAGCCCATGTCCCTTTCAAACTTCATGCAGTTGTGATTGCCCAACCCTCTAATTTGTCGAGGTCTGTCTGTAAGACCTCTGCCTTCCAGGGAATCAATAGCTCTTCCCAATTTTATCTGTAAACCTACTTAGTATCATTTCCAGTCTTACATCCAATTTATGAACCCTCTTTTCCCTTCTTGGCAGGCCCCCACACTACACTGTGCTCTTTGTGCAGCCTAAAAGAGCCTTGCCCGGGTTTGGGTTGTGTGAATGCTGTGGAACCAACAAAAATATGCACAAGCTTGAGAATTTCATTTTTGAAAGACCACCAGGGAGGCTGGAGAATCCCTGTCTGGCCAGGAGGCTCTGGTGGGCTCCTCAGCTCCAGCCAACATCAGGAGTGGGTTCACCACTTATGTGCACAATGAATTTTTGGGGATTGACACCCAGTTTCAGCTAAATCTGGAGTTCTCCAAGACCTTCTTCTGTGTGAAAGGGAATTACTGCAATTAATTTGCAATTTACAAATGGGCTCTACAGCACCGCAGGTGTGGTTACATGGGTTAAAAGTATCAGACACCATTTCAAGTGGCAGCCAGGCTGGGTACTATGTATATTTTGAAAATACATTGTTTTCCTCAGGGCAAACAAGTTTAAAACTGTTGGAGTTTAGGTGCTATGTTTTGTGTCACTTGAAGGTGATCTGTCAAGACAGTTCTATTTCTTCCAGAGGTCTCTGAATTCAAAACTTGCTCTGTATGTACTGTGGACAGAATCACAACCAAGTACAGGAGCGATTTTTCCATGAATGAACTTACAGTCTGCTAAGGGTGAAGGACTTGTTCCCGCTTTCTTTGTTTTTGTTTTGGTCAAAAACAAGTTATCAAGCAAAGACTTATGTTTCTTCCTGAAAAAAACAAAGAAACAAACAAAAACTCTAAACACCAAAACCCAGACAATAACAACCTCCTCAAAAAGTAGTGATAGAATCAGTATTTTAAAAATATTTTTAAAAGCCTTTCTTTCATTCAGAAACTCATAAAAATGTACATTTTCAACTTGCATTTTCAATACTAGCACAAGATTTAGAATGGCATAGATTAATGTGCTGAAAATGGGCCACAATACCAAATGGACCAACTCTTGTCTGGTTTCATTGCTCAAGTTCTTCCAAAACTGCTGAAATCCCAAGACCAGTAGCAGAGAGCACAGTGCCTAACTATGGCTGTAGGATCACAGGCTATCCTGAATTGGAAGGGACACACAAGGATCATCAAACTCTGCATCCTGGCTCTACCCAGAACAGCCCTAAAAATCACACCAATGCCTGAGAGCATTGTCCAAACACCAAAATGATGAGAGTGAGTTTCTGGACTGCTAATAGTTTGCAGGTACAACCACTCTCGTTTCACACAGGTTAATCTGATTTTTTGTTGTTGTTCTTCTGTAGAGCTGATGAGCTCAGCCTTCTGGTCTGTGGAGCAGAAGCCGTGGTTGTAATTCACAGCAATTCCCAAAAATCCCTTCTGAACTCCAAAATCTTACTCCTGCCACTCTTTCTTTATCTGCAAGGATTTCTGCTTTGGCTTTTTCTGCACATACTTGCAAATGCATGCTTAAGGATGTTCAGCAGAATTTTCCAACTGCATATAGAAAACTCATGGCCTTTTCTTTCTTAGGAAACTACTTTGTAAATATTCACTAGATAGACCCTCTGATGTCCTTGAAGTTCTCTGGGGAATATGGGTTAATCAGAATGTAATTGCAGCTGGAAAGAGCCCTGACAGGATAGAGGAGAGTGGATCACACATGTTTCATCAACATGGCATGGGATAAACATGGATGGAACCCAGCTGTCTGGGAACTGGATGAAATATGAAAAAAGAGATAAAAGCACTATTCCACTTGTGGGGAAGGAGTGCTCTGAAACACTGATCTCAAATATGAAGTAGATTTGAAAGGAGCAGCTCATGCTGAAACAGTGCTGCCTTACACTTAAGAGTAAATTTAAGGGTACTTTTGCAGAATCACAAGATATTCCGATTGGAAGGGAGTCACAAGGATCATCAAGTCCAGCTTTTGCTGAGGGCTCATCACATTTGACACATTGCCACCGCTACCCCACTGCAGGAATCTCCTGTTGCAGCTGAGTCAGCCTCGGGTGGTGACATCTCTTAACTGCTTTGTAAGACTCACCTTCACTAACATCTGCTACTGACCAGCTCTCTACTCTGCAAGCTATGAGAGCAAAATAATTCTGTCTGCTCTGTACCAGCAGGCCTGAGCACCCTGCAGGGAGGGAATTGGTTCACCTGCCTGTCTTCTGAATTGTTACCCAGCAGAATGGTGCTGAGTGTTTTATTAGTTCCAGAGGAGCGAGCCTTGAGGAAGATCCACTGGTGATTTAGAAGTAGATAAATAGTGATCCAGGCCTTAAAATACTTTTTCTATCCCTTCAGCTTCACTTATACCAAAGACCTCCTCTCCATGTCCTTATAGTAAAACTTCCAATTTTTTTCTATTCCTCCATTTCTAGGCCATTTAGAAAGATATCAAAGCACATCACACAGAGGTGGGACTCTGCCTCCCACAGCTCTTTAAATAGGGAGATTTCTTAGTTGAATTTGTATAAAATGAGTGGCTTTTGGCCGACTCGCTGGTTCCTCTTTAATGTTTTCATGCTAAAACGGTTAAAGAAATAATCTGGAAATTCTTTCAAGTGGAAATTATATGATAGTAGCTGATATAGTTGGCCATGTGCCAGCATGCAGTCTGTGTTATGTGGGATGGGCTATCAGGATGGGCACACATCCCCTGGTGGGCCTAGGGTAAAGCACCACTCCCTATGTGCTCAGTCCCACTGCACTCTCCTTTCTCTGCTCTGCAATGTGGGTCTGAAGATAAAATTGCATAAAACTGCTTTTACTGGAAGGGCTAGGGGCTGTTTTCTTTGTTTTGTGTCCCTTTCCTAATACATCAGACTTAACAGATGTTTACAGCTGGGATCAGAGGGCTACACCTTGTTCAGACATTATCTGTTCACAAGAGCGTGTTGTTTCATGAGGACTTGCTAGCACAGAGTTCATGGCCTCATCTTGATGAGCTTTTGATGAGGTTCATGCATCCATAAAATATTTGACAAGCTGGTGATATGCAGGATTAAGGGCTGGCTCTTGAGACATGCTGCTGTTAAGAGAAGGCTCTGCCATCTTGTCACCCCAGCCAGTGCTTGCTCTTAAATTAGCACAGCATGGTTGAGTTTCAGAGTGTGTTTCGTTCCTGCCAGCCCTGGGATGCACCAGTGCTGCTCAGCAGATCAGAGCACCCGAGGGTCCCACTCACTAGAGGGCACCCTCAAAACTATACATTATTTTTGCTGTTACAAAGATGTTATTGTTCTGCTGACAGGGGTTTACAAAAGGGCTACTTTCCCTGGGTTTTTTTTCATGGTTGTTGTTGTTCCTGGCCCTCCCATAGTGTGCTTTCATTTCTGTTGCACTGTTTTCTTTCAGTTTGCTTCTTTCCAGATTATTTTAATCTGTCATGAAAAAAGGAATATGAACTCTGACAGTGAGAACTGCTATCACTGAGCTAACATAGTGCCAAGGGTTCTGTTTTCTTTTTCTTCAGGCAGCAATGTTTTTGATTTAATGCTAGGTGGTTGTCCTAAGAATTCTTTAAATCTTTGTCCAAGTAGTGCTATTATTGAGTGTGGATTTACGTGGGAGAGGCTCTGAGAGGTAGCTCTGTCCTTTCACTATCCCCACACAGTACAAAGATCCTCTCCCACACACGGCTTGGGAAGGGATAGGCAAAACCTTCCTCCCTCCACACTGCAGCCGCATCTGGCCCTGCTGTTGTTATTTTGTTATGGAAGTGAATCCTTGCTTTGAGACAGCTTTATGTTGCTCCTGGTATGCTCTCCTCTCTTCATTCCCAGGAGCAGCCGTTCAGCTGGAATAACTCAGGGTGCATCTGCTCAGCTCAAAGGGGCTGTGGCAGTGCAGGCTGGCCAAGAACCCAGCTCTGCACTCACCAAGTCTAACAAACCATCCCCAGCAGCAGCCCACAAAGTGTGTTTATTTGAAATATATGTGGCTGTGTTGTCAGCCCTGCACAGAGAAGATCTCTGTGCACAGAACAGAAGCTGCACAGAGTCAAGGCGATTCCCTGAACGTTGCCAGGATAGCATGCCACAGCTACAGGGACCATCACAAGCGCTAATGTGGAAATTTCCTGAGCACAGCCTTTGCAGATGAAATCCATTTATGCAGGGAAGTCTTGAAGGCACTCATTCTCTTTGCTCTCTGCTGAGCAGTTTGCATCAGTGGTATGGTATAAGCTATAAAAGTAATGCTCAATCCTAGGCCTACCATCCAGGGTGCCAATTAATAGAACGAGACTTTTTGTGCTGCTGGCATGTTTCCTCTGCATGGAAATCATCAATGCATTTTGCATAGGGCTCAGACTTTCATCAGTACCAGCTTTAGTATTTTAATTACATAGTGTGAGGCAAATCAATCTCTAATAGACAAAATGCCTTATCCTATTTGTAATGCCTTAACTAGCTAACTTATTTTATTTCTTTCACTTTTTCCCATGTATATTAGAATCTATTATAACTTATTCTATGTATTTATGCTCAGTAGCTTCTTATCATGTGTTTACATTCATGTTTTTTGATTTTTTTTCTGCATGAGGATATCAGAGAAGATATTGTGTCAGAATCCTGTCCTTTTTAAATTTCTTATCTGCAAGACTTAGAAGATCCCCAGATTGTTGGTGAAGGTGTTCAGTATTGCCTCTGTTTCTAATACTGTTCTAATACATTATAATTATAATACATACTGTTTCTAATACATTATCCCTACCTAAACTGTAGGAAAGCTTACTTAAATATACAAATGTATCACCACTGTAACTGGTTCAAATACAAAACTGTGCTATTGGCATTGAATAACTGATGGAATAATGAAGAAGAGTAGCCTGACATTCCTCCTAGCTCTTCAAAATTCACAACCCCCACCCAGTTTGTCCCAGGCATGGGTTGTTCTAGAGGCCAGGTCCAGCACCCAGCACATTCCATTTTATGCCTTCCTGCCATTTTATTCCGACTTCAGTTCTTCTGGCAAAGAAGAGAGGTGTTACTTATTGGAGATGTTACTAATTCCAGTATCCAATATACGCAAGTAGAGATCACTGAAGGCATATTATTTTTTTTTCTGCAGAACATACAGTACTAAAAATCAATGGACCAAATACTCAGGGAATGGGTATGATGTCTTAGTCCCCTTTTCCAATAATCTCCTTTGGAAGTTATAGATAGAAACTTAATGCTGTTTCAGAATGACAAGGCAAACCTTTTTTGAACTTTCTCAGTAAACATCTTCAAGCTTTATTTTATCTCAGACATAACTGAGGCACCATTGGTACAGCTACAAACTGCATTCCTGAATTCTGAAAGAACCCAGCTTCCAATGAAAGCATGAAACAGTGATAAGAGCCATTGCCAAGGTCACCACAAGGGCACAGCCTCAATGGCTGGGAGAAATGAAGCAGAAGAAAATTGGAGTACAAAATCTGAACCGTTTTCAATGCTGTGGGGTGGTAACTGAGCAGCAGATCTGTGACTGTGGTACTGACATACACGTGACGGTGCACTGGGGGCAAAATGAGTCTTATCTATAGCCAGGCAGAGTCCTGAAACTAGAATATCACATCATCTTGGCAAGTCTCCCTTTCTTCTTCACCCATTTGTTTAGGATGCAAAACATGCCATGGCAATGGATGCATTACAGTGGACATGTAGCAGGAATCTGTGGTACTACTCATCAACATGAGCAATGGGAAACACCTTCCCTGCCTCTCCTGGCCATTATCCCCCTCAGTACAGCCCAGCAGACCACCTGCTTTATTCAAAATGCAAATGCACTGTTGGTTCATGCTCATCCTCACATCTCATTTAAACCTCAGGTCATTCTTGGCAGAGCTGTTCCTTAAGCAGATGCTCCCCAGCCTCTATGGAGACATGAGGAACCCTGGGCCTCTTCCTGAGCTTCAGGAGCTTTCCACAGCCCAGCCCCCAAGCTTATCAATTTTTCAGCCATTCTGGAATTCAGAGCTCAAAGGGCAAGTTTCCATTCATGGTGGAGGGTTGCACTATTTTAAGAATCTCAGTGGAAATACAGCTCTAATTACTATAGGTTTGACACAGTGAGTTTCCTTTACAGAAGCAAAGAACACCATGAAACACATCTTTATGATTGTGACTGGTAATGCACTGTATTTCCACGCTTGTCATTTTGTCAGACTCACCAAAAGCTGACTCCAGCACCACGTGCCTGGGATCTTTTCCATTTACAGGCCAGCCAGGCTGACAAACCTCAGTAGCAAACAACATTTCCTCACATTTCAAGAATTAGTTAGCAGGAAAAGTTTTGCCTTCTGTAGCAAAAAATGTATACTGCCACCTCTGCTGGAAGGACATATAGTTGACTGTCCTTAAGACAGTTGTATATATATTCTGCAGTCCTTAAGAAAAGTTGTCTCCAGTGACTCAGCCCAGGGTATTTCAAGCATTTCAGCAGCCACCCAAACTGTCTGAAGTGCTCTGCCACTCCTCAGGCACTGTAAAGGTATCACCTGAAACCCAACACTGCTGTCTGAGGCACTATTTACAGCCCTGCAGTGTAAACTCTGGTGTTTGCGCTCAGCTCCTGAAAGGCAATGTCTGTCACAAGAAGGGTGCATTACCTTGAGACTGTGGAAACATTAAAATACACAAATATTTGGGGTTTTTTTCCTGACAAAGACATTTTCTTGCCAAACACATTTATTTAGACAGCGTTCAAATTTGTACTGCTTTCAAACACTGAAAAATGCAGCTGTTGGACAAAATTTTTTACATTAATGGAAGATATAAAGTATATGTGCTTACAAAAGACCCTCTCTCCTGTTTTATTTTTCTTACCATCTCATAGAGCTGATGGGAAAATATTTAATGAACAGTGTCTGTTCCAGAAATCTACAGGTATTAATAACACACGAAAGTATTTTAGAACAACTACTTTTCTGTAAGTATACAAGAGTTTAAATGCAAAATCTTGCAATCATTCTGTAAAACACGCTCATTATCAAAGCTCATTTGTGTTGGACCAGTGATTTGGGAACAAAAGGATCCCGTTCCCTACCCCCCTGAAGCAGCCTGTACCATCCCACTTTCCCCATGCCATAGATCCATGTAGTGTCAGTTGAGCAGGCTCCATGCTTCAGGCATCCTCTTTGTCACTGGCAATCTGGATCCAATAAAGGGACAAAGCAAGCACTGACACACTCATTAGTGACCAACAAACAGCAGGTTACAGCCCTGATGGACTACCACAAACAGGCACTTCTAGAAATGAGAAGGCTGGGGCTGGGTTTCCTTTCCTGCCTGATGCCCAGTTAAAAGGATAATGTAAGCTCATCCTTTCTGCCAACATCTGACACTTTAAACCAGCTCTCTGATGGACATGACATGTTACTGTACAGGAGGCAAGGCCACTTCCACAGGGAATAATTATTTGGCTAGAGCTTGACCTCATGTAAAGTATTATGTCAGAGGTTAGGGGCAGGAATGTATTTTTTTCCTCCATCCCAAACATCAGACACAGCTCTTCAGCCTGGGGGTATTTTTAAAACATTTTTTTTTTGTTTGAGGTTTTTTGGGTGTTGTTTGGTATTTTGCCTTGGGCATTGCCAGCCTGACATGGATTTAGATGACACTACCTAGCGTGTTTCAGCTACCAAAGACCATTCTATGTGAAATTGTGCATATATGTCTGCATATATGTACATAACTGATGCAAAGCAAATGAAGAAATACAAATTAATTAGCAGATCAAATCTCTCACAGGTATCAGGCCCTGAGTGGTGTGTGAGGCATTGACCTGCTCTCAGTTACTGGAAAGGACACTTACCTGCTGTTTCTGGCTCCTAAAACAGAGGAGAAAAGGAGTGGTTTCTATGGAGGTTTCTGGAAGCCCTAACACACTCGTCTGAAGCCCAGTGAGTTTTAGAGGTGATAATTGTCTATCTGAGCCAGTATTGACCTTTGCTTTCTCTCAGTGTTGCTGATAAAGATCTTCATGGAGTTCACTTTTATTGCAAGAGTTTCTGTATCACTTAGAAGATGTATTTTTCCTTATAAAACCATTGGTCATTCAGGTGAGCTAACCAAAGATGACTATTCACTTTTATTGCAAGAGTTTCTTATAAAACCAAGAGTTTCTTATAAAACCATTGGTCATTCAGGTGAGCTAACCAAAGATGACTAACCATGAATCCCAGTGGTAAAAGGTAGATCCCTGCTCAGTTTGTAAATGGGAAAGGGAGACAAAGTTTGTGGAATTTGTGAAAACAGGCCAAACAGTGAAAATCTATAGACTGAGAGAAAACACCTTCATTCACTAATGCTGCTACTTATTTTCTAAAATTCTTTAAATATCAAACCAGCTTTTGTATGAAGTTAATTTTGTTAAGAAATAAGAGAAATAGAGACCAAGAATTGTTACTTCAAATCTGTTTAATACAACTTCAAGGACAAAATAAACAGGTGTGGATCAAAAATAATTTGAAAAAAATCTGCATAAGGTGTAAGTATAGATTGCACATTACTATGGAAATGCTTCATTTTCTGTCCTGTTATAAAGTGCATTATGCCAGAACTGTAAGACCAAATATAGCCAAATACAAAAGCTTCAAAATCCCATCCTGAATGTGTTAGGAAGTGTAAATCTCACTAGGAAGGCCATGTTGTAAGTGTCAGAAAATATCTCAAAAACATTACTATGCAGGAGTGAGTCTGTGACTGCTACTTATAAAAACCTATAATCTTTACCACAAATTACAGCTTTTCAATAAACGTTTTCCCTTATTCTTCCATCCAGATATCAAACAAGATGATGCATCAGCCAGTTTTAGCCATTATTATTGAATTTGGCTGGGGAGAAAGAAATAGTTAAATTCATCACGGTGATTGTTATTAAATGAAATTCGAAACAATACAAAATAACATATATGGAAAACGACCAAAAGTAAAGGAAATTTACGTTAAAATGTTCCTATAAGCACTGTGTGCTTATAGGAACTTCATCTCAGTAGATGAAAGAGCTTTTTCATAAAAGCCTGAACTTACTCACTTTTAACTCAATGACAGTGTATGTAAAATTTAATAGGAGTAGCAGTTTTATTTAAAATATCCATGCTTTGAAATAAAATGCATGACATTTTTATGGTAACAGAGTAAGTCATGGGCTAATTGCCTGTTACATCATGCTCACTGACAACATCACTGGGTTTTTTGATGAATCCTTAAAAGCAAGGACAAGCCATGTGTATCTAATGGATACTTAATGGAAAAATGGAAAATAAAAAGATTAGGTGGAAAGAAATTCTGTGAAAATTATGTTATAAAAGCTATTGTCTCCAATATGCCAAATACTCAGTTTAGAGTTGATCATTTAATCCAGTTATTCAGCACACCAAGTGGCTTGTTAGTCACTGCGGACTTTGCCTGTAAATCAACCAAAGTTTAAATATAGTGGCCCCCTCCCTGCACAAATGCACAGAGGAAGATGGGGCCAAGAAAAGGAACAGCTCTAGATCATTCAGAAGGCAAATGTCACAGGGTTAAGCCATGTGAAAACAAAACTTAATTACTGCATCTCCAAGCATCTTTATGCTTAAAGTACCTCATATGAATGAGGCACACTTCACAGTGCTTGTGATAATTAGCACTTAACAAGTACCTTTCAGAAGTGCTTTGCAAACATTAAATAAGGTCAGAAATCTCATTGGTCTTTCATCAGAACAGCTATAACTATGATGGGGAGAGCTTCCTCCTCAATTCAGATCAAGGACTGCAGGGCTTGACCCAGGGAACTCCAAAAGGCAGTGTTGAAGAGGTAAGGATGTATTACTAATTGCAATTTTACAGATTACAAAACCAGTAGCTGTGAGATTAAACAATTTGTCAAAGACGGACAAAGGAGTTAAAACAGAAGTTAGGATTCACAGCTTTGGGATCTATTTTGTTGGGTTTTTTTAGAGAAAAGGGGTATTTGCTTGTGCATTAAGCCAGACTCTATAATGAACTGGGGCATGGAGAGACTGCACCAGAGCTGGATGGTGTAAGAATTCTGCCTCACATGCAGCAAAACATCTGTAAATGGTTACATTTAGTGCTTTGCACTGGTACCGTTAAAAGTGTTTCTTGCCAGAAAAGGTTTTGAACATTATCTGCTATTTGATATTGAGTGAGATGAGACAAAGGGGATGAGTATGGCACAACATCCTCCTGACAGGTTTTCCTTTTTTTGCCATTTCTAATGTCAAGTGTCATTGTTTTGTACCCTTGGAGTTACCATGTCAGAAAAGGGCTGTTTTTACACACAGCATAATGGCACCACTGAGGATGTGATGCCATTTCCACAGCCCATGGGAATGATACAAAAATATTGTTATAGCTTTCTGAGACATATATAAAAAAGGAACATCTACTTGGAGAACTTCGCAGTTAGGGAATAACTCTGTCTCTAGAATAATCTTTTTCCTCTACAAGAGGTAGGCCTTTTAGAGAGCTCTTGATGCATAACCATTACAAACTAGAAGATCCACAAAGAAGTCCAAATACATTCTTGAAGATTCTGGGACTCTCCACAGCTTCTACATGTCTCAGCCCTAGCTGCCACGTGTCATCCCCGTCTATAAATAGGCGTTACATTTTGCTGAGGAAGGTCAAAATGTGTGAGGGGTGTAAATACTGCAGCAGTCATCATTGAGTCATGCATTGATTTATTCTTGGAAACCTGTGAGCTGTGGCAGCGAGTGTCTTACAGAGCCACAAGTCCCAAGTTCCTCAACAGAGTACCACTGCAGAACTTGGGAAACTTCAATCACAGGACTAGCAGAAGAAATGTCCCAGGTTCATGGAGGAAATGCAGTGTGCTGTATCAGCTCCACTCTCCTCATGTGTTTTGTACCCTGAGGACTCTCCTCCTTCCACCTTCACTTGTTCCTTTTCCTACTGCATAAAAGGAAGGCCACACACCTGACAGTCTCCAGCCTGTTAGTACACAGAGTAGTTCAAAGAATTATTAAACAGGTCAGCTTTCTCCACTTTGGCCCCTTTACAGATGTTATGTCAGTTACTAGGATAGGCTTTGTGATAAATACATTTTACATTTTAGCTGCTCTCCATTCATTTTAGTAGGCTATCAAAAAACATTATATAAAAATTATACGTAATCGTGTTTGCCTTGCTTTGTGCAGTCAAAAATACCCACCTAACTTTGCTGTATTTTATAAACTGAAAATCTTTATAATTCAACCAATTTCAGTGCATAGTATCTGTTCTAGTACTGCCAACCCAGATACACAGATACTTTAATATTTGAAGAAAAAAATCCAAGCTTCACAATTCTAAAGTTACCCAAAAATTACTGCAAAAGGTTTGATACTGGTTTCAGCAAGGAGAAATATTATAAAGGTGTAAAGTACTTTCAAATAGTGATATGGATCAATTGAATAAAAAAATTTTCCTTATTTTGTTAGGAGCACGGTTTTTACTTTTTGATGATGGACACCAAGGAGATTTTACACTGAATTTACTGAGAACTTAAATAAAATATTACAATACAGGATATGGTTTTTTCTATTTAATTCCTAGAAGAATTTTTTTGTTTTATATAGCATTTCCATTTCAAGAGGAAGCTGTAAGGAACCGATGAACGCCAAGTTGTGCTTCTCATCACTGAAGTTCTTCATTTGTTTAAAACAGCTGGATCATTGACTCTCTTGATTTGCCAACTCCAACCCATTTAACTAGGGAGGAAAACACATCTGTTAGAACAATTACTGAGAGTAAATACTATAATCAATGAACTGGAATAATTTTCACCTTTCATCATGCTTCACTACAGACTGACCAATTTTAGGAAGGAAGTTTCATTGTCAAAAATCCCTCTACTCCAGCTGCACTACTGGACTAAAAGTGCAGTATACTGAAGTTTGAAAGCATGAAATAATGATACCATAAACACAAAACATTGCAGATGGAAGGCCTAATAGAAGGTCAGGAATGTTTGTTGCAGGTTTAAGTGCAATTGTTTTGAGTGACAGGATGTTTAGCTACATCCCTGCAGAGAGGAAGTCAGAGCTGTGCCAGACTCTGAAGTCTGCATGATGTGGAACAGGAGACAGTGATGCCTACATACTGTAATATTTTTAAATGTAAGGCTCTAACTATAAACATTATCCAGTGTGAGCAGCCACCCCAAATTCCACACTGTAGCTGTTCCACTGCAGTTTTATTGCCCATGCTATAGAATTGACTGTGGGTAGGTCTCCTTTAGCCTTCAAACCTAGCCAGGCATCCTGACTTTGCACAGCAAACCAGAGGAATAAAGGTAAGGGGAGCTGTATTTACACATCCCTTGTGTGTCCCTGGCCACACGCAGCACACACAGGCCACTCTCTGAGTTTCAGTCTCTGCTATCAGATGTTTCCTGATCCGTGACCAATGCAGGAATTGCCACGGTTGTAACCAGCCTGTACTCACTGATGTGACCTTTGAGGTGCTTTATGGAAAACAAAAGCACCCATGCCAGCTGTCTCAGCTTGTTACTGTGGAAATTCTCTTGCAAACGCCACCATTCATGCCACACCTAAGTCTTGGCACATCTAGGGCTCTAGCAGTTAGATTTGAAGAAAACTGGGTGGCTTGACCTTTGCAGATGGATGATATTAAGATTCTCATTTTTCCAAAGTGGAAGAACTGGGCTAAGCTGTTATGTACAACATAACAGTTGTACCTGTTATGCAACACGATTCCTTGTATGAGTAAGAATGGAAAAAACCAAAACAGAGACATCTAAGTTCAAACAGGGATGCAGTGCAGATGCAAAGAGAAAGGGGGAGATGAGGACATCAGCCTAACTACACACTGAAGCACGATGCACCTAAGAGACCCCTAAGTTTTCACTGACAGAAGGTGGCCATTTGCCAAGAACAGCACATGTTTATCTTTCCTCTGGTTAAATCCTTGCCAGCAGCAGCTTGGAGCGCACTGCAGACCTGCGTGCTGAACACCACCCTTTGCTGCTTCTTGGCAAGATATCATTTACCCCCATCAGCCCAACCACTGGTACTTTCATTCCCTCCTGCCCAAATAAAGTGACATCCAGCTACCAAATGGAGCACTTTCACAGAGCTGTGTCTGTCTGCTGTGGCATCCTCACATGGACATCTACAAAGAAATGTACCTGGCACGCCAACATGGTTTTCTACACAGCGGATGTAGTTCTGGGCCTTGGGTGGGAGGTCCTCCCATTTTCGTGCTCCAGTTGTGTCAGTTTTCCACCCAGGCATTGTTTCATACTCTACTTCTACCTTCTGTAGAATCTCCTGGTTAGCTGTGGAAGAACAACTTTTGTCACATTTGATTTTAGCTGCTCTGCCTTAAGAGAACAGACCTATGGCTCTTGACCAAGAAAGTCTTGACAACAATTAAAATCTGATATAAGAGGAAATAGTATTTTTACTGGTTTATTCAATCATTCACTCCTTTATTCTTAATTGAGGTTAAAGTCTGATACTTAGGAAGATAAATCTGATTCAAGAGTATCTAGGAATACAGTTTCCTCTTCCAAAAACTATAGAATGTACTCTATGCTGTCAACATGGAGTCAACAACAACACTACAGCTTTATTTTTGAGGAAATAAGATTTTTTGAGGTTTACAGTACTTCCACTTTTTAGTTCAGATTTGCACAGAATAAAACAGTAAACAAGGCATCACTGTCTCAGAGAGTTTCATCTTTACAGAACAAGGTTAAATCACTTTTGTGAAAAACTGGGATGTCTACAAGCTTTTCCCCACTGGAATTCTCATTGTGTCCACAGCCAGGAACCACCAAGAGTGGTGGGAAAGCTGTCGGCTGCCAATCCACCCTGTGCCTCTGGAATCCCCCATAGCTCAACAGAACAAACTCCTTTTCTTGGCAGAGACTGTTACACATATCTTGAAAACATCATTAATGTAAAAAAAATTATGTACCATTACATCTAAAAAGTGAATCATTATTGAGGGGGCAATATATATTTTTATTAACCACAGTGTTGTTGTTGTTAATAAAGCTTAATAAAGCCATCCAGAAGCAGCTTTATTGTGCTTGTTTCCATCTCATTTTTGTACAGCTTTTATTTCAATTTTGCTTAATTAAATGCTATTGCCAACGATACAGTCACTGACTCAAGTCTTGCTGACTTTCAGACTCCTGATTTTTGCCAATAAAAAATCTAATGGCACAACACAGAGGCCCTAACACAAGATTTTATTTGTTCTGAAGTTCTTGCCATTGTAAATAGATGCAAGGTAAATGGAAAATGCCAATGTAATGGTACAGCAATCTTTACACAGAGACTGCAGCTCCATAAATTGCCACAGAATGTCTAGTGAAAAAGAAATCAAGTCTGATTTTAAAAAGCAAAATTGGCTTAACAAGCAAGAAAGATAAAAATGAACATAGAGGTTTAACAACTTACCTGGAAAATATGGAATTCTTTTTCCACCCAATTTGTAGGCAACACCAATTTTAATTTCATCAAGGACATCAAGAATATCCAGCTTTGTTAATGCCAAACTGCACAACCATCAGTCAGTTACACACATGATGAACCTCCTTTTTAATACTTTACTTCTTTTTTTTCCCTTTCACAAATCCAGCTCAAGCAGCCCAGCCAACAGAAACACACAAATGTATTAAACTATTGTTGACTGAATTCACACCTCTGGGATGAACACTCGACTCAGATACCACGAGACATTTCCAAATGCTTGGCTGCTCACACAGGTTCAGCACAGTGCTCAGCTCAGTGCATGGAAATGCACTCTGACTGTGGAAAGGGGCCCTTGCTGGCCCTGGTTTGGATGGGTATGACACATGACATCACTGACAGGGACTATTTCTGTTATTCCTACTGATTCACAACCACTGTCTGACAGACTTAGTGACTGATTACACTTTTATAACAGAACGAGTATAGTATGGTTACTAAAACCACATGTGCAGTTCATTAAGAAGGATCCCATCCTACCTCTCAGTGCTTGGGCTCTGCTGTCACTTTAATGAACCTTATTAATTTTGTGAATGAACACATCAGGAGACAAAAATGGAACCTCAAGAAGGCACTGTAGTGCTCACTGATCTGAATAAAACTGCATTTTAAAACTAGTCAAATTCTCCAAAACAATATTCTAGATGTTGCCTGGAAAAAATCTGAGCAGCTAAGGATTTAGACAGGTATGTGCAAAATAGTCTAGGCTATATGTGCTCAGTAAGTACATGATGAATGAAAGGATTAAGTGAAGAGACTTTTTGAGAAAGAAGCACCATAGAGCCAGTTCTTCAACTTTTTAAATCTCCCCATGCTTTTTTAGCTATCACAGTTATCAGAGAGGATATAGTTTTGTTGATAGGAGTGCAGTAATTGTACAGAGCTGAAATGGGAGGAAACCTAATCCCTTCTTCAAATTTTCCACATAAACTAGAGCTGCATAAGTTAAAGCAAAACATAAATCCAATTAAAAAAACCACCAAAACCAAAAAGCTGTTTTGATAAACTAATGAACAAGACCATAGTTCCTTTGTAACATTAGTAGCATAAATGACATAAAATTATGTTTCAGTCTATAACATATTAAAATGCTCAGGGTCACATGTTTGCATATATGGACAAGTTTGCCTGAATGCATCAACCAAGGAAGCCACTCGGTCGCAAAGAAAACAAAACTTAGCCCTTTAAAAGCAGAATTTATAACACAGTATTTCACTACACCTTTGTAAACAAATGAACCTGTTGAAACTGGAATGAAAGCTGTGCCAGTTGCTGTACCCTTGTATCACTCCATTAATTTCACTTATCAAGGCAGTGGCTCCAAATGATGTAAAATTGGTCCTACAAGTAGCATCCATTAATCAACCAAACCTGAAACCCAACAGGTTTTAGACCATGGCACAAGTCAGCATGAAAGCACTGGATCAAAAACACTGGAGTAAGCTGTTAGAAAACCAACATGCTGATCCAATCTACACTGGCCATCTGATGAAAGCGAAGTAAAAACACGTACCAAAAAAATCAGCTATTATGTTGCAAAATCACTTAATTTGAAAAACAAAGAAATCAAAGGAATTAGATTATTATTAGATTAAGACAATTCTCAGTTGCCCACTGTGCATTATTGCATTGCTTAAAATGTGACACTTTACTGGACTTATATTAATGTTACCTACATATTTATTCTGCGAAGCACAAAATTATCCCTTCCAAATGTAGCGCAAAATCTGTGATGCTTACGCAGTGAATCCGTTGATCATATGAGCATATTTCAAAATGACAAGATCTAACCAGCCACAGCGTCTCTTTCTGCCCGTAGTTACCCCCCACTCATGGCCACGGGACTGTAAAAGATCTCCAATTTCCTAGAATAAGACAGAGAGAATGCTGATGGTGTTTCACTGAAAACATGGCTGGAAAACAAATACAAACAAACATAGACAAATGACAAGAAAAATACAGTTGTTCCAATTTAAAAGCTATTTTCCAGGAAAAAAAAATACTGGCAGAGGGCTAAGGTAGATAACAAATCCCCTTGTGCACAGGATTTTTGTATTGAAATCATTAGCATTTCAAGTAATGTATTTAATATGACTTTTGTGTTCCCAGGAGAGACTTTTCTCACTTCTTCATCCAATAGGAAGATTTTCTTGACAATTCAGTCCTTTATAAAGTTTTGTTTGCATGTACTTTCTTCATCTGGTCTTTTGATATCTTTTGATTTTGGGGACAAGACTGTAAATGCTTGGGACAAGACCAGAGGTTGTACAATGTCTAGGTCAAAACACCAAAGACTCCTTGCTTCTACCACAGTGTGAGACTGCCAGCTGTTCCATTCAGACTGGCAGTGCCTATACTGTTGTAAAAATAAAGAAGGAAGAAACTTTATGTTCATGATTCATAAACCCAAAGGATACCATCAACTTATCTGAGCCATTAGAGAAAGGATTTCAGTGACTAAATCCTTAAATTAGATTCGGAACACTGCCCTAGAGATTGCTGCATGCGTAGCTCATAATCAATATCCTGAGCTTTCTAGTTTCTTGATAATGAAAATACAGCAGACGGTTTAAAATAACCAAAATCTCTCCCCTTCTTTTTATTGACCCATTTGTGCATGAGTGGCTGACACACACACCACATTTATTCTATAAATCACACAGAACACAGGCTGTTAAGCACAGAAGTTGTTCTTGTAATTTAAGCTCTTCTGGGATGCACTGACAGTTCCAGTGCACAACAAACTTTCTCCACTGAAATACACCTAATGATGTTACATAAGATGATGACATCTGTTTTCACATTGATCATTACAACAGAAGTGTGGTCACTGCAATGTAACATCATCACACTCATGTGTATCTCCTCTCATGGGAAACACCATCATGTAATTATGTTCTCTTCATGGGTATGACTGCTCAGCATTATTATCACCGTGCTCATTTATCAGCAGAACAACCCTTACCCCGTTGCAGTGCTACTTGTTGCCAGCACATTTTGTAACACTGAACCTACATTGATCTGCTCGGTGGGGAAGGCGCCGATGCCCACGCGGGTGGTGTAAGCCTTCACCACGCCGTACACATCCCCCACGTGCTGCGGAGGAACGCCCAGCCCGGTGCACACACCGCCCACGGTGCAGTTCGAGGAGGTCACAAAGGGATACGTGCCTGCCAGGAAAACACAGCAGCACAGCCCTCTGTCAGCAATGGGAAGAAACAAAGACTGGTTTTTATCAGTTCAAAGGAGGTTTTCGCTTCTATGTTTGGCTTTAAAGCTAAACTGGAACAGCAGCCAAAGAGGGAGGCAAATTCTTTTTATTATGTGTCATTCATCCTTTACAACTTTCACCGAGGATTGCACACAAGGGAGAAATTCAAAAGCACCTCAATACTACCTCCATTAGGCACGGGTTGTGATGCTTCTGCTGTGTAAAGCTTTTTTTTCAATGTTCTGTGTATCACAGAAATTATTTCCATTACGTTCATGCAGAGTCTGGTGTAAAGGTCACAGACTGGCATTCTCAGTGCTCTGTACAAGTGGCTCTGAGTATTTGCCACAAATTGTCTAAGACTTAAGAGGTTACTTATGATCTCTACACAGTGACTCTGGACTGGAGAATCTCTTTAGTCCTTAATTTTTTCTTCATTGATTTAATTATTCTTTTAGTAAGAAAGCAGAATGGAGACCAACTGTAGTGGCAAGACTTAGAGGTTGCTGCACCAGTTTAATCCTCCTCCCATGGCAGAGGAATTACCTAAACTGACTGCAATGAGTACCTGGATTGTTTGGCAATGTGCACACACATTTAAAAGCAATCAAGACAAGAATATCTGCAGTGAAATTTCAGCTGCACTGGAATAAACTTCAGTAAAAATCAATATTTAAACCCTAAACACTAATCCTGTTAATGATACAATCTCTGTTTTAATGAGCTTTACTTCTGGGAAATCTGTTCCTATTAAGGAAACACTATTTTCTCTATTTTCCTGCTGTTTGCAAAGTCAATATAAACACAAATCAAAACAAAACTGATCTCTTAGGAGTTAAGCTGAATTTAGAATATAACTTACCAAAGTCAATATCAAGTAATGCTGCATTGGCTCCTTCAACAAGGATCTTCTTTGGGGAGCCATGAAGAGCTTCATACATAAAATACACACCATCTCGAACCATGGGTCTTATTTTTTCAGCATATCCCTGCAAATTGAGTACAAATGTCAGCTTCCCCAGACAATAGCTGGAAGCAGGGAACACTGTGTTCACTTATGAAAGACAAAACATGCAGATAAGTCTAAGCTTCCAGCCTCAATAACTGTGTTTTCCTGAAAAATACAAGCATTAGTTTATACTCCTTTCAATCTATTGAACCACTCATATAAGAAAACATGACTTATTATGACATTAGAATGCCATAATTTCTGTATAATTTCTGTTCACAGAGATGTGGTATACCCACTGCATTTTGTTGCTATAGTTTTTAGATAGTGTGCTGTAGTCCAGCCACACTGAGAATGGGACTTAGAATTAGTCCAGGCACAAATAGAAAAAACATATCACTCTTTTTGAACATTAAAAAATATCCTCAGGGTGTCAGCTCTAAAAAAGTGTAAGAAAAAAACTTGGGAAAGGTAAGAGATGTTTTTAACATCCTCTTTTCATACATATGAAAAGAGGATGTTAAATATACATATGAAAGCTGTTTTGCCAGTGGCTCTTCTGTATTTATTTGTATAATTTTCCCATGAAAGCTGTTTTGCCAGTGGCTCTTCTGTATTTATTTGTATAAAGATAATTTTCCTGTAATACCAGGATCTTGAAACATGCTTCCACAAACAATTCTTCAGTAAGCAAGGAAGTCCCACTGACACACTGGACACTAACTGAAGTCATCACCCTGCATTCTCTTGAGTATTTTGATACAACAGTCATTTTAAACAACATTCAAAAAAGTAAAATATGAGAGTAGAATTAAATCCTCCACAGAGCTTATATTAATGCCTACAGCAAGAGAGGACATTCTACTACAAAGCATAGCTAATGTTTATTAAAAGCTTTTATAATAATGAACATATGCATTTTTCATCTAAATTAACTCAATAAATGGTATGTCTGGTACACTTCATTTTTATCTTTTAAAATGAAAATAAATATTTCAAGTGATAAACCCTTACCTTTAGCTTTTTCAATTGTCCTTCTGTATCAATTTCCAGTGTGGGAAACATTGACTTGTACTGTTGTGCCAGGTTTTTAAATCTGTAAAGAATTGAAATTGCATCTATGAGGAACATAGTCACAGAATCACAGAACCTTTGGCAAGAACTCAATTTATATTATGCACAATATACACTGAAAAGTATACGGAGAAAATACTCAGGTCTCTGACACCTCAACCAGTGCATTTCCCAATGTTCAAAATGCCATTTTAAATGATGAGAAACTCTGTGAAGTACAGGAAATACACACACACATTCTTTCCAGTTTTCTTCTCCTTTTAGACAATTTATATACGAAATTCAGACACATATTTAAAAACATCTCCTTAAAAGCAAATCTGTCAGGCAAAATGTATCAGTCTTTAACACAATATTTACAAATGAAAATAGTTGTACCTTGAAGAAAATTCATCAAAGTCAGAGAGGAGGTCACAAATCCGAAGGCCTGTTCGTGCAGCTTTGGAAGAATATGTTGGTCCAATCCCCTTTTTTGTTGTGCCAATACTAAGTAAAAAGAAACACCCCCCTCAATATATAAATACATGCAAAAATACACTTTATGCCAAGTAATTTTGTCACAGCTCTTCACTATATCATTTACAGGGCAGGATATCTGAGACATAAAAGGATATTAAAGTTCTATAATAATAAATATACAGAACCTTTCAGGCTTTGCATAAGTATTGCTAATATTCGTGGTATTCAGTAATTCATGAGGCCTTGAGTCTGGCTGACAGTTTGTTCACTAACGTAAGTAGGAACAGAACAGAAGCACAGAATTATTAAGATCAACAAGGCTCTTCAGAGACACACAGCATTTCTGTTTTCCAAAATTACACCGATTTTCCAAATTTACGTAACTATTAATGAAATGAGGGTGTTGAAAATATTTACTTTTTGCCTTCTTGTGCTTGACGTTGCACTTCCTGAAGCCCATCTACTGCCTGGTGAAAGTCAAACACTGCAGTGGAAAATCAAATGGATACAGTGAGAGAACAAAGGAGAAAAAATGCTCTTTAAATCACAGACATCCATAATTTCAAGACAAAGTGCCTCTGCTGTCATTGACAGTGCACAGGCCTCCTCAAGAGAAAACAGAGGGAGTATTCCTTAAACATTGTGAAAACATGTAAAACATCACTTTTCAGTGGACACAGACTCCATTATCATGCTTCAGATTACACAGCATAATAGAAGCTGTGTTAGATCAAACACATAGCTGCTCTGTGGAATAATAATTTAATTTAGCCTCATGAGCTAAGCAATAATTTGTGAGGGTTTTTTCCCCTTCACTCTTCACTTACCTATATGTGCTCTATCTGATATAATCAGTCTTTTCTCCCAATCTTTCAAACCTGTCAAAAGATGAAGAAAGGTAGGATTTCAGCTGTGCTGATTGGTTGAGCTTTGACATTGGCTTTTACTTTTTCTGTCTTTTTGCTAGTTTATATGGCTTCTTGTTAAGATAATTGTAGACAAAATGGATAAACCACAAGACAATATCAAATAGCAGCAATCTTTCTGTTGAGAAACTTTTCTTATTTTTGACTTATCAGCTCTCTCATTTTGGTATGGACAAAGATACTTCTGAAATGCCAGAATGCTGTGGCTTACACAGAATTCTTTAAATAAATATTCTTGCTTAACTTGCTAGACAATACATCACTTAAACTCCATTTGTGCCTCAGAAAATAGAGAATTTCTATATAGAAATATAATACAACTGAAGAAGTAGAGGCTCTTGGAAGGTCATAGGGTCTAAAGCCTTGCTTAAAGCAGAACTGAGTTTATATTTGGGCACAAAAATTCTTGGTTAAATCATCCCTATTTGAGGTCAAGGGAAGCTTAGCAAATTTCAGCATTTATTTTCTTTCCAATGTGGCATCCTCTCCACTTCTTTCCAAGTGCCATAAAACTCCATGAAACCCATGGAAAGACTGCTTTTGAAAATACGTCTAAAGGCTACCACACATTTCAGCATTTTAAATACTGTTTCCTCATTTAAAATCCAGAATGTTATTACTGCACTGAATATTTATGTTCAGAAACAACAGCTTACAAAACCCCTCAATCTGGCTGCTAATATAAAGGTAGGTTAAAAATTACTTGATACAAACCTTTCTTTTCATTCTTTTCAGCTTCTTCAAACAGGCCTGGTAAATGTATAACCACTCCATTACCTTTGGGAACATAAATGATTTATTTTAAAGCAAGAAATAAAACACTTATTTTTAGGACATAAGGCCTGTAAACACTTGCTGTCTAAAATTTTATTTAAGAAGTAAAACTAGAGTTCACACAAAGTGATCTTGAGTACTTTTTGGATAAATCCTGATTCGGGGTAAGCAGCTGCTGGGCTGCTAGGCTCAGGAAAAGCAGAGCTGGTTTGTTTCAGGCGTGAACGCCAGGCTGCTGCACAGCCAGCTGAGGTAAGCGGATTCTTTGTTCATGGTGGACTTTGCCCTGCAACTTCAGCCTCAATTGTTCACAGGGAAAAGCTCAAAGAACTCCCTGGCCCTACCACACTCACAAGCCTGTGTGAAAATATTTAAATCTTCTTCAATATTCAGGTTTCTGTTTTAAACTCAGCTCAAACTAGTGCTGTGATACATTAGCAATGCCTTCCCCCTGCTTTTGAGCTACAAAATAGAGCCCACGAGTGATAAAGAGCAGGGCTGGCGAGACATGGAGGATTAGTGATGCAGTGGGCTGGAAACAGCTGCTGCCTCCTTCTTGGGAATGTCAGAAATATATGCAAGAGCCTGTCTCAGCCTAAATTTAGCATAACTCAAGTTATAGTCATTACTAATTGACAAGGGAGTAAATAGGAAAGCAAGACAACACACCATATTTAGCTGAGAGAAAAAAATGTTTAATAGATTCTAGTTATCCATTTGGAAATTATTAAATGGAACAAAACTGAAATTCTATGACTCACTAGAACTTATTTCTTGAACAGCCTATCCATGATTTCTCTCAGAAAGAATCAAAACTTTGGACAAGAAGCTTAAATTTGCCTACCATTTAAATATGAGTTTAATGTCCAGTGAATGCTGCAAATCTTTTTATGATGCCATCTGCACCAAGTATCTTTATAGCAAAATACATCACCATAAACAGCTGGTGATATGAACAAAAAGGGGACTGGATAATGACCTCCTAAGTAGAGTCCTGCATTTTGGGGCCTATTTCTGGAAGTCAGAAAACAGATGTGAGAGACAATTTTTATTATTTATTTAGCTAAGTCCCAGCATTTGTGTGCTCAAAGAATAGCATATATATTTCTGAAAGTATAAAAAGAGAGTGCAAGTAGAGGGTGTGGTCAAAATTTTACCATAAAGTATAAGAAAGAACATGACAAGATGTTCTTGCTTTTAGTTTTCTAACAGTGAAAACTAAACTAGCACTGAAAGTAGAGTAACCCTTCATGGTAATGCAGCTATGAAATAAAAGTCAAACAGCTGAAGCTAAAGCAAATCTGACTGAGAGTCATGTTATTTTTTCCTTCTTTCTGTAAAGTACAGTCCCAGTTATCCACTGCACAATGTAATTTTTATAATAATTTCCAAAATGTCTTACCAATAAAAGAAATTGCCTTTGGATTAATGATGCCACTAGGAAATAGGTGAAAATCATATTCTTTCCCATCAACAACGACAGTATGGCCTGCATTATTCCCACCCTGCAAGAGACAGAAACATGTGAAGAATAATGGTTTAAACTCTAAGCAGATGAATTGGCAAGAGCATCTCTTTTTATTTATACATGTCTTTGGTCACTGCTTTCTCCACCTTACAGTTTCTTAACATGTTTTAACAATGTAAAAAGGGCTCAAACAGGACAGTGAGGGAGATAAAGGAGCTCAGCAGGACTGTAGAATTGTGAAGCAGAAGGATACCATGAAGTCAAGGCAGGACTGGGGCAGAGCAGGAGTTAATACAGGAGTGGTGGCATAAGATAGACAAGAACTAAAGCTTTCTGGAAAAGAAACTGGAATTAACTACCACCCTTGGAGTCCTGTCTCTGACATGCCTACACAAGCCCATCCTTTTTATGGCATCTTCTGTACATGGAGATTTCCTTGAGTTTAAGCCCAGTATTTCCCTTTGAATGGAAGCTCTTCCCACCTGCCCAACCACAAACAGCTACTGCTTCTCTTGGTGTTCAAGAGAGAGGCTTTTTGTCAGGTTGGAACCATGTGCAGACATTGCAGCTACACTGAATGACCTTGTCAGTCACAGAATATCCTAGAGTTTGAAGGGACCCACAGCAGTCCAACTCCTGGCCCTACACAGGACCATCCCAGAAAATGGTCAAGAGATAATCTTGCCAGTTAACACCACCACCACTTTATGGTCTGCTACAATTCATGACTTACATCACTACCTACCAGAACCAAGAATAGGAGCTGGCATTTTACTTACTAAATTGCTTTTCCACAAACTCATTTAAAAGAGAATCATGTGGCAACACAGAAACTCAGAAAGACATGAGAAAATCAATGTCATGGGTTGATCTGACCTGAAATATTAAAAAATAAAGGTCCAGATTTCTCAGCAGGCTTAGTGTTTTTTCCTGCTGTGTCTTAATGTAAGTTTGTCTCCTACTGATAAGGTTGAAACCTGACTGCATATGTGCTGTGGTGCTACAGGCCTTCAGTTTTCCCAAATGATTACAAACCTTTGTGTGTTTGATATGAGAACTGAATGATTTAAACTGTCTAGAAAGAGGGCTTCTACTGGAAGGGGAACTGAGACTGCCACTGGTAATTTGCAGACAATAAAGAGTGTTGGCTGAATGAGTGGAGTTACATGAAAATGCTGAGAAAGAACAGTCGTTTATGAGAAAGAATGGTAGAACACACTTTAAACCAGAGCTTAATTTATTCTTCATTTACTCATTTGCCTGCTTGTATGTAAAACACAGGAAAACGGCAGAAATCTTTTCAAAATATGGATAAATGCTGAAACACAACATTAAGAAAATAAGAACTATGGGTTACAAAAAGATAATGTTTTTTAAGCAGGTGATGGAGAACTTTAGGAAATATATGTGCAAACATGATAAAAAAATTTTTATGCTGTGGAACTTTTGAGTTCAACCTTGAGATAACCTGCTAAGGGAGAGCTGAGGCGTTAGAACAGAAAAAATAGTACACACAGATTTCATTTGATGAATACCTCATTCTTGGGATGGGAAGGATTTCAAAATGTCTTGCTAATGCAGAGTTATAACTTGTCCAGAGAATCCTTGCTATTTTTCTTGCCTCCCAGATATAATAAATCAGTTCTAGGAATCTGGATCTAGTTAAAAGCACTCAGTTATCTAGAAGGTTAATTACTCAGGCAGGAGAGTTTACATGATATTTAAGAAGTCTGACTGGTGGATGGCACTGGTTGAAATACTGGTTTATTTTATTATCATGCTGAGAAAAAGGCTAGTAACTTATTCTGGAACTCCCAGCTTACCTTTTCTGCTCACCTATAGACAATGGCAAGATGGAAACTTAAAAAGAATTAACTCCATCATTTAACACCAATTTAACCTCTATTACAAGTAACAATTTTCTCTTTTCCTCAGAAAATGGGGAACCAGGCTGCTTCAAAAGTATTTGTTGTCACAATGCTATAGTTACACTATACTTTTTTAATCAACAAGAATATGAACAAATGAAGTCAGTCTTGAGCACTCACAATCTGAGATAGCAGCATTCCTAAATTACAGTCAAAGGTATCTTTTTGTATCCTAAAATTTCAGAAGGTGGATACACTAGTATGAGAATGCTTATGAAAGACAGTTTATGGTTTTGGAAAACTTCCTGAACAACTGACACCCAGACAAATGCTCTTTTTTTAGCAAATGCTTAAAAAGGGATGTTAATCAAGCAGCTTGTGAAAGTTGGCATACATAAAAAATGCTGAAGCACAGAAACACCATCAGATATTGCATATCCTTGAATGGCCAAAATCTCTGATACAGTTTCAGTCCCTCTGGATAGATAACACACATCAAAAATTCAGTGAGACCACCTAAACCAGCATTTCTCCAATTAAAAACTAGTATTGACATCTCTGGAACTGCATTTTGAACTGCTCCTGTTGGTCTGTGCTTCCTAAACAAGTGTTTTCCAGGTATATTTTTACAGCTTAACTAATTATTCTTTTATAAATATAATTGAAGTGATAGCAGAGCATTGAATTACCCAAGAGACATGACCACACACTTGCAAAACTTTGCATTGGTCTAATGAGACATTTTCTGTTTATTATCTGGTAACCTCAGTAATTTCTCAGTTCAGTTACATAGATATTCTTACAGCATATTGGCAGCCTAACAGCTGAGCTATTAAAGACATCTACTCCTTTTCTAATTTTACTCCAGTTTTGAGAGTCAATATATGGCTTATATGAGCCATTTCTTCTCCTAAAAAAATATAAGTGAACCTAAAAATCTTACATGGGGTTTATTTGAAGACTACACATTTGAAGGTGCAGAGGACTGCCTGGTACACTACAACTGTGTGAGCTCCCCTCTTTCCCTCAAATGGTATTTCATTAAAGCGGTGTGAACACTAACACCAAGAGACAGTGTTCTCTGCACCCTCAGGATGCTTCCTTCCTCTTGGACCAAAAAGCTTTCGGAGCCTCTGCTTGGCCTTTGTTTCAAACATGAGGACATTATGAACTTCCATTTAATATCCAGACTCTGCCATGCAGCACTGAGCCCACCTGAAACTTAACTTCAACCATTTGCAGGCTCCTAGGTCCCTAGAGATGGTATTTTCTGCAGTTCTTAAAAAATGTCTCTAACAAAGGGAATGTTAAGGCAACAACTTCTAATGGATTAATCATCAGTGCCATTTTGTCCTGATTTGTATTGTGAAATGATGGTATGGCTAGAAGTAAGTTGCTGTGTAGTCTGGGCATTCCCATTAAACCATTTTGCTGTAGGAAATGCTGTTCCCAGGAAGGCCCCATGAGGGAAGCTGTTCCAGTGGCATCTATATCCACTCCTCACACTCCTCCTCTGCTCCAGAGTGTGTTCCTTCCATAGATGCAGCAGGATCTGAGGTATATATTTAAATAATTAAAAACATTAATACATTGTACTCAGATAATTTTTTTCTGTAAGATTTTAATCTACATTTTCTGAAATTTTATAATCCAAGTGTAAAATTACATATTGTCCCAGTATTAGAAGGAGCTAGAGGAATTAAACTACCTCATGCAACATTGTACGGTCTGTTTTCAGTACAGCATTTTGTTTAAAAAAAAAATCAATTTCCAAGCTTTTATGTACATACTGATCTACTTGTGGTACTGGATTGATGCACTGATGTACATTGATTACTGTTCCAGAGTGCTTGAACACCAGAACTGTATCAATACACTAAACTGAGAAGCTAGATTTTACCAGTGTTAACAACTGTAGCTGGAATAAACAGCACCAGGGAACTGATAATTATTATGAACAGAGGACAGTCACTGTCTTCACAGTAGAACTTAAAAAAGCCATGAAGAAACAAACCTACCTCCCAAACTGCTTAAAGGCTGCTGCTTTGGTCTGTGTTGTTTTTAAAATAATCTATTTTCTGCAGCCAGAACATCCCAAGACAGAGAATTTCTTTTGAGAGCAGCGGTGGTGCTCAGGTACCTGCAGCAGGAACTGAATTATCCTAATTAGCCTAATGATACATGTTTGGACAGGAAAGAAATGTGTTCTGATGTTCACAGGTGCTTCTGTCTGCCCTTGCCAGGCAGGTAGTGTGGAGGAGTGTTACCAGATGCTCTCCTGGTTGGCACAGCCTTCATTTGCCCCGTGCTCCTCACAATGCCCGAACACAATTTAAGTAGATTAATATAAAAAGTCATCAGATCACATATAAAAACCTTAAAACTGAATGATAGCTTCAAGCTGTAACCAGAGTGTGAACAAGAAACCAGTTTATTTTTGATAGGTCCCAAAGTGATAAAGTCTCACTCTCTTCCAGTTAACAATGGAAAAATAAGAAATAAGAGAAACTGGTTACTGAAGATCTGCAGCCAACACCACCGTGGTGAGTGACACACCAGCAGCACACAGCACCTTAGTCACTGCTACATGCAGTGAACATATGAAACATCACAACTAGGTTTTAAATACACAAATTAGAAACAAAAACATAGTTCAAGGAGATATTTGTGCTAGGAAGCACATGGGGCTATCTGAACACAGTTTCAGCACTGGCTGACAAGCCTGAGGCAAACCTCGCGTGTATAAATGGGAATATCAAGTAGGAGTAGAAAGATTGTATTACCTCTCCTTTTGGCAGTCGTGCAACTGCCACTAGAATACTGTGTCCTTGGTACAGGGACAAGATTACAAGATGATCCCCTCTGGCATTATTATATGAATTTATAATCTATGAATTGAAATACCAGCCACAAACCAGCATGGGAAGCCTTCATCTGAAAACAAATGCTGTGACTCCTGTCTCTCTCTCTCTATGATAAGTGTCCCAGTAATACAAATTCCAGTCATCAATGGAGCAAAACATTTTCTGAAATTCAACTGTATCTGCAGGCCAAATACCTCTCTCATCATACTATCAAGCTGGCTACAAAATACTTCTGTTTTGTTACCTGAATTGAGTATTTTTGTTTAGTTTATTATAGCATTTTTATGTGAATAAACAGGAAGGAACATTGTTACATAAATTGTTTATTCTCGTTACAATTTAATTAACAATGGCTATTTCTAACTTACATCAGCAACTGCCTGGAACTAATTTGAACAAATGTAGCTAATAACTGCTACCAGCACGACTGGCTCTGACATGAACTTTATAATAATACAAATGCATTGACTTTCATGGGATTTCTTGTTATTTACACCATTGCAAATGAGGTTTGAGCATCATTGGTATTAAAAACATCCAAGCCAGACAAGTGCAACACACATTAACTGCTTGTACACGTAGACCCTTCAACATAATGTCACTGAATCACCTGTGTGTGAACACTTCTGTCAATGACTGCAAGAGCTGCACATTCCAGCTGGAAGGTTGTTGCCATAGCTCCTTGTTAGTTTCCCTTACTAGATTGTAAAAACTGGAAGGTTTTTTTTTCTTTTTTTTTTTTTCCAGTTTAACTGCTTGTTAGTTTCCCTTACTAGACTGTAAAAACTGGAAGGTTTTTTTCTTTTTTTTTTCCAGTTTAACTATTGCCAAGTAACATCCAACTCATTCCAACTCAGATTTCAAGAGGTGGACCATAACTTTGTTTGTTATTTTTTAACTCAACCCATTGGGAAGAGGTTGGGAATATTCAGAAGTATCCTTAAGACCACAAGAACTGAGGGAATGGTGATTTTTAAATCTGTGGTGGTGGCAAACAACTGGTCTGAATTTGTCTCCAGACTCCAACCATCCTCAGCCAAATCTAGTTTGTTTGGCTCTTCTTTCCCAAGACTATGTTGCAGAAAGGACTTCGAGTACAAATGACTGTGCACAGAACTGCTCTGACTCCTGCCCTGTTCAAGTGTGCCCCTTTGCTGTCTCAAAGAAGGAGCAAAATCCATAGGATCCCACTGCCCCAACTAAAACAGTGATCTCTTCACAAATTCTCATGGGAGGAGATGTTCTAAAGCCTCATGAGATAATCAGTATGATTATAAACACAAACATTCTTGAGAAGAACTGAGCAAGACTTTTGACCCTTTAAAGGAACATAAAATTATTTGTAGTACAAATAAAAAACCTGAAGCTTATATCATATACTGCACCAACAATGTAGTATTATTTCTTTACTACAAAAAATGACCCCAACTTATACAGATGCCTTGCTCTTCCTAAGCATTTGAAAAATGCAACTGGAAAAGCCAAGTCTAATTCAACTCAGGTTTCAAACAACAATCAGCGTAGGCAAACTAGACACTCAAACTCTAGTGATTTTCTCTCAAACTGAATTCATTGTTTTGTCAAGTCACATCAAAACAACATGCCACAACAGACCACTATAACAAAATACATATTTATTCCAGCAACAGATGCAAAGAATATAAATTCAAGGTGTATTGGTAGAAAATGCTACAGTGGAAAAAAATATTCTAATGCTAGCAGAATATTAAAATAAAGAAAACCAAACATGAAAAAACCTAGATAAGCCTGCACGCCTTTAATTCTCTCTGCTGAAGAAGCATAGTCATGTCCCTGTGGGAAGTAATATGATCCAAGGAGATGGACATAACTTTTCTTATATCTGTAAACAAGTTAAGAACAGGAATGGAATAGAACAGATGTAATTTCAGTTTAATTTTCAGCTGTTTTCTTTTGATGGTTGTAGAGGATAATAAATTCATCAGGCTTTATAAAGGGGATTGAAAATTAAGCTTGCTTTCTTATGGAGATTTGGAAACTTTAAACCTGACCTTCTCATACAGTATTTATAATCCTGGTGGTCCTGAGATGATCTTGCTGATGCCCAAAGGAAAGGCTAGTTTAAAATAGCAGTGTCACCATGTTGTTCTAAAGCTTAAAATGATATAGTGTGGCATGTAAGTATGTATAAGGATAATGAAAAATAAAATTGGATAAAGCACTACAGAAGTGACAGATTGCTACAAAAAATTTTCAAGTTTGAAAGGGTGGACTACTTCATTGTACCTCAAGAAACAACTCACACTTAAATCCTCTCCTGTGTTGAATACTGAAATAAAACCTACTTGTGTTTTTGCAGGGAATCTTGTAAAAAATGACTTAGAAACCTGTATGAGCGTACATGCAAATGGGATTATCAACCTTCTCAAACATTTGAGAAATCAAAAACAACAGTTCTGCAGTCACTGTACACTCATGACTTCAAGGTCATCAATCTCTTCACTGAAGATCATCAAGCACTAAATCATTAGGAGATTAAAGCCTTTCCATGCTACTTTATCCTGTAGGCAAAAATGACACTAAATATCACAGTTAAGTCTCATTGAAAGGAGAGCAACACATGACACACACAGAGAAAAACAGCAGCAAACAAGCTCCTGTAACTCCACATAATCATCACGTAAAACTGCCCTAATTTAATCCCTGTTGCAAACAGTTTCAGTAGCCCAGATCAATAGGGAAATGTCACAACAACGTGTGGCTGCTTCCCCTGCCCTGTCAGCAGCAACAGGGGAACAAAGGAAGCCTCCCCATCTCGCACCTACAGTACCCAGAGAAACTACTGGTCTGCCATTTCTGCCACGCTTGGGTTTTATTATTCAATTGCTTGCCCAGGGTATTTTCCTTTGCATTCCTCAAAGCACTGTTACTAAAACAACGAAATTTACATTGTATTCATTAAAACATTAACACAAGGAAATAGGGAAACCTACAACTATATACAACAGTTACTTGTATGGAAGCATTGGGCCCATCCCTTCACCCTTACTTAAATTGTTCCCTAATGTTGCAATGCTTCCTCAAACCCAAGACATTGCCAGGATTTTCTTACTGGTAAAACCTTCTCAAACTTATTTGTTAACATCCACTATATAGAGAAAATAAGCTACTCCACACCCCTGGTTTATGACCTGGATAAACCTCTCAGTCTAACAAACTCTGAACTACTCAACCACAAAAGACCTTAACAGCCATTTTTTCTGGTACTCTTTTCAACCTCCTCAGCTTTTCTTCACTATTAACATCAACTGTAATTTTTGTCCATGTGCCTCAAAAGATCAGATGATCTTTGAAAATAAAGCAATTCTTAACCTGAAATCATAGACTTGATGGAAGAAATATTTTAAAAAGTGACTGCATATTTTGTGCAAAACAGAAACTTTAATATGAGAAGCTTAAGAAATCTAATAACAGCTCTTAATGCAATCACATTCTTACTATTTGGTGTTGATTCTTACAAGTCAGTTTTTAAGAGAATGCAGATAACATCAGGCAGATTGTTTCCAGATTTCCAGAAGGCAGAATTGTCACAGGACTGACACATCCAGCATTGTCACGGGCACGCTGGAACAGCAGCTTGAAACAAATGAAACAGCAGCTTGTCAACAAATGACAGCTTGAAAAATTTCTTAAAAGCTGCCTTGGCCTGGTCCCTGCTGCTGAATCACTGCCACACTCTTGGTGTGAAGGGAAGAAAGGAATGCATTCGTGTTGCAGCTGCTTTACACATCTATTCAGCAACCATGATGTGACCTGGGGCAGGTAGAGGTGATTATCATAGGGCCTCTGCACACTTAGCAATAGCATTTCTGTCTTTCACCTTAGGCTTTTGGAAAATCTTCCCTTTCCTTTGAATTTTTTATCAAGTTTATGGGGTATTTTTAGTGAAAAGTTATTATTACAGTGTACCTTATGTAGTCTCACCTTAAGGAAACAGCTAGAACTGCATGACAACCAGCTGGCCTCAGTTAACTGAGAACTTATGATGTGTCACTTTTTAGGAACAGCTCCTGTCCAAGCAGGCCCTCTGGAAGCACACCACCTTGGCCCCTTGGCACTTGTGACAGGTGACTGTTTGATCATACTCCAAAACTGATCTGAGAAATCAGCTAATTAAAACCCTGGTAGCTAACTCCAGCCACCAGCTCTAGCTTTGAAGGTAGACACAAAACAAGCACTGAGGTGATGTGAGAAAGGTACATCTGGAATGAGAGCTGTCACAGATAAAGTCACAATCTGAAATCAGGTTTTGATCAACACCAAAGCTCTCTTCTTATGTTAGATGCATCCAAATTACTTCATCTGATACTCTGACAACATGCTAAGAGGCTACATAAAACGTGAACTCCCATCTTTGTGTCAAATGTTCTCTTAGTTAAAAGCTTTAAACAAATATTGTTAAACAAAACCTGTTTTTTTAAAGGAACATCAAAATGAAATATTTACCATTGAAATCTTTGTTTTTATCCTTTCCTAAAAATATATCAGGGATTAAAAGTATTGCATGGCATCACGTGACAGCTCCATACCCCAGGAGGCCACAATAAGAAAGAAATATTTGCCTTTAATGTTTTTCTTCTGAAATTCTTTGCTTGCTGAAAGAGCAGTTGACAGGGAAAAAACGTTCTTGATGTTTTCCATTAAACCTACTCAGTTCCTTAACAGCCTGCTGTTATTAGTTTATTTAGAAATACCTTTTTTGCTGCTTTATATGGGCTTGTGTGCCTGTGTATCTCATATCTTAATGAAAGCAGTCTGTGAAGAGTTTTGTACAGCATCACCCATAAGAGCATTCAGAGATCTTTTATCCTTTCTGAAACACCCTCGTTCATAAAGAATGCTACAAGTAGAAAGGTGGAATGAAATCAGTTACTTCTGGCAAACTAATATTTCATATTTAAATTATGTCACATATTTCAGTGTCACTGAATGGTGTGTACCTAATTATTTTGATCTCAGACTGTATAATGTTAGCACTGGTCAACAAATTAAATCATCAATTCATGTGAAATTCTGAATGCTCAGGAAAACTACAGAGGCTGGAGTTTTAATGCAGAATTTTCTTTTAATATACTTTAAAGCTTTCCTTGTGCCTGTGATGGACTTCTATTGCCATTCACCTGCTTGCCTTTTATTCTAGTATCTTAGAAAATAGAATTTCATTTCCTCTGCAGCAAGCAATGTCACAGATTATTTTTATGCACCCAACACACTAAAATACTTGAGAAACATTTAATGAAAGTTATTTCCTTTCATGGAAACATTAGGGAATTACTGTTTTTTAAAACCCCTTTCAAACTCAAATTTGAAAATCCCTACACAGAATTTAAATCCCTACAGAGAAAGGAGGGCAACCTCACCTTTTTTAAAAGGTTAGCTCAAAGAGTATCCTACTAGGATGAATAATTACTCTAGCTGGGACATGATTTCAGAAGACCTGAAAAATCTGTCTTTCAGATATTAACTTTCAAGCTTTCTCTACTTCCATTTCACTGAGGACTAAAACAAGCTGTTCAACATCCTTTCCAGCAATGTCTTGGAAAATTGAGTGGACAAGACATTAGGTAATAAATAATGTTGTCCATCACCATATTCTAACAAAAAAAGTCTGGTGCAAATTTTTCTGACATTTTCTCTAAATCTCTAATAAGTCATTAATTCAGTATTTCTTGTTTAAGAAATTGCTTCTAATACACAAGTGCTATGGCACTGAAAGTTTTTCTTAGTTTCCAGGAGCAATGTGAAGCAGCAAGGCTCTGGTCCAAACACTGAGCTGTTTCATGGCACTACACAGCATTAATGAAGTGCCCCTCAAGCTGATTACATCTGTAAGTTAATGACCTGCCATTATCACACTGAGAGAACTCATCAGTACTGTTCACATCCTTAAATATGTGCATATCTTTACTAAATCTTAACAGACTTCTAACAGAGGCAAAAATCATACACCATTATCTACTTGCATGATTGGCTTTGAAAATATGAAATATTAAATTATTTAAATGGCACAATTAAAATTACCAAATGAACAAAACACCCACTGAAGTATTTAAAAATCCAGTCCTCTTTAAAGTTACATAATATTTGCCACTCAAAGGTAAACCATGACTCATATTTTCTTTTTCAAATGCTTTATAGTTGGCCCTAATCCTGAAGGCATCTCCTTCTAACCAGTGTATCAGAAATCCTATTATAGTCTCACACACTGGATTGGGGAACACTTTTTTGAAAAGAGCCCAGTGCTTTTCTAGATCCACCTGCCCTCCATCCATCCTGGTCTCATCAGGCTGCAGGAAGACAATCCAACGTGCCCAGCAGCACATTAAACCATCTAAGCCTGTTGCTCACAGACACACACAAACTCCTGTATCCTTCAGAGGACAGCCCGAGGCTGCACATGGGGGCCACGCTTGCAAAATAGCTCACTGGATGGACAGCAGATCTGTCCTGAAAGCAGCTTCAGGGCACCCTGCAAAATTGAGCCCGAAAAAGAACCAACATGACTCCTTGCAATAGTAACAGTAACCCCATGAGAACTCACTGTTGGACAGGGACCTTTATGAAATGATCCTCCTCAGCTAAAACTTTTAATTGTTTTCTCACCAAAGCAATCCCAAGACCTGAGTTTAAATTCCTAGTAACACATTACTGGGGGAGGCAAGGGGGAAATAAATATGGGGAAAAAAAAAAAAAAAAGGTACAGTCCTGGTAATGCATATTCATTAGCTACCTTTTACAGGGAAACTTCTCCCCAAGGTGATTCAAGATCTTGGGAGTTTAATGTCCCAAACGAAAATACTTCCTCCACCTTCTAAATATTTAACCTGCATAACATTTATTGACATAATACACTTAATTAGAAAAACGTCCTTGGATTTATTACCTTGGATTCAAGGATGTCTGTAGCTATCATGCATTTTAAAGCAGAATAAATTTCATGGTGCATGCCAGTTGAGCTGGACTAAACTGACTACTTTTTAATGTGCTCACATAGTTTAAAGGGACAACAGACAGAATATTAGCTGCATTGGTCTAATATGTTCATAACTAATGTTTGAAGACAGTTCTTTGAAGTTATTACCATTATTGATGCACCTTCCCTGGAGGTGTTCAAGGCCAGGCTGGATAGGGCTTTTAAATGACCCGGTGTAGTGGAGGATGTCCCAGCCCAGGGCAGGGGGATTGGAACTAGATGATCTTCAAGGTCCCTTCCAACCCATTCTACCTTTCTATTTGGAATCACCTATGTGTCTAATTTCGTTCACATTATGCAAATACATTGTTTTGGGAATCCTTACAATGTATTCAACTCGAAAATACCCATAAACAAAGCCATGCAAGATGTTTCCTGTTTTCATGCAACTCTAAATCCTTACTTGTACATAAATTGTATTCCCCCCTCCCCCATTTTACTCAGCTTCAATTTTATACTTATTTTTCAGAATAAACTTCCAAGCGCTTTGCAGGGAACACAGTCCGCCCATCCAAAACAGCCCCTGCAGTAAAAACTTTGGCAGACTCCTGAGGTTTATTACGGCTGGCCTTCAGGCCGGCTGATAGCGCTTTTCCCCGGAGCAGCAGCACTCCCGGAGACGCCCAGCCACCCCATCACGGGCAGGGGAACATCCCCGCAAGCCCTGACCGCCCCCCGGGCCGCGGGGCTCGGCTCCCCGGGGCAGCGCAGCGCCGGGAAGCGCCCGGAGCGGCTCCTCGCCGGGCCCCCGCCCGCCGGCACCTCGAGATTCAGTGTCGCTTATCGTGAGGGGTCAGCTGTTTATATTTATAGCTCAGGGCTTGTTTCTGTCCGAGTGGCATTTGGAGGCGCAGGCGGGCTGGGCCGGGCCGGGGGATGTGCGCGGCACACGGCCGCCCGCCCGGGCACGTTCGGGAGAGGGAAGGGGACCGGGGATGGGGAGCGGGGAGGGAGAAAAGCAGCGGCAGCGAGGAGCGGCAGCGGGAAGGAGAGGGCGCTGGAGGGAGGAAAGGCGGAGCAGCGGGGGACAGAGGGGACCCGCACGGGGAGGAGGGCGCCGGGCCGAGAGGAGCTGGGGCAAAGCGGGAGCCGAGGGGAACGCAGCGCGGGGAAGCGCCCAGGGAGTGGCTGAAAGAGCCGGCTCGGCACCCACCTGGCACCGGCACACAATATCCGACTCGGTGGCCAGCAGGTCGACCACCTTGCCCTTGCCTTCGTCCCCCCACTGCGCCCCCAGCACCACCGTCACTTTGTTACCGCCCGGCTCGCTGCGCGCCCGCTTCAGCCCGCCGGCGGCGGGGTGGCCGCTGCGGTCGTTGGACGCTCGGGTGCCCGACATGCTGGGTGGGAGGGTGGCTGTGGCCGCAGCAGCCGCCGCCTCACGCTGCCTCGCTCCCCGCCGCCGCCGAGCCCTGCGCGCTGCCCGCGCCGCGCCGCCGCCGCCCGCATTTAAGGGCGCCGCCGCCCGCCCCGCGCTGACGTGCGGGCCGCTGCCCCTCGGCCTCGGCCGCCCGCCCGCCCGGCCGAGCTCACACCACGGTCCAGACCCACATCGACAGGCAGACACACAGACAGACACACAGACGCACACACTCTCTCTCACAGCACCTCTGGCACTCCCAGTCCCCTCACACACACTGTACTGCCTCACAGGCACAGTCCCCTCACACCCCTCACACACATGTTCACAGAGCACCCCACAAGAGCACGGTCCCCTCACAGGCACAGTCCCCTCACACCCCTCACACACATGCTCACAGAGCACCCCACAAAAGCACAGTCCCCTCACAGCCCTCACACACATGCTCACGGAGCACCCCACAAAAGCACGGTCCCCTCACAGACACAGTCCCCTCACACCCCTCACACACATGTTCACAGAGCACCCCACAAGAGCACGGTCCCCTCACAGACACAGTCCCCTCACACTCCTCACACACATGCTCATGGAGCACCCCACAAGAGCACGGTCCCCTCACAGACACAGTCCCCTCACAGCCCTCACACACATGCTCATGGAGCACCCCACACGAGCACGGTCCCCTCACACTCACGGTCCCCTTGCACACAGGCTGTGAGCTGTGAGGAGTGCATTCCCCAGGGCATGCATGTACCGGGCACCTCAGAGGGATGCAGGCAGGCCCTTGTCACTCTCAGGCAGACACATCGGTCTGAGATGAGCCTGTGGTACGGACAGACAGATGGACAGACATCAGTCTGTGAGGCGCTCTCACGCAGGGGTCTGAAACTGTGTCACTCTGTCAGGGGGCTGCATGGCAGAGTCACAGCACACGGGTTCAAGGCGTGTGGCTGTCACAGCGGTCTGAGGCCTGTGGGGCTGTGTCACAGACACATGTTGTACTGAGGTGCATGGCTGTCGCTGTGACACTCACAAGCACGGTCACTGTTACTGAGGTGTCAGGGTCTTGGGCACAGGAGCTGTTGTCCCCGTGAGACACACACACACACAGAGTCCTGAGGCACATGACCCTGTGTCACTGACAGACAGGCAGGCAGGCACTGGCCGGAGGAGCACAGGCTGCTGTCACTGCAAGACAGATGCTGCCCTGAGGCATTTGGGATTGTTGCTGTCAGACATGTGGGGAATTGCACTCTCAGAGAAGCCTGGCATGTGCACAGGTACACTCAGAGTACCCTGTGATACGTGACAATTGGAAGGAAAGGGACAAGCACACAAGCTGCTCCAGCACACCCAGATCATGAGACACAAACATCCACCCGCTGGCCTGAGAAACGCGGGCAGGCACACTCCGAGTTTGACTGACACACACGTTAGCCTAAAATACATACGACTGTTGTTACTGCACTGGCACTTGCCCTGTTGATAGGCACATACATAGTCTGTTCCATGGCCTGAGACGCTCGAGACTATTTTGGCGAGGCACACATGCACACCCACACATACACTCGCACACTGACCCGAAAACAAACCCACAGGGCCATCCCTTTGAGACAGATAAACAAGTGAGGCATGTGGAGCTGTGTCACAAGGACGGATTTAAGCACCCACTTCTCTGTTGTGACAGGCGAACAGACCATGCCTGTCACCTATAACCCCTTACCCATGCATGATCACAGGCTAGGCTTGGCTTTTTTGGCAGCACATGTTCTGTAACTCCAGGCGTGTTGGCACATTGTGCTTTATAAAAGTGAGTTGAAATGTGTAGCGTTAACAGACTAGTCTGAGGCACATGCACTGGTGTTAGTGTGAGGTGTGTAAATGCATGTGTGTACCAGCACACACACACATGCACGGAGGCAAAACAGCAGAAAATACCAGGCTGCAACTTCAGTGCAGGGGGAGCTGCACCAGCTGCTGCTTCCATGCTCCTCTTGGCAATTGCGTGCGTGTGATCCCTACCAAGAGAGCAAGGGACAGAAATTCAGCATTTTCCAGTGGCACATTCCCTCTCTTACACTCTGACTCAGATGAGATGCTGTGATATTTATGAGATTACACAAGCACATAGTTTGTGCAGTCATCAAAATACAGAAGGGTAGATCCACAACCTATTACTGTGGCAGAAGGATGAAAAGAAACTATTGGAATACTCTAATGAACTCCTGAGAAATAAAAATATCCAGTGTGTTCAGCCCACTTCAAACATGCATATTTGTGCCTTGTATGTGGCATGTAAAGCTCTACCCATTGCTGTAGACATACGTGGATGCATTTATATATGTGCATGTACAGGTCATAATCCAGACTCCAGCACCTGGTAGGGATTCATGATGTCAAAAGGAGGAGACATTTTCTTTACTTCAATTCTAGCACTTGCAGCGTTTCTTCTGGGAAAAAGAGGCAGAGAAAATTTAACACTGTATATGCTCCAGTTGAGTATGTAGCAGGAAACAGTGGTGGTAATAAATATGGAAGACAGGAAGGGAACTCCTGATGTTTGAGCCTAGTTCTCTGGCTTGTGCAGTCAGTGAAATCCTACAGCACCTCGCTGTTCCTATTGAATAAGTTCCAGAGCTGTTCTAGTTAGAAACTTCTGCTAATTTCCAGCCTTCTGCCTGATTTATATCCATATGTTCTATGCTGATGTTGCCATTTAGTTTAAATACTTCTTCCTTTCCCTTCCCTGTGTGTTTATTTATAGACAGAATTACAGTCTCCAGCTATGTTGTTCAGCAGAAAGACAAGATTTTTTTTGCACTTCTCTCAAGGCAGACTCTCAAACTGCTGATGATTCTCACCTGCCAGCCCTGCACCTGTTCTGTTTTTTGCTGTTTCTTGAATATGGGCAGAGAGAATTGTACACTGTGGTCCATGTCAAGTTTCCCTGTTACCTTCTACCAGGCAGTTAGTCTTCTCTTTTCAGATGGAAATATCTCACCTAAGATATTCCTGGACTTGCCAAGTTTCACATACGTGGTGAGAGTCAGCTCCTTTCTCACACCCCACTGCAGTGCTGGTATCTCACACACTGAAATTCCGCTGACTCTTTCTGCAATTCGCACTTCACATGCACAATTCAGCTGCTTGGCATTTCATGCATATATTCACAGCCAGATGCCACGTGTGATCTATTGTGGCCTGTGAGATGAGACTCCAGCTTGGGTTTTGGAGTTATAGAGTTTTGACCTTTATTTTTATCATGAACATTATTTCGGTTTAAAGGATGTGTGGTGGGTTGACCTTGGCTGGAGCCAGTTGCTTCTGGAGTTGCTCTATTGCTCCCCTCCTCAGCAGAATGGGGGCAGAGAAAATAAGATGACAAAACCCCTCATGGGTCAAGGTAAAGGCAGTTTTCTGAAGCAAAACCAAAGGTCATGTGCATACAAGCAAAGGAAAAACCAAAAAGATGTAATTCTCTACTTCCCATCAGCAAATGGTGCTTGAGCACTTCCTGGGGTGCATGGCTTCTGCACGTTTAGTGGTTGCTCTGGAAGACAAATGTCATAAATAATAAATGGCCCCCTTCCTCCTTTCTCTTTGCTTTACCTGAGTAGACCCTTTGATCAGTTTGGGTCAGCTGTCCTGGTTATGTCCCCTTCCACTTGTGAAGGGAGGAATGTTAGAGAGACGATGATGTGCAAGCACCACTCAGCAGCAGCCAAAACACTGCTGTGTTATCAACACCCTTCCAGCTACCATTGCAAAGCACAGCTCTAGCTATGGGAAAAATGGATTCCATCTCAGCCAGACCAAATGCAGGAATTAGTTACTGTGAATTCTTTTAAGACATTTTATTCCTTCAGTCTAATATGCACCACAACTTCTTGAGCACAGGCATTACTCTTTGGACTTCTTGCCCTGGTACCAGGCAGTCTAAAGCTGCCCAACATCAGACCACTCAAGCTTGAACTTGTTCCATCTCATGTGGGAACACGCAGCACTGCCCATTTTCTCTTCCAAGCCACACAGTGACAGCTTGTGGACCTCATCTAAAGAACTTCTGCCCTGGTCTGTCACCCCCTTAAATGTACGCAGCCAGTCTGGTCCTGCTGAGCAGCAGAAATTATCGTTAGTGATTTCTCTTTAGCTGCCTTTGTAATTGTTCTCAGCCCATACTCTGCAATACGTTGAGTGTCTTAATGAAACCCCTGTCTACTGCATTTCATCTGTCTTGATAGCTGTCAAAGGGATCCACTGCCAGAGTGATCTGGTTTGACTTTTGCTTTTCCATTTTGTAGTTTACCCTGGTTTTATTCACCTCCAGGCTTTATTTTCTTTAAAAAATTCCTCTAAACCTTCCCTTACCATTCTGACGTGTTTCAGAGTTTTTTTTGCTACTTAATAACAAAATAATTTTGTCCATAAAATAATAAAGATTGTGCCATCTCCTTGTAGAATAAATATTTTTCGGGCATTGTGTTTATGGCTGTTTTTACAATTTGAAACAGGAGCCCCAAGGACAGTGAAATGTAGCAGTAGCATCCCTGAATTCCCTCACTGATTCTCCTCTAATTCTCCTCAAAACTGAAGACTTGCGAGTCAGCTCCACACAAACAGAATACAAATACATCCTTTGCTTCAAAAATACATATTCTCGGTGGTGTTCCTCTGCAGAAGAAGCTGTTTACAGCTACATTTTGGAGTTAGAGAGGATGTTGGTGATCTATTTATTATTTTTATGGCATTTAACATTGCCATTCTTGCACGTTTGGTTTTTTTCTCTCTTTATGGTACTCTATACCTAGCAGTATAGAACTCAAATATTTTTCCATATTAATGTTATTGTTGTTCTTGCATTTGGTTGGGTTTTGTTTATGGTCTGGTTTTCTTGAAAGCAAATCATCCTGATGTGACCACGTGTAGATTTGCCTACTTAAGGATAGACTCCAGTCTTTTTGACAGAGATGATAGACTTTTCTGCTCTTTGGTCTTTGTGGACGTGATCATGTGTAAATTTGCCTACTTAAGGATAGACTCCAGTCTTTTTGACAGAGATGATAGACTTTTCTGCTCTTTGGTCTTTGTGGACCTCAGCCACAATGAATAACTTTCATGTATCTTCCGAAAAGGTACATTCACTGTCCTTCTGAGATGGCCAAAAATTCCAGTTTTATTTTCTTTCTTGTGCCACCAATGCCAAACCTTCTGTTTCTGTAAACTGTTCTGCTGGACACTTTGAAAGCAAACTAATCAACCAGGAGAACACTCCTCATTATAAAAATTAAAATAATTTAACTAATCATAGAAAGAATACAAAGCAGGTTAATTATCTGAAGTGAGACACTAAGTGCCACACTTCTAACACCAAGTTAAAAGGAAACTTAATTCCACTGAAAACAATGGATTTAAATACATTTTGATGTGTGAGATGGAAGAAACAAACAGATGTCTAAGGTAGATTTTGCTCAGTTAAAAGCAAATGTTTGACTTTTAAATTTAGTAAGATATTAACAGTGAGGTCATGCAGAGTGCCATGAGACTTGTAAGTGCCACAGGAAGGCAGCAGCCTTGTGTGATTCACCTGGTGCTGGGCTCTGATAAAGAAGGGAATGAGCTGGTAGTTCAGTAATCAGAATTGGTGTCTCAGACTAGCTCCCTGTTCCTCAGAGCTCCTCCATTAAAACCAATTCATCTGGCAACACTTGACCTTTGCAAATTCACAGGAAAACTTCAAGCATTTGCCATCTCAGATAAAAAACTGCAGTGCTTTTTAGTTCTGGGTGACTAATAAGAGCAAAATACGTGCACATGATTAAAGCAATGCACTTTAGATTTACTTCAGAATAAATTAACCCAAACGATACTGTTTCTTTTCAGAACTGCATTTTTACCAAACACCTGTTTGTTCATATCCCTGATAAAAATAGCAAAATGGTGCAAAAGCACATGAAGATCTATATTTGGAATAAAGAACTAATTAATTGGATAAAGTATACATCAAATCATAAAGACAGTATTTGCACTTCCACTTTATTTCCTATTTCCATGAAAGACTTGAAGCATACAAAAAAGTGTATTTATTGAATGTACAGGTGAATGAAGTTGAAAGCAACGAGTATCATGCTGGAGAGCAGGATGCCTCTCTGAATAAGGGTCAAAATGTTAACATGGTTGTAGAAGAAGCCAAATATCTCGCTGAGATGGAAGAACACCCTGTAAAATGCAGGCAGGTGTTCTTTCTCTGTCTTTGAGATTTGCTGAAGACCCAGCACTGCACAGTGGGGAAGATGAGATCCATTTGATAAAATCAGGAAGAGATCCACAAGTGCATGAACACAGATGTGGAAAATCCTGAGATGCAAATACTACGAAAGCCCTGGGCTGAAAAGCTGTTAGTCCAGTAAAAAGGAGACCAAAGGTGACATGATAACAGCCTGCAAATATGGAAAGCCTGCTGCAAATTACAAGGGAGTGGTAATGTGTTTTCTCTGTGGTGCATAGGATGAAATGAAAAGTGTTTGCATGTTTTATTAGATTAAAAAACTGATTAATCTGATAAGCATGGACAGGTGTGTAAAGCTTTAATAAGCTTGAAACAAAAGCTGTGAATAAGACCATCTTTGCTCCAACAATACTCATAAGGATCACATTTGAGCACAGCAGCACCTTGTCCAGATTTCAGGATTTCAGGGTTTTTTTGAGAAGAGTTTAGGTAGAAATGATTCAACTTTAACTGCTTTGAGTTAGACCAACTTTACTAACTGTATATGTCCCAGAGCTGTAGGTATTTTCTGAGAGTTTGGCCCAAACTCTCAAAAGGTACATTGAAAGGCACACCTGTTTAGATGCCCAGGACAAACAGTTAAGCGACATTTAAGAAGTTGTTCAGCTGCCACCTCAACCTGCAGTCACTTACACACTTCCTGGGAGTGTGCTGCCCATTCAGCCATAAGCTCTCACATCAGGTGGCTTTGCTGCCAAATCACTTCCTCATGAACATTGAATGTATAAACTGGAGCAAATACCCCACAAAACTGTATTTGGACTGTCACTCCAGATTGCCTGAGGATTTAAGGGTTTCAGGTGTGATGTGACAGACATTGCTGCATTAGATCTCTTTTTGCCAGCTAGAGATGTGAACGTTATTTTGTCTTGGTATCCCAAATGGAAACTTTTAATGGGTGAATGGTTTGGGTTGGAAGGGCCCTTAGAGATCACCTAATTCCAACCCCTCTGCCATGGGCAGGAACAACTGCTGCCAGACCAGGTTGCTCCAATCCCCATCCTGCCTGGCCTTGAACACTCCCAGGGATGGGACACCCATAAATTCTTTCTCTCTGCCCAACAAATAATCAAGCTGATACCAAAACCAGAAGTTTCTTCACATCATTTCAGCTGAGTAAATATTATACACAGAAATAAGATGTCATAAAGCCTGTGGAAAAATTTAAAGACACATTTAAATGAAATGATCTCAACTTGACCCTTTCCAGCCAATAAATAGGTGGAGATTATGCAGGCGGATGTATATTTAAAAAGAAATTAAAGGAGCATTGCAATATGGTTATGCTCATTTATGCCTGTTAGAGCATGGGCTGAAGTCTGACAGGCACTTGGTAAAAAAACTGTGGCACTCATTGAACTCTTGGGTACAGAATGGCACAGGGTCAAGAATTTGGTTTTTTTTAAAAGAATTTTTCCAGTTTTCTAGAGCTCACGAGGAATTAATTTAACTGCTTTGCAGTTTTATATTGCCAGATGCAATTAAGAAGCTTTTTTCCCCCCTTCATTTATTCACCATCTTTTTTAGGAGATTAAGATCCAGATAATCTGTCCTGTCATTTGCACTTTAATAAAATAAAAATACCATTACTGTATTCACTATCAGCACAAGAAAATCACTTGCTCAGGATCTCACTTGCTAGTATGTCATTTAAATCTGCAACTAATAAGCCTCACAAATTTTGTTTAGCTCTGTTTACTAAAATGAAGACATACAAAAGTAAAATTCATCCTGGGTTACAAAAACATACTGGAATACAATGCAGTTGTAAGTAAACTCTGCACTGAAAGTTATACTTATCCTTTATACACAGTTTCTAAGTCATTATAACATGCTTTATAAAAGCCAACTCAAGCAATAGAACAATGACCCAGTAAGATTTTAGCAGCAGAATATCAGCGGATTCCCCCAGCTCTTGAAAACTAAATGCTTTTACTATTGCAAGAGCAATCTGTGTTGGTGACATTTTACCATATTTCAGCTTGTTTCTTACAGCCAAACATGTAAGTCCTGTGTAAAAACAGACAATAAGAATTTTACCAGAGGAAAGCTCTTGTTTTTGACCCTGGATATATCAATATATGGAATTGAATTAGGACTCTGTTTTTTGCAGTTGCTTTCTATGTGTAATGATAGCAGTTATACTCTGGAACTTTTGTACTGTTCATCAAAACTTACCTGCTCTTTATCTTTTAACAACATTTCATTTTCTGCTGCAGTTACAATATTATAGTGGCACATGTAAATATTCACCAGATATTTAAATGCATATTTTCATGTTTTGTTCTTAAGTGTTCTTGTTCTGTTTCTTACTCTGGTCATTAGCTGTATCCCCAAATTTCCATTAGAAGCAGCTAATTTTTCCACTTAGTTAGCTAAAGAAACCTCTAGATGTTATTTCTCTCATAGTAACATATATACAATATATGTTATTTTTCTTGAAGTAACATATAAAATATAGAACTTGCAATTATCTGATAAAATTCACCAGAAGAATTTAAATGCCTAGTAATGAAAGCTACTGCAACGGAAGCTGAAGAAAATAAAGCAGGGGAGTTGCTTAATTCACTATGAAGCGTGTGGAGAAAAAAAACCATGCATACATATATAAACGTGTCCAGAGGAGTTAAAAAAATCCCCAGCCATTGAATGTCTGAGTCGCTGAAATCAGCATGAGCTTGTCACCAAATTACTTTGGAAATCTTATCTTTAATATTATTCACAGAAAAGTTGTTTTTAATATATGGAATCAAGTAAGGCATTGCTCAGTTGTCTAAATAGTACCCTCCACTTGAATTTTGATAACAGTTTTTGATTCAGTTTTGTTCTCAGCAGCTGAAGCCCTCACTTGTAATCTCTACATACATCACCAATGGGTGCTTCTGACTTTACTCTCCTGTTTGAAATCCAGAGAGTGACATTATTGCTGGCCCTAAGGGACATTGGTGCTGTGTGCTGTCCCTGGCAGATCTGTCAGCTGCAGAGAAATGATCCTCAGACAACTGGACAAACCAGATATTCACACTGACAGAGCATGTGACTGGACTTAAGGTCAGAGATTCAGAGACTGCAGGATTGGGACCTTTAAAGATCCCTGCAGAGGATTGCCCTGTGTGCTGTGTGGCACTGGCATTGAGGGAGGTACCTGCAAAGTTCAAGGGTTATTTCATTCTTTGTGGAACCAGGCCTTTACAATCCTGTAAGCACAGGCTGATAGGGGTTCACCAGTTTTACTGTCTTTTCATTCCCTGTTTCAGAAAAAAATTAACTTGTTAATTAAGTTCCTTAACTTGCTGATTATATGACTAGAAAAACCCCCAAAAACCCATTTTACATAGAATGAAGAATATTAAGATGAGCTTCAGTATCCTGCCGTGCCAGATCTGATACCCTCTGTTATTTTGTCACCATACTTTGATTTGAAAGAGGTTTTAAAAGTTCCAGATTGTCTTTGTCACCACTGCTATGCACAGTTTCTAAAATCAGTGCTGAAAAATAATTCAGACTCTAAATGCTCTTTATGTTCAAGTTTATACTCCCCAAGAATTAAATCCACCTTCTCACAAAGGAACAAAAATAATGACAGTTCCACCCAAACTGTCTCCTGGAAATACAGAAGGTTCTTCTGGTTTGGTGCCCCTTTTCTTTACCAGGTTGAAGCACACCTTTAATTCTTACAGCTGATAAATGTTGCTTCCCGATTTTATTTTATCATATACTTTATCATATACTAGGTTACTCTTTTGTATTTGTAGTCTTACAGCTGATAAATGTTGCTTCCCAATTTTATTTTATCATATACTTTGTTTTATCATATACTAGGTTACTCTTTTGTATTTGTAGCAAAATGATTTTTTTTTAATTTTAACCTGCAGCTTTACATTAAGTATGTTATAATTGCAAAGTATGTAAAACATATTTGTGCTAGAACTTGACAAGACAATATTGAAAACTTTGCTTAGTTCAGTTTTAAATGTATTTTATGTGTCTTAAAAATGTATTTCTAAAAGTGAATATCTGTGAAAAAGGATCTCAAAGGAGGCCATCTATTTAGACACCAGAGACAAGAAAAACAACAGTTTTGCAAGAGTTGAGCATCTAGCATAAAATTTACATGAACTCCACTCAGATGGAGTGGTTTCTGATGGCTTCTTTGCAGCGGTGCTCTGAAGAACCAAGAATTGTAAAGAAATGTTATTGGCAAAAACCTTCAATAAAAGCGGATGCCAAGTTTTTGCCAAAATAAAAATTTAAAATATACATATGCCAATATTAGCACTGGACATGCTTCACACCCAAGGAGGCTCAGCACAGCAAGTGCTTAGAATTCTGCATCAATCAGCACAGACACTTCTTTAAGATCTGACATAACTCCTTTAAAGGAATCAGATCTCTGATCAGAAGGTGGCAGATGTTGTGGTAACAATAACACCGGACACAACTTGCCTACTGTGCTGCATGAAGTTCAAGTGTGTGCAGCTTTCTATAACCCTAAAAGTCTCCCAAGAACTACTCTGAACAACAGCAGGACATCCTCCGCTTCTGAGCAAAGTAGGAGAAACTTGCTCATTGGGAGTGGTGGTTTTTTTTTCTAACATCCCTATTATGATTTCTTCCAAGCATTCACTTGCACTTAAAAATTGGTAATTGATGTCTCACTATGTATCTCCTTGATAACTACATCATCTAAGTCACTCTCATTGCATCAAATCTGCCAGAGCTAACAGAAATTCCTTCTAATTAACAAAAGATTAGCTAATAAAAACAATTAATTGCTAAATGTATAACATTTTCCATACTCTCCCTTTAGCCTCTTTGCATCTTCTCCTTTAAACGGTTTCTTCCTTTTCTCAGATTTTGCAGCTTGCTCCTTCCTTTCTTGATTTTCCTGCATTCAGACAGAATGAAAATAAAACAATAAATAAGAGTTTCTGAAGGAAAAGCTTGTTAAGAAGCTCTCAGTTTGTAATGAATAGGTATTCTGAACATGCCCTGTGTGCACTTAAAACTCTCAGCTGCTGGGGTTTGAGGGTAAATAGCAGAACAGAGCTTCCTGGTCAATCCCTTTGGCCTTATCCATGTGATGATGTTACCAGCAAACTATTTCATCAGCTTTAACTGCAACTTTCAACTATGGACTGAAATGCATTCTTCTTAATTAGTCCCTTTGTTCACAATAGAGAACATTAGTTTAACTTAATTAGCATTCTAGAGATTTATCCCATAGCAACCTTGTTTGTATTCAGGGATTTCTACCAGAATTTTCAGGAGCTGTTCAGCTGTGTTAAACAGCAATTCAGTTTCTCTTCAGGCTCTCATTAAATTTGCCAGTAGTATTTCTGCACTACAGTTCAGGGCCAGAGTCCGGGCTGGATGTTTATTGGTACCACTCACACAATTGCCAGAATGGCATAAATCCTGTTGGGATTTATGTAGATAGGCAGGATTCTGGTCTCCACAGAGCTGCTGGTACCAGAATAGCAAAATTAATGGAGGAAATAAGGATTGGAATGATTACTGCTAGCAAAAGAAGATGATTGTTCAGTGGAAGAGTATTCCTGGCTTTTGATAACTAGCACAACAGTGGGAGAAGGCAGTTCTGAACATCTAAGATAACTGTAGTATAACAAAGATGATAAAAGCCATTTTCTTAAATGCTCCTGCAGTTCTTGTTCCAGAGCTGCATTTGTCATCAGAACATTGCCATCCCACCTGGAAGCTTGCCTGCTTTTGATTGCAACCAGTGAGTAGTTAATCTACACATTGCAGGTAGATCACTACTTAACAGGCTGCTGTGTCATATCACACAACCTAATAACATCCAGGAAGATGCTGATGATTTGGTGCAGACAAGATTTTTGATGAGACATGTGTGGTCTGCTTTGCAGAGAGTTTGAAGCAGAAAATACAATTTCCCACGATAGTGATAAATCTGTTTGATTGCTATGGATCATCTGCCACTATTTCCATAAGATGAGCTGAACAAGTCCAAGAAAATGTGCACAAGTTTATAGAACTAGCCTTTATAGAAAGCAAAAATCTAGGATCCTTTGGTCCAAAGGAACTTTCAAACAAATCAAGAAAACTTGTGAGCAGCAACAGAGTTAATCCGTTTGAAATATAGGAGCACTAGAAGCTCAAGGTTGTGGAAACTGTCACTGGGTGCCCTGAAAAGGAAAAAATCCATGTACTCTTGACAGAGAAAGAAAATTATCCATTTGCCCCAAACAGAGGGTGCTTCTGAAAAAATGGGATACAGGTGAAGCCTTATGGAGAGGCTAGAAGCCTTCCATCAGTATAGGCAAGTACATTTCCTATGTGTTTGCCTGATAAATTCCTGCTGTCTTAGCATAACATCTTTGAGATACTATGGCTGAGACACTTGCAGATTTTTGGGCTCTAGGAGAATGTCTCTATGTAATACACCATAAGAAATAAAGGATGTGAACTCAGGGATATGTTGTTGTGCTAATTGTGCTAATTAAACAGCACACACAGTAGTGAGAACAAGCTAAAACACATTAGGAATAAATTTATCAATTGAGCAAGCCTGAACCAAATTTTTCTTCAGAAAAATTGTAAAAAAAATCCCAAACAACCTAACAATTCAATGTAAACACACTTAAAGTTTCTTCAACACAAGAAAGTCCAAAAAGGTACAGTGGTAGTAGGGCAGAGAAATGAATACTCACAATCCCTTCTCCACCTTCCTGGGTTAGTGAAGGCAGCTGCAGGGATGAGATTCAGTGAAAGAGGGAGTCACTTTGGATTTGCACTTTGTGGGATGTTAGATACTTGGTTGATTTTTGAATTTAAAGATGCCCCAGGACAACTGTTTATCCCCACATTATCTAAAGCACATCGTGTTCCATCACCATATGCACCCTCCTGAAGAGCAGCTGCTCCAGCATGGTTGTCCTAGGGGAGGGCACAGAGGAGCTACCCCTGTGCAGAGCTGTCTGTAAAACAACTGTCAACAACTGAATACTTCCTAGAGCAAATTTTGTGGAACATTTTTTTTCTCCTTTTCCTGAGATTAGACCATCTCTTTGCTGGGAGGTCCCTTCTATGAACAGCTGTAAATGCTAAGGGAAATCAGATGTTTCCCACAATCCCCTATAATCACGCAGTGCTTCTTTTCCCCACAATTTTACCACTCAGTTCTCAGCAAAACTCCATTTCTGATTTTTTTTGTCTTTGAGCTGAGGAGTTATTTTCTCCCTGTCTCCTTCCTCCTGCCATCTGCTTCTTTTATTTTTTGAGAACTGGTGGAACAGTCATCAGCCCTGGGTGACAAACCAGCTCCCTTGCTTCCTTTCACTGCCAGTTTTGGATATCATCTGGGTATTTGGAAAGGCTTTATTGATTTGGGCTTTTTTCCTCCAGGTAGATGGAGAGAAAGATGGCAGAGCCTTATTAAAGTAATTCCTTTTGTGTAACTCAATTTTTTGATTACCTGAAGGATAAGAGATCAGAAAGAACCCTCAGGGAAGGGAGAAAAATTTTGTTTGAGCAAAGTAACAAACCCCAAATCTCTGTAGATAAGCTTAGGAGAAATGAAGAATCACTATTTATCGAAACTATTTCCCCTTCTTATTTGATGTGGGAATGGAAAGATAGCACTAACAATTTTGGCAGTGCTAAGAGACCTGCTTTACACAGAAGACTCATCTCAAAATAAAAGTTACACCTTAGCATTAAAGCTTAAAATAAATGGCACTGGGATGAGATTATCCCTGTGGCTGATTCTAGTGTAAAAATCAAAATCACAGAATAAAAAGATGCTTTAGAAATTAAAACCTTCAGCTTTTCAGCATGTTGCTATTTCAAGTACAAATAGTATCTTTACTGTGGTGATAGTAAGAAAGCAAGGCAAGAGGAAGAGGAGATTAATTCTAGGTCTGCAGTAGAAGAGAGGTGCAGACAACATGACTAATAGCTGTGGTACCTTCGAGGTGAGGTGCTGCTGAGAAATGGAACTCAAAATGAGATGAAAGGGAGTTTACATTTTGGGATATAAAAAGAAGCTTCTTTCTAGTTGCTCTGACCTCGCTGTGAGCAAGAAGCACCCAGAAATGTAGTTTGAATCTCCTGCAGCTGTACTAGGACACTCCATAACCTTTACTGGGATTGTTTCCTGAAAAAACTGCCATTGCTGAAATCACCCTTCACAGTAAAGTATAGCTCTCCACAGGTGCTGACCCATTATGTTCTTGACTCTCTTAGTTTTTTCCTTGGTGCCTAGAGTTTTAGGAACTTTAAGGACCAAACATATTGCTAAAACATCTGTGGTATGTAGGGTTAATTTTCCAGACTGTCTGTGGCAGTATCATATAATTTCAGAGCTTGAATAGCTGTGTTGCTTGGAAAATTTCAGTTCAGTGCTTTACTGGAGAAGTGGGTAGTGGGAACAATAGAGGATATATTTTTTGTCTTTCATCTTTCATCTTCTATAACTGCCTCAGAAATTTCATTGTTTTCATCTGAATCGATGATCTGCCCTGAAGCACTCCTCCAGTCTTCTTTTACTTTCATTTACTTCTGCAACCAGGGTTACATAGCCCAGTTTAGAGTAGAAGGAAATAGAAATTATTGCTTGATTAAAAAAAAATAAATTCTCAACCTATTTCTAAACAGTCACAAGGGCAAACCACCTGTAAGGTCCTGAGGAAAATCTCTCTGAAGGTTTTCATTGTGCTGAATACATCTTCCAAAGACAGTTTTGTTCGGTCTTCACAAAGATAATCTGCAAGTTCTTCCTTCTTCTTTTCAATGGTGGCAAATTCCTTCTGCAGGTCCTTTGAAGCATTGAGGCTGCCCTGAAACACATTTTGTAACACATTTTATGCATATTAAAAAGTAGCATATTCTGAGTTGCCCAGAAGACTTCAGTCACTTAACAGAGAGCAGTCAGTTTTTTAAAAAACTAACAACTGAGATTGGTTCAAAATGTATGATACTTATTTCTGAACTGAATCATCTGCATTTTCCCTCATTTAATCATACAACCACGTGGAAATGTGGCACAACCTGGGATGACTGAGCAAGGGACATGCAGCACCAGGATTTCTGCCTTACAGCTTTAGTTAAGTGACCCGTTCTGAGAATATGAAAATCTAGGATGCTAGGAAATATGATTTTGGGGGTGGGAGGGAAAAGCATATTGCAAATCTATTCACTTTTCTCCCCACAAAGCACAGTGAGACAAAGCATGCTTCTGTGCTGCACTATACACATTTATAGTTGCAGCCTACGTTCCTTTTTTAGGGCTTTCCTTTCTTTTTCCCACAGAAAAACCTGTCTGGTCCTCAGCTGTTTCCATATCCCAGTACCACATTACAGAAAGGAGGAAAATCTGGGATACGCCTTCCATCAGGGCACAGTGGGAGGGTATAATGACCCTTTTCCATTGGGCTTTATATCCAGTTGTAACCCGAATGACACTGCCTTTAAGAAGAGAGTGCTTAGGAAGAAAGACGGGAAACATGTCACACTCACATTACCTACTTGCACAGATTTTCCATGCTGTATTTTTAAATCATCTGTTGACAAAAATAAACGCTTCTCTATTTCCAACAGTTTCTTCAAATTGGCACCTGCCTCAGCCTGCATGGCGTCAATGTGGATTCTGCAAGGTCCACAAAAGGGACTGTACATTAAAGGGGTAAGTCTTTTGTTTGCATTAACTTAAAAGGTTATTATAAACATTATCATCTCTGCAAATGAACATGGAATTTATTGTCCAGCCCAGACCCTGCTTTTGCAGGTAGCTCTTTTCTTTAAAAATGCTTTTTCATGTGCACAAACCCTCATCTAAGAAAGGCTCTATGCTTTTGCCCTCACTACCTCCCTGGATGGACTGTGGAAGAACCTCACTGTCCGAGTATTCAAAAACTCCAAAAAAATTCCAGCCTATTTTTATTCATAGGCAACACAAGCTCATCTCCCCTGTGCCAACACTGTCCTTATGTAGCTGGTTCTTCTCCCTCCTTGCCTTTTCTCCCCAGTCTATTTATAGTCCAAAACTGTATCTCCTCTCTGTGTTACTTTAGCTTGTGTGGAGATCCAAACACAGCCACTGCCAAACCAACATCTTCTGTAGTTCTGAACTCTCTCTGGGCCAGACAAAATTTACTGAATCAGCAAAACCTGGCTTGGTGTTTCATGGTGCATCCAGATGTGAGCAGCATTAGGAGAGTCCCTTGCAGGATTTGCACCATGCACAGCTCTCCACAGGTTGATTAGCAAATCAATTTTGTAAGTTTGAGAGTTTGATTAAAGTAGAGGGCAATTACATTATACAAGAAGTACATTTATATCATTGGCCAGAAAGATCTAGTTTCAGTCAAGAAAAGAATTTCTGTTATAACACAATCCAAAAACAGCATTCAGTTTAGCTTCTGCAAAGCTAACTCACAAAAGCCACAGCGTTTTTCTGTTTAATTATAGAATTAAAATACTTTCAAAAAATTATTTAGCAGCTAGATAATAAATGTCAATCCATTGGCAGATTTAAAAGTTACTCCTTATTTGAGTTACAATGAAATCTAAATCACTACAAGGTTCCTGTGAATCCTCTGAATTTGTAACAGGATTAAAAATGTTAATCCCAGTGCTACAAATGGGGATTCTGATTGGTATAATTGAACATATCTACATGTGATTCCTTTGAGTTAAAGAGAAAGAGCTGACAATGGGAGAAGTCAAAAGTCTCTAGAAACAGGTTTTTTCTTTTCTACCCACATGTATCAAAAACCCGTGCTGATAGTCAACTCTGGTAAGTCCCCCCCAGTTGCCAGTAAACCACCCCAATAATTTCCTTCTTACAAAAGCTTTGTACCTTCAGATGGGCTTTCACCTAAAAATCACGGAATGTGCTGAATTTGAAGGGACCCACCAGGATCCTCAAGCCCAACTCCTGGCCCTGCACAGGATCATCCCCAAGAGTCACATTGTGTGCCCCAAAAATATTGTCCAAACACTTCTTGAACTGACTGAGAAGCCTCCGGAAAAATATGTTTCTATTGAAATATGTGGAAGAGGACTCTGGTCCTTGAAAATGAGGGAAATTCACGATTTACAAAGTTTTCTTCTAAAGTAGTACTGGATCCACAGAAAGAAAATCACACTGAGCCCCAGCTAAAAGTCTTAACCAGGTTGAACTATAAAAATTTCAACACTGTTTGGTGCTGAAGGGAACCACTCTTTCCTACCGCAGAGAAATCCTGTGACCTTATTACACCATCATAAAATGACTCAGCTCCTTGCTGGCTTTAAAGAGGTTGGCAATTCATACATGACAAAAACAAACAATAATGTCCTACCCCACTGCCTTGGAAACAAAGTCAAGATCTCTGGGAAGCTGCAGGAGATCTCTATGTTTTTTTTCAACTTCCTAAAATTGAAGAGAAAAAATGGTTATCTAATACAGGCTGTCAAAGAGCATGGAAGTTTTTCAGCTGGACAACATCAGGACTGAAAACTTAACACTTCAGTTTCGTTCTTATAAACGTAGGGATAAATTTAGTCTTGTTCATTCTTTTTCTCATGTGGGCATCCACAGGGAGTTAAAAAGAAAGGAAAAGACTCATTTTAAGTTCTCAGGCTGACATCCCATGGGCTGCCACAGTGTGCAGGCTGACCTGAGATTTTTGTCTTCATACCACAAAAATAAATTTAATTTGACAGATGCATTGAGATATGTGTCAACACAAGGGAGCAGTTGAAGAAGAGAAAGAAAACAGTAAGCAGACATGTCAAGTGAACTTGAGGAAGGAAACCTAGTGTTATCTCCCTCAATATTACTGTGCATGGATGTCATCTCATCTGCACAGAGAGCTGTGGAGAAATTTTCATGGTATTTCCAGCACAGAGGCTTACCCTCCAGGTACCTGTAGTGGGGTATTACAGAGGTAAAAGCCTCTTAGCTTCTGGGGAATTAATATTTGAGAATAATGCACACAAGATTAATTTCTCAGTTTTGTTGTACCTCCAAAATATGGTGAAGCAGAGTAATGTTGTTTTGGTTTGCTTTTGTTTCTGTCAGTTTGAGCAAAGCACTAATTTTAAAACCTCCAGCATCTCCAGTATGACGCCCCTGGAAGATACATAAAAAAGTTCCTTCCTTCAGTTTTCAAGTTTTGCATTATTTTCTGTTATCTTTTTAATACAACAAGTAAAGAAATCACTTTACTTACATAATTCAGAAAGTTTCCAACTTTAAGAATCAATTGGCAAAACACTGGCAGTCGGTGACTGGTAAGAATCGCTAAAGAATAAGAAGAGAGACATTTTCAATAAATTAAATTATCTGAAATAGGATTTTCATTAGGTTTGACGGTGATGATAACAAAATTTTCATCCAAGATTATGTCAAGCCATTGTTATGGATTTGGAAAAATACCAATACAGAAATAAATCAGCTGAATGGAAGTCAAATGAATAACTTTCTATTATGATCTTTTCTTTACAAGTAGATGGAAAACTAGTTTTTCCATTAAGTTTGGAGTATTGATGTGTCAACCCTGCAGCAGCTGTATGAAGAAGAATACAAGACCACACACAAGAAAGCATATAAACTTGTGAAAGTCTATAGTCCTCATTCCCAGCACACATTATTCTAGTTAAGAAAAGCAAAGGGCTTTGTGCCTTGTTATCATTGCTAGTGAGAGTGAAGATCAAAAGATGCACATTTTCACAGGAGAATCTGGGGTAAGAGTAAAGTTTTTGGCAGAAATAGAACAGAAACACTGACCCTCACAATGGGAAGGGAGGGGAGCAGGGAAGTCAGGGTGGGACTACAAAGAGCTGTTGATTGCACCCCAATAAAGAGTAACCACAGCACTGACATCAGACATCCAGGTAGAGCCCTGTTTTTTTGTGTAAACATAAAAGTTTTCAGTTTAAATGTTTAACAGGAGATCAGTGACTCTCTGAAACCATTGTATCTTCATGAAGATACGCCTGTATCTTCATGAAGTATGAAGTACTTCAATGAAGTATCTTCAATGAAGAGACATGAGTATCTTCAATGAAGAGACAACTTAAAACTAAAACCAGGGTTAATTTTGGGTGGAGGAGTCTCCTGAAATATTGGTGAACATCATCTGGGATGCCTTTTTCTGGCAGCCACATCAGATTCTGGTACGTCACTGTGTCCTGCTCCACCACAAAGCTAAGCTGCATCAGTGCACACTACAGGAAAAACTGGCATTGATTCATTGTTAAGGACAAAAAAAAAATCTCCTCTGCACACAAAAATGTAACCTATACTCAGACAGGATCTGGCACTGCCATATCCATCTCAGGAGAGACCTTACTGCTGTTGACAAGTCCCTGAAAGGTTGTAGAGAGAGTTTGGCCTCTTCTCCCCGTGACAGGATGAGAGAACTCAAGCTACACCAGGCGAGGTTCAGGTTGGACACCAGGAGGAATTATTCACAGAAAGAGTTGTTAAGCAGTGGAATGAACTGTCCAGGGAGGCAGAGTCACCTTTCCTGAAGGTGTTCAAGAAACAACTTAACACTAAGTGCTAAGGTCAAGTTGATAAGATTTTGATGGGTCAAAGGTTGGACCCAGTGATCTTAGAGATCTTTTCCAACTTAAATGATTCTGTGAACCCTGGAAGCGTTCAAGGCCAGGTTGGGTAGGGCTCTGAGCAAGCTGGTCTAGTGCAAGGTGTTCCTGCCCATGGCAGGAACAGGATCATCTTTAAGGCCCTTTCCAACCCAAACTATTTTGTGATTCTCTGATGAAGGAAATTTCCTTATTTCTCTTCAGAACTCCTACTTCAGAGCAGAACAACACAAACTACATTCTTCAGAATGTATTCTAGGAGCAGGAATTTGCAGAATAATTTTGACGTTTGCTACACATTCAGCAATTAAAAGGTTAATTTTGATTAGATTATAGCATAGGCTACCACTGATGCAAATCAAGTAGAAGAAAGTGGCTGAACCCGGGCACTGGTGCCGCACTGATGTACTTACTTTCACAGGCTGTCCTGACGGCTTGTGCTTTTGGCCACAGACACTCCAGCAGAATTTTTGTTTCCTCACAAATCAGCATACATTCAATCCTCAACTGGTAGCTAAAAAGAGATCAGTGGAAAAAACCCCAACAAACACCACAAAAAACAAATCCCACGGGCCTGATTAATTGACTTGTGTTCAGCATCATCCATTTTAGGCAAAGCACAGTACCAACATTCTTACGGTCTCCTTAATGCTCTCATATGAGAGCTGGATTATAAATAAATCAAACACAGATATTTCCAAAGATGTCCTAGAAACTATTATCATCTCCTCTTTCAGAAAGCAATGCCAGACTGACATCTGGCAGTGACTACCTTGCATAATGAGGCCATAATTTTTTACAATTCCTGGGCAACACCAGCCAGGATTTTAGTTCTTTTTAACTTCACAAACAAATTTGAAATATTTTGGCAGTGATGTCCTTTAATGACATTTATGCTTCATCACAGATTAATATTCTGGTAGTAAAACATTTTCTAAAGTACTTTTAAATCTAGCTAGAAGTCTGAGAAAATGAAAAGCCATATTTTCACCACCACATTTTCAAAAAAGTATCTCTGGTTGTGGCATGGAAACTGATCAGATTTATGGAGGGCTACTGCTATTAATTATAATATATCACCATCTTTTTGTGAGCAGCAGAAAGAGTTCTCTGTGTGCACCTCATTTGACTTGGTAAAAACTGGGGAGGTGGTGAAAGCACAGGCACTGCTGTGATTCACTCTGGGATTTGTGGGCTCTCCAGTGGGTGAACTGGGATCTGTAGCCCAGGGATGGAGTGAATCAGCAGCCTGGTGACAGGATTCAGTCTGCAGCTTCATGTCACACAGGAATAGCTGTTCAACAGTCAAGGGTTTTTTCATTCCAAGGTTATTTTAACTGTAGTTTGCCAAAGGTGTCTGAAAGTCTCTCTGGCCTTTGGGAAGGAAAAAAATAATTCTTATACAGGGACTACAAATAGCAGTCAGATGATTTATCCTGAAGACTGGATGTCAGGAACATCCCTCTAGCACAAGAAACAGGGGCCTTAATTTTTATGGACAAGTCTTGTAAGAACCACACTCATGGAAAGAGACAAGGAAGATCTTGCTTACCTGGGAACTTCCAAAAGATGGAGATAAAACTGATCTGCATTTGCCAGCTGTGATTTTTCTTTTTTGCATGATTTTAGGCTATTTATCTAGCAGGGAATAAAAGACCAAAATAATCACACATTTTAATTTACCAGGGAAAATAAGCACACAAACATTTCTGGTGCCATTTTCTTCTTACAGGCATGAAACTTGCTTTTCTGAATTTGCTGTGTGCGTAGGCAATGGGAATAAAGTAGATGAACAATAAATTCTACATATGAACTGGTTTGAAAGGGCAAACATGTAGATTTTATTTTGACTGGAAGTCCTTTGCCTTTGTACAGCATCTCCTAGGATGAATTCCTGACCTGTAGGCAGAGATTCTGGAAGCTATAATGCACAGGCATCCAGAAACCCTTTAAAAAGATGGGTCCCTTCCCTTACTCCTTTTTAAAACTTGTTCTGAAAGGCTCTCTATTCACCTAGGTCTACAAATCCCACTGTGCTTCATCCACTTAATTAAAATAACAGGATAGAGAGTAGCACTTTTTCTACACCTGTGCAGAGTTTCCCAACATGTTCTTGCTCAACCTTTGTGTGAAGAGGTCAGAGTGTTGCTGGGATGGACTTCCCACCACCCTGCCTTGGAATTTCATTGACCTAGATGCAGCAGAAGGATGTGGGATCCAGTCATAGCTTCTTGCTTTAGCAGTGCAAGTGTTTCAGGCTGAGCACACAATACACTGATCTGCACCAGAATGACACGTTAATAGATACCTCCTGGTTTTCAGGCAGCAGTTTAAGTAGCTGTCTCAGCACCTCAGCATCCAGCTTGGTTCTATCCCCTTTCTGAATCATGGCAGCAATCTCTTCATTGGAGCTGCAAGGAAAGAAATTATGTGGAGCACTGGGGGAGTAACATGGCAAAAAAGACCTCAGTCTCTCTGCTGGCACTCCAGGAGCAACTGAAGTAACTCATACTGTGCTTGTCTCCCATTACAGTTTGGATCATAGTCCTCAAACTTACAGTGGAGATATGAAATTCCAAAGGTTTTTTCTTTTAAGCCTAAAGCAATATTACTTATAATTTAGGTGTGATTTTTGACCTTTGTTCATATTTACATAGCAAACCCCAAAGCTCTGCTTTTACTGTAGGTGTCCAGTGTCACTGAGAAAGTATTTACATTTGAATTCCCCCACAATCTGCAGCAAAGACAAGGATAAAACCAATGGCTCACAGAAGGTTTTAGCTCAAATCCTTGCCTGAAACTTTGGCAAGCAACATGTGTTTGAAATGCTTCCAGATTGCTGTGGTTTGAGCTCTGGAGAGCTGGGGTCCCTCGGCCACCAGTGCTAACAGAGGCTCCAGAGCAGCCTCAGCCCTCACAAGTGCAGTGGGACTCAGCTCTTTGATCCCAGCTGCTCCCAGGAGAGCTCCACCACTGCCCAGGGAATCAGACAGGAAGAGGAAATAGCATCTGCATTAGGCTATGCACCATTCTCCCCCACGGAGAAGCAGTTTATAATGGAAAAAGAAGAATAATAACTAAAAACATCCCTCTGACTCGTTCTGATTTATTCTTAATGAAAAGGGATTTCTTGGCTGAGTTTCCTCTTGAAACTCTTTTAACATGGGCCATGACACAAAGGGCAGAGGGAGAGCAGAACATCCGTCATCATCCTGCCATAGTTTCAGGGAACCTCAGAGTAAAGATATTTTCCCAAAAACTAGTACAAATTCCTTTCCTCCCCCACCCCTCCATGAGGCCTGTAACTTGGTAAATTTCCATTTGCTTAATTATTCAAACTGTTTCCTATTTATAGAAAAACTGCACATAAAAACTATGTATGATTTTGGATCTGAACCCCTGGAAATGCCTCTTTAAAGCAATGAAGTGAGTTGAAACTTCCATTCAACAATCTTCACTAACAGTTCCTGCCATAATTTTATATTTATGACAATAATACCAAAGAAAAACATATTTCTACATAACTTTACTGTTATTTATGAACATTGTCTCTTTAGGGATCTGTAGTCCATTCTAGATTTAACACCAGCTTGAAAAATGCTATTAATTGTCTGAAAAGAGACTGTCACCTATCATGATTTAAAAAAAAGGGGAAAAGTTGACTTCTTGTTAAAGAAAGCGAATACTTGCAAAGTATTTCTGCTAAATTAATTTCATTTAATATCTGAATAAACACATAGACACATAAAATCAGTAATTCAGTTATTCTCCAAATCTTACCACTTAAATTGCTTCAGAAATATACTCAGAAGGAGGCTTTTCTTTGGACCTATGAATGTGATCTGTAAGAAAAAAAATCAGTCAGCTAGAAATACATTTAGCTTGGATTTATCAGATTTTCTAGAGGTTTTGTTTGTTTATTGGTTGAGATTCATTCTTTTTTGCTAATAATATAATCAATAACCTTCATAGATCAAATCCCAATGACAATAATACAGCAATTAGATATGTTTTAGAAAGAGGCAAAGGCAGAGAGAAGGAAATTTATTTGCTTATTCCTGTTTATAATTCATATTGAAATTCCCATGTCCTCCCTGCCTCAGATGAAGACCTATCCCCCAGCAGAGTTACTTCAGCTTGTTTCATAAACCTCCCCTGTGTTTTTTTTAAGGCAGCCTCAGGTAGTGAGGCTCAAAATATTTCAAACTTTCTTGTTATAAATGATTGACATCAATAAAGAATTAATAAGCTTTTCACTTCCAAGAACTTTGCTATTTTCTACAAAAAGTGGGCAGTCCAAATACCTCGTTTGTTTTCTTTATTTTTGGTCCCGGTTTCTCTGTAGGGATCCTTGATGGGACAGAGAAAAGAAGCTCCAAGCTTGCATAGTCAGGTTCCACAAGCTCCTTGCTGCTGCTTGGCATCACAGCCCATATGGAGTGGCTTTCTGCAAGAGAATTAAAGCTCAAGATGGACCAGAGAGGTTGAGGAGCACTTTCAAGGCAATGTGATTTGTAAAAGGGAAAACACTTCTAAGGATGAATGAAATATGATGTTCATTAGCCCTGGACAAATGTGCATTATTTAAGAGTGACAGCTCCCACAGAGAGCATCCCAAAGGTTTGAAGCCTAATTAAACCTGGAAGATTATTGCCACATTCAATTCACTGAGCTGAAGGCAGCAGATGAACTTAATGGGCTGCTCCAAATTGTTTTTGCTATTGCTGACCAGCTACACATTGGAGGATTGTGGTACCAAAAGAGGGGACGTTGCATCCAATTAGGTAAACATCTTTTTTTGCAAGAGATAAAGACTCCCAAGCCCAACATTATTACCAGAATCTTTGGGGCCTATCCAAAAAACAGACAGAACTTCCAAACATGATCTTGTGCACCACGGGAACCTTTAAGACAGGATCTCACCTCCTTTTGCTTTAGGAGAGATTGCAACAGTGACACTGAATGCATTGGGGATGAATCTCAGTTTGTGTCTCTGCACAAGAAAGTGGTCCATGGCTCAGTTTTTTTTTACATCTGTGTTTATATATTTTATCATAGCAGCAAGTTCTTGCCCCTTATGACCCCTTGTCCTGGAGATAAGCAAGGAAGAACAACCGAGATCTGTGTTGTGTGCACTGAACATTAAAAACTGCAGCAAAACTGGAGATGTGTTTCCAGCCTCTTTACTGGAAGTTGAACAAGACCTTCAAGCCTTTTGCACATGCTAACCACAGACTCTGAGGGTTAGTTTGTGTGTGTGTGTGTGAATCACCACACAAATCACATGCCTGTGGTCAGTATGAAATGAAATTGGGGCTACCCTGAGGGTACACATTCCCCAGCCCTACTGACAAGAGTTTTCAGCCTCAGATCTTGGCTGATGCACCTTTTGGCTGCACAAGAACATAAAAAGCAAAGTAAAACCATCAGCTGAGAGTTTACTCACTAATGATGCACCAGAAATTCATTAAGAAGAAACACAGAACATGACCATTTAAAAGACATTTCCACTCCACACACTCAGAGCATTTTGCAAACCTTTATCTGTGCAGACTCACAACATCCCTTTAACAAATAACAGAGATTGAGAGGTTAAGAGAAGGTAACTTTAGCAGCCACAGAGCCTCAGCCCAGAGCTCCCCCCAAACTACTATTTCCTCCACTAATTGGCAGAGGACTGCCTTTCCATATTCATTTTGTGATTATGGTTGAGAGCAAGCAATGGGACCACATGTGTGACCTGACTTATGAGTGAAGGTTTATTCCCCTGACATCAGTGCTTTCCTTTGGCTGCACAGTGCACAAACCCATCAGCCCAGTGTCACAAACAAGCACGTACGTCTCACCACATCAGAGGGGAGCTTCTGCCAGTGGAGCAGCTTCATCCTCAGTGTTGGTGTCTTCCTATCGTGGGGCTGCTCCCCACATCCACAGGAAGGATGACTGCACCCAGGATTGCTGCATGGCTGAGGAGATGGGAGTGATGGGGAATTTATGCCAGGCAGGGAAAGAGGGGGAAGAGGCACCTTGCACCCAGGAAGTAGGGGAGGAGGTGGGGGCAGCTGGGGTAGCAGAGCTGGCATCACAGACTGTTCTTGGGAGGAAGAGGAAACATCTTTCTGGGAAGGTGATGTGCTCCCTGGACAATGCTCTGACTTCCTAGAGAGGCCAGTGGGTGGAGAAAGGCTCAGGTCTTCCCTGGGGTTCTCCTCTTCCAAGTCCATATTAACTTGAGTGCATTTGTTCAGCTTTGGAACAGATCTTCTAAGCACTGTTTTGTGGTGATTTGAGCAGTGCATGCTTGATAGCAGGCTCTCCGTGGCTTGCCCTGGTCCCATTTTCCTGCTGTACAAGACAACAAGGTGGATGCACGGATTAGCAAAGTTCCTCACAACTGCTCTCTACTTCTCCAGAAATAACAGTGGCCTTCACATCAAGGTAAGCAACAGGAATATTTCTAACTGCTTTACAAGTGACACTTCATAGCAGTTTCACCTTGGCGAGTGGGGAGCAAGGCAGTCCTTCTGGCCATAAGGCTCATGTTTGACTTCTCTTGATCCTTCTACATTCTTGTTATAATACATAAAAACAGACAGAGCAAATGCTAACAGCATAATAAACGCTTACCTGGTTGTTTTTTTCCCTGTTGACAGCTGTTTGGGGGGATGAATGAAGAGGTGAAGAGATGCCTCCTGGAGAATTTACTGCAGTTGCTCTATAGAGGGGACATCTCAAACAGCAGGGACACAGTCAGCCCTGAAAAACCAGGTTGCCACAATTTACCTTAAGTGCAGAAGGGTGCTGGGGATTTAAAGAGAAACTCTCAAAATAGCCTAATAAAGTAAACAAGCTACAGCTGAGGAGGAGGATTCAGGATGAGCTGCTTAGGTACTTGTAACTACACATGGAAATTACTTATAAGCATTTCAGTGAATAAGATTATCTTTCCTATTTTGCCCTTAAACCAAATTTTATTCTAGGGAAAATATATTTGTCTTGAGACTATACAGTTTCTCTCAGAGCTTCCTGCAAAAGACTGCAGAAATCCCATACATAGATATCTTGTCTGTATGCCCAGTTTTAAACGTGGAGACAGTCCTACCAAAGTTAGTGGAGCACTTGCTGGCTCAGGACTTTGCTTTGTTTGCTTGACTGAGCAAACCTTTGCAAACAATTGCATTTCTTGTGGAGGAGCAGGGTCCTGGGACACTTAATCTCAGTAGCTGGAGCTGCTGTGTGATTTCTCTGTTTATAACCTCTACAGCAATGATCATCACAAATGGCAGGAGCAGAACATGTTAAAAGGGGAGCAGTGAGCAAGCTATCAGTGCTGCAGAAATGACACAGTAGGTGCACCATTTTTAGGGACTGTATGTAGGCAGAAACAAAGCCCCCTGTCATCCCATTCTTGAGCAAAACACACATTAATAGCATCAGCAGTCTTAACTAGGTGTGGACTTTCATTTCCAGTGCAGCATGAGAGATTATTTTTGGTACATTCACCACATTTTATTCTCAAAGAGCTAGGTTAATACCTATGAATGATGATACATTATCATGGATCATAATACTTATGAACCATTTTCCTCCTGACACAGCAATTTGGGGCAGTTACTAACACAGAGAAAACTTATTAAGGGAGCTGCATCAAAACCTGCCATTGATGCATCTCTAGTCCATAGTATACCTGTAAAGCATCTCCTATAATTTGGAACAGTTTATCTTTGAAACCTAGCAGCTCATAGTGATGACAGTCTCCAGCTCTTACAGCCACTGGAAAATTGTGAGCCAATGCATCTAAGGCAAAAGAAAGCAATAAAATTTTGATATATTTTGTCAGTCTTAATTTAGTAAAAATAGCCTACATTAGAAACATTAAATGTTAAATCAGCCAGTAAATAATATTTGATTTACATACTAAATGGTACCAGTTAAAATAACTATGTCAAAGGCCTATAATAGAAAATTAATATTAACCACATTTCCAGTTTACTTGAATTAATTTGTTGTTGGTTTCCATATTTCTTTTTGCACAAATAAGCAGTTTCCCCAAAGGTAAAGCAGGCTTACATTTAATTTAAGTAAACAACTCAATGTATCCCCTTTAGGACTTCACAATCTTCGAGGTAAACTTGTACATATGTCTGTAATTACCCTAACAGGACAAGTGAAGGATTCAGCCCTATGAAAAAACCTAATGAGAAATGAGAAAGCCTAATGAGAAATAAGCCACTTTTTGCTAGAAGTATTAGGGGTAAAATGAGCTGATTAAATAAAATCTTATTAGAAATGCTCATGTTAAAATTCTGCTGCTTGTTTATTTTAATTAAGCTATAGGGAGAATCAGCAAGACTATTAATTAGGAAGCTCTTTTAATCAGAGTGCTCATCTAAATTGCTACAGGGTTTGTGTAAAGAAAAGTCTTATTTTTAAAAATCCTACTAACAAGTCGTACTATACAAGAAACAGCTAATATGCTTTGAATGATAAATAGGCTTATAATAATGTATCTCCAAAGATTATGCTTTAGAGACTAAGTAAAAAACCCCATGCTTTTAAAGATATTAAAGCCTTGGTTTAACTTCAAGGCAGCTGTAACTTACATCGCTGAAAATGTTCAAATGAGCTTGTGGGTATATATTAAAAAGAAATCTCTGTGTGAAATTTCCCCTCAGAAAGTGCAGCCTCCTGTCCCTGGTGAATACAGACATAAATAAACACAAATCTCAGTGCAGCCAGACAAGCACTTGCACTGGCACCACTTAGGCAGGGCAGGGGACAGAGATTGACTCTATACACCAGCCCAGTTCTGATGATCCTGTTGAATCAGTTAACTTGCAATTAACTGTGGAGCTGTTTTCAGTGCTCTACTACTCCACCTTTTGTTTTATGGGGAAAGCTGATGATGCTTGAGGACCACAACAATACAGACTTTCACTTCCACTTTTTATCTGACTACTGACATGCTAAAAATAGGCACACATCTCATTAGCCTTGAAAGAGAAGCTGTATTTTGACAACACAGAGTTTAGAATTTTAAGTCAGATTAAAAAAAAAAAATCTTACCTCTGCAATTTGGATAATGTAAACACTCCAAATTTTTCACTGCTTGTGTTGCTATAGGGCTGATGTGGGGCTACCTTGTTTTGTAAAACTTGATTTTCTTTGTAATGGGAATTTCCTTCATTGGTCACTACTATACTATAAATAGGGGGTTCAATGAATGTTTGAGAAGGCCTGATATTCCCCCTTGTGTGCTATAAATACCTAAAAGATTTCTCTTGAGGGCAAAGTTGTTTAAAAACGGTACCCACACACATTCAAGGTAACCACCAAAAGTGTAAGCACAGAGTCAAGACCTGCAGTGAAAGATAGTTTTGAGGACATGAAGATGTATTTCTTACCAAATGGCTGGAGTTGAGCAGCAGGAGGTACAACCCAACTGGGGACAGGGTTAGTCACTTGTTTATGCAGACAGCTGCTTCCTAACCAGAACAAAGCTGTTGTTCATTAGCTCCCAATGGGCTCCACTTGCTCTGCTTTGGATTCAGGCACTGACTTGCATTAAGATGCTCCTGGTGTAATATTGCTCACTGTTGACTTTGCAACTTGTGTAATTTATTCATGATGATTATGATTCTTATAAGGATGAAAATAAGAAGTAGGAGAAAATAGAAATCTTAATCCTTTCTTGCACAAGGAATCTTCTCACTGTAAGATTCACTCTTTTCCTTTCAGATAAATTCCTAGGGGTTCTGGAAGTTTTTTCTGCAACCTAGGGTCAGAGAGGCCTTTGGGGAATAGTAATTCCTTGTAACTTCCCCTCTTCCTTTTGTTTTGATTCTAGTATGTTTGCAAACAGTAAAGAGAAAAAGGGAATTTTCTTTTTCTTATTGCTAACAATATTTCTCTTGTGGCATTTTTCATCAGTGTTTGTCAAAGTGTTTCAAATGAAGCCATTACCCCCATTTTAGAGATGGGGAAACTGAGGCACAGGTTTTGTGCTTGCCCACAGCCTCTTAGGAAGCCAGTGGCAGAAAATGAGTAATCTCAGTAGCCAGAGTTGCTGGCATTTCATTTCAGGGCTCTGTCTGTCAAAACCCTCTTTAGTCTTTGCAGTGCACCTCTCATTAGGATCCAGCTAATCCTGTGCCTCCATTTCCTCTTGGAAGCTGTTGGAAACTGGAAGCAGTTGGAAAACGTTGGAAGCAAAGTGAAAGCTTTCACTTTTCACTCTGGAACTGCCCCAGCTGCTGGCAGGAATGTGGCTGTGAAGTATGTGTGCTTAAAGCCTGTGGACTCTGCCCTAGGGATGGAGTTAATGAAAAAGTCCTCTAAGGGAGCTGGCTCCACTTTTTGGCAGCTGGTGGTAAGGCAGGAACCTTGGGATGTGCTGCAGAAGGAGCCTGGGCCAGCACAGCAGCTGTGGGTGGCAGATGTTTGGAGGCACTGCTGCTAAGACCACTTTGCTGGTCTCTGTGCCCTGCAGCAGTGATGAGTCCAAGGAACCATGGAAAGGGGTCTGTAGAGTACAGGGACAGACTCTGAGGAGCAGAAGGCTGGGAGAAGATGTGTTGTAGGATCAGCAGAGCAATTCGTAGAGAATAGGGATGAAGTCTTCCAAATTGAAAGAAATGTTAACAGTTACTTCAACTGGGCCTTGTATAGCTAAAGGGATTAAAGACAGGACATAATAGCTTTAATATTTGGATATTTGGTAGGTTTGAGATAGGTCATGGTTTGAAGAGATTGCTGTGCTGGCTCTCATTTGATCTACACACATTTGTGCTATGCTTTGCACCCAGACCTCTGCAGCAGCTGTGTGTGTCACAGAACGTGCCTTATGGAGATCAGGGTCTCTTCTCTGTCCTCTAGACCTCTAGAAAAGTAGGGAAGTTAAAAATATTTGGAGGGAGAAAACCTCCTTTTTGGGTTGTTGTTGCTGGGTCTCTCCAATTCAGGAGGTACTTCAGAAAAACAAACCCTTTGTCTGTGACTCAGGATGGTTTGTAGACTGTTGGTGTGCTGAATGCAGTCACTACCCCTGGGGCATATTCTTCTGCGTATAACACTGGTTCACCAAAGAGAATTAACACACACACCTGAAAGGGTTTCTGGACTCTCATTACTCCTGCCTTTTCTACTCCTCTTGTATCTGCTTTTTGCTGAACAGAGAATCATAAAAACATTGGTTGGGAAAGACCCTGGAAATTGTTTTGTCCAAACTCCCTTTCAGAGGACCATCATCAATGCTCTGGTTTTGTCTAAGTGAGCTGTGAAAATCTGAACAAATGGAGGTGCAAAATATGGCAAAGTGTATAGAAAAACCTCTTGGTCTCAAAGGATGAGTCTGTTGAGGGGATTACAGGACCAGATTTCATAGACATGTTACCCTTTTTGCCTGTGCTGATTCTGCTCTGGGAATTGTGTGCTATTGAGGGGATTACAGGACCAGTTACCCTTTTTGCCTGTGCTGATTCTGCTTCTCCTCTTTCTTCATCTATTCTGACTGATGGATTTGGTCATTAATTATCACTAATTCATGACTAGGTTATGCTGTATGAAGCCACATAAGTGCCAGACAAACACATCAACTTCTGCATGCCCTGAGCAGGGCAAACCAACCATAACCATAATAATGTAGGTGTCATCAGCAAAGACTGCTGATCTTAGAAAAAACCTACTTTGACAGGCTGGGAGTGTATCTAAACTGACTTGATAGGAGCTGACTGCCACAGGGTGATTTTTGTCTTCTGACTTTGAGTAATGTAAGCTGAGCCTGCCTAAAGTCTCCATTAGGGAAGCACAGGGCTCCTGCTAATTCCTACAGACACCTGGCTCTGTGCGAATTGTCACACACAGCTCTGGCAGGAGTTGTTTATGCTGCAGCAAAGAGAGCATTAGAGAGTTCCTAATGTGAATTAAGTGCTAGCACAGCACGGATGAAGGGGTGAGTTACTCACAGAGCTGTCTGAATATGTTGATTAACTTGCAGTGATCAATTTCTCCCCTGGTATTTAAGGTCTAGTACCTGCTCTGTACTAAGGAATTGGAAACATTTTTCTCTACTATGGACCTCATTTCTGTTGCAAATCCTGCAAATCATGTGGTTATTTTGCAAGATTGACACCATGCAGTAATTGCAAACATCTAGAGAGGTCCTGTCACTATCACTACCCCATTTTTAACCCTCTGTGGTCACACTTCTAGTAATGGGAAAGCTGTTTATCATATCCTGTCCAGTTTTGATTGTGAGGTGACCAAACAAAATGTGGTTTCTGATGGAGTTGGATCATGACTGTATTTACTTTCAGACACATTATGGGAACATGACCCCATGACTAACATGTTCACCCATATTTCATGGCCATGACTGTTACCACACAGACAGAATGAGCCAGGGTTCCTACAGGACTGATGTTTAGCTTTGGTAGGCTTGCATGTTGTACGTGTTTGATCACTGTGTACAAGAAATATGAAGCCCTAGATCCAGGCTTTACATTTAGAAGGAATGGAAACTGGTTAATTTTCCTAAAACAGGCTTATGCATTTTTCTTTTATTTCAATTTCTTCTGCCTCTTTCTAACTGGAACAGAAGGCATTTCTCAGCCCCCTTGTCTGTACGGAATGTAGAAGAGGACCAAATGATACACTCAGCCCAAGAGATACTGGAATAGCTTTGAGATGTCAGCCATGCTCCAAGTAGAGTGCAAATCTGTGGTGGTGCTCACGAACTAGATACAGCTTCATTTATATCTCTCCTCTTTTCATAGAATCATTAACATTGGAGAAGGACCTCCAAGAACATCAGGTCCAACCTTTGACCAAACACCACTGTGCCAACTAAACTGCAGCACTAAGTGTCACATCAAGTAGTTCCTTGAACATTTTTAGGGATGGTGAGATGTCATGTAGAGAGAAAATTAGGAAGGCAAAAGTTCAGCTAGAGCTCAATCTGGCCACTGCTGTTAAAGATGATAAAAATGTTGTTATAAATATACTGATAACAAGAGGGACAAGGAAAATCTCCATCATTTATGGGATGTGGAGGGGAACATTATCCCCAAATGAGGAAAAGGTCTTTGCCTCAGTCTTTAACAGTAAGACTGGTTATCCTCAGGGCAACCAGCCCCCTGAGCTGGCAGACAGGGACAGAGAGCAGCATAGGTCCCCCACAATCCAGGAGGAAATGGTCAGGCACCCACTGTGCCATTTAGGCACTCCCAAATCCATGGGGCTGGATGGGATCCACCCAAGGGTTCTGAGGGAACTGGCAGAAGAGCAAAACAATTGGTAATTATTACTAAGCATATATGACAATTATGCTTAGGTGTTTTATATACTATGTGGAAAATAAAGGACTTCAATGGATGTATTCTCATTAATTATAGATTTTTTCCCATCCCCACCAGAGAAAGGAAACTCACCAAGTGTTTATTTTTATTCTAAACTTTGAAATATTTTCAGTATTGGAAAAAAACCAAAAACCCAACCAAAACGTCCCAAAACCTAACCCTGAAAATCCATCTCATTAAGCATATCTGATTTTGGATGTGAAATATTTGGAAAAGATTTCTGCTGATTTCTCCTGTACTTTCATTTTATCATATAGCTAATGCTTGATTACAGAATATGCATTTATTTGGCAGCAAGAAGCTTGTGGTGGTCACAGCCTGGTTTACATACCAGATTCTGTGTGCAGTTGCTGAAATACACCACAAGAATTCTATTTTGAGGTCTGTACTCATGGTTGACTTAAAAGACCAAAGCCCTGTTGAATTGGCCATTATATTCTTTTCATCAACAATTTATTGTTATTAACAATTAATTTGGTCTTGCAACCACTGAAAAATCTTCAGGGTCATGAGCTTTATTTCAAACTCATAAATGGAACAAAACTGCACATTCCAGTTGAATTTCAGTCTTTGACCTGCTCTGATTCCTTTCTTCTTTCTTCTGAAATAATCACTGTAATGGAAGCAGAGCTGCTCTGGAGCAATAAATTATAAATGTTGTGCTTGAGGCTGCTGATTAGGATGTGATTGAATAGATAATTTACAGATGACTATTGAACAAAGAGCCTCTGGTGGCTTAAAATAACCCATTTCTTTGTAAACTCTTGAAAGCAGGGGAAAGATAATGCCAAAACCCCTCTCTTCTAAGGCCAAGGTAAGCACACAGAGTAATAAAAACTCTGGCTGTGGCAATGAGCTGCTCCCTCTGGGTGAAATGAGGGAAGCTGAAAGACCCAGATGGAGAAATGGACACATGCTGCAGTATCTGAAGTGAGCAGCCAGTGGGACATCAACAGAAAGGTTCCCTAGGTAACACCCAGAGAACCTGTTTGTTCTCCACTCCTGCATCTCCAAATGATGTTCCTATTGATCAAACAGTGAGGTGGTGAGGAGGAGGATGGCTGTGCACTGCTAGCCTGGGCTGCAGGCTCTTCTGGAGACACAGAGCTGGCAGAATGTTTTTAATACTCAGATTTTTGCAGCCTGGAGTCTAATCTGAGAGCAGCAGAGCTAGATTGAGGAGTAAAAATATGGTGCTTGGGTGATGTGCTCTGAGACTGGAAAAGAGGGGAAAAAAGGGGAGTTACCTGTAGATGTGCTAGAGACAGATCTGCAAATCAAACCTGGGTGACATAGTTCTCCAAGGGAATGCTGGGGGTATCCCTGCTTCTGCCAGCAGGAATGAGTTTTCTGTTGCAGCAGGGCCGTGCTACTCTGCAGTGTGCCCTGCACTGAACATGCCCATGTGTCTGCTCTCAACTCACCTCTGCTTCTGTTGACCAGTTCTCAATATGCTCATAGTGATGCCTTGGTTAAAGCAAACCAGTGATTTAATTCTTGGTTTCACTTCTAGTTTTCAGTATAACAAGGACTATACAAGTCCTATTAAGCACAGCAAAATAAGCTTTAGCCTGCACATTAGTTTAGCCACAGTGAGTTACCATATAAATGAACAGTTCTGAAATGTACCCAGCTCTTGCACTGGATTTATGTTTCAGCACATATCACACCACAGATTCAACAAACATAGATCATTTTAAATGGACAGCTATGTACAAAATTATTATACAGTGTTATTACAAAACTTGAGAAATAAAGCTCTGAATTTTGAAAACACAGTACTGCACAGTCCCAGTTTTAAAGCCAAAGTTACATGATTCCACACGTTCTGCAGCTTGGACACAGACTCTCAAGTACAAGTAGCTGACAATGGAAGTCAAACCCAGAGATTCACTACAGGATAAGCTGAAAATGTGTCCAACAGAACACTCTGGAAAACCTCTTCCTGTTGCTTTAGTAAGAGAAGCCAGGCCCCTGGTTCTCCCAAAGCTGATGGATGCACCAGCGGCTATGACAAGACTGCTTAAGACTACTGATGCACTTCAATTGCACATAAGCATCATGTAGGAACCAGACACTGTTTATATGGCCATATGCTTAGTAAAATACATACTTTAACTTGTTTTTCCCCTGTAACCAATCTCTCTTGCTTTAAGCAATTGAGAGTAAAAATACATTTGTCTAATCTGGGTCTTGGACCTGGTCCAATATAAGTCATCAGTGGGCAATGAGAAGAGGGACTTAACACACCTCCACCTGTGATGGTACAGCCACTGCTTAATTTATACCCTTAATTTAATTGAGGCACTACTGTTTTTAACACTTCTTCAAGGGCTAAACACTGCAGTCTGTTCTTGGGCCACACTCAGCTGTCATTTCAAGAGGAGTTTGGCCTAAGAGCAGGTTTTAAGACTTGGCTTCCAGGACAGTGGATGACAGGTCTGAGCCTTTCACCACCACTATGCACAGAACCACCCCCTGCCCCCACAGGTGCCCAGTGCAAGGCACAGGCTGAGGGGTCCAAAGTCTCTGGGGAGGCTCTTTAGGTCCTGGGGAGGGGAGTGAAAGTGCATGAGGAGAGGCTGTGCATCTTCATGGGGCAGAAATTTCCATGGTGGCATTTCAATGATGCAGAATCTGGAGTCTCAGAAGCCGGCAGCACTCCAGGGACACATGAGAGCTTCTCTCATACCTTCTGCCTTGCCATGACACCTGCAGAAAGAGAGGAAAATGCAAATTATTTGCAACTATGAACAAAAGTGGTGGTTTTGCATGCATGTGTATCTAATGGTTGAGGTGCTGCTTGGGAAATCAGTTTCATCTGTTTCTCAGATAACCTAAAAACAGGTGGTTTGATGTACTTAATAAAAACTTCATGTTTCCAGAACCAATCTTGATGCTCCAGAGTTTGGGCAACTGTGCTTTTAAGTTTAGTCCAATAACATATATCCTTCTAGGTATTAAATTGCTGAGGTAAATAAATCTAGAGAATTTAGCAGGACTGTCAGAAGGATGGAGCAGCACACTGTAGCCTGTCTCACTCCATAACTGAATCAAATACCATTTCTGAAGGCAGACATGAAGGCAAAGGGCTAGCAGGAAGACGAGCATTAGATTGATAACATTCTCACAGTCTATTTAAAAACTGCCACAGACAATACTGGGTCTGCAGAAGGGAAGGTGAATCATCTGTCCCTCAAGAATTAAAGGAAAACCTGGACTCCAAATCCCTTCTGTGTCTTTGCAGGGGAAAGCTGATGTGCCACTGTGCAGGTTATAGCTGCCCTTCTGCCTTTTCCCTCCCTCCTTGCCAAGCTGTGGTCTCTGAGCTGGTCTGTGCTCCTGGTTTGGTTTTCCTTTTGTTTTCTAGGGAATAAATCAAGTAGATTTGTGAGAAAGGAAATTGCTAAAGCCCAGTTTCTCATGAACTTGTGCTTTCAAGGCTTTTCTTCCCCCAACCATTCCAAGTGACATACAGAGGGGAGGAAAAGGGGAGCTGCACAAACAGGCGTGAGTATTTGTCTGCAGCAATTCTCTAGGGTTTAAGGCAGGCACACTCAAAGAGCAGCTCCCTTGAGTTCAGGTATTTGTACAGTCTCTCCTCTCTTTTACTGTCATCTTTATAAAATGATTCTTTAAGCTGTTTCTGGACATGGTTGGAAATGAGTTGAGATGTTACCAGGGTGCACACCAACAGTGTGACCACCAGTGCCTTGATTCCAGAGGAAAAACAGCTAAACCATTTCTTTCAAGAACATGAAGATAATGTGGAATACCACTCTTTAGATGTAAAAGCTGACATTTAAAGACATTATTACAGAAATTGCTGCATAACAAGATGTGGTCAAGGTGAGGCCAGAACTCAGTAGCTGATTACAGTCTTTTACTGCTCTGAATATTACCACAGAGTTCCTGCCCTCTGCTGCTGTTAGGGAAGCTCTAAAAACTCGTAAGTGGTTGGAGTCTTGATCTCTGCAGCTAGATCTGCACAAGAAGGAAGAAGATTTCTGCGGCTTCACTGAGACAAATTAACTTCTATATCAGCAAATCCACCAGAGAAAGAAATATCCTGTACCAAAAGAGAACTAGTGGGGACCTGAACATACCATATATGCTTGGGACAAAACATAAAATAAAACAAAAATCAGGTGGAAGATCCTAGGAAAAAATATTGATTGCTAACACTCTAGGCTTGCTGAATCTGTCTTATCAAGAAGTTCTGTCTTATCTGTGTCATCAAGACAGGAGCTGTATTTGGGAGAGGAAACTGTCTGGCAGGAGACTAAGACAAGCAAATGGGTTTTTGCTTCTGCTGCCCTTGCTGCATGACATACAGAAGAAGAGGAAAAAGAGAAGTGCAGGTTTCGAGGTGCTGCCCTCCTGGCATCAAAGCCCAGGTGGGCTCTGCTGGTGCAATGCCAGGCACTGAATTCCAAGGATGCAGTGAAACTCCTGCCTGACTTCATAAAGGTACTGTATGTCCTTGCATTTGTCTGTGCTGCATTCCTATGTCTTCCTAGGAAAAACCAAAACTGTGTTTCATATATTTTTTTTCAAATATGACTTTTTTTTAAGCCTGTATGCTTAAAAAAAATTTAGAGTTAAGCTTAACTCATGGTTAGCTGCCCTTCCAATGCAGCATGTCCACTGGTCCTGGTGCTTCTCACCTATGCTCCATTGCTACTATTTTCTGTTCCTGCAGGAAATCTTCCTTAGATTTTTAAACCAACAGAGCTACTTCCACTTCATGTACTCCTATGGTACTGCAAGAAAAGGGCCAAAAGGAGGGCAGGAGTAGTGAGGACTGGAACTACCCAAAGTATATTCCATTTTCTCTTGCTAGCAGTGATGCTCCAGGTGCAGGAACAAAATCAGTCCTGTGGGGAAATCCTGCACAGATTCCTCCTGTCTCTGCGCAGGAGCAGGGCTCCCAGCTGGGCTCCCAGCCCCAGGGAACTGGGGATGCTGGACAATAAATACATTCCTTTCAGGAAGCAAGACAAAGAGATTTGATGATATTGATTTAGTTCATAAGAGATGCTCATCAGCATGGAAAGGACAACGCGTAACTATGCAATTTCAGTACAGTGGGTGTTTCAGTTGTTTATTTTTCTTGCTTTTCTTTCCACTTGCTGTAAAAACAGGGGAAGTTTTGCAAATGAAAGTCTTATCCTCGAACTCCTTTTGAGGGGCAACCATATGTTGCCAGGATCAGTGAAGGATGCAGGGATGCACCTCTGGAGTTGAATTTAGCTTTGAGTGGGAGCTGGTATCTTGTCCCAGCTAGTATTTGCCCCTGGGTCCAGTGTTTTATTCCCCTTTCCAGACACCCATATTTAAACAGTGCTACAGAAAGTGGTTACCCACAAGCAAACCAAATGTTCTTTGCTGGAGGTATGTACTGAAATTGCATTTTTACAGTTTTTGAGAAAATAATGTGATCAAAGCAAGGACTTTGTTCATCACATGAAGTCTGATTGTTTGGTTAGAATAATGGCTTTTAATTATCTGCAGGCAGAAGCAGTTTGGCTGCTGCTGACACAGAGGACAAACATGTGGGCTGTGACCCTGTGTCGAATGGAGATCAGCACTGACTCCACTCAACACAAGATCAACACCCTGGAGAGTAAAAATCAGAGTAACAAATTTATTTCACATGTGTTTGTGATTAGACACAAAGACAGAAAGCTTAGGTGATATGCTGAATACTGATTAGGTCTGTGAAGTCCCAGTGCTGTGGTTAGTTCACAAAAAAAAAAATCTTTGTGACTTTACATACCTCATTGTGCCACACAATCTTTTTTTGTTTTATTATCTCCAGTATCAGTCTCAACCTCTGCTTTTGAACAAAAGAGAGACACTAAATATATCTGATCATGGCAAGGCCAGGGTAACAACAGGGAACCGTTTATGATGAAAATACTGTCTAGTAGCAGAGAGCTCCCTAAGAACACAGAATCTTTGAATGGTTTGGGTTGGAAGGGACTTTAAAGATCATCTAGTTCCAACCCTCTTGATGTCATCCCTGGATGCCCAGGGAACCCTGTGGCTTTTCCAGGCTGGGGTTGGTTCTTAAACCAGAAGTCCTCATTTCAGGTGTCAGGAAAACCAGGGCTGGGAGCACAGGATGCTCGCATTGCTGCAGTTTCTGCTCCTCAGGAGAAGCAAGTTCAGGAATCAACATTACAGGAAATCACTTCTCATTTGTGGCTTGTTTTTAACTAGGGGAAAGTGGCATGTTTAGAAATGCAAATTACTACAACCCTGGGGCGTGCTGCATTAAAAGGGTAAATCCCTTTGTGGTAGCTGCTCAACCTATGCTGTCTTTCTCAGCAATGGGTATTCAAACCCTCCTTTCCTTTCTCCTTGAAAGGGAAAAATCAAGCATTGGTAAAAACAGACTTACCCATTTGCCTGCCCATTTGTTTGACCTCAAGATCTTGCAGGAAACAGGCTTTGGAAACTATATTTTAAGTTCTAAAGGGTTACAGACCCATCTGTCTTCCCACGAGGCATCTCCAATTTGGGATTAAGGTACCCACCCAGGGGTGGTAGGGTCTAAAGGACTTGGATACTCTTCCCAGGTTTGGGACTGGCTGAGGACTTTTGGTAAGAAGAGGGGGGCCAGTGTGGCTCCAGGAGCTGAGCTCCCTCCCAGCCCCAGCAGGGCAGCCCAGCTGCAGGATGGATCCTGGGTGGAAGCATCAGCAAGATGCTCTTTTTCAGTGACTGACCTTTTCCCCTCCCTCTGCAGCGATGGTTTGAGGCCCTGATGTTTAGAAGCCACCTAAAGTACCCCTGGGGCAGGTTGTCAGGCAAAGTGCTGTTGCAATGAGGGGAAAAACCAAACAACCCCAAGGCACCATTGATGTTGTTGCTTTTATGTGTTTATAAGTAGTTCAGAGGGGGTGATTGCTGATTAAGTACCAAGTATTAACTGCTCTTAATCACTGCTCTGGAGCCTAATGGAGCTCTTGTTTGCACATAACCATGCCTTGTAGCTGTCTTTAGCATACTTGACAGATGTGCTTATTGCCATTTTTACTGCATATGTGTAATGGGCTTTTGAATTATTGATTCATCATTACTCCGTTATAAACTACTTACATGTGTCACCAGAATGAACTATGCTTGTGTTTTTCTTTTTAAAGCGCTTTCAGGTTTGAAAAATATAATAGCTGCATGAAACAGTGTGACTCTAGGGGCAGAGGGCATGGAGCCTTGAAGTGGAAAGAAACAGGTGTATACAAATATAACAGGAAGGGTCCCACATTTAAGTCAGTCCCCGAGAGCTATTTACAAAATAGGCTACCTGAGTAGCTTTTGCTGTGCCTCTTCTTCTTCTTCCTTTTCCCTGATGGCCTCTGCTTTTCCCTGTCACTGTGAGTTTGCTCTGGGGGAAGTGTTGCTGAGCAAGAGGAGTCAGTGGCTGGCTCCTCTGAGAAGGCCTTGTCTTGAGATGTGTCCAACAGCGAGTCTGTACCGGGGTCTTCATTTTCCTTGGTCATTTCTTTTGACTCTGCCTGCTGGGCATCACTGCAGGGAGCAGGCTGAGCACCCTCTGAGCCATCAGCTGGGCACTCCTTGTCCTGGCCTCCTGGCATGGACCCATTAGTCCAGCTGAGCTGGTCTCTCAGAGTAGAGGCTGAAGTGCTGCTCACAAAGCTTATCCTTGTGCCTATGTCAGCCACAGAGAAGGCAAGGGAGCCACTCTTTGAGCTGGGCTGGAGGATTTCCACGTCGTTTGACTGCTCCATCCCAGGGCCCAGCATGGTCTGACTGGCTCCATCAGCTTCCACCATGCTCTCTGAGGAGCTTTTGGTCTGTGACTCCAGTGGCAGACCTCCTCCAGCACTATTTTCAGAAGCTGAAGCATTTGTAACACCTCCACCTGTCTCCATCGGGGCAGTGGTTGAGGGAGGAGTGCTTTCTGAGGGATGATCATCCTTGTTTTGCTTGGTCTTGTCATCAGTCTGCTTCCCTGCTGCTTGTGGATCCTTCATGCTCTGTCCTTTAAACAGAAAACACAGCATCAGCCACAGCTGCAGTTTTACCAGGAATCAGCCAAGATGCAGCTACCCTGCAGAGGTTACAGCAGCTGCCTGTGGAGGGAGCACTGACCCTAAAGCAGCTTGCAGAGGCAGCACCAGTTTATCCTGCCTGTACCTCCCCTCCTTATACCCATGTGGTCACCCTGGCTGGAGTCCAGGCTCCAGCTCAGCTAAGCCCCTGATTTGTTTTCAGCAGGTGTTAATGTGTCTTTGCTACAAAATGGCTGATTTCCATGGATGCTCCAGGACTTGCAAGGAAGCCTGAAAGTCTACAGAAGAAGAGAGAACCTGTCCTGGACCAGGCTGGACTGTTGGCTTGGCTGTGTGAGGACTTCAAGGCTGCCCATCAGCCAGCCTTAACCTGACCTTGCAGAGCAGGTCTAGGAGAGCCATGGACAGACCAATGTCCTTGGATTTGCCTAACTGCAAATGAGACACGGAGGTCAAGAGACCAAAGAAAAGCTAAACCCATGCTTCCTCACAAGCACCTGAAGGACTTGGGTACTTCTGCAAATAGGGTTTCTTATCTTTTTTTAAAGGGTTTCTTCAGTCTCCCAAGTGCAGATTAAGGTGGGATGCAGCAGTCTCCAAGACAGAAACACACAGTGCTATTGAGACTTGAGAGCATGCAGGTGACTCGTGTGAAGACAAAGCCATGCCCCATCATCAGCACAATGCCATGGCTGACACGTGGGTCAAGCACCTCACAGGGTTTATCAACACAGATGCAGGGCCATGCTGCTCCAAATTCCTGCTAATTTTGGGACAGACCTGGCTAGCAACAACTCAAGGCTCTCTGCTCCTTTTCTCTTTGGCACTGGCTGCAAAACCTTTTTAAATAAAATGCCCCAGACACAAACACAAAGACTTCTCACTGGTGCATGGTTGGCTCAGAAGCAGATGGGAATGAATAGCTGCAGGTACAGTCAGGTGTGTGCCCTTACCAGGCTGGCTTTCCTCTGGGCTCTCTGCAGACAAGGGTTTAGGAACTGCCTCTGCCTCGTGTCTGTTCTTCGTCTTCCTGAGCGTGAACCCCTTCCTGATGTCGGCGAGCAGGGCGTCGATGACACACACCTCCTCCTGCTTCACCAGCCCCTTCTTGACTGGGGAGAGAGATGGGTGTTACAGCTGCCCCCGAGACAGGCCAGGAGCACACTGCATAGTGCCACTGCTGGAGGTGGCTCCTGCTGCCCCAGCACAAGCAGCCACCGGGCAGGAGCAAGGCACCTACAGCAGACCTGGGAGCAGCCAGGGCTCCATGATCCCAGAGCAGCCCATCCTGGTGAACACAAGGGATTTGCTCCCAAGTCTTGGTGCTACAGCCTGGCACCAGCTCTGCCTGGACATGTCCCTGGTTGTCCCATGACCGTGAAATATTCCGTTTGTTATCAATGTTGGTGGGAACCCTTTTTTTTTTGAGGAAAAATGATTTTGATTTTTCTTTCCTCTCAGCTTCTTCCAATTACATTTCTGGGACAACTGTGGTGAAGAGAGACTATTCAAGTGTATATGAGGACCTTGGATGGTGGGTAAGTCAAATGTTTCTTTTTAGATTTGGAATTCAAAAGTTATGTTTAGAAACTGGAAAAGTTAACTGAAATATTTAATTTGTGGTGATTTTCTTTCTTCTTTGCTGTTCAGTCAGCAAACCTAAAATTAACTTCTCTGCCCAGCTGCAACTGTGGAAAGTCAATTCTTAGCTATGGCTGTAAGACACCTAAAAGCCTTTAGTCAGCCAGCACCTAGAAACCTACAAAATAAATTACCACTACTGGTCCATTAAAGCAGGGCCAAAGAGCTCCTGTGGCTTCATCTCTATTTTCTGAAGCCATTTCAGATACTCACTGACTTTTCCATTTTCTCCCTTCTGTCTCTTCCCCTCTTCCTCTTCTAGCTGTTTTTTCCTCTTCTCTGCTTTGGCAGCTTGCTCCTTTCTGTCCTTGTTTTCCTGCAGGGAGGTAACAGTGGCATGAGAAGGTTGGGTAAATGTCTGCTAAAGAAGCTGATGAAGAGAAAGGAGATCTATAGATGAAGGAAGAGAAATCCTGGCTTTGTCCTGTGTAATAAATAAAATGGGCATTGGGAATAAGGGTTGTCTTACCAAAATGGTGAGAGGGGACTGCTGACTTGGCCAGGCCTCTGCCACGTCCCAGTCGGAGGTGGCAGTGGTGATGTGCCTCACACAGCTACCTGCAGTGTGCTCACCTGCCTGACCTCTAGCTGAGGTGAAAGTGGGAGATACTGAAGCCACAGCTTTTTCCAAACAGGTGACTTTTTCACTATGTATCCCCATTCTGAGCCTGTTTGCTCAGGTTGGAGCAAACAGTCAAGTTTTGTAAGCCCCTTTCTCTAAAACTTGTACACTTGGCCCAAAACCATCTTTGTGACTGACTCTAAAGCTAAAGTTGCAACAAAATCACAAATGCCTGGTGTTTGGGCCAGGCCCAGCAGCACCAGAACTGCATGAGGATGCAATGGAGGAGGGATCAGACACCACTTCACTGGGAAACCTGATGCCAAGTGCCAAAAGGAAGAAGCTGTAACCAGTTCCTCCCTGGACTGGGGTGCCCATCCCACCCCTGTTCCAGCCCTAGGGATGCTCAGCATCCTGTGTGCAGGTGCCAACCTTCAGAGCTCGGATGAAGAGATCTCTGAAGGTCTTCATGATGCTAAATATGTCCTCCAAGGACAACTTGCTTGGATCTTCACAGAGATAATTTGCAAGTTCCTCTCTCTTCTTTTCAATGGTTTCAAATTCTTCTTCCAGCTTTCTCGAGGCATCAATGCTGTCCTGAAACACATTAAAGGCACACAGTAAAACACCATCCAGAGAACAGTGAGTGAAGTGCACTCACAGAGAAAGGATCAGAGCTTAGAGCTCTGGGTCCTGGCTTTTAACTGCAGCAAAGCTTTTGGGAAGCAGGTGGGAAGAAATTAAGATTTGCAGATGATCTTTGCTCTTGGCAACTGTGCTGTACCAATTTACTGGGCAGTCCGGCTTGAGCAAGACATGCAAAGCTTAATCCCAAGCAAAGGGTTTCACTCTGGTAATCCACACAGAAGATGACCATTTTCTCTTACAGTGAGGAGTCACACAGAAGCATGGACAGAGCAGCTGGGGCACACACCCTAAGAAATGGCCTCACCAAAGGTATCTAGGTTTGGGGTGCAGTTGCCAAATGCACATTTGGGTTGTGTGGCATTGCAGCCTATTTCCAAATCTGAGAGCATGTCTTGTGGCAATATTTTCTCCCCTCTCATGAGGCTCCTCAGCTGCAGATGTACCATGCACCAACTCTCTATGAGTAATGGGGGAGATCTAAGGCAGCTCCATTACTGACCTGGATGGGTTTCTCATACTGTTGTTTCACATCCTCATTTGATGATAAGACTTTCTTCTGAAGCTCCAGCAACTTCTTTAAATTGGTACCAGACTCCGTGCGTATAATATCAAGATTAATTCTGAAATCACACAGAACCCTGCCATTAGCTGACACTCCAGCATCTTGAGCTGACCAAGGAGTGGACAAGTCTAAACTGGTGGTTTGGTCACCCCTTTGCTTCCCACCACTCTACTGAACTGAACCCTGTGCTCTGAACTCTCTATACAGTCCAAGGTCGGGGAAAACAGCTTCCTCCCACAGTGCTTATGGAGAGGCTGCCAGGACTACCTACAATTCTGTGTATTGGGTAGATGAATGCCAAAAAAAGCCCACCTGCTCAAAAGGCTGTTCTCCACCTGTGCGCAGCACTAGCTCACTTCCCCTGCCTGGAGGTACTTCAGAAATGTCTGGGTAGCTGACCTTCACCAGCTCCTACCACCACAAAAGCAGTGCACATTTCAGAAGGGTCTGGGAGGCAGTTTTAACTGACTGCTTTGCAAATTTCAGCCCTAAGTGTTGCCAGCTGTAGTAAAATTATTATATATTAAAGGGCTTTCAACATTCATCAGCCAAATCTTTCAGTTGTAACTATGTAAGATGCCATCTTGTTAATCTCTGTACCAGCTGTGTGTGTCCTAATTTCTGGTACATTGTTGATGTGCATGGGATTTATTTTTGTTTTTAATTCAAAGGAAGTGACACACTATTTTACCCTGCTGCTTTTGAAACATATTCAAGATCCTTTGGCAGCTCCAGTAGGTCCTTGTGGCTGTTTTCTACTTCCTGAAGAGGAAGAAAGAAAGAAGTGTTATTTGGTGTGTGGCAGGAGCTGAGGGGAAGCTGGGGGAAATACACATGGACAGAAGTGTCCAGGAAGGATGACTGTGCTGTGTTCTGCTACTGCCTCCCTGTCTGCAGTTTGCACATTCAGAGAGGAAAGGCGTTTCCCCTGGCTATCAAAACACAGAAGAGTGCTGAACCCTCAGAAATACTTGTAGCTCAAAGCAAAGCAGAGCTCTTCTTGAGCAAGGAGGGAGGCAGGACTATAGTTTGATGTAATCTGACACATCCTACAGTCCCAGAAGTGTACTAAAAGGCCTTGAATCTTGCATTCTTTACTTTCACAGCTGTCCTTGCTGAAGCCACTGCCAGCTGAAGCGGGGCTTGAACATGGGTAACTGAAACCAAGGGACATTGAAGAATGAAGGTGGCAGAGCAGAGCACAGAGAAAAAAGATAAAAACAGCATTGCAGGGAATAGGAAAGCCATGGGGGCTTGGAGCGAAGCATGAAAAACCTGAGCACAGCTTGGAGGAAAAGGCAAAGTCCATGGAAAGGCAGAAAAGCTGAATGGGTACAGATGAGCCAGGACAGCTTTGTGCACTGTGGTTTGCAGCTGCTGATGTGCAGATTGCACAAATATGAAGGAAGTTGCAGACACTGTGGGAAAAGATGCTGGAGGGAAGCAGATCAAGTCTTAAAATAAGGAGTAGTGCCCACAAGCAGCCTCCACCAGAGTCACCAAAGTGATTCAAATTCTCCTGACTTGTGACACTCTGGGGCTTGCCAGAGAGGATGTGAGTATGAGCATGTGGCATTAGCTAACAGCAGAGTAGGAGAAATGTTTCATCTGTGGTAAAACCCTCCCTCTTCCCTACTGTGCAGGACTTGGCAGTGGTACCTCTAGAATATGGTGGAGCAGTGTAATGCGGGTTTGGTTGGCTTTGGTTTCTGTTAGTTTGAGTAAAGTGCTGATTTTAAACCCATCGGCATCGCCTGTGTGACTTCCCTACAAGAGAGGAAAAAAAAGCAGATATAACTCCTGTGTCCATCCAAATTACAACCCCAAAGGAGATAATTCACAGTCTGTAATGGGGGGAGGAGAAGACAAAAAAAGTCCTTACATAGTTCAGAAAGTTTCCAACTTTGAGAATCAGTTGACAAAAGACTGGCAGGCGATGACTGGTCAGAAGATCTGAAAAACATAAGGGACTTTTAAGCAAAAGCCTCTGTTACACCAGAACATTTCCTAAACTGCATTGAAATTGGGATTCTGAATTCCACTAAATCAAATTTGGTATTTTGGCTTTTCAGCCCAATGCCCAACTGGCAGAGAAGCTGATTCCACGCAGATTCAGTTCCATGGGTTGTCAAAGTCTTTGCTGACTTATGTTTCTTTCTTTACATCTGGTCTCTCATTTCCTTATGGCAAATAACCTGCAGCTGGACCCTCCTCACTGACAGCATATTGCCTTTCTTCCAAGTTTGCACTATGATCACCTGCCAGCTGCTAAAAGCAGGCATGCTCACCCTGTTCCTGGTGTGTCATGGTAGAGGTGATTATTGACCAGGCATGAAGAGTACAGTCCCTGTCGACAGGGTGCTGCACTGCTGTGCTTTCTGAAGCACTGAGCTTTGAGGCAGGAACAGCTCCAAAAGAACAGCTGGGCTGCTGGGAAGTCACTTCGGGGGAAGCTTCAATTTATCCCAGCAAACAGCTGTAAAGCCAGCTGGAAAAACCCCCAGCAGGAGGTGGGGGAACTAACTCTATAGGACAGGTGACACCTGACAGTGCCAAAAAGAGCACACTGCTCTCAGAAGAGTGGGACCAAAGGTTTCTGCCACAGGAAGCCAAAATCTATTGCATAAACTTTCTGTGTACTCAGCATATTGGAGCATCAGCAATTTATAACCCAAAATAACAACTTTTTTCTTCTGGTTCCATTTCTAGGCAGAGAAATAATAAAGCATTGCTGCTTTTGGGGGAAGTTTTCTGGCAGTAGACAAAACTGCTGTATGAAGTTCTTAATTTGGGAAATAATGCTGGATGGATGAATTAGCTGCAGCAGGGCCAGCTCTGCTGTCTAAATTCAGCTCCTTTGAAAGGGCTGATGAACTTCCAGTACTTCACCATTCAAAGTGTTTCAGGGGAATACATCTGCTGCAGAAAAAAAGGGGTGAGGATGAGAAAATATAATCTTTGGTCCTGTTATGGACTTTGGCCATCAGTGGAGATACCTGAAGTTGCATCCCATTTGCAGCAAACCAGTGAATGGACCACACAGGAGTTCTTTGGGGTTTGGGTAGTAATACTGCAGAACTCCAGGGGAGTTTTGTGAGGGTTAAAATTTCCTGTCTTAAATCAGACCCAGAAATAAGCTGAGGTCATCTGTACCTTCACAGGCTCTGCGGATGGCTTCAGCTTTGGGCTGAATCATGTCGAGCACGACGGTGGTCTCTTCACAGATCAGCATACACTCAATGCGCAGCTGGTAGCTGAGGGTGGAGATGGATTCTCAGCATGAAGGCACTGGGATCTCAGCCAGCACAGCAGCCCCTTGCCCACATCACCAGCAAGCCCATGCCACCCCACACAGCTGTCCACCACATCCACACCAAACCACTGGTGAGGCCTGTGTGGGGGGTGAGGGGCTGCTGCTGGCCCCGGGGACCAGCAGGGATGTAGGTTCTGCTGGTGCATTGTGATCAGCAAAGAGAAGAGCTTCCCCTTCTTGGCACTGCCTTTCACTAAGTTATGGAGCCTCCTTGGGCACATGTGACCCTGAGTCTGGGCCAGCTTCAGCTGTGTCAGAGATAGAGGACGTGCTGGATCAGGAAGAGCCCTTCATCCAAGGGTAAGAGGGAAAGGGATAGCTCCAAGGTGGAAGGGGGAATCCCCCAGCTACATCCATCAGTAGTGGTCTGTGAGGCTCTTATAAAGAAACTTAAACTTCCCAGAGGTAAATCAAGAAACAGACTGGGCTGAAGTTTATGACTAACAACCTTACCTGGGAATCTGAAGGAGGAGAAGATAGAACTGATCTGCATTTGCTAGCTTTGATTTCTCCTCTTTGAAGGCCTTCAGGTTTTCTATCTAATGAGAAATAAAGAATCAAGACTGCAGGGCTGCTCTACGTGTTCAGCTCTGTGAACCAAGGGTAGTGTTTTCCTCCTGACCTCATGCTTTTCAGGCAGCAGCTTCAGCAACTGCTTCAGAACCTCAACATCAAACTTGGTCCGGTCCCCATTCTGGATCATGGCAGTCACCTCTTCATTGGAGCTGCAGGGAGGAGGAGCACAGCCAGCCATCAACCAAAGACCACTTTCCAATTATCATACACTGCCAAGAGATTTATCTGTGCAAGCACTCTGTGCTTTCCCTAGTAAAGAATCACAATAATCCAAAAGGAAAGGGATCTCCCCACAATAAACTCAGAATCAGGACCTGGATCCCTGCTATGACCCAAATCTTATTTCTAGTCCTGATCAAATTATTCAGGGACAGAGATGAATCCTGCAACTGAGATCCTGTGAGCATTTTTTTATCTTAAAAGACAACTGAACTCTTCATATGTCCATTGGCCCTGATTTGAGGAGGGATTTGACCTCCAGGTGTGTCTCACAGTCTGTGTCACCCTAAGAGTCTGTGCCACAACTTTATCTGTAAAATGGAGATGTGACTCCTTTGCCAACATATGGGGAAGTTGTATGTAAAAACATAATTAAACATCTAAACTCATTATTTTAAAGACAGTGTAGGACAAAATGGGGAATGTTCAGATGATTCAGTAGCATGGGCCACCAAAGCACATTGGCTAAAAGAGATTTCATGAGGACCTTCCAGATATTGCAAAACCTGCTCAAAGTTTTGTCAACTGTCACAAAAACTGGCCATATCTTACCATTTAAATTGCTTCAAAAATATGTTCAAATTGAGACTTTTCTTGGAGTCCAAAAATGTGATCTTCATTAAAGAAAAAGAAGATATCTCATATTAGATGAGCTGTCTGCAGGGATCTTTACTCGAAAAAACGAGGGGGTCTCCTCACCTCCTTCGGCTCTGCCTTCACTGGTGCTGCTGTCTTCTCCTTGGGGGCTGGCTGTGGGAAGCAGAACAGCTGCTCAATGCTGCTGTAGTTGGGCTCTATCGTTTCCTCACTGCTGCTGCTCACTGAAGCCCACATCGAGTGGCTCTCTGAAAGAAAGGAAAAGTGTTCAGACTGGCTGCAGGCACAGCTGAAAGCTCCTGGTGCCTGGGGCAAGGTGAGCTGAGAGCAGGGACACTCTCCAGAATGTGAATGAAATAAGAAGAGACATATTAGTCTCTTAATGTGACATATTTATCCATATTAGTCCTGGATAAATGGTCATTATTGAGGAGGGGCAAGTGCTACAGGTGGGATCCAAAGGGGCTGAAGGGTAATGGTAACCTGGTAGGGGGAGGCAGCACTGGGCACACAGAGGCTGTACAGCCCCATCCCTCCCTGTAAAACTGTGTTCTCCTCCATGGTGGATAAACTGGATCAGAATGACATTTTGTTTCTAGGTCCCTGGTTGATATTATTTTTGCTTCCTTGCATCCTAACAGAGGGACTGGACATAACTTGGGACATTTACTGACTCCATTTTTCATTTTATGCTGAAGTCTCCTTGTATAACACTGGCTACAAGACTGCTTGAATTAATTTCTTCTGCAATTTCTTATATCTTAAAAAAATCATGACCCTAACATGCCTGTAGAAGCCTCTACTGCAATAATCCCAATATTTTAGTGCTCTTGTGATTGAAGATATGCCTTATTTAGATTTCACCTCTGCTTATTTTCATGCAGTGGATGCCTTGCTTGTCTAGGACAAAGCTGACACAGCTTGTCCAAGCTTCTTCTCACATTTCATGCTCCACTTTGAATCCACTAGTAGAGGGAAATGTAACCCAAAAATCAAGAGATATGTGATGTGATCCTCACATGCACTCTTACTCATGACTTTAATATACCCAGATACAAGCACAGATAAGCTGGGTAATAAAAGTTTGGGGAAGTCAGAGCAGAGCCTGATCTAAGGCATGTCATAATGAATTAGGAAAATATTCCCATCCCTTTCTCTTCTTTTAAGTTCAAAGTATTTTATTTATAAACAAACTATTCCAAAGTACTAATTCAGTTGGAATAGTTACTATTGCATTAGTAGTCTCATGTTGCTTTTATATCAGCTCTGTAGGTCAAAAGTAAAGGAAATCAGGAAGTTCTGTATCTAAACAGAGTCAATCACATCTGCCAAACTTTAAGATAGTCCTCATAATGAATTAGGAATTCCCATCCCTTTCTCTTAAGTTCAAAGTATTTTAGTTATAAACAAACTATTCCAAAGTATAATTCAGTTGGAATAGTTACTATTGCATTAGTAGTTTCATGTTACTTTTATATCAGCTCTGTAGGTCAAAAGTAAAGGAAATCAGGAAGTTCTGTATCTAAACAGATCAATCACATCTGCCAAACTTTAAGATAGTATTTCTTCCCCTGGGGAGCAAAAGCAGCAGTGTAAAGCACCTCGTAAAGCAGCAGTGACTTCATGCCAGAAGCACCCACCTCTCACCACGTTGGAGGGCAGCTTCTGCCAGTTCAGCTTCTTCATTCTCAGCGTTGGTGTCTTCACTGCCTTGCGGGGAGGCCTGCCCAAGCCCAGGGGGCAGCTGTACTGGGAGGCCACCACGGCTTCTATGTGATCTCCTGTCATGCCAGGAAGAAGGGGTGGAGGGGGAGGAATGCCACCCATGCCAGGTAATGGAGGTGGAGGGGGAGGGATACCAACCATGCCAGGTAAGGGAGGTGGAGGGGGAGGGATACCACCCATGCCAGGCAGTGGGGGTGGAGGAGGAGGGATACCAACCATGCCAGGGAGTGGGGGTGGAGGAGGAGGAATGCCCCCCATGCCAGGTAATGGGGGTGGAGGGGGTGGGATACCACCCATGCCAGGCAATGGTGGAGGAGGAGGAGGAGGAGGAGGGGGAATACCTCCCATGCCAGGCAGTGGGGGTGGAGGGGGAGGGATGCCAGGGAGTGGAGGGGCTGGAGTTGTGTTTGTCATGGGGGATGTGGGGGTCACAGCTGCTGTGCCAGAGGGTGGAGGTGGTGGGGCTGGAGGTGCCGGGTTGGGAGCAGTGTTGGAGGGAGGGTTAGATTTCTCTGGCAGAGCACAGCAGGCTGTGAACTGGCAGGATGAGATCTTCTTTTCGTTGTCCAGTGGCCCTGAGGATGTTGCTGGTGCCCTGGTGGGGTTTGATGATCCCACTGGACACCGAGCTGCACGTGCACATGGCTCTGGCTCAGCCTGGACACCTCCAGCTGCGCTCCCAGGCAGGCGGTTTTCAGCTCGCTTTTGCTTGTTTGGATGTTTTTTGATAGACAGCAGCCTCTCAATGACTTCTTCAACTGTGTTCCCTTGGACTAGAGAAATGAGTCAGGGTCAGGGAAGGGAATGAGGCCCACAGGCTGGTTCATGCTGTTCAACCCTCACCAAGCAGTAGATCTGGAGCCGTGGAGAGTCCATTTCCTGATGTCACTTTACACAACTACACTTTTGGCTTCTAGGCAACTTCCTTCCCATGTGCCCAGCCCACAAACACTTCATAGCACGCCTGCCAGCAAGACAGGCCAGCACCAGTGGCAGGATGCCAGTGAGGACAGATTCCCACTGACTCCCATGAGCCAAAGCTCAGGGATTAACCATTAAAACAATACCAGGAATCCCAAGCCCAGTGCTAAATGTGGCCACCCACAGGGATGAAGCTTATACAGAAGGTATAGCTTTGTCCCAACTTCTGTTCAGCTCTTACCAAGTCCCACAGGTTATTTCCTGCACATTGGGGAAAGACTTTTATGGGACAAGGTAAAACAAGAGGAGTGTGCAAGGCTGGATGGATGTGTCATTCTTACTGTCATTGGCGAGCAAAAGGGCTCTGTTCACTACGGCATCCAAGGACTCCCAGAGCAGGAGGCTGGAGTGATGAGAGGGTTCCAAGTGCAGCAGGCTCTGCAGGATGGACAGCAGCTGGACAGAGACTGGAGAGCGGCTCACCTGCAGGACAGAGCAGCTTCTGTCACAGCAGGGCTGGCTCCCAGCAAAGTGGATTAACTTTGCCATTGTGTGAGGGGCAACTTACTTTGTTGAAGAGAGATGAAAAGACCTCATGATGATCATTCATATTTATGCCATCACATATCCTTAATAACTCCTCATCATCCTCTATTTTGAACTCCTCAAATGTGTCACACTGGATAAGCAGATCCTCCTCCTCGATGTCTCTGCAATATAACAGCATTCGTTTTCAGTGGAGAGCCCTTCACTAATTTTCAGATGACTGTTTTTGATAAATGGCTTTTATCTCTTTGCCTCTCAGACTCAGCCAGTTGGTGCTGAAAGTACCCAACTCTGCCTGATTTACAAAGGAGGAGATGCCATCAGTGCATCCCTTCTTGAACAGAATGTACCTCTTCCCACACTCAACACATAGAAAGGAATGGGACTTCCCATGGCATAACCTGGCCCAGCACAGGCTTGCTATGGAATTCTCCTTGGAGCTGTAACAACAGAGAGGCATTCCGACCTTTTTGAAACCAGGCCACCACTTTCTTTTTTTTTAAAGTCAAGACTAATTGAAAATATTCCAATTTTGGAATATTTTCAGTTTGTCTTGACTTTAATTTGGAAATGATATATAACATAATTTCAAATAATTCCAAATATACATGATACATATTTGATATATATATACGATAAATATAAATATATATCTAAATATATATATGTATAATATATAATATCATGTCAAATAATTCCAAATTTGGAATATGATGTTTCTATTTGAAAAACCTCCTTCTCTGATACTCAAAACTGGATTTAAAAAAACTGACTTTTTCAGCACTCTCAAGACTACTCAGTGTTAGAATTTTACAGTTGCTGCTCCAATAAAAGATTTCCTCTTCCCTAATTTTTTATGGTGTTGGATGGAGCAATTTCAGTTACATGGATAACTGCAACTCAAATAAACTGCATTCTAGAATTTATCACAGATGTTTCTGATAGAACATAATTTTTAAATTACATTCAGCTATGCATTAGTAAATTGTTTTAGCTGGATGCTTCTGGGACCAACAGCAGCAGTGAAGGGGTGCTGAACACAGTGAGCTGCTCAGTGAGCCCACAGCACTGCTGCAGATTCAGTCTGAAACAGCCTCAATGAGGACACTGCTTCTCCATGTGTGCCCAGAGCCTCTGTGCATGCCATCTGTGCCAACAGCTGTCCCCGTGACACTGTGGTTGGCAAGAGCATCTCAACACTGGCCAAATGCCTCTGGCTCCCATGGAATGGGTGCATACAAGCATGGTCCACTCCACCCAAGCACATTGCACTTCACACAACAGAAGGCTGGATAAGCATTAAGTTTCCAAACCTACTTCACTGTGAATCTCATTTAAAAAAAAAAAAAGTAGAGATCCTTACCTCAGCTTGTCTAAAACATCCAACAGCTGCAGCCCTGGCAGGTGAAAAAAATAAATATAGTTGCATTATGACCCACTTGGTACTTATTTGTTAACGTCTTTATATATGTTATTCTCATAAACACTTTTTGTAGAGAGAAAAAGTGAAAATATCTTCAGATGGATCTATCTAAGTGGGCAGAGTCATCTGGTAAATGATGAGACACCACAGCACACATCTGCAGCACCTGTGTGAAAAACTGCACAATCCCCCTGGGGTTATTGAGTGACACAGGCACTTCTGAGGCATGAGGGACCTCAGCCCAAGTGAGATATCTAAAATCAGTCTGATACAGTGGAATGCTCCTTGGTCTCCATGGAGAGAAATGGCTCACCAACTTAGATGAACCCAGCTTGTGAGGTGAACCCCAACAATGGAGCCTGGGACTCTAGCAATTGGAAAGTTCTTGAACCATGGGAAAGCCTCTGTGGCTCAACTGAGTAGACAGAGAGTGAAGAAACTTTATCAACTCTCACAAGTAGTTGCAATATATGGAAATGTGGCCACATAAGATGGTTGGTTACAGAAATGTTCTGAAGAAGCTCAAGTGATGCAGTGCTGCTGGGATTCCAGAAAACATCAAAGCTATGGGAAAGCAGCAAAGTAAAAAAAAATAAAATCTATTGACAGAAAGGCTGTTGAGAATAAAGGTCAAAAGAAAGAAGAAAATTAATATTTGCACTTTTGCTCCCCAGCCTCTTCAGGCACCTTATGGATACATCTGAAAAAAACCCATTTGGTAACTGACTTTCTCCAGAGAAAGGTCTAACAAACATCCTTACCTATGAACTCGTTTCTGATTTGTGTCCTTGTTCTCAGCTCTTCTTTGCCCAGGATGATGGCGTTGATGGCACTCAGCAGTGTCACCATGTAGGGCACGTTGTCTGTGTTGGACAGCTCGTTCATGATGATGCTGAACCGATACTGCTGGTTCTTCACACTCTGTGGGTAACACAACTGATATCATGACAAGGATGGTCTACACAGACACAAATGCCCATGAGCGTGGTGCAGGCTCTCAGATGGAATTAGCATCTGAAATCCTCAGTTTATCCCACTGTGCACAGGACAGGCAGACATGGGGAAAAGCAGCACTCCTCCATTATGGAGCAGGGGCTGGTTGACACAGAAGGTGATTGAAAACAATTCTTGGATTCCCTTTGTGCTTCCTGGCAACTGATGCATGTGCCTGAGCTCATGGGCAGTGAAACCTGCCATTTATTCTGCTGATCTGGTGGAGCTTTTGCTGCCAGAAAGCACCTTGAGGGTGGCAGTCATCTGTCCACAGAAGTCACAGAACAGCACCATAGAACTACACTGACCACAAAAAACTCCCTACAGCTTTCCCTTTATAAACCCCTACTTCTCTTACCAAAACAATGCAAAATAAGCTTTATTCCCACCCTTTTCTCTGGTACATGAATCTGTCTGCATGGATCAGAGCTGAGCCATTCCTTCTGCTCCAACCAAACACTTGCCTTGTAATGGTCCAAAGCATCCAGAGCCAGAGAGTGCCCATCTGATGAGTAAATGCACAGAGCAGCCAGGAGCTCAAATATTTGCTTTTTGACCATGACATTAGTTGTGTCAAGTGCTGTAGGAAAAACAGAACAAAACAAAGCAGAATTTATAATGACATTAATGTTCTGAATCTCAGTGTCTTCTGCTACATGAATTATGAGCAGTAGTAGAAAAGAGACTGAAGGAGGAGACCCATTACAATGGAAGATGGGAAGAGAAATATCTTAATACACAGATATCCCATCCCAATAGCATTATGTGATGGTAACTTCTAGTGGGAACAGTAAATGCTACAGGTATCCCTTTGGCATTTTGGTGCAGCTTGTAGTTATTAATCTTTTCCATGTCCAGTGACATGCTGCAACAGCAGCCAAGATTTTTCAGCACACACGAAATTTATTTCCCATTTTCACATCTGGGTACTTTCTAGAACAGCAAATGAACAATTTTCTTTGATTAATGACACTTATTTTTTATGCAGAAAAGCTCAATATGCATATGAGTTAGAGCAATTGTTCCGGTGGGTCCCATGTATTCCCTTTTTGCACTATTTCTCTGTGAGCCCTGGGAGTTGGGAGGGAGTGCATTAGGCTGTCTTATTTTTCCTATATTAGAGCACAAAGAAGCTCCAACACTGAAAATACAGGATATACCCCTGTTTTCACAATACAAAAATGCCATGCCCATATTTTATATAGGCTAAGAAAACACAGGGTGAAGAGGAAAGAAGGGGACTTCAAAACTGAAGGGGGAAGCAAGTCAACTTTCAGACTAAATGCATTTTTAAAAGCTATTAATAAGGGTTTCTGGGAACAGAAGTTATCCTTCCAGCACCATTAAATGCTGTACAGTAAGTCTTACAAGATGCCCTGATGAATTTCAAATCTAATGATGAGCCAAGTAAATGGCAGGAGAATGTAAGTGGTGTTACCCACCATCTTCCAGGAGGAGCAGAGTGAGCAGCACAGAGAGCAGGCTCTCTAGAGTCCAAACATGCCACCTTCCCTCCTCTTTACAGGCTACAAGACTCCAAGCCCTTTCAGTTCCTCTCCTCTGCTCTTGGGGGTCTCAAAGACTGAATAGCAAATATCTGCTGACAACCAAAGGGTTGAAGATTCTCATGCCTGCATACACATAAGGCTGGGTGTATCCCCAGCTTCTCAGCAAACTATGACAATATTTCTGTGGAAATAGCACTGGGTGGCAAAGGCAATGTGATTTTATAGCAGTTTTATTTTAAAGAAGAAAACAATCTCATTAATCACTTGTGACCAACTATTTCCAACTAGCCTGGTTCAGGGCAGAAGTTGTTTATCTGCATATGATGCAGAGAATGGATGCATCATATCCCCAATGCTGCATGTGATGGATGAAGCAGGAAGGTGTCTTCTCACCTTGGAAGAGTTTCCTGACGTAGCCCTCGTTGCTCACAATGTATTCTATGCCCTTGTGGGAGTTCATGACTGCCCGCACGCAGCTAATGCAGGTGAGCTGAAGCAAGGCATCAGATATCCTGGCCACTCCTCGCCCTGACAGCCTGTCCAGGGCCTCCAGGAGGAGATCCAGCCCAGACAGCTCCAGGAACTGCACCATCCAGGCATCATCACTGTTCTCCAGCCTCTTCTTCAGCCCGGAGTAGTTCACCACTGAGGGCATTTGCAGGAGACGGATGCACAGCTCTGGCTCTGCATTTTCCAGGTTGGCCTCTGACTGGTCGGTCTCCTGGGGCCCGAGTTTCTCCTTCAGGGCAGCCCACTTCTTGTGGGCACCTTCCTTTTTGATTGACATAGTGAATGGTTTGTTCTGAAAGAAAAGAAAAAGCCAAAGTGAGAAGTTGGTCTGGACTGACCAAAAACGATCCAGTAGCCCTGCTTTTTACCCAATAATTGGGATGTAAAGCCCACCTACAGCAGGTCCCAGCTCTCCAGCATGCAGGGCACACACTGGAACCAGTCCTCTGTTGAAGAAACTCAATATATCCCCACTTCAACCACACACATTATATTCAGGCTCTGAAGACTCTGTGGAGAGACTTTTAGCACATCCAAGCCAGCAAATACAGCTTTAAAAGTAGCAAATTTGCACCAGTCAATTGCCACTACCTGTTTTCATGCAGTGAAAAGGTTGGAAGCAGCATTATCAGCTCTGAACTCCTAATGCCCATTAAACCACTTCAAAACCTCACTGTGCTGGAGAGGCTGTGCAGTTTCTAAGCATTTGTAATGGGATGGAGAAATCATTTTGAGCATATCCTGCTCATAAGAGCATCTGATTACTCTGTTCCTTTTTCGCTTTTGTTTCTTTTGACTGATGTTGAGGTTAATTTTATAGCACTCACTTAATCCCTTCCTGTCTGCTGTAATAGCAAATATGTTTGTACACATGGTGTTTATGCCTGATAATGTGAGAGCCTGACAGGCTGTGAGTGCAGGTACAGCAGCAGGAGGCTGGTAAAAAAAACAGCAGAGCATTTTTTTGGAGATGGGGAGCAATGGCCCATCTCCCTGGAGGATATGGCCTGTCCAGCCAGGCCATCAGCAGCAAGGAAAGCCAGGAACTGATTCAGCACACAGAAACTGCAAAGCCAAGTGTAACTCTTGGTGCCAGATTTTATGGTTTTAGGCAGGATTATTATTTTTCAGACTCCCAGGGATCAAGTCACACAATGCAGGTCCTTTTCAAGGCTGCATGCAATGGTTTTGGCCACTGGGATTAGCTCAGTTGGTCAGAGCACCATGCTAATAATGCCAAGGCTGTGGATTTGACCCCCATATGGGCCTTTCACTTAAGAGTTTGATTTGATGATCCTTGTGGGTCCCTTCCAACCCAGAATATTCTGTGGATCTGTGACTCTGCTTTAAAGCTGAATTACTCCCATAGATGACAGTTTGCCCACAAAAATCAATGCTATCTCCCTGTCCTGCCCTACCACCAGTACCTCTGTTCCCCTGGGCTGCTGAGCCTGCAAAGAGCTCAAAATAGCCTGAGGCAAGGTGGCCCCAAAATTCAGCATTTAGGGGACTGAAGGGATTATGGGAGACTCTTATTTTCCCTGCCCAGCTTGAGCACAAGGCTTTCTAGCCCAACAGCCACTAGAAAAAAATGCTTGAAAAATCTAAACTAAGTAATCCCTGGAGGGTTTTGTTTCCAGAAAGCCAACATAAAGAACAGACCCTTTACACTGGTTGGAGCCTGCCTTGTGATTTTTCCTGGGGACCGTGCCATTAAGAAAGGTCTTGGCTCCTTCCCTGCAGCAGAGCTGCATGGCTTCTGTTTTACCCAAAGAGTCATTTTGGCAATCTCCCCTTGGCAAATATACAGCCAAAAGATTTGCTCACTGATTAGTGACAGGCATGATATTATGGGCCTAAATATGCCTCTTGGAAAGATGCAAAGTGTGATGGGGTAGGACACTTGAAAAATTTCCCTGAGAAAATGTGATGGGACTTTCTGGCAGCTCACAGCATCAAAGTCTGCATTGAGAGGTCAGGGAGGGGGAAGAGTTAGCAGGAAATGGTGAAGAAAATTCATTTAGAGAGCTCTGGAGAAAGCCTCTTGCAGAGTTTTCTTTTGCTTCAGTAGGAAAGAAGCTGGCCAAGCACCCAGTTGCTCCCTGTTCTGTTAGCTGAAAAAATGATGGTCATGATCCAAAACCATGAAGTGGCAAATATACCATCTGAGAACACACTGTACAGCTGAAAAGTGATAAAAAGGACCATAAAAAAACCAACCCAACCAATCCCCAAACAAACCTCCCTGCCAAAGCACAGGCTTGAGTTTCCAAGATTTGTCATCACTCCCTGCAGTCCAGAGCCCTTACTCAGTCTTGGTAAAATTCTTTTTGGGATTAGTCAACCCCAGTCCCTCCCCTGTATTCAAGCCCAGGAATCTGGGTTAGGCTTGATGCAAAGGAGAAGAGAAATCTTTCCTCACTGGAGGGAGAGAAGTAAAAGTTTCCTGTCCCAGGTTCACAGCCCTGGGGATGGGGCAGCATCCTGTATACCTGTTACCTTATGGTGACAGCAAATCCACAGCCATGGGGCTGGAGAGGTCCCCCTGCAGTGAAATTCTCCTCCACACTGTGCAGGGAGCCCAGACATCTCTTCCCAGTGCTGGGGTCAAGCTGGACCTTTGGTGTGGGGCAGTACTGAGAACCATCTGACCTGGGTGCTGGTCAGCCCCTGGGGCTGCAGAAGTGGCTGCCAACTGCAAGCTCCTCTTCTCTTGTGTGACTTTATTTATACTCAGCAAATCACTTTTTTTCACTTGAACATGTGTAAACATTTCTTATCCAGCCAGATAACAATGCAGGCTGACTTTTTGCTCTCAGATGTATGAATGCCTCATTATATTGTATTTGTATTATATTGTATCAGCTACAGCAAGTCAGAGAAATTACAACAGCGTTATTGACCTCAGGCTTAGCTGATTCCTGAAAATTAAGTTTCACCAGTGCAACAGGAGGCAGGAAATACTGAGAGAGCATCCTGTTTACCAGCAGATTTGTTCTGAATTATCCTTCCCTCCCACCTGCTCCGCACAGATGTGAAGAGATGAGAAACAGAACCGGGCAGCACCTCTCCAAACATCCTGGCTTGTGTTTTCATGCACTAAAATGAACAAATTGGATTGATTAAATATTCTTCCCCACAGAGAGTGCACCCTTTCTGTAGGAGAGGATAAAGGTAGCTAATGCAGCTAATTGTAAAAAGGGAATAAAATAAACAGGAGCTGTACTATATAAATGGAAAGGAAATGAATATGGAGGAGATGGCAATACGACTTTGCAGATGGTGTGATAAATCTGTTTACAAACACAGATAAGAGTGATATATTGTGAATGCAACATCTTTCCATATTTTCCATGAAGCAAAGTGTTGCAAAGATGTTCGGATACATCCTTAAAGGGCTGCTGGTTTTGCCTTTTATCTCTGACCACAGGAGCTTGTTAGCAGGTAAATGATCTCAGCAGAGCGAGACAGACGAGGATGGAAATGGAACACATCTATCTGGCTGCCTCACAGGAGCTATTCAGACTATGCTGGCCAAGGGAAGCAACGTGCCCTGACAAAACCAGACAGGACAGCTGAATACACCTCACCTTTTGCCAACAGAAGGCCATGGGAAGCTTTGCTTTTTGTTTCCCAGGGCTGTGATGGTGGAAGTGATGTCCCCAGACCCTGTGTCTGCCCATGCCTGCAGCACCCACGCTCTCTCCCAGCTGCCTGCTCAGCACTGGGGCTGGGTGCTGCTCCCTGGGGCACAGCCTGGCAGTGTGTGTGTGCTTGCTGCTGTGGGGACACTCACAGCCACAACAAAGAACCATAGAATGCTTTAGCTTAGATTAAAGACCTTTAAGATCACAGAGTCCAACCATTTACCCAGCACCACCAAGGCCACCACTAAACCATGTCCCCACGTGCCACATCTGCATGCCTTAAATACAAACCTCTCCTCATCTTCTCACCCTCAGAAGCTGGTTAGCCCTGATGGGGAGTCACAGAATGTTAAGTGGTTAGAATGGACCCTAAAGATCACCTAGTCCCATCTTCCCTACCATGGGCAGGGACATCTCCCACCAGACCAGGTTGCTCAAAGCCCCATCCAGCCTGGCCTGGATGCCATCCACAACCTCTGTGAGCAACCTGTGACAGTGTCTAGCTACCCTCACAGCAAAAAAATTTCCCCCTCTTTCAATCTGTACCCATTACTCCTTGTCCTGTCACTACAGTTTCTGATGGAGAGTCTCTCTCTGGTTCCCTGTAGGGCCCCTTAACTATTGGAAGGTTGCTAGAAGGTCTAAAGCAGCATCAATGTAAAAGTACTCTTAATTTTAGGAGATTCCTTTGGGAAACATAAAGGTATCCTGAGAGCTTGTGTTCTTGCATGTGGCAACAGCAACATCACAATTCACGGTGCCAACTCTTTGGATCACTGGGTTTGCAAAGTTATAATGTTCCCTGCATCCATCCAACCTGGTCTGTAAAACTTTCTCCTCCTTTCTTTCTAAATCAGGTCCTTCCCAGATTCAGTTTTCTGTGCCTCTCTGTCCTTCAAGTCCACTCCTAGGGAGATGACATCTGTGGGAGATAAATCAGGGCACATCAATACTTCCTCCATCCTGTGAAGCTGCAGAGAACAGAGCTGCGGAGCACAGCTTTCAGTCTAAATTATTACATGCCTCCAGGATGACACGGATCACAGCAAGGACTGGGGAGGACATGTAAAAAGAGATTTCTCAGGGCAGCTAAGTATAATTGAGTGAAAACAAAATGGAGAAAAACTGCAAGTCAAAACTATTCTGATTTTTTGGGAAGCAGACCCACTGCCTATGCAGAAGAATGGGACTTTGGGGCTGGTGTGTGTGAGGGGGAACAGCAGCTCCTTGCTGCCCTTTGAAGAATTCTGGGAGCATCCCAATCCCACATGCTGCCCTCACAGCCCTCTGCTCCCCTCCACAAGACTGCCAGGGTGAGAAAAGCTCCTTTATGCTGCTCAGTCCCCCTCCCTTCCATGCCTGTTCCTGGCACTCAGGAGCCTGTTCTGCCTGGCTGACTGCTAATGATAGGTTTCGCTTCTGGGGAGCTCCAGTTTTCCCTCTGCTGCTGGGAATACGCCAAGCCTTTGTATTTTGCAACATGTCAGACTACTCAGTGCCTAAAAAGAATCAACATCCTGGCTTTGTGCTTTCCAAAGTCACTTCTGGAAGTGTGATGTGTTTCCTTCACCTCTCGTTTTGCTTTCATTTGTGCTGTTGTTTTCCTGTGCAGTGTCAGAAGAGCTCACCTACATTAAGGCCAACAAACCATCCTCCCATGCACCAAGACAAGCTGGGGGAAACCACAGATCTCTATTTTAGACAGCAACTTGGCCCCTTGGTGTGTGCCCATCAGTGTCTGCAGCAACCAGCAGCATTTTTAGTCTCTCAGGGCAGCTGAGGATAAGGGCATGGTGGGAAATTCAGGCAAGCAAAACAAAGGCACGGTTTGCACAACAGACCTTGCCCCAGCAAGTGCTGCTCCAGCCTTCTGCTGCCATGGTCAGTAGTCTCAGCAGTCTTTAGATCTACATATTCTGTAGATCACCCGTATCAGAGGCCAGAATGTGTGATTTATGATCAGAAAATGAAAAGGTTTTGGAAAGAGTGCCCACTCTTGCTCCTCAGTACTGAGGAAGGTCTCTGGCACACTGTGCTTTGCTTTGGCACAGCCTACAGGAGCTCTCACAACACAGCCCAGGTCAGCTGTGGCCTCAGCAGTGCTGCAAACCATTTTGGGGAATATTTTGTCTTTAGGAGATGAGGGAGCATGGACACACACCCTGCTGCAGCTGGTGGGCAGGAACTGTGCCATCCACACGGAGTGGGCCTGGCACTGGGCTGGCAATGGCTTCTGCTGGCAGCAAATTCCCAGAAAAGGACTTCAGTGCATAGACAAAGAGTGGCCATACTGGTATGCATTTGTATGTATTTTGCCAGTATAGCTTATTCTTTCACAAATAAAGGGAAAACATGTTGTTCTGATTCAGTCCCATTCAGCACTATGAGGATGCTGTGTGCCAGCACAGCTTTTCTCTCCTGAGCAACTACGAACTACACTATTGTGTGATGTCCCTCAAAATGAGTAAATGTGTCTATCCAGTATGTATTGGTAGCAGTGAAGTTACACCAGGTTTAACCCAACCAGTTAAAAAAAAATAAAAATTGCTGGTGCCTTCTACCTCAGTAAATAAACAAATTTCTCATTGGGCTGCTAAAGGACCACAAACAAATCAAGCTCAAGCGAGATGCTCAAGGGCATTTCTGTCAGGCTCTTCAGTGGCCTCTAAACCCCTACTTATATGAGAGGCTCCACGAGATTAGCTTCAAATGGGTTTGAAACCACTCTTTGTTACTCTAAGTGTGAAGACACACAACAATCACTTCCCTTACCGTGGTGAGCCAGGTTTAAACCACACTGGTGCAGCTGTCAGATTTTGTTTCTGTAATGGCCACTGCCACTGGGGGGAAAGTGGCTTATCTGTGTCAGTCACACAAACCAGTACCAGAAGCTTTCCACGGTGGGTATGAACTCTGGGCACCCTCAGGTGCTACCACAGGCCTTGGCAGGCACAGAAGCTTCCACGCTGGAGGGATGGGAGGTGGTGGCCAGCACTGGCCCCATGCCAGCCCCAGCTGTGCTGCACCAAACGAGGCACCAGAGCTTCACCCTGGTCCTTCCCACTGCTGCTGCCAGCAGCCAGAGGGGCATCCTGACTCCAGCCAGAAAGGAATGGCACTCGCATCCAGACCCCATGGAAACTCAGATGGGAATAAGGTGGGCCTGGAGATTTCCCCTGCTCCAGTGCCCACACACTCAGGCAGGGCCAGCAGCTCCATCTGCCAGTGATTTCAGCACCATTCAGCATTTTGGGATGCAGTTTATTATTATCATCTGGGGTCATGTGAGGAGCAGAAACTGTTACCCAGCAACATGGACAGTGCAGTGGTAACTTTCTAAGACTCTTGGCTTCTGCTCTGTGGGAAGCTGTCACACAAGCAGATATGACAGCCAAGACCCTTTTATAGCCCCCTTTTTTTTTTTTGTTGATGTTTTTAAAAACCTCCCCAGGATTCCAAAAGGACAGAGAAAACTGGCAGAGAGAATAATTCCTACCTCAGAGCTGAAGCCAAATTATTCCATTGTCTCTCCCTCGTGGAAGGATACTTCTCAACCAATTCTGTGAGCCCTTCCTTCCCCAGGCAGATCCTTTTCTCCTTCTCTCATCAAGCAACCTTCAGTCAACACACTGTAAATCCCCAAATGAGTGTCTTTATAATTCACACATTCTAAGAAAGTTCAACAGGATGTCAGTGTCTGATAGTATGCAAATACCACCGGAAAGGTGCAAGGAAGTGACTTTTCTGTAGCCTCCAGGGCAGGTGTTTGCATGCCATTTGTCATCCTCATTCACCCTGTGCTGGTGTCACTTCCCCGTGGGCTGGCAAGGTGGGAGCCTTGCCCCCATTCCATGTCTGTGTCCCAGTATGAAAAAGCACTCCTGGCATGGGGTGACTCAAAGCAGGGAAATGACCAAAGCAGGGATCTGGCAAAGGAAAGGAAAAAGAATGAGAAGGAGAAAAGAGGATGCAGGGTGGTCAGGGCGGTGGGATGGAGAGCACGGCTGTGGGTGGGGACAGCCCCTGGCACCTTGCATAAGCTGAGCTGGGTTTTCCAGCTTTGTGGCACCAGAGCTTTAAACAGTGCAAGGCCTCAGGGGTCTCTGCAATGCTGGAAGAACCAGAACAGCTTAAAATATTGAGGATGTCTAACCCAAGGCTGCCCACCCTAGGAGAGGGGCCACATAGCAAAGGCTGGCAGCTCAGGCAGTGTCCCCTGGACAGGGGCTCAATGACAAGAATTCTGCTCTCACTGGGCACCACTGAGGTCCTGCTGAGCTTCAGCCCAGCTTTTATGGGCTCTGAAGACATTAAAAGCTCTTTTTTACAGAAAACATCTCTCTGCCTTTCTGGCTGATATTTAATGTGAAAGCTAGTTTGTGAGCCACAGCTGCAAAATGCATCCACTCGGCCTCTTGGGAGGTGTTAACTGAAACCCAGTCATTATTAAATTGTGAATATTTCAACATGGCCCATTTCAGTATAAGCCTCCTGCCTGGCTCAGGGGTTTGTTAGGCTTTAAATGTTTATTTCTTACTCTGTAAGGTTCTACCCTGAACTGAACCTCCCAGATCAAAAGTTGGAACCCACATCAAGAGTCTTCCTGCCTCAGGTGGGAAATTCAACCCTTGTGTACATGAGCACAACTCCACCAGTATTAGAAATACACTGATCTGTCTGCCCCTTGGTCCAAATTCAGTTGGCCTTTAAGAGACCAAACTGCCCATGTGCTTTCTAATTAAAACAGCTTCACCATAACAATGTAATGTCCACGGAAATGACTCTGCATAATTCCCCATCCTGCCATAGGAAACACTCCGGGGGTGTGCCCATACAATCCAAGGCTATTGTTAATTCAGGATGGGTTTTACAGCAGCAAATGAATGTCCCCTCACATTTCATGCACCCCTGAAGTGTAATCCCCAAGGCCTCAAAAGATTAGTCACTAATCTGTCTCTTGGGAGCAGGACCAGGCTCACAGAGGTTTTAGGGGAAAAAATAAAATATAAGAGAAAAAAAATCCTGCAAGGAAAGGATTGTGATGGTGCAAATTCCATGGAAGCAATGTAAAAGGTTATCAATCAGGTCCCATCAGGTTTCATCTGAAGCCTGGATCTGACAAATTACAGAAATGTTTCTCCTTCTAGAAAGGTTCCATAATTTCTGACATGAAAGAAAACCCCACAAAAAACCCTCAGAAAAACCAAAAGCAAAAAAGCAGAAGTGGAGAAATTTGGCTGAAAAGCAGGAAAATCAGCTCTCAGGCTGCACTGCTCCTCTGCAGGCCACTAGGACATGAACTTCCAAGCTTCCCAGAGAGAGGGCTAAATGGTTTTCCCCCAGCAAATCAGCCCAATTTTACCCCAATTTTCTAGCAGATGATTTGGTGGTCCTCTGAATAGTAACTACACCAAAATCAAACAGATTACATCACAAAGTAAGAGTTTAGCTCCATCTTAGGTAAAGTATAGCAGAGATCCTCTACTTTTTGAGTATCACTCTGCTGCCTCTGAATCACAGTGCAATGGCTTGACTGCCCACATGGCCAGTCCACAAAATTCAGGAATCCAATTAAACAGACATAAATACAACCCATTTGCCTTAAGGAATTAGATTATTCCTAATTACAGCAATCAGTGTCTTCTCGCTGCTCTATATTTCTGTGACAAATTTATTCCCATGCCAGTGTCTTTTCACGGAAGTCATGTCAAGGGTTTTGGAAAGGGAACACCCAGCTCATTTTGGGCCAGAGGTCTGCTGCAATGGCTCTTTCTAGGTGATCCTGCCTAAAATGCCTCATATGACTCCCTTCTAAATCACCAAACATCAGCACAGATGTTATTCAAGAATCTGAGGTGCAATATTCACCTCTGCATCTCTGTGATGGTTTTTGTTGGGTACTCTGGACCTGTGGGGCCACTGATGACAAATACATGTCTACAGGGAGAAAACTAGGGAAATAAACTTGGATAATTCAATTTCTCTGTTCATCTGAGAACTGAGCTCTGAGTTAAGTAAGCTGAAGGACCAATGTTAAACAAAGTGCTGAAATGGTACTGAAGGAGAATTAGGCATGGAAGAAGACATACAAATTTAGGGAGAGAGCAAAATAAAATTTAAGGGAAGAGTCAAATCCTCCCCCTGCCCACAAGGCTTCTGGCCTTTACAACATGGCCTTATACACAGAGGGCAGCAGGAGATGCCAGAAGAGCTACTGGGATGTAAATGGGGTGAACTAATGATGACCTTCCCAGGTATGGGGACAGCACAGTGACAGCAGCCAGTTTGCTCCCTTGTGGGGAGCAGAGACATCTGAGCATCCTCAGGAAACCACAGGAGCAAGACAGGAACTGCAGAGCTGACTGCTGCTGGCTCTTACTGAATTTCTCTACTCTCCTTGAAGACTGACATATCTCCAGCTCTCCAATTGCTTTGTGGCTGAATGCATTCCCTTCAGAGGATGTTAAAAGCAGGAAAAAAAGCCTTCTGAAGTAGTCTTTATCTGATGAATACTTCAGATAACAAAAATAAAGGACTTTGGTACTGCCAGTAGCACATTTCCGGGAACTTTATATCTAATGGGGTTGATCTGCTTAAAACATCCTTTATGTTTTATGCCCTGCAGTTCTTTTGGTAGGAAGCTTCTGCAAAGAAGAAACATGGGGAGGGTGTTTTGGGGAGACTACAGATTACACTATTCGCAAAATGGGTAAATTAAATGGATAAATTAACCTCACCTGAGGAGATTAAACCATGAACTGTTGCCAAAACCCCAAACTGCACCAGCAGAGCACAGAGCCATGAACAGGTTTCTAAAGGATTTATGTGCTGCTAAACATAGGTAAGAAGGCTAATACTTATTGTTTATTTATCCTGCATACATATAGTGCACCCAAGCTAAGGCTGCAGGGGAACTGCTTAGGCACTGCCAGGATGAAGGGTGCCACAGCAGCTGAACTCTGTTCCCTGGTACACATGCTGGTGCTGCAGCAGAAAAAAGATGTAATTACAGAAAAAAAACCACCTTCTGAGCCCTGCCCCAGAGGGAGAGAGGCAGGCAGGTCCTGCCCAGGGTTTAGCTGTGTCCTTCCAGCACAAGCACAAACTCTCCCCACCTGCACAAGGGTGAAGATCTCCAGGCAGGCAGTAGCTCTTCCCTAGAAACCAGTCTGATGCTGGAGGTCCACAGAAGAAAGGGTTGAGGACATTACTAAGCCAAAGAACTACCCAGACCAATTTTTACAGACATCCCTTCTGAACAGAGCTCCCAAGACACCAGAATGGTGCAGAAGTGTTTTTCCAGCTGTTCTCCAAACAGGTTGCAAATGCAATTCCCTTCTACCGAGATCAGCTTTTCCATTCAGCTGCTGCTGAATCACAGGGCTGGTATCTCATCTGCTGAACAGCCCAAATGCAAACATCCTGAGTGTTTTTGTTCAGATAAGGCTGGCCACAGCCAGGATTCCTAATGGCATGGGTGAAGCAGGTATTGCACACATTAAGGAGAACAGCCCCAGATACTGCCAGGTACCTTCCTGCTCGCTTGTGTGAATGTGAACATTACCAAGGCTAATGAGAGAACCTACTCAGCTGCTGATTCAAGAAGTTAAGCATTTGAGCTGTTTAAAATAAATGCTTGAAGAAGGCTGGCTTAGCATGATTTCAACATTAATCCACTCCAAAGATGCCTTCAGAGTATTTTCTCTGCTGCTGGGTAAAAAAGTTTGAAGAGCCTATTTTATAACACAGTAATCCTAAAACATTAATGAGTTTAACCTTTCATTTTGCTACTGTACTCATTCCAGCTGTTTCAAGAGGACCTAAAATTGTCCCCCTAGATACTAACTTTCCAACCCAGTTTTTGTATTAATGTGCAAAGATTTTAGTATGTCCCAACCAACTGGGGATCATGGGAAAGGTCTCATGCTTGGTCAAAATGACCTTCCTATACAAGCAGGATATCTAATGATTATCATTTTGACCTTTTTCAGTTTTTCCTTATCACTTTAGATACTGTTAAGTTCTTTGCAAAGAAATCAATTGTTCAATCATATCCTCAGGTTTTCATAGTCCAAAGAGTTGCAGTGCTTTATGCCAGCTGAACATGTGGCTGTCATTAATCTTGAAGAGGAAAATCACTATATTTGTCTGATAAGTTAATATACAATGAATATTAGGATATCATTTTATAAGTGATTCATCTCTTCACATATGGCTTGCTTTCTTACAAGTGTTATCAGAACAGGGGTTTGGGAATTACAGGCTTGTAAATCAATTTAGCTTTGTGTTAGTTCTTTCCCTTCCTTTCTAGATAAATAGAGGCCTTATTTAAGGCTTGGTAATGTTTGCAGAGGTTCAGTCCATTTCCAGTAATGGAAACAACAAAACCCAAAATTTATCCCCAGGCTTATAAAAGAAGCTTCAGGACTGGGTAAATATGAAATAACTCATGAATATTGGACAGCTTGTTCTGAAATGGGAAACTACAGCCCATCAGCGCATAAACAAGTGAGCACAGCCAGGCAGGCTTGGAAAGCAGCCTTCCAAGGGAGAAATGGAGCAGCTCAGCCAGTTTTCAGATGAGAGCTACTCAGGGAGCCTGCTGCCACATCAGCATGACACAAACCAGAAAGGAAGCAAGTTATAAAATGTATCAGGGAATAAAAATATTTGTTCCCCGGTTCGCCTTCATGGCAGGCTCACATTTGCACCATTTGTCATATAAGTCAAGAAGAAGACACATTCACAAATACTTTCTAAATTGCAAAGCCCACTGCTGACATGACAGGTAAATATTGCATTCTTACAGTTTCTTACTCTGTGTGAACTTTTCTGCTCTGGCTCAGAGCAGATTTGCTTCACTGCATTGTGCATGCAGTTGAAAGTTAAGCTGACCAATTCTAAAGGATTTATCTTTTTTTTTTCTTCTTTTCTAAATAGCAGAAGTAATTAATCTGCTTCAGAGAATGAATCAGCCTTTTCTGAGCTAGAAACACACAGAGGAGATTGTGGCTGTTTCTGGGGCAGGAGGGAGGCTTACTCACACAGCTGATGCAGTGGAGGCAGACACCCAGGGTGTACAGCTGTGAGCTGCAAGGGGGGCAAAACCCCAGAGCTGCACCCCAGAACCCCCCAGTGCCACCCTGTGCCCCCAAGGGACCCGCTGGGACAGAGGGAATGGGCTCAGCACTGCAGTGCTGATGGAAGAGGTGTGCACAAGGAATGGTCCAGGAGGGCTGTGTGGCTTTGCCTTTCCTCCTGCAGCCCTTGGGTGGCACATCCAGCCCGTGAGGGCTGCACCCACTCCTGGCAGCAAATCCTTTGGCAGCAGGGGCCATCCTTTTATTTAGTGAAGTACCTTGATTTGGGCCAGTTGATGGGATGAGTTGATTTGCCACAGTTTGACTTCTCGGCAGGCTGTGGGAAGAAAAGCCCTGCTCACAAAAAGCTGCTGCCCTGTACTGTGGGAACTTCTGTTTCCAACTGGGGCCTCTGTCAGAAAATAAAGCCAATGCTTAGCTCACTGCTTCCAGCCCATGCTCAGCAATGACTTAACAGAAAAGCAGGACAAGCAAAGAGCAGAGAGCTCCCAGAAAGGGGAAGCCAGCAGAACAGAAGCAGCATGGAGATAGCTGCCTCATTAAAAATAATGCAACTTAACCCACAGAGAGTGTAAGTTATGCCCCTGCATATCCTTTTGCATTGGCAAAAGCAGAGCTGCTCACCAGAATTATAAATAAATAAAGAAATAAATCAAGATGATACCAACCTCAATCACTTATCTGGAGAGAGGAAAGGGGCTCTTCTGCTGCTGCTGAGTCCCTCCCTTTATCCCCTCTGCTGGCCAGGGTGTGCTGGGGAGAGGCTGTGCCTCCCAAAAAGGAAGGGCTTGCCTTGCAGCCCCTGGGACAGCAGTGGGGCTGCACTGTCCCTCCCTCTGGGGAACACAGGGAAGGGGTGGGACAGGTGGCCATGGCTCCCTGTGAAGAGCAAACAGGAACAGAGCTCACTTGACTTCTGCAATGCCAAAATCACCAGCATTTTCCATTTTAAAGTACATCCAAACATAAAGGTTTTATGGTTGCAGGATGCCTCCTTTCCCACACTTTCCTGGAGTGATCTACAAATTCCTCTGATGTCCTTGCTCGTTAAAATGTGACTCAGCTTTCCCATCTGGAAAAGTGGAGACCCACACAGTTCCAAGGTGGCCAGCTGCCACCAGTGATGTCCTATGTTAGCATTAACCATCAGCTTGGGAGCAGCAGAGGCAACAAAGGCTTGGCAAGTTGGGTTTGGGGTGAAACCAGAGAGCCTGTAGGTACTCTGTGAGCAGCAATGCAAACCATCAGCTGAAACTCTCAGCACCAAGGAGTGACTGAGGACACCTGCTCACAGACTCTAATGGAACTGCAGTGCAAAGAGCAAATCCCTGCTCTGGCCTCCAACATTCCACACAATTAATACTACTCACACCTCAGCTGAATAATGGTCCTGGTAAAAATAACAAGTGGGAAGCCAATGCCAAGTAGCACCACCTGGTGATAATTACTGCAACCATGCCAAGTTCAACAGCAGGCCTTACCAACTACAGCATTTGGCAGCTCTTCATTTGTCTGCTCTTGTGATACTCCACAAAGTGCTGGAGCAAGGTCCCTTCTGAAGTGAGCTGTTTCTTTTGTGATCATTAAAGATTTTGGGAACAGCTGAGTGACTCCAATGCCGGAATGAGAACTTCATCCACTCAGTCCTTTCTGGCTTTGGCTGGTGTCCTTTACCAACTCAGATGGTTTTTCAGAGACCTTGAAATACCCCGTCATTAAACATTTTGGGAACAGCTGAGTGACTCCAACGCCGGAATGAGAACTTCATCCACTGTCTCTCAGTCCTTTCTGGCTTTGGCTGGTGTCCTTTACCAACTCAGATGGTTTTTCAGAGACCTTGAAATACCCCATCAAATGCTACAGAGCTTTTTGCAAACACTGCTGCTTGCTTAAGATTCTCATTGATCTGTGGCTCCAGCATTCCCAGCACTTTGAAATGTCAGCTCAGGTATTAAAATAGTAGAAACAGCTGAATCTATGAACAATATGTGTTCATTACATCAAACAGAAAACCCATCATGCTGTTAGATGCTCTCCTGATGCTTTCTGCAGATGTGAAAGGCTCACTGACAAAGCAGCAACAAATGTTCATCTGCCACATTACACAATCACTAACTTTTAATTTCAGGTACTCCTGTAGATGCCAGGCAATGACTCAGGGCCTCATGCCTGAACCCCACACCCTAATTTCTTCCGTACTCAGTTTCATAAAATCAGCTCATCTACCACTGACATTATCTAGGAGCAATCATAATGCTTGGCTGTTGCTCATTATTATTTTTTTCCTAGGAAAAAGGAGCCAGAGGATACTTGCCCTTGACAAGGAATCTGAGAGGCACTGAAAAGTCACCCAAATGCTTTCTTTAAGCATTTCCAATTTGTGCTTCACTCTGGTCCTTAAAGCATGCCTGCAGAACTGGAGCCACTGGAATGGTGTGACAATCCTACACCAGACCTGTGAGCATGAAGCTGCCCTTTGCTAGAAGGGGACAGTCAAAATTTGATGTGACTTGTTTCCTTCCCTGAATTTGTTCTTAGCATTTTGGTTGGCAGCACAGGACTGGAGAAATCTCAGTAAAATGAAAATACAGATTGTTTGCCCACCCTGTTGCAACTCTCAGTGCTTTTCCTGGCCATGGGGAGATGAAGGCAGCCTCTGCAAGACCAGGCTCATGAACACTGTATGATAAACTGCTGCACAGGCAATGCTGAGAAACACTGGAATAAACTTGAGCTTGGTGGATAATGCCAAAGGGATTATAATACATTAGTTCAGAAGCAGATGTTATGCACTGTTATGCACTGAACACGAGGGGTATCATGCTGCAGTCTACCTTCTGCAAAATATTTTGGTATTTTTTACCTAGTTATATAAAAAATAATGTACAAGGTTAATGAACAGAGCTGGGATAACTCCTTATGTTTATCTGCACCTACCAATTGCAGTATTTTGGACTGAGCAGAGCTGGATTTGTTAAGTGTCACTGTGTAACCCCATGACCTGGCTTTGTTGGTTCAGTGGTATTTTCTCTGAATCATTATTGATAGACCTTACTGCAAATATTCAGAGCAAGGATATTCAAGTGGGAGCTTAACCTGAGCTCAGATATGAGCACTGAGTCTGTCTGAAGCTCCTTCAGCTGTTTCAGCTCGATGAATGTCATTCACTGCCCAGTCTGCAGCATTGTGCTGCTCCCCACTGCTGAATTACACCCATCTTCTACTCACAGCTGGTTACAGTACAGTGGTGGGATTAAACATCCTCATCAACAGAATAATCACTGCAGAAAAACCCCACATCTAATAACTGATGCCATGGAAGAAAATTGGGTGGAAAGAAGGACAAAATGCAACTTAGCTTCCTTTGGTAAGAAAAATTTTGTGCTCAGCAACTCTGGGAAAACTATCCAGCATACCTGGCACACAAGACAGGGATAAAGTTCAGTTTACAACACATTTGAAGCCATTTGCTATGCAGTCCAGTGAAATCAGAAGTTTGCAAATGAAAGATAAAATTTGTAATAAGTGGGGTACAGACCTAGAAGGGTCAGACAGACAATGAAATGGAAGGGGTCATTCTGAGTCTGGCAGGGGTCACTACTGCAAGTGAGGGAGACTCCATCCTACTTAACTTCTCCCTTCATGACAGAGCAAGTAGCAGAAAGCTGAGGGAATACTGAACCAGCACAGAACACAGGGATATGCAATAAAAATGGGATTAATAGAATGACTGGAATATGATGAGAGCTGACAGCAGAAAACAAAAGTCAGATGGACACCTGGAGAGGAAAATCCCAGCTTCCCAGCCCCGATCACAGGACAGGAGGAACCTGAGGAGGAGGTTAATTGCAGCACCTACCTGGTGAGGGATTTATTTCTAGGTGAGGTGTCAAAACATGAGAGGCACAGGACAGACCTCTGAGCCCTGCAGCTCTGCTCATCCACAGGGAACTCAAAGATTAAGAAGCCCAGCTCAAAACTGCCAGGGATCAGCAGAAGCTGGAGCCTGCTTCACGAAAGCAGACAGCGAGTTGTAGCTTGTTTGGCATTGCACAGTAAAGAGAAAAGCATGCAACTCCTATTTCTACACTGATAAGAGAAAAGCACCAGACAGGGAGAACGAAGCAGTCATAGTGCAAATACAAAGTATTAGAAAAAAAGCCATATATTGGAGAAAGTATTATAATATCAGTTCAATTAAGGTGTGAAATTTTCCCTTCCCAGAAGGCTGGCAACAAATGAATTACAGTCGTGTGCAATAAGGCATAATATCATTCTGTGTTTAGATTTGCTGACCTGCCAGGTCTCTTCCTGTCCTACATTTAGATTATCTTTTATACAATGGGTCTCGTACACTGCTTGCATTTTTTCAGAAATATTTTTGGATGACAGCCGAGAATGGGATTATTAACTTATAACAGGACAAAAAAAAAAATCTCATATCCTCACAGATTCCTGCGATCCCCTCCTAGAATGGGATTATTAACTTAGGACAAAAAAAAAAAAAAATCTCATATCCTCACAGATTCCTGCGATCCCCTCCCCCCTGCCCTCTGGTTTTGGCAGCCTCTGTTTAGTGGAAAATAAGCTTAAGTGGATGGAAGAGAAATGAGATTAGTGGCCAGACAGCCCAAATTCTGAGCAAGTTCAGTAGGACGATGGCAACCTTACTGTAACTCTGCTGACTCCAACTTTCCTTTTCAACTAACTCAAGCCAGAAGTTTCCTTGCAGTCTACCAGGGAGCCTGAGGTGCTTTGCACTGTGTTTACCCAGAGAAATTCTTCAGTCTTAAGAACTCAAAAAAAGAACGTACAGCTCACAGTGCTGATCTGGTACAGGGAGGGACAACCACAAGCACCGTTTTGGGGTATTTCTTCTAAAATCAGTATGTCTGAGCACTCCTTCCCCGCCCACGAGCTCTGGAATCCAGCTCTGTATAATGATGTTGCAAGAAGCCATTTAATCACTGCAGAGTTATTGAGCAAAAGGGAGGATGAGGCTGGAGAGAACTATGTGGGAAAACCGGGCAGGACTTGCGAGACCTTGTCAGAAAACCACTGGATAACAGCACAGAATCCGTCAAAATAAAAGCCTGAAAGTGGCCCAGCGCAGACGCAGGCACGCCATCCATCCCCTCCACGCTGGGAGATGCTCTGCCAGCCCCAGGCACAGCAGGACCACATCCCGCTGCACATCACACATCGCACCACGTTGCACCTACACGTGCAACCCGGCCCGCATCGCACCCCTGCGCCGTGCCCCCGCCATCCGGACACCAGCAGCGGCAACCCGAACCGGCAGCCCTCGCACGGCGGGGCTGCGGTCCGGACCCGCTCCCACCTGTGAGCTCCACTCCGGCACCTGCAATCCGGACTGCATCCCGCCTGTAGATCCAGCGCGCAGCCCGGACCGGCTCCCACCTCTCCCGGGGACCGCCAGAGCGGCAGCGGGGCCCGTCCCAGCGACACTGCCGCACCTGCAGCCCCAACCGGGTCCCACCGACACCTCCCTGCTGCTGCCGCGCCTCCATCCCCCTGCGCTCAGCCATCCCTCCTCAGCTCCCAGCCGCTCGCCGAGCTCCCTCCCCCGCGGACACCGGCCCGTCTCGGCGGCACAGCCGGGCGCGGGGTGCCCGCCCGGGCTGCAGCCCCGCCAGAGGGTCCAGCCCAACTTCTCCCGACCGAGGGGACCCCGCTCCCGCGATCGCCCCCGGCGGAGCTCGGCCTTACCGCGGCGGCTGTCCTGCGGCGGGGGCGGCAGCGACCCTGCTGCGGGCAGCGCCCCTCACGCCACCGACCCTCGGCCTCCCCTCAGCGCCGGGCTCTGCCCGCCGCGGGAGCCGCGCCCGGTTCCGGGGCGGGGCGCGGGCGGGGCGGGGGGTCCGGAGCGGCCCCGCCGGGGAAGTTTGTCTCCTCCCGGGCGGGGGTTCCGCCGCGCCGCCCCGAACCTGTGTTCGGCTGGGTGTGTGCCCTTGGCAGCCCCGCTGGCGGATCATCCCCCGGGGAAGAGCTCTCCGCGGAGCCAGTGCTGCGTCCCCCTCGCTGCAGAGGGGTTCTGCCCACCCTGGAGACTCCCCGGTGTGTCCCTTTATCCTGTGTCCCGTGGGCATCCCGGAGGCGAGCGCTGCTCCTCCCCGGCCGCAGCCGTCTGGCAGCCCGCGCTGCCCCGGTGCGAGCGGGTGAGCCCCGCCCGGCGCGGGGACCCTCTCCGTCCAGCCCTGGGGGATCACGAAAGCTGGGGACAGGCTGCCCGGGCGCTCAGAGACCCAAGGGATCCTGCACCCTCCTCTAGGGACCCGGCACCCCGGTCTCTGCAATGTAAGCTCTTCACTTTTAGCATGGAATCATGGCATTGATCCGGCTGCAAAATACTTTTAAGATCATCGAGTCCAAGCGTTAACAACCCATCATTGCCAAGCCCACCACTAAACCACATCCCCAAGTGCCACATCGACGTGTCTTTTAAATATTTCCAGGGATGGTGACTCAACCGCTTGCCGGGTAGCTTGTTACAATGTTTGAATCTTGTACTTTGCACTGGGCTAGTAAAGCTAATATTTGAGCATTTTGCACAGATTTTGAGTGTATCACCATGTAAACATCTAGTCAGATGCAGCCTAAAACTAAAGTCAGTACAAGCTTAACATCTCATGGTACTTCAGATGGCCACAGTGGACCCAGCAGAAGAGAAGGATGCTTTTCCATTAGTAAAATACATCAGCTCTAGAGATAAGCAACGAAACAGTGGAGTTAAGCTACATATTGACAGCCAAATGGAGAGAATTTGGTGGAAAAGTGTTTCCCTTCGTGGATCAGAAGTGCTGTCTCCTATAGGCATTAGGGGCATGAGTCAGTTCTGATTTCAGGCAGAGCCATCCAGAGAAAACCTGGCAGGGAAAATCATGGAGAGGGGGGAAACAACTGATAAAGTGTTTTGCAGAGGGCTGCTGCAAGCCACTGAGAGCCGAGCTGAGACCACTGAGTATGATTACAGGTGACTGGAGGATAGTTACAGGGTAAGAACACAGGGCTGAGTACTTCTGAGACTTCAAATTGGAAAATGAGACCTGAGCTTTCACTGTTTGCTCATAAAACACTCCTCTGTTTTTAGTGGAAGAGAAGACAAATGGAAAAAGACTGCCTCTCTTGGAGACAGCAGTTAACCAGAGTGGCTCATCATTTCTTCTTTTGCCCAAAACAAATGTTTCTAATTGGTATCATATGCAATACTCAGGTGGTAAATACTTAGCTTTACAAATTTTCAGAGTGGGAAAAATGTATGTGTCCCCTGCAGTCCTTCTCTAAAGGGTATAAAACTATTTTTGAAAGAATTATTTGTTTTTTAGGAAGTAGTAATTGTCTTTGGCTGCTGCTGCTGTTCTTGCTTTAGCCCTTTTTCCATTCTCTGCAAGTTTTTGCTGCTTTGGTATATGAAGAAGAACAGGGAACCTGAATCTTTCCTGTTTGAGAGCATTTTGCCTTTTCTTTGTGTTTTTCTGCTGCCTTTGTATTCTGGAGTAGCCCTGCCAGGGTTTGCCATATGGAAGTCAGACAGGTACGACACCTTGATGTGGCCCATGGGGCTTCCCCTCCTGCTGTCTCATCCATACACTCATTTCAGGCATTTTCAGCATCGAGTTTGTGCCCTCTGTCCCTCGTGGTGACTGTAACTGGGGCACTTGGGCTGTAGATCCCCTAATCCTTACCTGTTGTGTCCATGGGAGCATGGGGCAGCAGGGAGTGTGACCATGGGGCAGCTGGGTCACACACAGGAGACTGCAGCTCACAGTGACCTTGTACTCAGGCAGATGAGAGACAGGGAGAGGAGCAAGGGAGCTCTTCCTCCTCCATGTTTCACTGCTTTATTCATTCTTACTCTAATGCTTGGTGCTTGTCTGTCCTGCTTGGATATAGAAGGACAGTACACACTGCTGTAAAAATTGCTTATGGAGGACAAATTATAACTGCTGGGCCATAAGGGATGTCATCATGTAGGAATGAGGGGCAAAGCTCAGAAAAGACAAGGCAAAGAGGAAAAATGAAACTCTGTGTAAATGCCCCTCATTTTCACCCAAATCCCTTTTGACCAGAGCAGATATGACTGCGGGGGTGAGCAGTGAACACACAAGTGCTCCTTTGTTGGGATAAAGCCATGCTGTGCATCCATGTCCAGAGCTGGGTGCACACGTGCTGTGGCTGAGGGGGTGCAGTAGCTGGTTTACTTCCCCAGACCTATATTTGCTGTGTGCTTTGCACTTTGGAACCTTGTACCCACAAAAATCAGGCTGAACTCTCCCTGGGCTCTCCATCTGTCTGCTTGGAGGAGCTGTGATCATTAAATTTGTTGTTGATGGTCTGAATTGCCATTTCTATTTGGGATAATCACTGCCAATTATGTCAGAAATATGTACATAGAACTCCACCACATGGACCAAATTCTGCTTTGGTTACACCATGATCCACTATTTGCTCTTCTAACCTCCAGCTGGCCTTTTTTTATTCTTTGGTTTGGGCAAAAGATCTGATAGAAAATTAATTTTATTCAACAGCATCCCTATGCTTGGCTGCTTGGTCCCACAGTGAAAGGACTGGAAAGAAATACAAGAGCAGCTGGAAGATGGGGCTTTGAAGCTCAGGGGAATTGTTGCCCTGGCTGGATTGAGGTCCTAAAAAGCAACCATTTCAGTGGAGCAAGCTACTTCCAAATCATTCTTGGCTTGTATTGCTTTGTGTTCTCACTACCTACACTAATATTAAATAGGATAGAAGAGAATAGAAAAATTTCATTTGGAAGTGACCTATAATCTAAATGCCAAAAATATTAATCAAAGTTTTTTTTCTTCTGATCTCTTATTTTTTCTTGCTGTCCACAGACCTATGTCAGGTTCCTGACATTTTACCTGCAGTTTTACCTGCCTTTCAGGAGGGCTGAAACATTTATTTGGTGTTTTTGACATGAAGGCACGGCTACAGTAGAGCTCAGGAATGTGGAGACGTGAGTGTTTGTGCATACATTCCTTTTTCTTCTAAGCAGCAGGATTTTAGACAGAGATCTGCCATGCCGAGAATGTCATTTCTGCACAGCTGCAGGGATTGTTGTCCCAAGGTCTGATGACGAGAGTTGGTTTTGTGTTTGTCCCTGTTCAGATTAAAGTGGGACTTATTTCCAGCGGTGGTGAAGGTTAAGAGCATGTACTGCACAGAAGGATTCCTGATCTTTTGTTTCTTCACTTAAGCCCTTTGCAATGCTTACAGCGAAGGTCAGAGCACAGAAGAAAAGTGCTTTTTGGTTTTGAGTCGCAAAGCAGTTGTCAAAGAGTTTAATTTTCCTGAGGGAGAAGCCCCAAGAGAGTTGAGAACCTTAAAGAAGAAGATATTATCTATAATACCAAGTGCAAAATAATCTGTGTGTTTTAGTGTTCCCTGAACCACAGGAGATTGAGTAAGAACGCTGAGAAGCAATGTGGTATTTGTAAATCAGTAATGGTGCATACACACACGAGGATTTAGACACACATTTGCAGTTGTAATGGGAGGAAGATAAACCTCCCCTCTCTTTTAAGAAGCCTAGAGACACTGAATGGGTGAAATGCCTCAGATTATGTAATTTAGATAAAGACTCACAGATGTCCTACTATATAACGCACCTAAGCACAGTCAATTTTTCTAAGATGTTTTCAGTCACTCTGCCTCATGTTTTGTTTTGTTAGAGGCTACACTTGGAGAGCGAGAGTCCTTTGTTTCATCAGGGCTCATCTGCTGCTCTTGCCTCCTCCCCACTTGACAGTGGGTTTTTCTTTGTGTGCCATCATGTTTATTTCCCCAGCAACAGCAACTGCATCTCAAACATGATTTCATATAGATTAAAGGCTTTCAGAACGAGTGTCCACAGCACAGACTGAAGTCTTCTTCCCTTCATTGCAATTTAGGATTAATGGCTGTATTTCCCATGTAATGGATTTTTAAAGCACTGTGATTTTGGCACTGATTATTCAGGCACACTCAAAGCACAGACTAACGGGATGTAATTTGGTACTGATTCGGTGCTCTGGTTTTCTTATAAATTTCTTCCTCCTTGTTCTTCCTGGTATTCTTCCAGGTACACAGCAAAGCCACACTTGCTATCACTTGCTATGGATGAGGGAATTGATTACAAACTCAGGGGACAGTATTTATCCAGGTATCCCATTCTCTGGTGGGATACACATCTGTCAGCCAGACTGGGCGGACAGGAGATGTGTGGTTCCCTGCTCCTATCTCTTATCCAGGTGATGTAAAGATTTCTAAGTTTTCCAGAGCATGGAAATGTTTCCAATTCTGTCAGGAAAGCATTCTGCTTTTATGCCCAAGTTGTTGGAGTTCAGGTTCCCCTTGCTAATAACTCACCTAGGAGCATCCTTTGATATCCTGTGTGTAATTCTTGATGATTCCCAGAATGGTGAATTTAAAGTGGGACAGATGCTGAGAAGGGGGATGCTATGGGGTTTTACAGAATGAGATTAAAAGACTTTTGGCTGATAAAACATGACAAAATGAGGGTTGAGAAGGCATGTGATTATCTCTGAATATCTCAGGAAAGGTGCCAGTGCCAGGCAGGGGCAAAATGCCCCCTGGTTATTCAAGTGTGTGAACTGTGCAAGCACAAGAACAAATGGGTATTAATGAGAAATAAACCCATTTACACTGGGGAAGAGAAAAAGGGTTTTAATGGTCAGAAAACTGTTATCTCTGTCAGGAGATGAAAGGCCAAAATTCTAGGCTGAGTTAAAAGGGAGCTTCATTTCTTTATGGAAAGTGATTGAAGAGGGATTTGTCTGCAGCAGCAGATGCCAATTTCAGTGACCACAAAGGGGTTTGATCCTAAATTCTCCTTTCCTTTTACTGAAGCATCTGTTTATAGCTTGAAGGAATGAAGAAAGGCTGTGGTGCATAGTTTTGCCCTCCCATTTTGGGTAGTTATCAAGGACAGCTGCTCTCACACCATGGGGGTTCTTTGAGATAGGTCACCCCTCCTTTGGTTCCCTCCTTGTTCCTCAAATATTCATGTCAGGCTCAGCCTACATCTCTTGCCTTGGTTGTGGTTCACTGTTGGCTTCCTTCTCCTTTTGCATCCTGGATGCCTGCAGTGTTTTATACACTTTGAGGCAGGAGCTTCTCTGTAGGTTTGCCTATCTCTTGTAATGGAAACTCCCTCCATCAGCTTTTGGATGACCAATCCACAGCCACAGAAACAAGGACCAACCAGCTTAAGATGCATGTAACTGGTTAGAACAAAATTACTTCATTAATTAGTAAAGAGGCACAAAGAGGCACAGCTCCTGCCTCTTTAACCTTCCCAGAATATTGGACATGGAGATATGGCAAAAAAAAAAGCTACATTTCTGGGAAAGGATTTTTGCAAGCACTTGGGCCCTGTGATTTGATCCAGCAGAACAGAATCCAGCTATTTTGTCCAGTAAAGATTTAGAACTTCAGAAAAAAAACCTCATCCATCTAGCAGAAGACAAGTTTGAGGCAAATAACAAGAGATGATTCCTCACACTAGGTGACATAAGTTGAGAAACTCCCTGCTGCAGGATGTTATCAACAGTAAAAATCAATGGAGACCAGTTTGTGGAAGAAAAATAGACTGAAGGCTATGGAGATAATATTTTTGGTTCTGGAAGTTCCTGAGATGCAAAATGTTGGAGATGGAGGAGGTGTTAAAGGTGGATATGACTATATGCTATAATTAATTATAGCACAATTATTTGTTATTAGCTTGGTATTATTACTTGTTAGACAGGACTAGCAACTATGAAGCATCTTGTTTGTCCACTTACAGACAATAAATGTGGGTCTAGTTGGATGGAAGCTTTGGTGTGGCCCAGTAGAGCTTGTCTTATATTTTGGGCTTTCTTCCAGCCTGCTCCTCGTAGGAAGAGTAGCCCTCCACCACCAGCAGAGCACAGTTCACTACCCACTCTTTGATTCAATGCCTGTGAAAGTTTTAGCTAAGAGACTTAGAAACAGAGTGATTAAAAATATGGTAGCTGCAAAAAGCTGACAGATCTTCCCCAGAAGGTCTTTGTTCTGGTTTTGAGCAAGGCATGGGGTTTTGTTTCCAGAGACAGCTTAGTGCTAGCAGTGACTCAGCCTGAGATGGTGGACAGATGGAATTACCATGGCAGAACAAGGCATGGTTCCTTCTCCTCTAAGATCCCTATTTTCACTGCCCTTGCTTCCAGAGAAGCAGCATGTTCTGCATGTTAAGTATCAACATGGCTCCAAGTTTCATGCGCATTTTGATAAATAAAATCTGTGTTCTAAGCAAAGGCACCCAGACAAAGCCCCTTTGTGAGAGCAAGACTTAGGCCTAGTGTATGTCTTTGGGAGAAATGCAGAATTCATTTTGGGGAGGGAAGCTGATATGAACAGCAGGCCATTTTCTTCCACAAAGGCTCTCTTTCAAGGCTGCTGCATGCAGCAGAACAAAGGCTGACCCCGTAATCTGTGCTCAACAATAGCTTGGGATATTTGATTTGATTGTACATGCATACATCATGCCTGGCCATAAATAAATAGGGCCATGGTTTGATGCACTGTGAGGATTAAGTCAGCCTGTTCCCCTTACCACTCTGGTTTCAAGGAAATGCTGATTTTGTATCTCTGCCTTCTCTTGGCTGAGGGATGTCCATCTTGCCACCAAGGCCAAAGGGTCTCAGTTTAAAGCCCAATAACAAAGACACAAAAGGTTTTCCCACCATTTTATTGGTGCCAAATTGGTTTATAACTTCTTTATCTAATCCCTGCAACTTCTGGTTTTTAAAAGACCTTTTCTTGGCTGAATTCATGGCAAACAAACAAGTAGGCCAAGGAGAACTTGGGTCTTCCAGGTAACTTGAGGCCCATGCTATGGTAAATTATATTTAGACTAATTCTCTACTTCTGTTCCTCATATGTAAAAAGGAGGAGGATACAACTTACAAAGCCTGTCTTTGGATGCCTGAGGTGCTTCTACAGTAGAAGAATGTCTCCTGCTCAAGCACATAAAGGAATGGCAGTATGCAGATTAGTGATAATTTTCTATAAATTGTTCACAAAGTTTGTTGGGAATTAAACATATTTGTTCAACACATTTTGTAGTTATACTCATAATGCAAGGAAAATTTGGGTTGTTGCTCTGGAAACATAGCAAACCACTGGCCTAAGACACAGTGTGTTTGCAATGTAAACATTTGGGCCCTTGTTTATATAATTGTCTGAAACTGGAAAACAAAGCAACCATAGTGAGAGTCTTGCCTAATTGTCAGTTGTTTTACTGGATGAAACAATTTTTACTTGGACATTTCTATCCCATTTGGTTTATTGATTAGCATTAGGCAAAAGTTTGTGCAGCAACAGTTGTCAGAGCCTGGCATGAATGGTCTCCTATGGCATAACATCACATGTAACAACACACAACAATAATTTTCTAGTAACGTCAGAGTCTTTGCGTATGTTTAATATTTAGGCCAGGAACACAGAGATCTGTTTCAGCAGAAGAGCTGATGAAATGTATGACTCAGTGCAGGGAATTGCCTCTAAATACAAAAGCACTTGATTATCATCAGCAATTACCCTGACAATTTGTGACATTCCTGTAAATCGAGCTTCTTTTTTTAAGCATTTATTATTTCCATTCATCAAATATTTTAAGACACATAGTGATGAAAGGGCAGATTTTCTGGAGATCTTAATGTCCAAAGAGTACAGGAAAACTGTATAAAAAAAGTCGAGATTGTCCTTAGAAAATTGCAAGAAAAGAAAAACAGAGAATTAAACTAGAAGTCAAAGGGGTAAATATGAAGCCACTTCCATGGATTAATGACTGGTTAAGGCATATGTAGCAAAAAAAAAAAAAAAAAAAAAAAAAAAAAAAAAAAAAAAAAAAAAATAAACTAGAAGTCAAAGGGGTAAATATGAAGCCACTTCCATGGATTAATGACTGGGTAAGGCATATGTAGAAAAAAAAAAAAAATCACAGCTGGAGAAGAGGAGACTGAGGGAAGGATTTGGACAATGCTCTCAGGCATATGGTGTGATTTTTGGAGCATTTGTGCAAGGCAAGGATTTGGACTTGATGATCCTTGTGGGTCCCTTCCAGCTCAGGATATTCTGGGTTTCTAGCAGACTGCTATAGAGATTTATCTTGTGTTGCTTTTGTTACATCTTCACAAGTGATCTACAAGAGCAGTGAATAAAGAAGTGACAGCAGCTCCGGATGATACAGGGTTGACTGAGGATAATAAAAATAAAAACTGACAGTAAAGATTAACAGAAAGATCTCACCAAGGTTATTGGATGAATGGGAGAATAGCAGATGCAGTTCATTTACTTAAGGGAAACAAGACAATCCTAACCATGCACAGCAGTAAGGTCTAAAATTAGCTATTGCCACTCAGCAAGAAGAACTTCAGCTCATCATGTATAACCCCATGAAAATGTCAATTCAATGCTCAGCAATTAGAAAATGGCAAACCAGGTGTTAGGTATTGTTCAAACAGGAAAAATGCACAAAAAAGAAAAACAACAAGCTACTCTAGAAAGGTTTTGCACTCACAGCTGGGAGGCTGCACACCCAGAGCTGTTCTTAACTTCCTTGCTGAAAAAAGCCCCAAAATAAAGTAGAAAAAATGTGGAGAAAGCAACAGGAATAGTAATAGGAACAGGACCTCTTCTCATAAGAAGACTTCACTGAGTAAGAACAGGGGTGATTGAAAGGGTCTGTTGTTGAAGCTGTGATGTCATAGGTGCAATAGTGAACAAAATTATCCACCTTTTTCCTTGTCAGATGAGAGCTCAGGGTCTAAGATTAGCTCTGTTTCCTTCAGTAACAGTTTTTAGACAAAACCCCTGTTCTTTACACGGTCAGGCTTTAAACTGTAGAGTTCACTGTACATACTCAAGAATAAAGCTCTTCAAAAAGTGGTTAGACAGATTAAAGGGAGAAAAGTCCATTGAGACTATTAATCACAAAGGTCTAGTGTGGATCAGCAAGTCCAAAAGATGCACGATGGATTAGAAAAGTATTTGGATTGAATGGCTTGTCCTCATTGCCCAAGTGCTCACTGCTATCAAAGACCACTCCTGTGGTCCCATAGACACAACACAGAGCGTGTATGGTCCTGCAGCAAGGGTTCTTGCCTTCTCCCCCAGATCTGTAAAGAGCTCAGCAAATTTGGTGCCAAACTTCTCTTAAAAACTGATCTTCAGATTGGTACTAGACTTTGAAGCTCTGATTTTTCCAAGGTTACAGAGGAAGATGGCAACAGAGTCTGCAAGAGCACTCAAATGTCCCATGTTCCCCTGGGATTGTGCGCCATGGGACAAGGCAACCTGCCTTTGAATGTGCAGTTCTGCTTCTGTTTTTTGCAATTAAAGCACCATTTAATAATTTGCCAACATTTTCAAAACATTTATCCCCTGCCACTGACAGGTTTTGAGCTAACTGTGGCACAGAGAAGTTGTTTTTTTGGAAACATCTGAAGGTGCTCACAAAGCTGATGTGACAGAGTTTCTGTAGCTTGCTCTTGCTGCACAAAGGTTTGCTTCCTTATGACTCAGCCACTAATGTGCCTTGGTTACTCATCAGAAAACTGCTTGAAGACTAATTTTGAGCTGAATTTGATTAATATCTGGAAGTGGAGCTGGGGCAGAGACTCAGAGCTGGGGTTAGCAATAGCATGGAGTAGGGATGACTGACAGCTTTCCACACTTCACTGGTGGAAGCTTCTTCTTTCATAATAAACCCTTGCTCCTTCCAGCCACACCAGAGCTGCAGTGAGCCCCAGGGGTTTAGGTTAACCTCAGGATGCTGTGTTTTTAGTCCTGTAGCCTCCTCAAGGGACCTGCGTGTGTTCCTGGGTGCACATGGGCTGACGTGTCCCCTCCTGCAGCAGGTGAGCTGCGTGGGGAACACACCACATCTCCACCCTGCGCCTGGGGGGCCAGACAGCTGAGCCAGCATGAGAAAAGCTGTTATTCAACATTGCCATGGGCCAGCAGAAAATGCTTCTTTCAGTTGCAGGAGGAAAACAAAAGGGAAGTGGTGATTCTCGGTGAATGTGAGTCATAAGACTTGAGAGGGTTATATTAGGGTAGGGCAGGATACACCCCTTACTTGATGGAGACCTTCAAATCACTGCCTAGTTCTTCTTTTCTTGCTGTTACCAGCCTGTGCTGCCTCGTGCTTGCTTCATTTGCACTGTATTGCCTTGCCCTTGGCCTGACTGTTTTGATAAAGAGTGAAAATCATGTTCCTGCCCTTGGTGTTGTGCAGTGAATTGCTTCAGGCTGGACAAATCTGTTCTCTCCCCCAAGGCCAGGCTTGGAATGAAGGATGGATCATTGCAGGGGGCTTTTGTCAGCAGCTGCAAAGCCAAAGCAGCACGGGTGCTTGTGTGCACTGAGAAATTCATCTGTGTCTGGTCCTCTCTACCTCTTCTTTGTAAAATTTTAACTGCTCCCTGGCTCTGAGGGGAGCTGGAGCTGGCAAACACAGGAGGGAGAAGCTTGGCTGCAGAGGTTGTTCCTTGCCTCACAGGCAGCAGAGGCTGGCATGAGAGGGAAAGCTGGAAGGGCATTTCCAGTGTTGTCTTTCTACATCTGGGTCTCACACAGGTTTCAGGGGAATCACTGGGGGATTGCAGGTGGCTTCACAGCCCTAGAACCTGCTTTCCCCAACAGGGCTTCTTGTGGCTGAAGCAAGCAAGTAAAGATGGCTCATTTCAGGCTGCCAGAGCTGAAGGATGAGTAGTCTCCCGTGTCTCCCAGCTGCACAGCACAGATCCTGCAAAGCACGGCACTGCTGGCTGTACTTGGCTGCAGATTTGTAACTTTTCCAGAGCAGAGAGACCTGCAGAAGATGGCTCATTTCAGGCTGCCAGAGCTAAAGGATGAGTAGTCCATGTCGTGTCTCCCAGCTGCACAGCACAGATCCTGCAAAGCACGGCACTGCTGGCTGTACTTGGCTGCAGATTTGTAACTTTTCCAGAGCAGAGAGACCTGCATTCCAAAGGCCATCCTGTAGGAAGTCAGACCAAATTCTGTAGGTGCTGCTGAAAGTTGTTGAGAACCTTGAATATTCATGTAGCCAAGAATTGCCTGTTGCTGTGACGCTCTGAGGATGTAATTCACATGAGACATGCAGGGAGAGAGATCTTTTGTTATACTGACTCCAGTTTTCTTTTATTTATTAAAAAATCTCTGCAGGGCTTAGGAAAACTGGTCTTTAAAGCTGTCATCAGCTTTAAAAAGACAAGCACAAAAGCTTCAGCTTACCATTATCTGACGAGCTTGTAAAATAAAAGCTGTGGAGGTGTGTGGGCGCTGAGCTCTGTTTTCCAACTCCATGAATGAAGCTGTAAATGAATGGGGAATGGATAGCTCATGTCTCACACCTGCATCTCCATCTCTGCCAGGAAGGGGCCAGTTTCTCCACTGAGCTCACCTTACTCGGGGTAATTAAGCTGGTGCAGGACAATGCCAAGTCAGACCAGCAGGTTTGTTCCATCTCACATGCTGGGCACAGGATTGACTCATTTGACGACTTCTTCTCATTCCCTCCCTGTGGAGGCAGTGTGTGCATGGGCACTGCTGTAGTGTGGCAGTTTCTCTGTGTTGGGATCCCATGTGTCTGGTGCAGCTGCTTTGCTTGGTCTGTGGATTCCTCATCAAACAGGCAGAGGTGATCCCAGATGGGAGCATGGAGGCAGGGTCTCTAAAGCATCTTGCACTCATTTTCTCCAGAAGCTCCAGATGAGTTAACATCAGCCATGAAGTGGTTTCTTGTAAAAACAGCATGTTGTCTTCCCTGGAAATGAAGAGCCTTTTCCCATTTACAGAAGCAGCATGATAAATATTTTGATTTCAGTATGTCTTTTGTTGGGAATCATTTCCATTTAGTTTCTTACCACAGTGACTTGGGGGCTAAGAATAACTGGAGTCTAGCAGTTCCTAGCTGGTGAGACATGTATTTTGAGAACTAGGTTCAAACTTGCATTACTCATAAGATGTAGAATCTGCTCCTGCACTGTGCTCAGCAACATGCAACTACTCCAGTCTCTTTGCACTGAAGGAGCTTGATAACAAACAGGACAGTGATAGCTGCCTCCAGCCCTCTGGCTGGGAATAGCTGATATTCCCCAGATAGCCACAGCTGGACATACCCACACAGAGCTCATTAGTGCAGCCCTTCTGCCCTGGAGGGTTGGAAGATGCTCTGTACCCACGGCTGTGTGCAGCCCAGAGCAGAGCAGCCTTTGGTTTGCACTTCACTGGGGACACGTTCTGATCCTCTGCTCAGCAGGGCTGCTGGAGCCTTCCCCCAGCCAGGGGCTGCCTTGGACCCTTGGAGAGCCACCCTGGATGCAGCATTGTGCAGATGTGCACTGGCTGCCTCTGATCACCGAGAGTGTGATGAGGAATAATGAGTTGTGAAGACACAGGGGGCTGCTCCCCACAGAGCACAGCCAGGTGAAAGGTGTGATCTGGTGGGTGAGCTGCTTCCCTGCTTCCCCAAAGTTGTCACAGCTCTCTGGACTGGTGTCTCACCTCAGTTTTACAAGGTTGAACTCCAGTTAGGTACCCTTGATTGGTCTTGGAGGGCTTTTTTTTTAAATCTTCTGATGGTCAGAGGAGGGAGAAGGGAGAAAAGGCAAATGCTTTTTAATTAGAGATGCTCAGCAGTGTTGTGTGCTCTGAGTGCCCAGCACCAACTTTCAACCAGGCAGTGTTATTTGTGCTCTGGATCTCCACAGCTTGGGCATTTGCAGTCCCTTGGGACTGAAGGGAGCAAATGAGGACAGCATGGAAAGGTCTGGGTCGCCTGTAATGTGGGAGGTGAGCAGAAATGCCAGAGGAGTCAGGCACTTGGAATGGGAGGGGGCAGATAAAGCCTGAGGGACTGCCTGGGAGGGGCAGGGGAGAGTGTAGGAGGCTTCACTGCCATGTCAGGGACAGGAGAATTGTAGAGTGTTCCAGTTTTCAGCTTGGAGGTGGGATTGAGAACCTCAATCCTTCTTGCCTTCTTCAGACCAAAAAAAGAGTTCATTTTAACTTTTTTTTTCTTTCTGGTTGAAATGCAGGTTTTATGTGAATAGAACATAGAAAGGAGAAGTAATTTGGGTCAAATGAGAAAAGGAAGCAGAAGCAAAGATATGTGCTGAAGTGTCTGAAATGTGGTGTGAAATTAGTGGCCAGTTGTGGAGTTGCAGGTGGCCAAAGGCAGTGTCATTGCACTGAGGTGAATGAAGTTTATTAGATCTCTCTTCTGTGGATGAGATTACACCCCCGAGAAGTCAAAAAGGAAGCTGTGAATCTTGGCCACTTTTAGAATCACAAATCAGTATAGCAGAGAGGAAATTTGGGATCTGATTAAAAACCGAGAATCACAGAGTCTCTGTGGGCAAGGGCTGATGCAAAGGAAGGTTCAGCTATACAGTGCAGCTGGACCACTGCCAGTCAGCTCTGGTGCTCTCCAGGAGGGTGCAGGATGATGCTGATATTGATAAAAAGCAGAGAAGTTTTCAGCTTGCATGAAGGAAGCCCTGTCACACTCCCTTGCTGTAGTAGGTGTTGGTGTGGTGCAGCCACTGGGGAAAGATGGGGGCAACCAGGAGGGCCAGCAACTGGCCACACTTCTGGAGAGTGGTGTGACTCCATTTTCAGAACTCATTAAGTGTCCAGAGGCCTTTGGAGATGTTTATCTTTGTCCCTATGTCCTTCCATGGAACAGATACACCTGATTTGCCTATATTGAGTGCTTTGAAACCTGCTAAGCTGATAAGTTTAATGTTGTAATCCTTGCCAGTGTCTCTGTGGGACGTGCAAGGGGCCTGTTCAGACCGTGTGGTCACTCTGCTCCAGCCATCACTACCCTGGCAGGATCTGGACATCCATACCTGCCAAACTGGGCACTGATGGAAAGATCAGAGAGGGTGGTGAACTTTGGACAAATGACTGACTGTTGTTTGAAGGAAGACATGAAAGGGCTGCTGGCAGGTACAAAATGAGCAGCTATGAGTTGTGGTATCAGGAGGTCTGAGAGAATGCCTGCACAAGATATTTATATTTTTTTGGGGGTTGCTCACATTTAGCAAATACCAGCTGAGGAGAGCTTAAGAAGCCATGCCTTCAGCTTCTGTGCAGGTCAGATATGGAGTTGGTGGAATCAGCGGAATCCACTAAATCCTTCTCTGAGGATCAGCCTAAAAGTGGCAGTAATTCCAACCATGCTGTCACAGGCCAGGTGGGAATTTCGTGCCACAAATGGAAAAGTGAGGTTGGAAGGACCTGGGCCATCGTTTCTAGCCAAGACTCAAGCACATGTGCTTATTGTGCCTGTAACTGGATATAAACTACCTTTTTGAATTTGTGCTGATTTAGAGGAAAAAAACCCTTTCTAGGTGTTCTCAATGAACACAATACAAGCACTGATTTTGTTCTCTCATGGTACATGCATATGTCTTTTTTGGGTCTGGATCTAAACGGGGCTGAGCTGGAGGCAAGGTCCCTCAGTTGTTTGTGTAGGCTGGCACAGCACACTCAGGGCTCTTGTTCAGCACAGCAAACCTGGCTCCAGGTTCAGAATCCTGCAGGCAGAGAAGTGCAGGTGCTCCTTCCCCACTCTCATCCCCATCTGCTCTGCAGTGACCACAGACTGAGTGCTTTCTTTCTGCTTCCCGTTTTTGCAGCTCTGGTTTGATTTCTCAGCAGGGCTGACCTTGCTGGGGGCTGTGGCTGCTCTAAGAAGCTCCAGCTGCTGTTCAGGAAGGGCACCTGGAGCCGGGGCTGCAGGAGGAGGCTGTGCTTATGCAGGTGGTGAGGAGGGGTTTGAGCCCTGACTCTCATTTTTGGGTGAAAACTCTTCCTCCCCATTCTGCAGGACAAGGACAAGGTATGTTAGGCCTGAACAGGAGCACCTGCCTGTGATGCTGGCAGCATTGCTGCCCCTTCTGTGTGGCCTGGGTAGAAATGTGCATTGGCTTTCTCATTAAAATCATGTCACATAGGGTGACATAAGCACAGAGGAGTTCCATGAAAATGATCAGAGGGGCTGGAGCACCTCTCCTAAAAAAACAGGCTGAGAGAGCTGGGGGTGTTCAGCCTGGAGAGGAGAAGGTTCTGGTGAGAACTTACAGCACATTCTATTATATAAGGGAGCTACAAGAGAGCTGGAGAAGGACTTTTTATGAAGACATATAGTGATGGAACAAGGGATAATAGCTTTAAAATTAAAGAGGAGAGATTTAAATTAGATATTAACAATAAATTCTTGTCACTGAGGGTGGTGAGACACTGGAACACATTGCCCAGAGAACATGCAGATGCCTCATCCCTGGAAGTGTGCAAGGCCAGGCAGGAGGGGGCTTTGAGCAGCCTGGTCTGGTGGAAGGTGTCCCTGTCCGTGGTAGGGGGGTTGGAATAAGATGATCTTGAAGGTTCCTTCCAACCCAAACCAATCTGTGATTCTATTGAATTGTTCTTAGCATCAGGAAAACAATTGTCAAATTTTTGAGAGTCAAATTTTTGAGTGTCAAATTTCAATCTGCATGGAGAGGGGGAGGCTCAGACATTCAACTGGGTAAGAAGAAAACCTGGGCCTTTGGGGTCTTCATTCCTCTTTCGTGCTCTGAGTCATCACTGTCACCCTGGGGCAAAACATGACAAACCAGTCACAGCCCTGTTTAATTTCTCAATTTTCTTAGAACAGACCAAATGAGGTCTCTGACCCTGGGACAACAGCTGAAAAAGCCCTTTTTCTTCTCTGCCTCTGGCCTTCTGGGGAAGCTCTCTGCAGGCCAAGCTGGGTTTTGGTATGACTTTCTTCCCTAACACCTGTAATATTGTGGCTGTACTCTGAGGAGTATCCAGAGGGATGAGAGCCCCAACCCTGCTCGCCACTGAGCTGCCTGCACCAACAAAGAGGATGGCCCCTGCAGTAGTGCTCAGGATGAACACTGGACTAGAGAGGTCATGAAATCACTGTCTAAATCCCCCCTACTTGCTATGTGCACATAGAGGCTCTGTGGTACAAATTGTGACCTCCAATAAATGTCCCTTGAGTACAAATTGTGACCTCCAACAAATGACCCTTGAGTACAAATTGTGACCTCCAGTAAATGTCCCTTCCTAGGGACTTTCCTAGGGAAAGCTGTCAAATGAGGACATGCCCAAAAGAAGCATGCCTCAAACTTGTCCATCATTTCTTGAGGTCAACAAGTGAGAGCCTGCATCACCTTCTATGCTGCCTTTGTCCCTGCTGATGTAGTGCAGCTGTGGGGCTCACACAGGAGTACATCTCCCTCTCTCATTTGCAAAGGAGTTATTTATTGCCAGACACTGCAAGATGGTGAAGTGGCTCGTGGCAGCCATGTAAAATGCCTTAACAGCTCATTGATTGCCACAGATGAGGAGACAGCAATTACACTATTTACACCACAGTTGTTTTGTTTTACAGCCTAATTCGCATCCATTCTCCTGTAACAAACTCCAAAGGAAAAGCAGCCGTTCATTGGTGTTACTCATCTGTGTAATTAAACAGCAAGTGCCTGATCTGTCAAAGAGAGAGAGGCTCATTCAGGTTCTGCCTGGAACGTGTTTGCTCAGTGGAAGGGTGGAGTTCCTCAGGATTGGCACAGCCCCGTTCAAAACAGCTCTGTTGAAGATGTGAATGGAGGTTTGGTTAGTCACTCATGTGCATGGGGCTCATTTCAGACCATCAGTGCTCCCTTAGGTTTTGGGGCTCTATTAGCATCCCAAACTTCCTACGTTGGGTAGGCTGAGTACTCAAACTCCTTCAGATAAAAGCAGAACCAAATATGCCCCCCCATCTCCAAGCCCTTTCCCAGGGTGCTGGAGAGGATGTGAGGATGACCTCTTCCCTTCTTAAAACCTGAACATGACAGTTTCCAAATGGGATTATCATTTAACAGCTCTTTACCATCTCTGTTTTTTGCACTGGGATTGCAAATGGGGAGTGATTGACACTGATCACACCAGATGGCACTGCTATTTGATTTTCTGCTTTATAATTGGCTTGCATTTCCTAGTTGCCATGTGCTCTTTGCATTTTACAGGGAAATGAGGCAGTGGAGATATGTGGGCATAGCTCTGTCCCAGATCACCCTGTCTGTGAAACAACCCTGTGGGAAGCTGCACATCCTGCTTTGACCACGTCTTTTTTTTGGCTTTCTTTGAATTTCAAGCAGGTGCAGCTATGAGGTTCTAACCATTGCTAGCCTGGCTTGCAGGGGTCATTTCTTAGTATTGGGCAAGCCTATGTTGCTTTCCTTTACATGGTCTGCATCCCCCCTGAGAGTGAAATTTGTTTTGAGCAAGGCTTGGAACACTAATTTTGCTTCTTCTCAGATAGTTTGGTTGCTAGTGAATTCATTACAACCATGAAAGACCTTCTAAACTCCTCCTAATGACCAGAGCGGTGCTCCATCACACTGCTTTTTCTGGCCATTGCTGTCTGTCTACCTTTCCTGCACTCCAGCCTGTTGCTGGATTTCACCAGACCAAGTTCCCTGAAGGGACATGAAAAAGGCTGAAGAAAGTTTGCACTGGCAGAAGACCAAGCTTTCAGGGGAGGCTGTATGAGCAAGGCTTATCAGATGCAAAGGATGGGCTTTTTTGGGGACAACCAGAGCAGTGAGAATGTAGTGTTTGAAATTTTACATTTATGCAGAAATGCTAAATGAATATACATTGACTATGTGGGCCTTTGGAAAATAAAGTTTCCCTCCTAGAGTATGAGGAGAGGCATATTAGGTTTTCCCAAAGAGTCCTCACTTCTTGTGACTCAAGCTTCAGACTATTTTATGATGAGGCATTGTCAATCCTTGACACGGGTGAAGGAGAAGGAGATGTGCTGGGTTCTGCTCTGGGACTTTTGTGAGTGAGTGTAGTGACCAGCCTTTGCTGGGGGTCAGCCTCATGACAAGGTGACACTTTCATATTGCATATTTCTGGTTTCATGAGATTTTTAAGGTTTTGTTTTTGTTTGTTTTTTTTTCTTTTTTTTTCTTTTTTTTTCTGAGAATAATGTGTCTCATTCAATGTCCTTTTATGAGATATAAGATTTTAGAGAAGTGATACCTGCTGTTCCTGTGCAGACAACGCTGGGGGCAATGGCTAGTGACTCAAAATGGGTAAGAATCAGATTGCTTTGCAGTGCTGTGAGCTCAGAAAGAGGAAGCAAAACCATTAGAGATGGATCAGCCCTCCCAATGTTACCCACACACATCCTCCAAACTTCTGGCACCTTGGCATGTGCTGCTTGCCTTGGGTATTGCTGGTGAGTCAGGCAGACAAATGCAGTGCTCTCCCTCATTTAGGTGCCTGTACCCTTAATGTAACAAGTATTTGTACTTCAGGATTTTACACAGGTAGATGTCTTTACATTCCTAACCTTTCTACCCAGGTTTGTTTGACAGCAATAAGGCATTTATTCAGCTTTTAGTGTAGATTCCTAGTGAAACATTGTCTTCGGTGCCCAGCTTGGGAAAACTAAGCTTTGAGTTACTTGGGGAGCTACTCTTTTGTTGAGAAACGTGGATTATTTGGGCAAATAAACTGAAGAGAGACAAGAAAAATTCTGGTCACTCTGTTGTGGCTAATGACCCCCACTTTTTCCCTGTCTCTGCTTCTTGGGCACCCCAAATCTCCCAGAGCTTATTGAGCTGAGGGTGCCAGCTCACCATGAGTGCTTGAGCAATTAATTCCATTTCTCCTCTCTGCCCACAGTAATATTTCCCCATCTCTCTGCCATGTCTCACCTTTGAACAGAAATTGCTCCTAAATATATTGATATCTCAGAAGTTTCAGGTATTTAAATCTCCTTTTCTGTTTTTGAGGTTTTTTTGGTTGTGTTCCAGAAACTTTGATTTCATCCACCCAGCAGGGTCTGCAGCTTCAATTTAGGCTGAGGAAGCTCTAAGGGTAAAGAAAGAGCAGTGCTGGGAAAAGGCCAATGATTGTGAGGTTTTTCCCAGGGAAGGAAGAATCCCACTGAGAGGCAGGACAAGACTTCACAGACATTACACTACAGCATCAGCCTAGGGATCCTATTGATGCTGATTTTCCCTTCATAACCCAGGCCACTCCGTGGTCAGCTTGTGAATCTGAGAGCTTAATTTAAGCTGAAATTCTCTCTTCCCCTGCAGCTGTATGTCCCTCTTCAAGCAGCAGCCAAGTCAGGAGGTAACTTGAACTGGCTACTCTGGACAGGTTTTCCTGGGCCTGGGAAAACCCATATTAATGACCCAGAATTTACTTCACTGCTTGGTTCCAGGTCTTGTCCCTAAATGACACAAGAAAGGAAATTTTGAGTTTTGCATGGGCAAAACATGGTGTCCTTCCCCTTAGCCCCGTTGCTGGAAAGAGATGAATTTCTGAATGTGTACACAGTGGGTAAAACTTCAGCCAAAACAACAGATATTTGAAAGGATACAGAAAAACCATGGTAAATCAAACCTTTTTCAAACCAGTCCTATCAAACTGATCATTTCATAGCAAAATGCTGCCTGCTCTTCTCTCTGGTGTTCCTCTGGGTAGCCAGCACTCCATTTATGTGATTAGATAGTCCATATCTGCAAATCCTGCTAAACACACAGAGAACCAGAGGAGGAGGCTTATCCCAGTTCTCAGGCAATCTTGTTCTTTATGTTCTTATCCCTTATGATTTAAGACATGACAACAGGAAAATAAGCCACTGGAGTTGTGAAATTCCATGTATTATTACTCTGCTGTGATGCTTGAGTAGAGGAAACATGAAAAGATATGCATGTTTCTAAGAAAGCACCTCCTCAAAAATTAAAATGAAGTAAGTAGAATAGAATCTCCATAAAATACATAATTTCTCTCTTAGTCTGTGTATGTCTGTGTTAACAAAGTTTTTTGAAGTTGACTCAGCCTCCCACTGAAATCTCAAAAAATATTTATGCTCCAGGCCCCACACAGAAAATCAAGAAAAATAGCCCAAGAGTCAGTATATACCCACAGTATTTTGTGTGTCCCATTCTCTGAGAGGTGTCTGAGTCTGTTTCATTGCTTCAGGGTCTTGTGCCCCTTGTCCACACTTGCCCTCCTTTGCAGATTTCATCATGTACACTGGCACATTTTTTTTTTGTGAAGCAGAGTGTGTTGGCAGAGGGAGGGAAGGGCTGGCACATGCCCACATCCCTCTGATAGCAAACTGGGAAGTGTGTGCCATCTGGGAGCTCCCAGATAACTCAGGCTGGCTTTATCATAAATGTACATATCCAAGCCCATTTACTGCTTCTGCCCTGGAATTAAACCAACGCAGCCACGTTCACTGTGCACCTTACAAACACAACCAGGAAGAGAACTTTTCTGCAGCTCAGACAGCAGTGACAAACATTTCAGAGTGATATTTCCTATAACTGTCCAGGAGTTTATAAAAATACCTAAATCATCCTCCCGGAGGAACTTAAGGCAGGAGTGGTTTTGCTCAGACTATTCCCAAAGTGCATTTTGGAGGCACACCTGAACAAAAAGGCTTTTTGGTGACCACATCCTGCCCTGTGAGCTGCTCACTCCTCAGCCCAGCTCCTGGCCTGGCTGTGTCAGCTTGCAGTGTCCCTCATCCCAGCCTCATCCACGGGTGACAGGGACTGTCAGAGGAGCATGGCAGGGGAATTCTCTGCAAGTAGCAGCAGAGCAGTGCCCTGCTTTTGTGTCCCCACCAGCTGTGCCCTGGTGAGAGGGCCACCCTCCTGCTTCTGCAGCAGAGAAGCATTTCAGGGCAGGGAGCTGGAGAGGACCAGCACAATTGGAGGGCTGTGCTGGCACTAAGACGTGAGGAGAAGGTTCCCTTTTCTCCTTGGCTGCCCCGTGTGAGTGCTGGGCTGCTGTAAATACCCAAATTCCTCATGGGCAGCTCTCAGGCAGCTGTGGCACAGCCGAGGAAGGCAGGTGCTCTACCTGGCTGCCCTGAAGCTGAGCCTGCTCTGGCAGAGCTGGGGGAGCTGCTGGGTTCAATCCTGGCACACCCAGGCACTGGTGCCTTGAAGTGCCAAAGAGGAAAGTTTGGGGGTTTCTGTGGTCATGCAAAAGCTGAAAGAAGCCTTTTTTTGAGCTGTGCCCTTGGCTTTGTACCAAAATTTGGCTTAAATTCTTTGTTGCATCAATTCCACGTTCTTGGTCACAGAGCAGCTCCCTGCCCTTGGTGTTTTCATGCTTCTTAAAGTGCCTTTTTTATTTCATTATTTGTCTGACTGTTTGCCTGGGCATTTTTTTGTTCCTTGTTTGGGACCTCCCACTTTGTCCTCCTGTTCCTGTGTGATGACAGCATGAATTCTTCTGGTGTGAATGTTTCTGTGAATATAAATTCTCACCAGCTCTTGCAATGCTTCATGTGTGCCAACATCCACGGAAAGTGTAGAGCTGGGGTAGCAAATTCTTCCACACAGTCTTCATTTGAACAAAATCATGAAGAAGATTGTGGGAGATGTCTCTATCTGGCTCTAGTTTATCTGAACATCTGCTAGGAGAATGGGACTCTCCAAAAGCAGACATCATTATTAATGAAACTCAGGATTTGTATGTGTTAGCTGAATTTCACAACTCCTTCCAAGTAGTGAGGAAAAATATTTAGGCCTGATAATAAGTAATGAATCCAGATGTTTTTAAAGAAGGTGAATGTATAGCCACTGGTTGTAGATAAATCTCTTTTTTTTTTTTACTGAGCATTTAAAAAAAAATGTACAAATTATTTCAGTAGTTTTGAACCACTGGTCCTAAGATGCTGACTGAAATTCTAGTTCACATGTGCTCCAGTAAGGCTCTTGCTTAGAGGATGCAAGAAGCAGCATCCCATGTTTGTTTTTTCTCTGACCTACTGCTGAGTAATTGAATCATCCCAAGCACCAAGCTAATGTTTTTCCTCCCTAGGAGAACATAATGTTACTGGGAAAAGGAGAAGAGGGAAAAAATCAAAAAGGCAGCTGCAGGTATTTGTTCCAAATGCTGCACAGTGTGTACCTAAGGCAAGGAAAGAACATTTTTGTAGCTGAAGAAAATGTTCAAATATCCAAATGAGCATGGCTGGTGGTGCTGAGCCCTGACACCCATGGGGTCTAGGAGGGTGCAGCAGTCCTGACTGATGGCATGTAAACACAGATTTGGGGCAAACCCAAAAATAGAGGACTTCACTTTTGGTATAGTTTTTAACACACCCAGGGTAGATTTCTGCATTATTGGTGCTCAGAGGTGCCAGAACACCAGTTCAACAGACTGGCTATTGGAAACAAGTTTCTGAAAGAGGACAGCCTGGGCTCATCCTGACTCTTAGTGAGGACTCAAACAAGTATCCATCCCTCAGTGATGTGCATGGGCTAACTGCTTTGGGCCAGGCCTTTGGGTCAGTTTTTAAGTCAATGTCCTGTGGCAAGCAGAGAAATTAGGCAGAAACTCCTTCTCCACTGTTCTGGGCACAGGGGATGAGCTGGCTGCTCACCAGTAGATGCCAAGACATCAAAAGGATTTTCTTTGCCAGTCTGTGTCTTGGTCTGCGTGCCCTCAGAAAATATGAGCACTTACTGAAAGCAAATACTTTTTTTCTCCTAAGAGTGTTGTCTCACAAGAAGGATGGAGAGGAGTCTACCAAACCATGGTGGGCTGCACTAGCAAGAGCAGAGGCAGCACAGGTCCCCTTCCACATGAGATCAAGAGACTTGAGCTGTACAGAAGACCCCAGAATGCAGAGAGAGAACACTGCCAGGCAGGAAGCCTGGAGACTTCAATTTCACAGATAGGGCATGCCTGTGGCTTTTGCAGCCTGTCACATGCACATTGTCCCTCTGAGAATATAGAAGGAAAAGGAAAGAAATACAATTAGTTAAATAAAGTAAGAGTTTCCTGCATGTCTGGTATTTGCTGTTTCCATGGACAAGGTGCTGGGGGCCCAGCAAGCATTTTTGATTTTGCAAAGAGAAATTGTGTTTTGTGCAGAATAGGTGTCTTTTGAATGTCTGGTTTCTGAAAAAAGATTCAATTTTGGTTTTTTGTTTGATGAAATGTGTCTGTGGGGTTTCATTGAAATGCTGCCTTTAGTTTTCCCCATTTTTTTTAGCTCCACAAAGGCTGCTTTTTCCAGAATAAAAAGAAATTGTATCTGTATTCAACTAGAGCACTGAGTCAGGCAGATCAGTGGCTGCATTTCACCTGTCTGTTACAATCTGTATCTCTGTTATCAGTGTCACATCCGTGGCCCTGCTCAAAGCCCCTTCCAGGAAGAGCTCCCATGGTGGCAGTGATGCCATTCTGGGAGGTCCCATGTCACCGAGCTCCTCCACCCCTCGCCATGTTCAGAGGTGATCCAGGTGGCCATGTGTTTGCTTTGCTGCACCAGCTCAGCTAAAAATATTGGAGTGTCATCTCAGAAGTTGCATTGCTGTGGGCGCTGTGATTTCAGCTGGGCTGCAGCATCCCCTGAAAGCAGCCTGCCTTGTCTGGGTCGTGTCAGAGCACCAGCACAGAGTGCTCGTGGCAGCTGTGGAGGGGGATGCAAATTTCTGTCTCCATTGTGTGGGTGAGGAGCAGAAGCAGCCCTGATGAGGCTGGTGCAGTCACACGTGCACAGCTTGGATCTGAACCCAGCCCCTGACATTAAACAGCCCTGAACGCTGAGATTTATTTTAGGATAATGCAATCAGAGCTTTAAATAAGGAGTTTTAATGGGAAGAAATTGCCAAGGTGCAATTTCCTGCTAGAAGTTTAGAAGTGCAAATACAGTGTAGGAGAATCTCTACTTTAGCAGGGGTTTGGCTGTAATTTGTTCACTGGGTTGAAAACAAACCTGCCTTCCCAGCAGGGACACAAGAACGTAGCAGTTCTTCAGACCTCTTGTGTACTGTGATTTGATGATAATCCAGCTTTAGGGTTCCCAGAACCAGAACAAAAGTACCAAATCCTATGGCCCAAAGTGCTGATATTGCTGCACAAACTCCCTCTGCTTGTCCAAGTGTGCACTGAAGGCACTGCTGGTGCAGCACTGCACTGATCAGCTTTATGGCACATTGGCTGTCACCTGCCTTCCTTGAGCTGGAAAAATAACCAGCCTGGAGTCTGACCAGTGCTTTGTGGCCAGGTGGAAGTGTTAGATGCCCCTGGCTGCTGCAGATCCCATTCACACTGCTGAGAGCTGGGATGCAGCCCTGGGGAGCTGCACCCAGAGCTGCAAAGCTGCCTAAAACCAGCAGTGCAGCTCCACGCTGTGGGGAAGCAGGGAAAGCAGACGGGTTTCTGCACTCTCTGGCACTCTGCAGCTTCCTTCTGCTGGGATGCTGAGGGAGCTTTGCCCACTCCTCCTACCCCCAGCTCTCCCCCTTACCCTTCTGAGGTCTGGGGCTGCGAGCTCCCTCCTTCCTCAGGCTGCTTTTGCAATCTCCCCTGAGCTCTGCTGTGACTCCTGCCACTTATTATTTTTTTTTTCTACTTACAGGCTTGGAAAACAACAGCAGGTGAGTTTGGGAGGGTATAGGACAGGGGACCAACAAAGCCCCATGGAGGACTTTGCTTTCTTTCTTCAATGGTGTTTTTCTGCCCACAGGGGATGTCTGTGGCAAAATCCCAGTGCTTCCATGGGAACAGCCCTAAGGAGGGGTTAATGTTCAACTGCTTTGCTGCTGCTGCCAAAACCACCTCTTCCAGATGTCCCATCCTTTAGGAGAGGGTGCCCCACTGTTCACGTGGCACACAGAATCTCCAGTGCTGCACTGCCAGGGCTGGCTCTGCACTGCTCTCTTAGCACTTACTGATGGGGCTGGTGGGTTCCTGAGCATGGATGGCCCTGGCAGAGCCTCAGCTGAATGTGGAATTGTATTTGTGGGGTGCCCTTGTGGCAGGAAGGAACAATTAATCTGGCTCCATGTTCTCAGAAGGCTAATTTATTATTTTATGGTACTATATTATATTAAAGAATTCTAAACTAAACCATACTAAAGAATACAGAAAGGATACTTAGAGAAGATTAGAAAGATAATAATGAAACTTATGACTCTCTCTCCAGAGTCTGACACAGCTTGACCCTGACTGGCCAATAAGTCAAAACAATTCACATGAAACCAATGAAACAATCACCTGTTGGATAAAAAAAAAAAAAAAAATCTCTGAACAGATTCCAAAGCAGCAAAACACAGGAGAATCAAGTGAGATAATATTGTTTTCCTTTTTCTCTGAGGCTTCTCAGCTTCCCAGGAGAAAAAATTCTGGGGGAAGGGATTTTCCAGAAAATATGACTGTGACAGTGTGGGGTAAAGCCTTTCCTTGGGGCCAGCTGCTGGTGGCCAGGCAGCCCATGGTGCAGAAGGTAAGGCTAGTGATGAAACCAGGCTGCCAGCTGGGGGAGAGGGCTGAGGACTGCCAAGAGACATGTCTGATGCAGTATTCCTGGAAAGGGTGGCACCCTTGTTTTGGGATCAGTCAGGCTTGGCTTCAGCAGGGATAACTCATGAGACTGATCCAAACAAGTTGCTGCTCCATGTGACCCCTTGAGTGGCAAATGCTGAGGGTGTTTTGGGGCATCCAGCAGTGGTCAGCTGGTTTCATCTTGAATGTTTTGCCCTGGTTTGAATTTCTCCCAGGCTGCCATTGGAAGATCACCAGTTTCAGCTGGGTATTGTCAAATGGACCCAGTTGCTTTCCTGTTCCTTTGGCTGACAAAGCCAGTTGTACCCTGCCACTGTCAGAGCTTCCAGCAAGCTGTCTGTTCATCTCTACCCCTAAATGTCATCAGAAGTGACATGGATCCCTGAGAGTCTTGTTAGTGTGTCTTGCTGGCAGCATCTCTACTTTTGATCCCAAATGACAGTCTCAGCCATCTGTGCTTGGATCCTGCTACTCCTAACCAGACAAGAAGTCCACTTTCCTTTCCTAGCAGCTTATGCCAATCTTCAATGTTGCCATCCAACACTGGCATTGTCCTTGTTTCCCTTTTGCCAAGGCAGGTAAGGTTTCTTTGGTGGTAGAGACCTGGATGGAAGTGTGCTCAGTGCACCATTTAGCTTGCTTGGATCTGTTCAAGTGCAGCTTGTCTGCTGCCCTGATAACAGTGCCCTGGTTGGAGGCTGCCTTGAACTGCCTTTGGTATTTGCTGTGCTGCTTTTACTATATTTTCTCTTAACGTGCTGCATAGTCAGGGAGGTGCCTCCTGGCTGCTCATGTGCCTGAAAACTGGAGTATTTCAGCAGCTTGGATGGGAGGAGATAGGGGATGTAGTTTGCTTTGGTTGCATGCTTTTATTCTGCTTATGTTTTCACCATATGAATATTTCATCCCAGGTCTGATCTCACTTGGATTGCAAAGTTACACAATTTTACTGAGGCTGTTGCATCCAAGACTGATGGCAGCCCTATTGCTTCTCCTTCCTGGGTCAGGACCATCAGGTCCCAGATCTGGGACTCAGCTGGGCAGAGTGCACTTGTGGCAGCTGTCTCTCAGGCAGCTCTGCAGTGTCCTGACACCTCTCCAGGCCCCTCTCACCTATGGGGACATATCCAGCTGTGTCACATGATGCCAAAGAAGGCACCTTTAGAAGGCCTGCACATCTTGTGTGTAAATTAGAATCTCCTCAGGGGTATTTGGATCCTGCCAAGCTTTAATTTTGCTTTGCTTAATTGCAGGTTTGGTTTGTTTTCTGTGTGATGCTGTGAAGTATCTGGGAACTCACCTTGCTTACCATCAGTCCCTGTGCCTGTTTGCCTTCTGCTTTCTTCTGGATTAATATCCTATTAGTACTACCTTTCCCCCCTCTCTTTCTTGAACCTTTGACGTAATTATTTCTCTTGCAGTTCTTGAACCTTTGACGTAATTATTTCTCTTGCAGTACTTATGGTTGTTGACCTGTGTGTCATTTGCTGACAAACCCTGCCCTTCACCATTCAGAAGTAAAGCATTTGCAGTGCATTTTTTTTCTCACCAGATTTTCCTCCTCTGCTTTGTCCTTTGTCCTCCTCTGCATTTCCTTGTAAATAATTCTGGTGCTGTTTTTCCATGTGTTTCTGGTCTTTTCCAGGCCTGTTTAGCAAAGCAGCTCTCTGTCCATTTCACGCAGGCTGGCTTTGGAAAGGGTCTCCTTAATCATATCTGTGCACATTTCCAGCTCTTGTTTGGCAGCCCTTGAGCATTTCTGGACCCTGCCCTGGCACCTTGGTGCTGTATCTGCTCCCTGTTAAGGACAGGCTCCTTCCCCTCTGCTGTGAGCCCACAGATCCTCAAACAAGTGACTCTCTGAAGCAATGACTGCATTTTTCCTGGCTGTGGTGGTGCCCCTGCCGTACCCAGGGGTCCCAGGAGCACATTTTCAGGGTGTTCCCACGGGGTGCTGGTTGTGTGTGTGCAGCAGAGGGGCTGCAGTGTCCCTCTGCACGTAGGCACACACAGCTGGCACTGCTGCCCTCCTCCCCGACGTGACTGCAAGCAGCTTTGGGCACTGGCCCCAGGAGAGAGCAGGGATGGCTGGGGAGGGGCATGGAGATCCCCAGAGCACCGGGATGATGCTGGGAGCAGGGCTGCCCTGCTGGAAAGTGACTGTGGAAACAGTGATGGCTGCAGAGCTCCTGAGATGCTCAGTCAGGGCTACAAGGGAGCAGGACCTGGAAGGCACTGGTCACTCCTGCAGGTGATGGGAGGCTGTGTTGTGGTGTGTGATGGGGCCTGGGCTCAGCTCTGCTACCGCCCTGCTCAGTGTCCTTGGTCTTGTCACTGTGCTCCCCAGACTGAAATGTCTCTGCCCATTACATGGGGATTTTGTGGCTTTTTTTTTGTGGTATATTTTAAGATTGGCAAATTAACGTCTGTACAAAAGATAAATCTTATTCTTTCATCAGTGTTTCCTTCAGCAGGGCTAACCCTAAGCTAACCACTGATCCAGATGCTCTTGGAATCAGCTGGGAGTTTATACATCAGCTCCTTGCTGAAATGCTGTCACATCCAAATTGTGATTTATGCTCTCTAATGCTCTCTCAACACCTTTTTAATTTTTTAATAGATACTTTAGCAAAGTATTCCACTTCAAGCTCACCATTATTCATGTATTTTAAGATATAAACAGAGTAATTGGTGGAGCAACAATTTCATTCAATTTAACAGTTTAACAGCACGGCTGGGAAAGGAAACCTGCCTCCTGGAGCTATCCCCAGGTGGCAAGTCAGGAAGGCAGAACAGCAGATTAGTAACTGCTCTGCTGATATCTTCTTACTACACCAACATTATATTGGCAAGGAAATTGCAGGCTTCACTGTTTGACATAGTTATGGTGATAAATTAGGTACACAGAAGAACTAATGATGAAATTAAATGGAGTTATGAATATATATAAGATCGCTTTACCAAGGTCAGCTCTGGATGACACAGCAAAGGCGTTATAATAACAGGTAAGTGCCAGACAGTGGTGGGCAACACATTGCTGGAGTCTAAATGCAAACCTTTGTTCGGGGAATATGAAGAGAGGAGGAAGAAAGGAGTTCTGAAGTTCATGGTGTCTCCCTCTGCTCTCAGAGGAGCCCTGTTTTTGTCAGGCAATTTGGTCTTTTTGCCACGTGGGTGCTGAATGAAGCCCTGCAATCCCACACAAGGTGCTCTGCTAGGAAGCCATGCAGGACTCAAGAACTGACCTCTGAGTGCTTCAGACACTCGTCCTGTGGGGGCATCCAGTGTTCCAAAGCATGGAACTTGGGCTTTTTGGGTGCTACTCAGCATTTCGGGAGAGAATTCAGTCTACTTGGCCCCATCCCCTTTCCTGTATAACCCAGGGCAAGTAATTTGGGTCAACGTTTTCTACAGTGTCTGGTGATTTTTTTATTCTTTATTTAAGCACTTTCGTGTTTGAATGTTTAGCTTTGGGCAACTAAACTGGATTCAAGCCAAAGCTGCTAACCTCAGCTCTGCAAGTAGGGCTCTCTAAAGTAGCATATCCTAAGTGCAGGACTCAAAATTGCCAGACACTTCTGAAAAGCCTGGTCTTACATCCTCTCCCAGTTCTCTGGGAGCACAAAGAGATAAGAGTGCTTCCTTTGCCTCCAGGAACACTGAGGGCACGGGCACAGTAAAAGTAGAAGGGCACTCTCAGACTCAATGGATCAAAAAAATGTCTCAAGTAGATTTTTAATTATTTTTTTTTTTTTTAGATTTGATTCCATTTCCAAAGTCTCTGTAATTACTACCATACAGAAGTCATACAGCTCTTCAGGCTTTGCCCCACAAGTGTCTCCTGTGTTGTTCTAGAGGAGCTGCACACCCTGCAGGGAAACGCTTTGTGAAGTGGTTCTTGAGAGACATCCCTGTGCTTTCTAAGTGATATGAGAAGTTTTATCCACGTTTCACCAAATGACCTTGCCCAGAGCTGCAGCTCTGAAGTCCCTGCAACTCTGCAAGTTGTGTGTACGCAGCAGATTTTTTTCTGTACCTTTTTTTTCCGGTGAGGATGTCCTTTTCTAAGGGAAGGCATTAAGCTGATCAGTTTTCATTCCACTTTAGTTTGCAGTTTGTAGAATAAATGGAAAGGAGCTGCATTTCCTTTCTAATTGGTGAGCAAGTGGGTCTGGTTTCTAGCCATAACAAAGAGAGGGGAGAGTTGTTCTCCCAGAGGAGAACCTGAGCTGTCCCAGCTCTGCTGGAACTGGGAATTGCTGCTTCTCAAAAGGAAACCTTACAAGCTGTGTCCTCTGTGTCAGGGCAGCAAAGGCCAGCCCTGTGGGAGTCAGGGATGGGGAGAGCTGGCACTGGGGTGGGACTGAACAGGCCCTTGCAGATGAGCTCTGTTTCTCCAGGCTGAGACTGTGCTGTCCCAGCGCTGTGGGCACTGGAGCAGGTCCTGCAGCCCCCCACGGGGACATGGCAGCTCCATGCACTGGATCATGTGCTGGCCCTGTTTGTGTTCTCCTCATCCTCCCGAGAAATGTATGGGGAATGATCCAAGATATGGGGATTTTATTCCCCTTAGTTTCCAGATCTTGGAAAGCGCTTCCTGGTGGGAATGCGGCACTCCTTACCCGGCTGTCACCCGGGTCTATGCGGTCCCAGGCACAGTGGCACCAGTGGCACCAGTGGCAACAGAGACAGCAGTGGCAGCAGTGACAGCAGTGACAGTGGTGGCAGCAGTAGTGACGTATGTGGTCCCAGGCACAGTGGCAGCAGTGGCACCAGTGGCAACAGCGACAGCAGTGGCAGCAGTGACAGCAGTGGCAGCAGTGACAGCAGTGACAGCAGTGGTGGCAGCAGTGACAGGGGTGGTGGCAGCAGTGACAGTGGTGGCAGCAGTAGTAACAGTGGTGGCAGCAGTGACAGGGGTGGTGGCAGCAGTGACAGTGGTGGCAGCAGTGACAGGGGTGGTGGTAGCAGTGGCAACAGCGACAGCAGTGGCAGCGGTGGCAGCAGTGGCAGCAGTGGCAGCAGTGACAGCAGTGACAGTGGTGGCAGCAGTAGTGACAGCGGTGGCAGCAGTGACAGTGGTGGTGGCAGCAGTGACAGTGGTGGTGGCAGCGGTGACAGTGGTGGTGGCAGCGGTGACAGTGGTGGTGGCAGCGGTGGCAGCGGTGGTAGCAGTGGCAGCAGTGGCAGCAGCAGTGACAGCAGAAGTGGCAGCAGTGGCAGCAGTGACAGCAGCAGTGACAGCGGTGGCAGCAGTGACGCAGAGGGAGACGCAAGCCTGGCCATGGGCTGCGGCTCCGCTCCTCCCGCTCGCTCCTAAAACCAGCGGCAGCACGAAGTAGGAAGGTGTAGCTGATTTTTCAGGCATGAACTGCCTTTGTCTCTCGTGTCGAGCATCATGTGCGCGGGACTTTCACCGGCTAGGGAAACACAATGTTAACTTCCTTATGTACAATTTTGAAATGCCCATCTCGGTGGGAGGCAAATTCTGAGGCAGAGATTTCCAGCGTGCTGTTTCCAGGAGAGAGATAGAGAGAGGAAGAAAAAAAAAAAGAATAATAAAAAAAGAAAGGGAAAAAAATATATAGAGAAAAGTAGTAGCAAGGAGCTGCTGATTAAGAACCTCGGCACTACTGAGAAAGCACAGCTTTGTAGGGCTGGCTTTGGGCTCAGGCAGGAACAAAGTGCCTTGGTGCTTTCTGCCTACTCCCCTGTCCCCTAGAGAGAGTTTTGCAGCTGCTCCGAAGTTCCAGCCAGCAGGTGCATGCTGCTGCAGGTGGGGTAGCCCTTGTCCTTGGAGCATGCTGCTGGTGTGAGGTGGAGTGAAGCTGGAGCCGTTGTCACCCACAGAAATCCCAGAGAAACGTGGGCTCTCTGCAGTAATGGGGATATTACTTTAGATGGCTCAATAGCACTACAGCTCTGCTGTCTCCTACACCATAATATATAAACTCTTTTACGGATCTAGATGGAATTTCTTCAACATTTCCTCAAATTGCATTGTTTTAAGTTGCCTTTGCATTTTTATTGGCAACCTGGTTGTAATAGATGGAATCCATATAGCATTGATGCTGCTTTCTAGGACATGCCTGGTAGCTGTGAAATATAAACCAATAAGGCCTTGGACTATAGCTTAATCTTATCAGCAGAATTCAGGTAGTGTGGGACTGAAATTGTGCTACTAACAAGTGTTTCCAGCCATCACTGCCGTGATGAAATGGGATGGAAAAATCAGGAAACAGAGCTGTGTCTGGATCCACACAGCTCCTGAATGCAGCAGCACAGAGAAAGGAGCTGGCTGTGTCTGGCAGCAGCCTTGTGATTAAAATAAACAGTTCTGTGCTGCAACCCCAGCCCTACCTCAGTGAGTCTCCCAAGCCAGGAGACATAAATCCTCTTCAACTACAGAGACAAACTGCAAGTGATCACAAGAAAATGTGGATAGTGTACTGATATTTTTAGGAACTCCTCTCTGTCTAGGTTAAGGATGAAGTGAGGGCTGTCAGTGCCTTGGGGATTGCTGTGGGTATAAGCCAGCACCTCAATTTATTTCAGTTCCTCTAGGAGCAGAGATACATCATTGTAGCTGCTGGGATCTTGATCTGGATGTGCAAAATCCACCCTAAAGGCTTGCCAATATAATCTCTTAATGCCACCATCTCTCCTGCCTAATGTTCTACCCCAGGGTGCTGTGTTATTATTAGGCAGCTTATACAGTGTAGGTGAAACTGGAAAAATCTCTGTTTCTTAGCAATTTATAGCCCCCAATTATTGGGGTCTTAAGGTCACACAAGCCTATGTCATAAGCTAGCTCTTTGGTGACTGCTTGGAAATTACTGCATTTAGCTCAGAAATTTAGCTCAGAAAGAATAGCAGGGAGATGTTTAAAGGGGATAATGCTTGAAGTAGGACAGCTGGAAAAATTTAAGATGTATGTAGCCCCTCTGCTTCCTCTGATCTTTTGAGGGCTGAGTTGTGTTCACTCCACTTGTCTGGCTCTAATAGTCATGCCCATGGCCAGATATCTATGCTAAGGGAAGCCAAATCTGCTGGTTTTCAGTACCTGAAGGGTTTTGCCTTCTTGCCTGACATTGGTGCATCTTTGACCCTAAGATTTCCTCACATCCCAGTCCCGTAGAGCCAGGCTGCAGCAGTTCTTCAATCCCAAATCCAGCAAGGAGGGAGGCAATGCATATATGTGCAAAAATGGTCTCCCAGATATTGGCTCCAGACCTCTTGTCCAAGTCTTTTTGTGCTGCACTGCTGTTTAGCCAATATCCCTGCTGTCCAGATGTACGTGCCATAGCCCTGTTCCTCTCCTCCTCTGCTCCTCACGTGGTCCTGGAGCTGTGAGATGAGGTCAGCAGTGTCACTGGGGCACTTGTACATCCCTTGCATCATTATTTGTTTCCAAGGACTGTTCTCTAACTGTTTAATTAGTCCCTTCAGTATGAACCATATACCATTTGTTCTCTTTCAGTTGATATTTTCCCTGTAGGAATCAGGGGCTCCTGAGAGCTGTCACACTTCAGAGTGTTATGGGGACCCTGGGGAGAGGAATCATGTGTGGGCTTTGGTAATGGCCCAGGCAAGCAGGGCAATAAACCAGTCCCAAATGCCTGCTTTTAAATACTGAGGGAGAGACACTGGAGCTGGTCTATGACTGTGCTTTTTAGCTGGTGCTCCTGTCCCTCTCTCCAGTGATGCTGGGACCTATGCATGCACCTCCCCTCAGCAAAGCACAGCAAGAGTTGTTTGCCAAAAGATGTCCAGCCAGAGGCAGCAGGAGGGGGGAGAGGTGACAGCCAGGTGACAGCCAGGGCCCCACAGGCAGAAGCAATGCCTCCTTGTGCAGTGGCTGAGGCTGGGCTGCAGCACAAGTGTGGCACTCGGAATGATGGGCTGTTCTCAGCAGACTGAATTTCCCAGTCAGGTATTTCTGGGATGAGAAGGCCTTGAATTTTTTGATGGCTTGCCAGAAATTAATAGCAAACTAACCCCTATGAAGGTGCTCCTTTGATGTTTTTATTGCTTGAAATTCAGAAGCTTGCTGTGGCCTCAGTCCTTGAATTTTCCTCTAATCCAAACGTTGGAGCAAGTGAAGCACCACTGACCTCAGTGTGAGGGTGGATGCAGGGGCTCCTTCACTGACCAAAAGAACAATATAAAAGTGATTTTTCTGCTCAGGTGCTGCATATTGCTATCAGCTTGTACCATTACATACCTGAAGAAATGCTGGCTCTTGCAGACTGATGGATTTGAACATGCCAGCATTGCTAAACACTCTGTTTAGGATTTTTAAACGTTTAATTTGTAGCAATGGAGACTAAATTGAGAATTAAAACCATGCACATCAGTCCCAAGGGAGTTTCCCTCTTCCCTCCCACTCCATCTGGAATGAAGAGGAGTTGGAATTATACATGAATTAATGAATAAGTAATAGAGAGTCACACAAATAAATTAGAGATGCAAGGATTTTTTTTTTTAAATCATCCACAAGTTAATATTTATTTATGTAACTTGCAGAATTCCAGCCAATGGCTGCATAAATATTAATTACTAATTAAATTTTAATAGCAAAGCAAAACCCCTGTATTTGCTGAATGTATGTATTAAAGCCATCATTATTTGTTTGGACAATTAGGTTTGTTTGTGGCTTTGGTCAAGTGGTGACAAGAATACAATTTTAGAGCAGGAGACATCCTGGATTAATCATGCTTTTTCCTTTGATTGCAATTGCTCAAAGAAAGGACGAATTAATTTTTTTTTTTTTTTACATCCCATGAGGAGATTATAACAAATTTAAAAAGAGCCCTCAGCAAAACGGGAACATTGCTGGACTCCCAGTTGTACAACCCTGCTGCATATTTGACAGATTTCCAATACAAAGAGGAGGAGGAGGAAGAGGATGGCTTCTCAGCCATCAGCCTGCAGTGGCTGTCCTTGTTTAGAGCAGCTGATTGTCTGGCCTGTGGTGGCACTTTTCCATTTATGTGTCTCCTGGCAGCCCAAAGGCTCCCCTGCAATTGCTGTTACATAACTTTTGCAGGTTACCGTGAGTTATTTTTTCATTAATGTCCCTGTGTGTCACTTTTTGATGCACATTGCTAAAGCCACCTGGGAAGGAAATTCTCTGGGATGAGCTTTTCTTTTTGGCAAAACAAGGGAGGAAGGAAAGCTGGTGAGTCTTGGCAGCTCCTGTGGCTCAGATCCGAGGCTGCCCTGTGTTTTCTCACACTGCTTCACTGGTTGCTCCAGTTCTGCTGTTTTCTCTGTGTTGTCCTACTGCTCTGGGGAGCTTGTGAGGGTTTCTCAATGCTGTGGTTAAACCAGGCACTGTTCCCTATGATCCAGGCTGGCTGAAACCTTCCTGGTTCCCAAGTGGCTCTTGTTGATGCCTTGCCATGGTTTGGGACCCCTGGGCTGTGGCTCAGGCTCAGAAGAGGCAAGCAGGTGAAGTGTGCCTGCCCTGCCAGAGCCCTGAGACCAAAGAGCTTGGCTGATGGTACAACTGGGAAAGGTCTGACTTTGCTGAGCTGTGGCTTCAGCAGCACTTGAGCTCGGGTGCTGTAACATGAGGTGAAAATGCCACATGGTGCCACAAACATCTAGGGGGTAAATTGTCTGAAGAGACTCTGGGAACTGAACACACACCTGTGGGTAAAAGCTGGTTTATAGGTACCTATGAATTTTTAAAGGGAAAAGAAAATATTCCAGCCCAAATGGGACCACTGCTGGTGCTACTGCCTGTGGTGCATCCCTGCTCTGGGGCAGTCAGGGAGGTGCAGTGGCCCTGTGGTTTGGGTTTGGATTTGTGCTGTGGAGCTTTCTTTTTTAAGTCAGTAATCATGGACTTGAGCTGGTGAGACAAACCCAGAGTAAAGCAAATCAATCCATTTCATCCTGGTGGGGAGTCAGGGTCTGCCTCCCAGTACTGTCCCACTGTGATTCACCAGCCCATGGTCTGTGGTAGGTAAGGTCAAGGAAGTCAAAAAGGTGAGACCCAGTGCTCCCTGGGACATACCTGGAAAAGGTTTTGAAGGCTCAGGGCTTTAATAATGGTGGAGAGCAGATAAAACATTTATTGCAGTGCTTTTTAATTTGGCCTCATTTAATTACAGGGACACTGCTGGTTAAAGAGTTTATTAAGCAATTTTCTTACCCACTTTGAGATTGATGGAGCATACAAAGACATGAGTTGATTAAACCCAGGCAGGTTTCACCCAACTTTTTGAAATTAGTAATCTCTAAGGTCTGAAAAGACAAGTATATGAGAGGGTTCTGTGCAGTAGCCCCAGGTACCTCCCCAGTGAACTCTCCTGGATCCTGTGTTTGGTTCAATAATAGTGGATGGCCACTGAGCATGTCCATTTTAAGTGGAAGGAAGAAACAGAGATAGGAAATAGATTAAGCTGGTTACAAGCACAATAAAACAAAGTGCACAAATTTAAATGTAAACCACTGAAAATGTACCAGAAGTAATAAAGACAAACCAGTGATAGGAGTCCGAACTGAAGCCCTGGCTAATTCTGTACTGCAAAGATATAAAAGAAAATCAATATTAAAAAAAAATGGGACCTTTATCACAGAACCTGTTAAATGGTGTATGCAACAATTTAAAAGAAATTACTTGGGAGCTAGAAGTTCAGCAAAGAAACATCTAAATAATTGACATTTAAAGAATTAACATAAAATTATTTCAAGATAGGGAGGGAAATAGTCAAACACTCTTCTAATGCTCATGTAAAACCAGGCAGCTTTTACAGTGCACCCTCAACCTTGAATGCATCTGCTTAACAATTAGCCTCATGTCCCAGCTCTCTATAGGCAATATAAGCATTCACTAATGCATGGACCAGCCTGTTTAGATCAGGTTTTTTTTGTCTTGTCCTTGACCTCACTATTAGGTGATGAAATGACAGGCCAAAATAGGGCTGGCTCCATCTCCATGAGACCATGGGCAAAATTCCTGATGGACAGAGAATTAAATCAGCATCCCCTGAGTAAGCCACTGCTCCTTTGGAAAATGGATTTCTCTGTCAGTGGTTGACATCGACAAATACGAGATGTTGTGGTGCTGCCATGCATCCTTCATTGATCAAATGCTTATTTCAGTATGGTGCTCCCCTTTTAATGGGATGCTGCAGATGTTCATTAAACAAATATTCATTATTTAAACAAGACAAAATCTGTCCTTAATTTCTTCTCAGTTAACTGTTCTTTCTACAGCGACTGCAGGTAAAAGTCAGGACACTACACCAATGCTGGTGTGCAAGATTAAAAAAAAATTTGGTGTCTGGTGCTGGATTTTGGGCTCCCCAGGCAGTTTTAGACTGGCACAGCCCAACAAGGACCTTTGAACAGACAATAAGTAAAGGTGCCCTAGTGTAATGCAACACTGATGGCCAGGCTGGTGCCTGTGCAGCCAGGCCAGCTGGCAGCTGGTGCTCACAGACCAAGCCCTCAGTCCTTCAGGCAGGGGGATTAAGGCTCTCTCTTTGCTGTGTGACTCCCAGCAAGGCTCAGAGCAATGGCAGCACTGCCGGCTGCTGCCGTCTCCTTCCCTGCCTGCTTGAGGAGTAGTTGGCTCTGGCTGACACAGGCCAGGGAGCACAGGGTGGGAGCACCTTTTGGTTGCTTTGAGCTGTGTGAAAGAAGTCTTGTCCCTCCCTCAGATGGAGATTCCCATGTGGCTGAGGTTTAACATCCATGAGATCTTCTCTCTCTTTAATGAAAATACACACACATTTTTCCCTTGCTCAGATGGAGATTCCCAAGTGGCTGAGGCTTAACATCCATGAGATCTTCTCTCTCTTTAATAAAAATATACACACACAACGTCTGAGCAGGGAGCATACCCAAGAGTCGAAAATACACACACACACCTAGATCCTGTCTAGGTGTTTTGTTGTGTAGCTGTGCAGGCGGCACAACGTCTGAGCAGGGAGCATACCCAAGAGTCAGCTCCTGACATTTGGGATTGAGGCTATTTGCAAACTCTGGCATGCCTCAAGGATTCTTTTTCACAGGCTTCAGATTCCCAGAGTCGTCTTCATATTTAGTGGGGTGTCACAGCCAGGAGATGGGGGTTTATTACAGCTCTGTGGAACAAGGCTGAAAGGTGATTGGCATGAACCCTGCACCCAGTCATGCCTGAACCAGATTCCCTCTCACATGGGTTGTGTGGCTTCTCCATGAGCTCAGACTTCAGCCTTTGCATTTGGGACACAGCACCTCCCCTGCCTTTGCTCGCTCTTGTATTTTCCATGACACTTCACTTGCAGGAACTTGCACATTTGTGTTGAGATCTCTATGAAATGTAAACTTGGCTCCTGGGTTTAGAGGCTACCAGAAGCCCTACATGCAGTGGTAGGATTGCAGATGCCCTGCTTCTGTGAGAATCCAGGCTAAAAAGGAGGTCGGGAACAGAGTGATCCCTAGAGGAGTCAGGAAAGGTCCCACAGTTTTGCTTGTGTGTGGAAGAGTGTTGAAGTCTGGAGAGAGCCACGTGCTGGAGCTGGGATGTGTGCCCTGCTGAGAGCTGGGGCCGCACTGGGAGGAGCAAAGCCCAGACACAGCCCTGGTGTGAGCAGTGGGGCTGGAAAATCCCAAACCATGAACACTCTTCTCCATTTTCCATTTCTTAGAACTCAGATAACATACTCAAAGAGGTTCATACCAATATTTTTGTCCACTTCCATTTCCTTTATTTTTCCCACCTACAATTATGATACATACTCAGGGTATTTTTTTTCCCCCGGCATGAGTTTTTTCTCCCCTCTTTTTCCTTTTTAGAAGTACAGTTTTTCCAATGATATTTTAAAACAAGAGGGATTTATCCATGTCTTCTGTTTTACTCCATTTTACTTGAAGTTTCATCAGTGCTAGTTCTCTGTTTTACAGAATAGCTAACTTGGGGGCTGGAATGTGTTAATTATTCAATGATTTAAATGAAATATCAAAGGAGTTTTTATTGATTTGCATATAAAAGTTATGAAACGAAATATATGGCACAACAGACAAATTAGTAGGCCATAAAAAGCATGAGTGAATTAGTGTTTTATTAAAGCTTTAAGATAACATGCTGTAGTATCTGAAAAGAAAGGTCAAAAGGAAAAAAAAAAGGGAAAATTTAAATGTGTGCACATTAATGGACTGGGGAATGTGGCTTTACTAATAACTTCTGTGCATAAAAATTTATATTTTTCAACACAGCAATCATTTCTTTCACACTGTTGGGTATTTTAAATGTGCTCCTGTGTATATAATATTAATTTAGTCATAAAATAAAAGGCAGTAATTCAGACAGTAGCCCATGTGAGCTATTAAATTCAAAGTACCGTGTGAAGTATTTGTGGTTATGGCTCCTAGCAGTTCTGTATGAGACACAAACAAACCACTCCTGACAAGATGAAAGTGTTTGCTTTCAACATACCTGTCTGTGATCAGTTTGGGTTCCTGTATTCCTGTGATTCCTTATTGAGACATCTCTGATTAGACAGTTTGGGTATAAACATAAGAATGTTCCTTGGGAAAAAAAAAAGAAAATAAGAAAAAGGCACAAAATGAGGATTTGTGCATAGACAAGCACAATAGACAAGCTTTTAAAAGGGGATTGTACATTCTGTGAGTCTATCTAAACTAGCCAATGTTACAGTTCACTTCTTTTTATGCCTGACCATTGAGCTTTGCTGCCTTAGGAAGTGAAAAGATGTTTTTACTTGTCCTGCTCATCCACTAATGCGGGGCTGAAAGTTAACCAGCAGCAAATGGGCTTGACTGTGAGGCTGGTGAGCTGTGTGAAGAATTTCTGTGCTGTCTCTGAAAAGCTCAAAGCAAATATTCCATCCGCTGCAGAAGCAAATGAATTCATGGCAATTAATCAAAATTCTTCTCACTTGGTTTCCCTGTGCATGTGCTCTTGCATTATGCCTTGGAGTGCCTGGTTGCTCTCCTGTTAAACGTGTCTGTGCTAAGACCCAACACAAGCACTTCTCAGCAAGAGGAAATTAAGCCCAGACCTGGGATGAATCCTTCAGACTTGGCTCAGTGCCTGCAGCTCAGCTCGTGTGTCAGTGTCCACCCTTACTGGCAGGCGTGCAAACCCTCAGAGACTCCTGCTAAAACCATCTCTATGGGTTCTCTCTGTGTTAGGATATATCACCGTGCAGCATTTCAAAGCCATCTCTCACCGTTTAATATGAGTGTCTTGGAGAGAGATCTCATCCTTGCCTCCCCTGCACCCTGCCCTCCCGCCTCTCTTTACAGAAAATCCAAATCTGCTGCTGGGAATAGCCCCTGATATGGTGGAGTCTGCAAGGAGAAGAGGATTTCCATGGATCCTGCTTCCTGCAGCACGCACAGCTCAGAGGCCACACAGCACGGTGTCCCCCAAAGCCATGTCCAGACTCAGTGCAGTTGTGTGGGGCAGAGTGAGCGTTTGCCAGGGCTGAGACACAGCAGCAGCTGCTTACACAGCACCCCAGGTCCACAATAACTGTGGCACAAACAACTGTGTGGCACAAATCAAAGACAGCCAGTAAAGAAAAAGAATGACTTCCTCCCTCCAGCACTTCCCCTTGCCACCTAAGGGCAGTGTAAATGCAGTGGGTGAGCTCGGTGCAGGCTCTGCATGTCAGATTCCTGTCAAGGCACAGCTGTGCAAAGAGGTTGGTGGCACCTCCTTGCTTCCAGCCCCGCTCTCTGCTGGTTCAAGGGATGGCAGGTGCCACAGCAGCATGGGTGACCTTTCTGACAGCCTCAGAAAAAGCCCAGCCACGTGTCTCAGCCTTACCACAGCTGTAGCCTGGGCTGGTGGCTTGGCCCAGGCTCCTTGTGGTGGTGCCAGCCCAGCTGGAACTCCTCTGCAGAGCCCCAGGCTTACCCTGAGAGCCTTGGGGTCTCTTGGACCAGCCTGGGTCTGACACCACAGATGTCTTCAGTGTCCCCTGTACCTCATGGGCACCCTCCAGGACACCAAATGGTCTTGCAGGGTATGAGAGATGCTTCCATCCAAATCCATCCCTCCTGTAAACCAGACAGTGGAAGGATGGATATCCATGGCAGAACTCTGGGATTTCTCAGCCAGTAATCTTCCTGTCACTGCCATATTTTCTGAAAAATCCTCTTTGCCCAGGATTCTTCTCCTGGGAAGATGAGAAGCCTCAGACAGAAATGAAAACAATAATTATCTGATTGCTTCTCCCTGTTTTGCTGCTTTGGAATGTGGCTTGGACGTTGTTTACCAACAGGTCATTGTTTGATTGGTTTCATGTGAATTGGGTACATGACAATCACGGTCCAGCTGTGCTGGGACTCTGGAAGCAGTCACGAGTTTTTATTATCATTCTTGTTAAGCCTTCTGTCTGTATCCTTTCTCTTTCTTTAGTATAGTTTTAGTATAGCATTAAAATGATATGATATATGATATAATAATATAATACAATATAATAATATAATAATATAATTAATATAATATAAGTATAATATATTATATTAATATATAATAATATAATTAATATAATATAAGCCTTCTGAGGACATGGAGTCAGATTCACTCATCTCTCACCTTGTCCTGGGGACCCCAGCAAACTCAACAGTCTTCCCAGGCAATGCATCCTGTTTGTCCTGAGATTACCATCCTGTGGAGAAGCATGGGAAAGCCATTACCAGCAGGCTGTAGGTGGTCTGAGGGCAGTTGCTTTAGGTATTTATTTGCTTCAGGGAGGAAGAGATCACAGCCTGGGAGGGGAAATAGCTGCAGGCCACTGCCACACCTCAAATGAAGGGTTAATTTGGCACCAGGAGAGAGGAGATGTGCGTGGGCAGGCACAGCATCCCCTCACGGGTGGTGAGTCAGACACCTCGGAAGGGAGAAGTAGGGCAGGGCAAAGGCACCGAGGATGCATCTGCCCGATCACAGGCGGCAGCGGGGAGGGGATCTGACCTCCTGCTGTTGGTTTGCAGAGCAGGGGGGAGAGCATTCATCAATTCATCAGCCCCAGCCTGGCACAGGGGGATGCTCGGGACTGGCAGCTGGAAAGGCAGGTGCCCGGTGAGAGGCAGGCACTGCGGGGCTGCACCTGCACAAACAGCCAGGAAAGGTTGCAAAGCCACGGGGAGTCCCTTAATTACTGTCTGCTGCATCAATTAGCAACGACGGTGGCATTGGGCTGTCTAGTTTAATTGGCAGGGCCAGGGAGGAGGGCAGCTGACATGGGAAACCCTCAGCCTCTCTGGGGACAGGGCAAGCCCAAATGACCCAAAGTCCCAGGAGGGGAGCCACAGCACAGCCTCTGCTTCCCCACTGCTGTGAGTGCCCTGGGCAGCAGCTGCTGGCCTGGGAGCAGGTGAGCTCCAGGCAGGCCTTGGCCATGAGCTCTGGAAAGGCTCACCTGAAGCTGGGGAATATGCACAGGATGAAATATGGGATTTAGAGACCAAGGCTCCAGAAGGGAAAGGCCAGTCTTTTAAACAAAAGGCACTTCCCTCTCCCCCACGATGTTAATGCAAGTGTAGGTTGTTGTATCAGTGATTTATTTTCTTTGCCTTTTTGGCAGACTTGGGGTATTCCAAGCCTCAAATAATGATACTTCCCCCTACCTCTCAAGCTGATCTTTATTTCCCAACCTGTTCAAGTGATAACCTCCAGTGGTGGTCCTAAAGGTTGTGGTGGTCTTAAAGGTTGTGTCTGGTCATGATAGCTGCATCTTGCTCAAAGTGGATTTGAGGGAGACAGATAGGAACCCAATAGCCAAGGACTATTCTGAGCAATGCATCCACCTGATTGCAGTGCTGGTCCAACTCAAGCCAAGATTGGAAGAAACTAACATCTGTGGTCTGTATGCAAATATGACTATGACTCCATTGTCTTACTCCACAAATAGTGACAGCCCAGAGCCTGTTGAGCTCCCTGGACAGGAGCAGAGTGTGTACCAGGATTCCCCTTGAGTAGGAATATCTTTCCAGGTGCCTTCTTGAGGCTGAGAGGTTCCTTATCATATCAGATACTCAGAAAATGAATTGTGAATATGTGCACTGAAAGTGAAATGATACAAAGGATTGATTGTGTTTATACAATGCTTTAGACACAAATTGTTGATGAAGCATGGATCCAGCTGCACATAAACTCTCATTTGAGAAGCTGTTTGCAACCCTAAGGGGGTTCTTTCTGAACCTCATGATGTGATGGGAGTACATGACAGCTTTGTCTGACCCTGTCCTCTAGGCAGTAAATGCCCAACTGTACCTTGCCATCAAATTTTGTTAAACCCCCTTGCATTTACCATTAAACTTTATTTACTCACTGCTCTATATTAATAAAATACGTTTTTGCTTCTCTCCTGAGAGTAAAGTGCATGATTCCACCCACAACAAAAAAGGAAGCAGATACTTTTCTGTGGAGGATGCAGCCTCTGGGGTTTGTCAGGGCTCAGCAAAGTGAAGATGAGTCAGGTCTGGAACAAGTGCACATCATTTCAGGCACATTATGTTCCTGTGGAGATGTTCTCAGTCAGGCTCCAAGTGACATATTTCCTTGCCACTTCACTTTCTTCACAGGATTAAAATAATTCCTGCTGCGGATCTGTCGTGATCCTTCTGGCTGCCCCCAGAGCCGTTGTCTTAAGGGGCAGGAAGAAGGTCTGGTTGCTTTAGGCATGTCTGAGCCTGTACCTTCAGCAAGCTCCCAGACAGTCTGGGAGTGTTTTATAATTATATCCTCCTCTCTGGAGTGTGCAAAAAACTACCAGAGGCATTTGGAGCAGGACCCAAAGGCCGGATGGGTGGAAGTTTGGTGCAGGAGTCAGGATGGGTGGGAGAGCCAGGAGGGAAGCAGGGGCTGTTTGAGGGGTGCCTGTCAGACAGAGCTGCCCACACACAGCAGGGGGATCAAGTGGCACTCTTGGCATCGAGGTGCAGATAATTGTCAGGATATCATACCAGAAAAGTGACAAATTTGTGTGTCTTTCAGAACCCCTGCCTACATGGAAAGGGAATTAAATCAGAGAGCAAGGAGGTGCTAGCCTTGTCTTACGTCCAGAGGGGAAGAGAGGATGAGACTGGGAGTTAGGAAAGAGACCAAGATAATTCCTGTATCCCTGGATCATGAAGTTTAACTAGAAATCCTTTAAAAACATTTTTCAAAGTTCATGTCCACTGGTGATTTCTACCTCTTCTGTCAAACTCTCACTCTGTCATTTTGGACAAATTGCCATAAAAAAATCGCATGGGTGGAAAATTTCAGCCTATGTAGAAATGCTCACCAGTAAAGAGGAATGAGAAAACTGATTGCCAGTATTGATCAGTGTGCACCTAAAATTTTGCAGATCCCTAATGAGTTTGTCCACCCATGATCTCATCTGACAGGGGGGTTTTGGCAACAATAACAGTTTGTCTTGATTCTGTGGCTTCATTTTGTGTACATTATGTTTGATAGTACCAGAGCAAAAAGAGTGTAAAATGTATCTTTTCCCACCTGAGAAGCTCTAGTCACACAATTCATGTAGATTTAAAATGATGGCATGCAATCAGCACAGTGAAAAACGCTCTGAAAACCCATCACCCCAATAAGTGGATCTCTTTAAGTAAGAGAATGAAAATAAAAGCTTGTTTTCTAAGTGCTGAGACTTCCCAGGAGAGCAAACAGTAGGAGTGGTGGATGGAAGGCAGCTCATTTCATGGGAATGGAGCAAGGTTGGTGTCTGGTGCTCTGAAAAATCCTGACCAAAGGGGGGAATATCAACATACCCCCTGGCAGCAGCAGGAATCAGGGTCTGTCCAGTATAAACACCCCTGCAGAATAGAGAAAGGAGGAGGTTTGCTCAGGGATGCTGGATTTATGGCTCCAGAAGGGGATGTTGATTCTCTTGGGGCTGGGTTTTGGTGCCCATTCGTGTTTGCTCTGTGTGCACCAGCACAGCAGCACCCACTGGGACTGATGGGAGCTGAGGGACTTCTCAGCATGTCCATGCACAAAAAAGAGTGACACTGCTCTGCAGGGTGCCAGAGGAACCATAGATGAAATGTCCATTTCCTATCCCTCCCCTAGGTACTGAACTTGCTGTTTTGCGCAAAAAAAAATTTTTAAAGTGCCAAAATTTGCCAATAGTTGCAGAAACTTGCCAGCTCTTCTTGCAACCAACTCATCCAATCCATTGTGTTTGGCTTTTTCTGGGGGTGCTCAGCTGCTGGGGTGGCAAGTGTTGTCTCTGGGGTTGGCTGGAGATGGTGGGGAGGGCTGTGAGCAGCAGAGCAGAGCCTGTCACGCCGCGTGCAGCTCTTGGGTAACCACATCACACAGCCCCATCTCACATCTGCATAATCCATCACTTTTAAAGACGTTTCCTTATATGGGTTAATATAAAATGTTGCTCATTGTGTCAGCCAGCGGGAGGTTTCATAGGTCCTTTAGGCAACTTAAACAGTGATTAATCAAAAAAAAGCCTCCACCTTCTTCGTGCTGTTAATGTTGTTGTTAGGTTGCAGGCAGCATAATTTATGGCATTTTCTGATCCTGTTAGCTAGGATGTCTGATTAATTTTGGCTCTGGGATTAAGTCAGCAAAAGAAATTTGACTTCCACAAGCAAGTGATATATATCATCCACCCGAGAGTGGGAGGGACACAACACTATCTTTCTGCCAGCACTTTTATAGTGTCCTCAACTATAGCCAGGAGGTGGCATTATGTACTCATTTTGTTACTGCTGCTGGCTGGGGACTAAATAGATTTTAAAGTCCAGGACATGGTCAGCTTCCTGATCTTGACCAGGAAGGAAGAGCACTACCAAGAGATGCTGGAGACCCTGCCCCTGCTCCCCAACATGGACCACAATGTGCAAACTGACACATTTCTCATCCTTTCTCCTGGATAATTCAGAAAAATGATATATCAATGATTTAATTATTAGCCAGCATCTTGCTTTTCACATATTTTTCATTCTTGGTACTCAGGTGTGTTTTTGATACTTGTTTCATTTTGTCTTACTGCTCATATCTTGTCTGTGCTTCTTGGGGCTGGAGAGCAAAGTTGGGGGATAAGACAAAATACTCAGTTTATCTTTGCTTTTCTTTTATATATAGAGCTTTTCTTTCATTTTGTTTTTTTTTCCCTCATTATGGAGCCCTTTATGAATAAGGCATTAAGGTCCTTTAGTAGCTCTGGGAATTTGTCAGCTGATGAAACAATCTTGTCTAGGTAGGTTTCTATGAGGTTATTTAAGCCACCCTCAAGTGCAGACATAGCAGGAGCGCCTTCATCTGGGAGCGTTTGGTCTTTTTAGGTGGGATCCTTGCCTGGGAGGCCTGGCAGCAGCCATGCTGCTCTCCATGGGTACAAACAAAGCATGGCAATTAAAAACACCACCTTTCTTCCCATTTCCATGCCTGTCACCTCCATTCCTTCACTTTGGGTAGCAATATGCAGCTCATAGACTAAATATCTCTTCTACATTTCTGCAGGATGAAACGAAAGGAGAGAAGGGTCAGACAAACCTCAGGTTGCTGCAAGTGATTCAGTGTTTTGATGGAAAGTTCAAGAAGAAATCTCTGCCCCACCTTGGCCTGGCAGTCCCTAAGGAAAGGCAATTCCACATCACAGCTGGGGATGTGACTGCAGCCTGGAAAAAAGCAGCAGAGATCTGGGTCTGGAACTGTCAGGAGGTCACTATTGAGAGGTGACTGTAACCCTAAGATGCTGCAGTTTATATTCTTGCTCCATTAACTCTGACAACAGACTTCAGAGACCAGAGTTTTCTCAACCTGGTTTATAAATCATGCTGGTAAAATTGCACTGGGATTTACTTGTGCATAGCAGGAAGCTCTGCAAGTAAAAGCAATCCTTTGAATGAGAACTGAGTGAGTGTGAAGCAGAAGCTTGGCACCTATGTGAGGCTGCTCAAGCTTTGGGTTGGGTTTATGGAAGCCCAAGAGCAGATACTGCACACCCTGAGCTTCAGATATTCATCTTTTCCCCAGCCAGACCCAGACAGCTGAGAGGGCAGAGCTGGTGGGATGAGACCAGCCCCAGCCTGGAAGGTGTTACAGACATATCCTGAAACAGGATGGTCCAATGCTGGTCCAATGCTGGACCTTCCCCTTTGCTTCCCAGCAACCAAAGATTCCAAGCCTCAGGCTGGGCTTACACCAACCTTCTCAGAGTGATGGAACTTAATAGTTTTTGTACCCAAAGATTTCCTCTGCCCTTGGAAAGATCTGCTTTCCAGAACCTACCAAAACCTCTTCAGTTTATTTGTGAAAATACAAGCCTTTAAAAATAGCTCAACTGCTCACCCAGGCAGAGACCCACTTGAAGTCATGAGCTGTTTTTCAAAACCTTCACCTTAATCTCTGAAAGGATGCTGCCTTCTGCAAGACCCAGGCAGTCCTGCCAGGTGTGTGGGGCTCGAAGCTGTGCCTGTGCACACAGGCTGTGTGTGGCACTGTGTGACAGGGTCACAGTGGCTCTGCAAGAGTGAACCGGTCACTCCTCACTCATGCATCAGCAGCAAAACTGGGAGCTCAGTGCTGGTGGCAGGACCTTTATCTGCAGTGATGAATGGCAGGGGGGATTTTCATCTCTTTGATTAATTTTGCTTGGCTGACAGAAAGATCACATCTCGGCTCCTGCACCAGGAGATTTGAGTGAGGGAAGGTCTGGATGAGCTAACTTTACTTCTGCAACCTCAAAACCTTGAGCCCTCACAGCTCCTGAAAGGTGGGAAGTGCTGGTGGGCTTAGGGAAGCAACACTTGTGCTGTCAGGCTGGGAAGAGAAACAGTGATGGTCTGAAGTCATTGTGCTTGTAAAGGAAACACTGAGGCAGGAACAATCCATTTTGCTTACAGGAAGAATATCCCTTCCTTCTGTGGATGTTTGGAAAATAAAGACAGAATGAATTTGACCTCTGTTTTGTTTGATATTTACTGATTTGAGAGATGGAGGTTTGCAGTCCAGGGCTGCTGTGGCTGTTCTGTGGCTGGGGAGGAGGGAGTTGGACTGCAGCAGCTGGAAAGTGTCACGAGTGCCACAGGGGGCATGAACCTTCCTGGACAGAGGCTCAGGGTGGGAGTTTTAAGCAGCTGGAGCTTTTCCTTTGCTCATCACCTCTTCCCTTCTGCCATGGCTCATTCATTCTCCTCACCTCTCCCCCAACAGTGCTTCTGAGCATCTCTGTCCTCAGTGACCTGGGTCACCTATAGAGAGCAATTCTTTGCTTTTCCTTCTGTCAAAACCAGTTATTCCTTACTCAGCTGATTCCTCTCTCACCCTCATGCCCTCCTGTACAGCCACAATAAGGATCTGGATACCTTCTCGTGAGATAGCTACCTACAGTCTGAGTCTGACCATTTTTTTTTTTTTAATTAGGGCAATGCAAACCTAATGTTACTTCACCGCTCAAGAAAAAACCTCCCCTTTAAGCATAATATGTGATATTTCAGCTGGGACCGTGAACTCAACAGATGAAGGGACCTCCAGCAGTTCCAAAACCACAGAATCTTTTTCTCCACATTACTGTTACAAACAGTGTAGCATGATAAGCAAAATGATGGAATATGCTGATTTTTTTTCTCCAGTCCCATGGGATGCTCTAATCTCTCTATGGGTCTTCAGATACTGAGTGATCTTGCACTTAATCTATTATTAGACTGTGGAATCCCAGGCACAAATCCTAAAGAGGGCAGCCGAATCAAACCCAGACCTTTGCCTGTGGCCGGCCAAAACAGTGCTGGTGCTGCTAATTGAATGTGCTTTATGTACAGGAGCAGTTCAGCACACACCCAGAACATGCTGCACATCCTTTGGTGATGTACAAACCGACTGGGACAATTTACAATGGTGATTTTTCCACTGACGGGTAAATTAATGCTCTCTATTATAGGCATTTAATCAATGCCAGCTCCCCAAGTCTCTGAACAGGCCACCAAGATAGAAGATTGATTGGGCTGAATGCATCATATATAAAACAGGGATACTTCATAAGGGCATAAATGATGTGTTTGTTTCCCAAAGCCACAAAGACAGCTCTGTGGTGGGGAGTGTTGACAGCCACTTGCTGAGACACAGTGAAGGGACAAGACCTGGGTTTAATGTGGGGTTTTTGTCTTGGTTTTGTCTTGGTTTTTTTCAAGGCAAGGCTGAAATTACCTAGAGATGGGGAGCAAAACCCTTGCAGCTCTGCAGATGGGCAAGGCTGTTTGCTTGGAGGGGATCCTGGTGATCCCTGCACTGCCTGTGTGGCTTATGGAGATGCTGCTCCTAGATGCTGCTCACCTTGGCAGCAAAATTTGCAGTTAATCACAAAGTACTGAAATTTGGCTTCATATATACATAAGCAGCCAAAACCTCAGAGGAGTTGTTCCCCCCACCCCATCCCCTTTTCTATGTAATTTTTCATTTTATTCAGACCAATATAATGATTTTTTTCTTAGCTCATCCAGAGGCTTAGCCTCATTTCCGAGCTGTGGTTTGGATGCACAGGGGTGTGGAAAGGATATTGCTGGGACCTTGGGAATCCAGGGTCTGTCTGAGTGTGTCCATTCTCTTAACTGGGACAAATCTCAAATAAAATACATGAACACAGGTCCCCCTGAAAGATTTATTAAGTGTCTGATTGTATCTCACATGAGAAATGGGTTAAAGCACACAGAGGGTCAGTTTCCATTACTTTTAACCTTTGCAAAGTCATCAAGCTGAAGTACTAAGCAGTGATTTGATTTGGAAACTGAGACTCATCCTAAATCAATGGGAAAATGTATACCTTTTATTAATATGGCTAAACACACCCCTAGTTGCATAATTTAAAGGGGAACACATGAAGTGATGGTCACTGTCAGGATCCTGAGCCCTGACTGCCTGTGAAAGCCAGTGAGGCTGGGGAGGCTCAGACACAAACCTTAATCATGCTTAAAATGGGATTTAGCTGTCCATGTGCCTTAAAATTACATTTCCTTTGGCTTCTGTCAGGTCTGTGAGGCTGTGATTAGAAAATCAGTCTAAATTCACAGCTGGAAAGTTTGCCGCCATATTCCTCCCAAGTGGATGGCCAGGGCCATGTTTCTCATGGAAAGATAGAGAGCTCAATAAATAAAATCTGGCATATTGAAACTTCATGACTTTACTTCCACAGAGTATTTTGGGTAGACCACTGAAAAAAGTTTAAAACAGGAGTTTGTGGTAATGTTTCTGGGGCAGCAGGGAAGCAGTAGCATCCTTTTAATACATTCTGACTCTGTGCTGCAGAATTCAGTACAGGGATCAGTGCAGGTTTTACCTTTAGTCCTGAAAAGTTCTGCTTTGTGAGCTGGTTTATCTTCTCAATAAGACACACAAGGGTATCATTTAAAGCCCAGTAAATTCATACTTCCCACATTCAGTGGCACATGATCTTTAGGCTCCCAGTTAAGAACTCACAAACATGACATGCTGTGCTGTAAGTCACACTCTTTCACAGCTCCTGGATTAATTATAAAGCACTAAAAATGTGAAATAACAAAAATAATTACTGTAATAAAGTAATGAAGTGAAATATGTTATGTTGAAATTAAAGAGGTCACTGTCCAGGCTGAAAAATCCAAACATTAACCTGTGTGGGGGGACTAATAACAGTGTGAGGTATATGATGGTAATGATGACTTCTGCTGTACTGTTCTGCTTCTGAGATCAGATCTTAATTGTAGGAGGAATAAAAAAATCCTTATGTTTGGATAACACTTCCAACAAGTTTATTTGTTTCTGTGAAATCTGAAATCCCCCACTGCTGTGGGATATTAGCCCAGGTGGATTGGACTTCAGTGGTCCCTGTGGATCCCTTCTATCTCGGGATATTCTAAAATGTTAGGATTTTATGATTGTGTTTACAGTGAGCCAGACCTGGGAAACAGCAGAGACTACATACAAATTCTCCTGTTGTGTGGGGAGAGGATCCAGTGGAAGGCAACAAAGGTTCTGAAGGGACTGGAGCATTTCTCTTATAGGGAAAGGCTGAGTGAGCTGGGCTTGTCCAGCCCTGTTTGGGGTTTTTTTGTCTGTGAAAAACAGGCTTTAATACATCAGTCTCATGCATTTGACTTCTAAAAATCAGTGTTTAGACTTCTGAAATTGGCACCTGTTGGAACATCAAAATATTATGCTTGGTGTCTCTTCTGCATGCACTGGATGTATGATAGATGTCACAAGGACACCAGTTTTCATTGATAATGCAGTCAGGCAGAGTCAGATTTGCCTTGTTGACAGGAGCTAATGTGTTTGGGCCACCAGCTGACAGGGCACTGGCCATCTCCATCCAAGAGGTGTGTCCTGAAGAAACATAAATGTGATCTGTAACATACCAATCCTGTCTTTAAAACCACACTTAGAAGTTCCTGTAGCATCAACCCGTTTGTTAAAATTGCATTTGGAGCAATATCCCCATGGCTCCCCACTAACAAATCCAAAATTTACTGCACTGTGGAAATAGGCAGCTTTACAGAACTGTGGCCTTAACTGGCAAAACACCAAGAGCAGAAATCGTGCCATTGTCTTCCCATCTCACAGACCCACTGCAATGGTTTTTGGTAATTTTTCATATTGCTTTTCATGGATATTAAGCTTTTTTCCATAGGATTTTTGTGTTTTTAAGTGTCACACGTGATCTCAGTTGTCAGGGCCCAGTTCATCCACCACAGAAGGAACTTGTGCTTTTCCCTTGGTGTTACCTGGCTGTAAAATGGCATCTGGGCATGGCAGCTACTCACTAATCTGTGAAAGCAAGAATGAGAATTGTGTTTAATGGGCCTGTTCAGTAATGCCTGCAGTGAGGATTTCACAGTGTCTGGGGTTCCTGCTGATTGTGGGCTGCCACGCAGAGAACTGTGATTTGCAAAGGTGCCCAATTGTTGTTGGGATTGGCTCTTGCTGTTCTTGTTTGTAAAAATACATTTACAGTAAGAGCAAGCATTTAATTGGCATTTTAAAATGCCAATTAAGGGAAAAGCTTCAGAGTTTTGCCCTGCTCTCATTTTTCACCATTGAAGTTAAAATAAGTTATAGCCATCAACTTCTATACCAGGTTTCAGCACAGGACAGGGTTAATGAGAAAGCAAGTGTTTGACAGCAGTAATGCCCTGGTAAACTCCATGAGCACATCTCTGCTAAGCCTGGGCCGGGGGGAGCAGAATTAAATTTTCTTCACACAGCCCTGTGTCTGGTTCCCATCCCTGCTCACATGCACCCTCTGAGTGCCTGAAATAGGGGGTCTTCCCTGCAAAATAAATCTGGCTGTAGGTTTGTGCTTAATTCCACTGTCCCTTACAGTCTGGGCATGGGTTCATTGAGGAGAGAGTACATTGACTTATTCCCACCCATGGTACCCAGGACTCAGTGAAAGGAAAGTTTTTGTAAATATTCCAGAAGCTTTAGAAATTCTATGGAGTCTCCACATCAATCACATGTCTTTCCAGGGTATACTTGGGCAGAAATCTTCAACCTGGATCCTCTCTGAAGTTTCCAATGGAATAAAACCATGGAGTATGAAAAAACCCCCACCTCTTGGGGACCAGAAGTGCTTCTCCATATATCCTAGAATCTTAAAATGGTGTGGGTGGAAGGGAGGTTGAAGGTTTTAATTCCAGACCCCTCTGTTATGTTAAGGGACAGCTCATACTTGACCAGGTTCCTCAACACCCCTTCCAGCCTGACCTTGAATATTTCCAGGGATGGGGCATCCAAAGCTCCTCTAGGAAAAATCTGCCACTTTCTCACACCCTTACAGCAAAGAATTTCTTCCTACTATCTAATCTAAATCTACTCTCTTTCCGTTTAAAGCCATTACCTCTTGTCCTGTCACTCCATGTCCTTGTCAAAGGTCTGTCCTGGTTGTTTTTTAGCCCCTCTAGGTATTGAAAGGCTGCTAAAAGTGTCACCTTGTAGGAGGCAGCCCTGGTGCAGATGTGTCCAGCTGTGTGTTCTCAGGGAGGTGCTGAAGGAGATGTCCAGGTGTAGCTGGCAGCATTTACCCAAAACTGCTGATTGTCCTTTAGGGTCATGTTAGAGGCTGGTACTTGCCCTTGCACAGATCAAAAGAAATTTCATGTTTAGGATTATCAGATTTCCAGCTCCTCTGCAGAAACAGCTGTCAGCAAGTCTGTGACAGCAGATGCTGGGATGTTATTCAGTGTGCTGTGGGCTAATCTGCTGCTCTGCCCTCCACAATTACAGTCATTTTTTGCTATCACAGGAGGAAGCTTGGACAAACACTGTGATAAGAATGTGCATCAAAGTTGTCTGGGTCCTTCCAGAGTGAGGAGCCTTAGGCAGATTCTCACTTTTCCAGTCAATTGACTTTATTTAAAGAGCTCTGTCAAGACAATCCATGCTTTGCTTTCCCACTACTCCATGGGCATTGTCAGGGTGGATTGCCTCAAAAGAGCAGGAAAGAAACCTGGGGGGGACAGAGACTGCTTAGAGGTGTCAGCAAAAGGAACACACAGCCTGAACTGCACTCCAGTAATCTCCAGCTACCTGGGCCTTCAGCTTGCTGGGAGGTTGGTGTAAATTGTGACATAACTTGAAAATACCATCTTTTTGTATGTGAGACATGCATTATGTCTTTGGGTATATGAGAAAGGATCTGCCAGCCAATCCACAGGGCTAGCTGCTCCTGAAATCCTTTGGCATCCCAGCTGGAATTCAGATACAGCAAGTGTGAATGCTCAGCCACTAAAACTCAGACTCAGAAGAAGCACCTAATGTAGTCCAGTTTTATGTGGCTCTCTCAGCAGCAGTGCTGGTTGGAGCAGATCTCCCATTCCAGGCTTTGAAAGTTAAAAAGTCACCATTTGTAAGGGCATCTTCTCTCCTTCTTATCTGGAAGTATACAGAGCTGGTATTGCTGAGAGAAACTCACAGGTCATCTTTGGGAGTAATGCCCCCTTGGACGTGATGCCCCTTTGTTTCTTCTCTGTGAGATGAATGTAATTCCTGAGTGAAATGGTACATGGACAAACCCAACACAATTTCTGCTTGCTGACCTGTAACCACATCATTGGACAGTCTGAATTTCAGAATGAACCACCTTAGAAACCTCAGGTTATTTTTATGTCTGCATTTTTTGAATAAAAGCCAAAATGAGTGGAAAGAAAAGTTATTATGGATTTTTACTCAAATTAATGTCCAGTATTGTGGGAAATCCAGCCATTAGAGAACTGACATGACAGATGTGAAATCAGAAGCAAAACTGAAGCTGGTTCCTGGATTTTCTCTGTCCAGTAAAGACTCTTAGAAAAAGTTGCCTGATACGTGGCCTTAATGTGTGAGTCTTCCTCAGAGCTGTCATGCAAAACCACAGTGAATGGAAAGAAGATATTGAAGAGAAATGTTCATATAATCTATTTTAGGACAAGATGAGTGATGTCTTAAAAACGTTTCTGTGCCTGTAGACAGAGTCAAGGTTACTTGCTTAGATACAACATTCACATTGCTGACTTTTTTGGCAAGAAAAATCCTGTTTGTGGTGATGATGTAACTGAATTTAGAAAAATATTGTAGCAAAACACAAAACAGAGAAGGAAAGACTATGTTTATATGGCACTGCATATTGTGGTCAGTCATTATTAAAGGCAAATGCACATTTTGAAAAGCAGTTCAGGTCTCTCAAAAGAATCATCTGTGTGAGCTGACAGGAAAGGTTTACAGAGCAGCATTTCATCATGTTTTCATTGTGTCTGGTGAGGATGCTGTGCAAATTCATTGTTTGCCTTGATCTGGAAAGACCTGCCCCTGGAGAGGAAGAGGAGGAAGCAAGACACAATAACTATGGTTTCTGAGAAACTTTGCAAGGAAATTAAACAATAACAGAGTAGAAGATCGACAATTCTAGGTAAACAAAACATCAATATGTTGATTTTACACGTATGGGAATTTTCATCTGTATGTTATTAAGGTCCCATGGCTTATGCTGTGATTTGTTTTCTCCTTTCAAATCAAGGTAAAGATTTACTGTAGTGTCTGTGGAAGGGATTGACCACAATTCCCATATTAAATACAAAAGTAATATGATTTTCATGGTGACAATCTGCATAGAAAGTTAATTTCTTTTCAATTTCCCTGTGCAAACATACCAACATGGTTTTTTTTGGTTTTTTTTTTTTTGGTTTTTTTTTGTTTTTTTTTGTTTCAGCAACACCTGGGATGAGTCTGTACCACAGAGCAAAGCTGTTGGCTACCCCAAAATGAACTCCTTTGCTTTTTGGTGTACTTACTGCACTTCTGCTGACTCCTGCAGTTTTTTCCCACATTCACTCATGTTTTCCTCGACTTAAAAATTTTCAGCTCCAGTGGAAAACAGAAAATCTGTAGTTTCAGTTTCTACCCCCTTCCCGCCTTGTAATCACTGTGGCCAAAATGGTGATTTCCTGCTTGGTTTCTACTAGAATTTCTTCTAGAATTTAGGACTAGAAAAATAGTTTTGCTGAGGCCATAACCAGATGTTGCTCTGCTGCAGCGTGGCTGTCATGGTCCTGACCACCTCCTGTTTCAGAGATGGGCATCGAGTTGCAATCCCATCCCTCTAGGATAAGATGTGAGCCTCCAACAAATGATCATCCCAGCTCATGAATGCACACAGTGCTCATAAAATCAGAGCTGGAATTCGTAAATTGGCCATAGGTGGTCCCCAGACTGTTGCAATGTGCTGCTCTGTCTGCTGTCATGGCTGCACTCTCTAAACCTCTCTCTCCCCCCGGCCAGACAATCACTTCTTCCAGGATCCACAGAGCAGCACTTACACTGAAATTTGTTCTATTTCATTCTGTTAAACTCACTCGATGCTCTCTCTTGCACAGAATGCAAGATTACCCTGAAGAATAAAATAAAGGAATTAATTGACATTTTAATTAATTGCAAGTTTTAATTAATATTCACCAGAGTGACAAGTGTTCTGGAATGCAAAACAGGAGTAATTTCTGAGGAAAAGGGGAAAAGGCCCTGCAGTTTTTGTTCAGGTTAAATGAAGACCTTGTAGCTGAATATATATCAGGTATTTGCTGACTCCATTCAACACCTGAAGTTTCACTCATTTTGAACCAGCGCAGACAGATCTTTTTTAACAATATCAGGGCTCAGGGATGGAGGACACTGAGTAGAAAGCATGATCTGTAATTTGACCAGCTCCATGTTTAATGCTCTTGGTTGAGCTCAGGCACCACAGAGAGTGAGGCCAGGCAATGGACATGGCAGGTGTCAGGTCCATTCCCTGCCTTCTCCCCCCTTTTGCAGCCTGCCTTCTCCCATGGGCTGAGGTTGTTCCAGGTAGGAGCCCACAGGAGACCTGGAGCCTGTTGATGACTCTGCAGGAGCTGAGGCTGTTGTAAAGTGTTGCATAGATGTGTTGTGTTTTATTTGCATAGTGAGGATCCCTTTCCTGAATTGCTGTAAAAGCTAGCCTGTAATTTTCTCCCTGGCATGAACTATAGCCTTTGATAAACCTGTGAAAGATGGGCTCCTTTTACTCACTGTTGGTAAAGAGGGGGGAATGGAAATTGTCCCTCTATACAATTTAATATTCACTTCATAATGCAGTTTTTATGTCAGCAATACTCCCCTGATTTCAAGGGATTGTGTGCTTACAGGCTGTGACCTTAAAGGATGGGACAGGAATGTACTACAGGCAGGATCAAATGTTTGACAAAATAAAGCAACCAATCTTTTTATTTTTTCCCCCCAGATTTTAAGCAGCTGTAGATCTTCCTGGAACAAGATGAACTAAGAGCAGTGAAGAGCTCCTTGTTCTGCCTTTGCAGCATAAATATCTGTACCTTTTGAAGGGATAATAGAGTATTTCCCAAAATTATCTTACTGCTCAAAAATAGTTCTTAGCTCATTTGACTTCACAGTAGATTTGAAATCATGAAGGTGGAAAAGACTTTGCATTCCTTGGCTGTTCTCTGAAACAGAAATTTCTCTTCCCCAATGGTAGGCATGACCACACATCACATCAAGCTGACTCAGTTATTAATTTTCACTAATAAAAACCTCTCCCTCCTTCCTCTCTCTTCCTTTCCTCCTCACCCCTACCTGCAGCCCAGCAGCCTGACCCTTGCATGAGCCAATGCAGCTTTTTTGCTGCATTCATTTTCTGCCAGGATGGTGAGCTCACTCAGTCCAGCAAGGAAAACCACCCCAGTCACAAAGAAGAGGAACACATAGCTGGGAGAATGGGAAAAAGAAGACAGGTAGGATGCAATGACCATTAGAACCAGACTCTGATACTGTAAAAATTTACCTGGAAAAACTCTCCTGGGTTGCAAATGATCAGTTGCAGCAGCAGAGCAGTCCTGGCAGAGGCTGAGCCTGCTCCTTTGGAGGGCTGAACCTGCTTTTGTTCAGTCATGCTCTCTCATGGATGGTGGTGATGGCTTCCACGTGTCAGGGAATGGTCCCAGTCCTCTGGTGACCTCTGGGTGATGAGAACCCTCTTTGTTTTGAGTCAGGTCTACACTCAAGTGCTTTGGAAGCTGCTTGGAGGAAACTGGGGACCATCCTTGAGTTTCTCTGTCGTTGGTTATGTGATATTACAGTAGAGGTGGAGTAGCTGGAGTGGGACTTCTCTGTCCATGTGGCAGCTAGGCTGTAGGTTACACTGAGGCAAAGAAGAGTTCTTGACTCTTCCACTGTGAGGAAAAGATTAAACTGAAATCACTGAGTAGGAGAACAAGGTAAACAACCACAAAACGTGATCTTTTGGCCACTACAGCACTCCAGAAATCAAGAAAACCAACTGATTTAAGGATGAAAGTACAGTTCCCTCTGTGCATCATCTATGCAAAACCAAACCCTAAACAGCAAAATAATTTACTGTAATCCCATCTTTGCCAATTAAGTGTCTTCTGCTTCTAAATTGAAAGAAACTTCAATGTTAATTTTAAAATATTGCTGGCATTTATCATAGTAATTACTTTAGCCATGTAAAACTCCAGACACCATAAATACTGTTGATACTATAGATTAAATGCTCCCAAGGCACATGTTACTGATGCTACAAAATGCACAAGGAGACAAGGATATTCTCCAAGCTCAGCATTTGTTGGGCTCATGCAAAGCCATTTGAGCACACAGTTGCCTCATCAGATTTTTGAAAATGACTGATGTTCCTTGTCAAAAGCCATCCATCTTTATCAGCGACTGTATTTTGGAGGAGCACACCTGGGCAAACACACTCACGAGCTCTGATACCAACATATGCTTCACTGCAATTACATTTTCCAATCAGTAACTTTTAAAGATGGGAAAAGTTTATTTCAGGGACACTGAATTGCCATGATCTTCACTTGCCAAATTCTCAGACTCTAAAAATCAGATTTCTTTGATCTCTTATAGGTATTGTGGGTATATAACCCATAAATGAATCATTCTGAATTACAAATCAGCTTAGACCTAATCTACTGCTGTGGACCTCTGCACCCAAAAGCAATGAATGGTGTCTGTGTAGGCAGGAAAACACAGAGTCTTCATCAGACACATTTCTCCAGTGGACAGGCTTGGAAAGTTGGAGAGGGTGAGAATTTAGGGATATCAGCAATCAGCTGGGATCTGGTACCAAATCAAACTGTGAGGTACTTGAAACCAGAAACTGGCCAAGTTTACGGAGGTAAAGTGTGACCATTTTTGTAATAATCTAATGTGAATATTATTTATAACACTACTGATTATAGGCACACCTGACAGGGAAACTTTTGCTACCTTTCTGTGAATATTACTAAAGGGTAATATCTTCAAGGAAGTGAAATTGGTTTCTGTTAATTTGGCTATGGTCTCTCCCTGCAGAGAACCTGCCCCTTCACCTGGTGATGGCACGGACAAAGGGGTTTTGGGGTTCTCTTTCAGCAGGTTTTCCTGCTGGCAGGAGGAGGCTGAGTGGAGTCTGCATGAAGCAGGAGCTGGCTGAGCCCTTAGAAGCAGCAAGATGCATGCACAGTGATGTGTATTGAGTAAAATACACATTTATCACTCCATTGCTTTTTATTAATAGGAGGAAAGATACTAAAAAATAACTCAACCCCAAGACACAGAATGGAGATAAAGCTGTTTTATAGCAGCTGAAAGCATGTGGAAAAATTGTTGCGTAGCTGGAACTTATTCGGCACTAGGGAAAATATTTGTTGGGCTGCCAGTAAAACTGTAGAAGAGGAAATGCTTATAAGAAGACATCCAAACAAGCACTGAGCTTCCTTTCCATGAAAATCAAGGTCAAATAGAGCATTTGAAATCATCAGGAACACGTAAAAAATTAGCTCATATTGTTACTGGGAATGATTCAGACAACAATTGGAAATACGTGTTTGTTGTGGTAATCACATTTGTAAGGACCCAAAAATTTTCTGCCACCCATGAAATTGCTCAGGATTTATTTCTTGAGCATTCTGACTGGCACAGCTTGGGCAGAGTTCCCAAAACTCAGCTTGTGTGGCCGGAGGGGTGAGCTCTGCCTGCAGTACTGTCGCTCTTGCTCGTGTTTAGCCCAAGGGGAGATTTCCTTGCCCATCACCTTCCATCCAGGAGAGGTGGCAGCATGCCCTGCACAAACCTGGCCAGCTGCTGCAGTGCAGGGCACTGGAAGGCTGTGTGGATGATCTGACTGCTTTAAAGGATGCAACTTCTGCTGAAGAGAACTGCATCCAATTTGCTTCCATATGGAAGCATTGGCTCAACATTAGCACTTTGTGTCCTGTGGCTGCAGTGGTTTTGTCCTAAATATAACATAGAGACCCAGCTGCTTAGAACATTGATGTAGAAAGTGTTCAGTGGCAGTAAGAAATCCCAGGCAGTCAGTGCACTAGAAAGTTTAGTGTTGTAGGTGGCTTTTGATTTTCCCTGGAGTTACACTGGGATTTTTTCAGATGACAAGCTGACTTCAGGAACAGAATACAAGCTCTGTATATTTTGGCATCATTTGAAACTTTCTTTTATTTTGTATTGCGCTTCACACAAGAGAAATAAGGGGTTTCTTTGCTGTTTTCAAAGCAAAATATGCATTTTGCTCTGTTTCCATGGGCTCTAACTAAGAGTTTTCTGTGATCAGCTTTTGCAGCCAGTGTGTTGCTGGTTTTTTAAGAACTTGTGGTCATTATGGAAGATAAATGACAGTCCTTGGAGCCCATGGCTGAAGCACACATTAGTCACTAGTAAATGATGTATAAAAAATATTCAGCTTGCAAAAAGATAATGGTGGTTCCTATTTGAAAATGCAGAAAAATGCACATATCTGGAGCACAAAAGTGTCTCATCAATATCTCTGTGGGTAGAAAACTAACCTGTCAAGAAGAAAATGTTGAAGAGATGGGGATATTTATGCACTTGCAGCACTGATCGTAATGATCTAAAGGACTATTAAAGCAAACTTAAAACATTAGATACTGGAAGTAGACCACATAATTGTTTTTTTCCATGCAGCCTAGGAACGCTTTAAAAAAATTCAGTAAGGAATTGCTCATTCCACATCTTTGACCTCCAGTGATCCTGCCTTTCTCCATTTCATTGTTATCTGTAAATTTAATAGCCCTTCCTGATTTGACCTTTTACTAACAACCAAGTCCTTCAGCCCCTCCAGTGCTGGAGCTCAGGACTGGGACAGGGAGGGAGCCCAGATGTTCCCTGGCTCTCCTCCCCCAGATGGCAACTCCCAGATGAGACATCAGCCCTGCAGCACACAGAAAATCTCATTGCTTTCCCAGAAGGGGGCAATTCTGCCTTTTCCCCTGGTGGGGAAATTTGGTGCAGTTATCCCCCTGCAGGGCTCCAGCCCCCAGGCTGGGCTTGGCACCAGGCTGAGTTGAGTGTCCCATCACAGGGCCAGGATGATGGTGTGTGGTGGGAGAGGGACCTGCCTGCCAAGAAGGGGGAATCCACTTCTAGCCAGTGACTTAAATCCTTGTGGACCTGTTTTTCTCACCTTCCACTCCTGTGTCTGTAAACCAACCTAAGGCAGAACCAATTCTCTGTGGGTTACCAATAGAGCTGAACTGGTTTGCTGTTGTTGTGGCTGTTGGTGCTGCTGGCAGACCCAGAGCCTACTTGATCCACTCATCTAGAAACCCCCAAATATCGATGTATATCTATAAATTACCCAGCTTGGTTTTCTGCTGGTTGTGTGAGATCAGCAGGAGACCCTCCCTGGAGCAGGGCAGCTCAGGCAGCAGGAGAATGGGAGGAAAGGAGTCAGGGGGTGGACACTGCAGGACCACCCCTTCCCAAGTCAGTGAAACTCTGAAGCAGCCCATCTGTGCTTTTGAACTAGGTTTACCCACTTGGAGAGCTGGGACTCAGACCCAGATAGAAAAGTCAATCGACCAGGTTAATTTTAATTTTCTTTTTCATTCATAACTACAAAATCTGCAGAAAAGCTGAAAAATGGCAATACAAACTCCTTCACAAGAGGCCTTTCTGCATGTGCAATGCTCTCTTGTCACTCTGTGCCTCTACTGACTGATCTCAGAGAGAAATATTCACCTTTAATTCCTCCCTGGCTCTCTCTGCTCTGAAGGGGGTGATGCAACACCACAGACTGAAGGGTTATGTATTCCTCCTTTTACAGGAAAAGCCTGTAAGGTGCAAAAGAAAAATCATTCTGTGGCTCTGGACATCAGTAAATGATGTATGTCAGTCTGTCAGGTGCTGCCCAGCTGCTCAGAACAGAACCTGGGGTCTTCAGCTGCCCTCAGCTGTGCCTGAAGTGTCTGTCACAGCTCTCCTGTTGCAGCAGAGATAACACTGACTCTGAGTGCTTCTCTTCATCCTCTACAGCTGGGAAGGCTCTCAGAGCTTTGAAATTTTGATCTTGAGTCCTTCTTTCCAACTTTTAAAACCCGTGGAAATTTTGTGTGAAGGGGAGGCTTGGAGAATTCATCTTTCTCCTGCCAAAGGTGCCCCTGTGGTCTGGACCTGTGGGGGTTGGAGGTTTAACTCTCAGCAGAGCTGGGAGAAGCTTTTTGGTACTGCACAGCAAAACAACAAATTGAACCTGCCCACCCTCTGACCTGCTCAGCTCTGCTGGAATGAGAAGCAGTCAAATTCAGCGTGCTGCAACTTTATTATCAGAAAACAGAACGAAATCTCTTTAGCAACACGTTATTTACTTCAGAAATAACCTTGAGTTGTCAGCTGGAGAGAAATATGCTCCTTTTCTGTATCCACTTCGCATTTCCCTGGCTTCCAAGGCTCAAATCTGAGGCAGTTTCTGCTGCTGTGGGAGAAACAATAGCCTGTGCTGAGTGCCTGGTAAAGGTATTTATAGGTGTACATTTAGAGTCAAAGAAAGTGCTGTAGCATTATGTTTCCTAGACACAAAGAACAGCTCCATGTTTTCAGCTAAAATGTTTTTTATTTGAAATGAAGACAGCATCATAAAAAGTAGAAAATCCAACTCACACTGAGGAAGCTTGCTGAGCATTTTTCTTGTGAACTCTGCTGCAGGAACAATGACAGCAAAATTGGGTTTTTTTTGCCAGGAGTACAGGAAGATACTTTAGGAACTCAGTCCCCAGCTAGCAAAGGTATTTACCTCATGTCTGCCTATTAGAGCAGGTTGGAAAAGGTACTTGCTGTCATTCATGACATTTCTATTTTGAAACAGTGGGTATGAAGATACCCTGAAGTTTTCACTGAAAAGGGGAAGGTGGGAGGGATTCTGGAAGTGCCATCCTCTTGTTCATATCTCTTGCCCTCCTCTGTCTCCCTGCTGCCACACTGCTGGGCTATCTGGGGTGGAAACAACCTTCCAGGCTGTCTTACTTTGCATGAAAGGTTTTATATTTGTGCCCTGCATCCTACAGATTAAGGAAGATTTATACAAAGAAAGGAGAGTAGAAAAACAATTAAATAGACTGGAACCTGCCTGGATTAACTTATGTAAAACAAACAAAACTCCCATAGGTGTCAATTGGAAATATTTTAAATTTAATACATCCTTGTAGTTTGAGTAAAGTCAACACAAGCAGTTGACTGTTGAGATTAAAAAAAAATATAAAACACAAACCTCAGCCAGCAGAAATCATCACAAAATTATTTTAAATGTTTCATATGTGGGGCTGAAGTGCAGCCATGTACTGTTATGGGGAAAATAAAAGCACAGCGAGGCAGGATGCTAAGGGAAGTCTAGTAAAGGTTTTATAGTTTCTCTCTATGGCCAAGATGATTTTATAAGGCAAATTTTCTATTGCACATCTCAGCAAGTTGCCCCTTACCCACTGACAGTCCTTGTGCCTTATGTATTTTTCTCTTGTTCCATTTTCTTCCCCTCTAAGGAAGAGAAAAAGTGATCTCTGAGCAGTTTAGTGAGAACACAACTTTTGGGATGCTGGGAGGCAGCTTATGGTGGAGTTGTTTTGGTGGCCAAGGAAATGAACTGGAGGAAGATTCTTTCCTGAGGCTTGTGGCCCTTTCCAGTCCTGGTGAATCTCTCCTGGCAGTGCCTGGAAGAGAAGAACAAACTGTGCCCTAAAGGAGCTGTGTGGGACCCTGCCCAATCTTCACTAGATACACTGGGGGAAATTCAAAGTTTCTGAGCTCAGACAAATGGCTTCTAGCCTGTGATCATTGCCTGGAAATTAAAAGGTTACAAGACAGACAGTGGCTTTTGGAAAATAATGTCCTGTAAAATACTAAAAAATTGGGCTAATTAAAGCTACACCATCCTTTGGGAATGGGTCATTTGTATGTTTGTTCCAAGACTAAATTTGGATTTTGGTGGATGTTTGCCAGCAGTGATGAGTAGGTTATATATTTGTTTTAAAACATCTCCAGAATTTCAGCTTGCAAATGGAAGTGGAGAAAAGAGGCAGACTTTACTGGAATAAATAAAACCCTGTGGTCTAATGTGTCATTTGAATAAATTACATTAATTACATAATACCTTGGAAATGTTTTTGTGCTGGATTTTGACAGGGTTGGCCTCCAAATTATAAACTACACTGGAGAAGTTATCATTAAATTGAAGACCCTGCGTCACATCAGCAAAGCAGCACTATCAGCATCACATTTTTGTTAATTTCTGGTGCAAAGCCAAACAAAGCAGTAAAATTGCAGCATGGCAGGGGAAAGAAAGGCAGTGGAAGCAGCCTCTGCAGTACCTACACTGTCCTTTTAGAAAAATACCTTCGGGGAAGTGGGAGGTGTTTGCCACACCAGGTAATTCTTCTTCCAGTGCTCAGGAATTGACACCAGAGTAATGAAGTGCAGGGTGTTTTCATTCATTCAAACAGCTCAAACAACTCAATGCTCTCAGCTTTCAGGCATCCCATTCCTCCCTCCTCAGAGGCAGCACAGACCCTGCCATGGAGCAGGAAATCCCACTGCTGGCTGGGCGTCCAACACCTCCCTCACCATGCCTGGATCACTGGAACATTGCTTCTTTAGGTCCTTCTCTTGATTTCTTTCAAAGAATAAGTATCCACATCCTGAAATCCTGAATCACTTTATCAAAACAAGAGGGAAGGTGAGGCTGCCTTGGTTTGAAGCTGCTCTCCTGGTGCACTGTGGGGAGCAGATGGCAATTCATGCAGCGAGATCATCCTTACCCACAGACCTCTCAGAGAGCAGAGAGGCTGAATCAGAGAGTCCTGATTGCAAATTGTCATCAAATATCCACTGGGGTGGGCCTGTTTTATGCTTGCCATCTCTTCAGACTTTCCTGCCTCCATCCTGGCAGCACAGGGGTGATGGTGCTGAGAGCTGGCATGTGCTGGGAGTCTGACAGCCAGCTCTGGGAGGGGAGCTGGCAGCATCCTCCCTGCTCCATGGAGGCCTTGTCATGGGATAATAAAATATTCACGTGTGAGAGACATGTATTTCCCTCACACTTGGGCACTGCAGGTCAGAGCTTGTTCTCAGTGGTGAGGCACAAATCCCAAATAGCTGCTTTGCCTGTGAATGGGTGTGTGAGATTCTTTTTGCATCAGTGTGAGAGGTATCAGGGAATCTGATGCCTTCTACAAACTATTTGGAAGCTGTTGGTTCAGGAGGAGAACCATTGCCAGGCTTTGGGGATTGCTATTTATACATGTATTTTAAACAGCAGTTGTTCTCGGAAAAACTGATTTAAAAATAGCATTATGCCTTTGTATTCCTCTGATTGCCAGATGAGATGCTCTGAGTTCCCAAGGATTTGTTTGGGTTTATTCCTCTCTTAGTGCCAACACTAGAAATTCAATCTCAGTTCTGACAGCAAACTACATCCTTGTCTTCTCACATATCCTCACCAGTAATAAAAACCTAAAGATCAAAGCATGCCCTTGGTGACACCTCTACAACCTCTTTATTTGCAGTGATCAGCTCTCAGCTGGAATCCTGTCAGCACTTCTGTCCTGGGTGCCTGAGGAAGGGCAGGAACCAGATTCCTCCTTGTGTTTTGCCTTCCTCGACAGCAAAAGAAAACCAAGTGCAAGACAATCTCAAAATGAAGGAATGGGGATGTGATTACATGTGGTAGTACCTCACTGTTACTGGGTGTAGGATTATGTCAGTGTTCACCTGCTGAGAAAGTGCTGATTTTGTCTTTAGAGAAAAATTTTACATTTCAGTGCACCTGGACTGAGAAGTGCCAAAGTTGCTGTTCCCAACAATTGTCTTTTAAGCCCAGGGAGCAGAGGAAATGAACTCTGAAGCCTCTAATCCATGGCTTCAAACCTGAGGAGTTCAAACTCCAGTGTCACTCCCTCAGGCTGCAGCTCATTCTCTCCCCTCACACCACTGTCCTGGCCCCAAAAGGACACCCCCCCAGAAAACAGGCTGAGACACCCCATCACACAGGCTGCTCAAGCATCCATGAGCACTTCAGACATGACATGGCAAATTTAATAACTTATTGAAGCAGGTCCTATGGGCATCCAGGTCGTGCTTTGTGCCCTGGAGGTGGCAGGGAGGGCTTGCAGTGCCCTGTGGCTCTGAGCCATGCCTGGAGAACCTTGCAGCTCACAGGGATGCCCATGCTGTGCTGGCTGCAGCTTCCAGCCCTCATCTTGCTGGCACCAAAGCTGTGCCCAGCCTTGGATGTAAATTTAATCTTGTTGGGAGCTAATGGAGTGAGGAATTTGACACACCTTTTCCTTCTCTCTAGATGGGAGCCATATGGCTCCTGACTCTTACAGCGTTCCTCAGGCTGGAGATGAATGAGTATTAACATATGTTCCCTGGAGTAATTAAAGATGTGATCATAAACAGAGTCTGACTCACTGAAGGCAGAATGTTGTTATCAGGGAAAAACTGAAGTCGGGACAGTGCTTCAGAGGTGAGCACCTACCTGGGGTCCCAGGTGCAGGTAAGGGTGCAGGAGTTTGCATTCAGCATTGGTAATGAGCACACCAGGAAAAAAGAGGGAGATGTGTTTGGTGTAAAACCCATTACCTTAAAGCACTCGTAAGGAAATTTGAATTAAAGCATTTCAAGGGTTTGGACAGATGTGGCTGCTGCAGCTTAGCTTGGTGAGGCAACTCACTGAGCCAGAGGAGTTTAGTTCTGTGCCCAAGTCCTAAGAAATTCCAGTTGCTGAACAGAATTTGAGGGATGTTTGAGAACTTCCCTGGGAAGCACCTGAGGACTGCATAGCTCTGCAGACAGAGAAGCAATCTCTAAGGCTGGGGGAAGAGGTTTTCTGTGTCTCAGAAAAGAGCTGTGTTCCACAGCCTCGCTCTACCAACAACAGAGACACAGAAGTATTCAAGGGAAATTCAAGTAACCCATCATGGAAAGCTCTCTGAAAAAGGAAGACGTTTCCTGTTTCCCATCTCTCCTGAGAGGACAAAGTGACTGGGTGTGAGTGAGAAACCACAATGGTTAATGGCTTAAACACTGTTAAGATCATTGGAGGTTTTTAGAGCAAAGGACAAATTTTAGGAAACTAAACTATGAAAGGTTAATCTGAACCCAAGGAGAGGTTTGGCAGTGCTGAGTTTATGGTAGGACTTCATGAATTTAGAGATCTTTCCCAACCTGAACTGTTCTATGTTTCTGCGAAGATGGTGGGAAAACTAATAATATAAAACATAGGAGAATTTCACCTCAGGAAATACAATATTAATAGAGGTATAGGGTATTTTAAAGGTTTCAAAGTGAAAATTTTCAGTTGGTGTTAATGAGAATTACAAAGCAGGTGTTCTTCAATTGATCAAAGGTTCTTCTTGCTTATGACTGGGAAATTATAGACAAGGTGTGTTGACTTCTCCAAATTAATGAGATATAGTAATGGAAAAAAAATAAAAAAAGAAACAGGCTATTAAAACCGAGCTAACATCAATAACCTCCCCCCATGATGAAACATATCTCTTTGAATTTTATGCTTGATCTGGTGGCATCAGCTACTTTATTTCTTGTTTCAGAGAACAGACATTTTTATTTAAATTACTTTTGTAGAGAATTTCCAAATGTATCATAGGTCAAAAGGCAAGTAGAATAAAAGGCAAATTCAATATAAATAATTTTTTGCAAGTATTTTGCTTAGTGAATGATGAACCAGAATAACAGAACAGATTTAGATCTTCTGCCCCTCTAGGTCATGATATATTACTGCCTGCAGGTCCATTCCCATTCTTTACCCACTCATGTATCCATAAAATGTCTTGGAAAAAAAAGTGAGTAATTACCCAAGTCCTGTTGTCCAGGGACTGTCAAATGGGTGGAGAAAAAAATGCATCAAATGTAAATGTAAACTCCACTCTGCAATGTGATGGTAGGGCATGATTTGCATAAATATTGTTTGCAAAGAGCAATTAGCACTTCATTTACATGCAGTGAAGTAGCAATTTGCACATTTTCAGGAAACAATTTCTTTACCCATATGTGCAAATTTTGTGCACTCTAATTGACATGCTAATAAAAAGATCTTAATAGACCAATTTTTTTTTATTTTACATCACAGTGTTCTGAAATATTGATTCACTCTCCTGAAATATTGATTCAGTGGGCTATTTGTAAAAACAGAAAAATGCAGATTTGAATTTTTAAACTTGCTTTCTAGAAAAAAAATCAAAATTAATTTTAGATGTCTGCAATCTTCATGCTCTTTAAGTGGTATTTTAATGGGTATTTTTGTCAGATAAATATAATAAGCATTATTAAAAAGCATTAGCAAATTCAGTCTCCTAATCTGCAATAACAATGAGTATATTTGCATATTGCAGTATGGAAATAATACAGTCCATTTCCTTGTGTCAATATCACACTCAATTCTCCATTAAATGTTAATAAAAGTACTTCACATTTATATAGTATTTTCTCCACAATGAAGAAACTTCCTAATTAAGAGACAAATTTCATACTTACAGCAAATAGAGAGAATTTTTATAAACAACAAAAATTTACTTGGGAGTTGGACAGGAAAAGAGCAGCCCAGTGAGTTCAGCCAGCTGTTGTCAATGGACATTTCTGGCCTTTGCAGCAGGAGAAATTGATATTAAGTGATTTATTTAGACCTCCTGCAGCTGTGTCACTAACAATTGCTCTGCTTGTTTAGTTTCCTTCACTATTCTGTCACTTCTCCTATGAGATGCACATTTGGGAGGAGGTAGGGATTGGAGCTCCCACAGAAGTTGGGTTGTACTGTGCTTGGTAGCTTTTGGAGGAGAGAAATCTTTTGGGCCAAGATTGCTGATATTTGGAACATTGCATTTTTCCCTTCTCAGTCTGAGTCTCCTGGAAGGGGTTATTTTTGGAGGTTGTTCAGTTGCCCATCCTGGAAGGGTAAGCCTTAGGACACAGCAGCAGAGGATGCAGATGTTCATGGATCTCCCTGCCAGGCAGGCTGGACACAGGCTGCCCCTGCTCTGCAAGCCTTGTAACAACATCTCCTGCACAGCAGGTCCCAGCAGGAGCCTCTCAAATGGAAATATTTGCTAAATTTTCCCTAGTTATGAGTTCAGGCAGTCAAATGCTCAAAATTCTGCCTGTTACTCTTCAGAGGCAGTGCAAGTGAAACATCCAAAACATCACAGGGCACCTTTGAAAACCTTCCTCATACTGTGCATTTTAATAAAAGGCATTATTTATCAATCTTTGAACGATCACAAGGAAAATGAATAGCAAATATGACAACAAACAGCAAAGCCCCCACTAAATCCCAGTTTTACGTGCTTATTAAAGTAATTGTTACAATAATCATCTTGTATTCTTTGCCTTTTCATCTCTGTCACAAGAGAAGGGATCATTATGGTTGCACCCAGGAGTGTGACATTCAGATCTATTTTGAGGTCTCATTATTGTTGGTGTTGTCTTTTTACTTCACAAATCACATATTTATATTTCATCTCCTGTGTCAGGTATTCAAAGCTCTGCTTTGATCAGTGTAAATTGCATGTGCCCCCCACATAAGGTGGGACCTCTGTTTGAACCCACAAAGTAGTTAATTTTGAGATCTCATGTGAATCTCTGAGTTACTCATCATTGGTTTACTCTGTTTTTATTTAATAATTTTTTCTTCTTTTTCTGGTTTTTTTTTTTTTTCCCTATTTTTCTTCTTTCTTCTCTTATTCTTCTTTGACTCATTTTTATTTCTAGCATCCTACAGAACCTCTGAGGCCTTTGGCAATATTAACCCCTGATGCAGCTGTGTCCCAGCCATGCAGTAAGTTCTGGGGTGCTCAGGAGTTACCCAAGCAGTGGGTGTTTTCCTTCCTGTACAGACATTTAAACTAAAAGTCCACCATATAATTTTGTACATTACAGACAAAAAATACCCAAATGAGAAGGGGCATAAATATCTGAACCATTAATGTTTCTATAGCCTCAGTGGGACCACATTTTGCAAATGCCTTGTAACACTACAAGAGAGGCTAATGATAAGAAAGCAGTAATGATATGAGAAATTTAGGAGTCCTCTGACCTTCAGAAAGACCATGGGTTTATTGTTTGCAAAATAAGTAGATTTATCCAGCTTTCTGTTGGCTAACAATAACTATATCCAGTGACAGCTAGTGATCCATGAGCAGGAGCAGCCGTGGCCAGCCTGAGTAGGTAGCTGGGAGGTACCTGGGGCTTGGGCTGCAAGATGGAAACTGAGCTCTGCAAAACCACCTGGGTTATGTGGTTTCATCTGCTGAGTTGCTAACTGCACCAAGCCAGGAATGAGATTATTTAAAAAAAAAAAAATCCCCTTCTTTCTCAGCAGCCTTGAGAGATGATGTACCAGGTCAGAGCTCCTGCTGGCTGTTTTTAGGTTGGTTCCAGAACCTTCAGCTGAGAAGCTGAGCTGAGGAACATCGCTCTCCATCTCACACATGAGCAACGTGACTAGTGAAGCCACAATGCAAGACACAGCTGTTTGAGCCACACTCATCTGATTTCCCACTCTTTGTATGTGGTGTTTTACTGGGGCTGCTCTCAGCTGTCACAGCTACCTGCCCAATGTGCATTTTGGTGGGGGGACTGAAGCTGACAGTCTTTAGGATGCTGAGTGGGCTGTGACATGATTGGGGGATAAAGAAGCCACAAGGCCCTTGTGCTTTACCCTTTAGTTATGGCTCCAGAATCATTTTAAATCTAGTTTTGCCCATTACAGCTGCATTGCCCCATCTACAGCCAGTAGAATAACCACATCTTAATGTTTTGGGTTTTTTCTTGCCACCTCATCAGAAGTAAACAGTCACCATGAAGTTCCTCCTGTCTCCAGGAATTAAGGATGTTCTTCTGTCCTGATTTATTCACTTTTGAGACAGAGTTTAATTTTGCAAAACGTCTCTCTCCTCAGTCTTTGCATTTATTTTTGGCAGGAGCAGTTGCCTGCGGCACGAGCACTGAAGACTGGCTCAGTGTTAATAGTTGTCAGGGAAAATGAAGAGGCTATTTCTCACAGCAGACTTTCACCCTGCATGACAAATGCTAGTATGAGCAGATTAAAAATCAGTGCATGGTACAATATGTCACACATAAAGCAACTCCATGTTATTAATTGGCATGCTACCCATTAGCTGCTCTCAGTATGAGCCTCCGTGAGAGGAACAGGAGCTGGTGAAACCAGGTGGGTCAGAACCTCCTTTGGTATAAAGTGCAGCAGTGATGGAACTAATTGAGGTATTCTGATTCATAGCACCCAGTTGCTTGAATAAGGGTTTGAGATGCTTTCCCCCTCCACTAAAATGTGATTCAACCTGCATTTCATTAAAATGAATAGCAGAGATACTCTGTGATATGTGTTCCCCTGAACCCTAAACCCTTTTTAATCACAATGGGTCATTTAAAACCATGATGTGATTTTTTCTTCTTTTCTGCTGTTTTTGTGACAGATCCTTAATTATTGACCTTGAAAATTTCCCAAGGAAGTTACTCAGTCTTAGGATATAAATTAGTTTCTGCACACAAAAATGGGTTTACAAAGCAAACCAAATCAGCAAATGATGAAGTTCATTTTCCAAGTCATATTAAGGCTGGGAATTGTTTCAGTAATCTTCAGGAAAAAACTAAAAACCTGAACATCATTTTCAACAGGTTCAGAGTTGGAATAGCAGCGATGCAAGTGCTGGGCATCCCCTACACCAGACTCTGTGGCCAGCCTCCCTTCTGCAAAGTTTCCATCACAGGTAAAGGCCTCAGGATAAAACAGCTTGGAGGTCTTCCCTAACATTGGTCCTAGACTTCTGCATGCTGTGAGAGTTACCTGGTTAAAGACACTTTTCTGTGAGGGGTGTGAGAGGGATCAGGGACAGCCCAAGGACGCTGTTGCCGCGTGGCAGGAGAGGCACAGCCTCACCTGCCCTTTCTGCTCAGTGCCTCTCATGCCTCAGGGACGTTGGAAAGGGGCACAGCACAGCCTTGTGCCAGGGGAAGTAGTGCCTTCCACTGATTGCACAGGTAGGAAAGAGCAGTTCAGATAGAGCAGAACCCTGTAACACACTTTGGTGTAGCACACAGGGGACTTTTGGGTGTGAATGGCTGCAGGTATAGAAGGCACAAGCTCTGAAGAGTTTTAAGCAGACAGGACTGCTCAGACACACAAGACCTCAGTGACTGCTTGACTTGTGGTTATGGTGGTATTGCAGCCCTTGGCAGTCACAGGTTAAGCTGCAGATGTAAGATGTTGGTGTCATATGTAATGACCCCATTTAATCTGAAGTTGGGGCAGAGTTATATTTATCCTCAGGCTGGGTTTTATTGTTTGGACACTGTGGGTTCCTAATTTATTAATCTCTCTTCTGTCATCTTTTTTTTCCTCCCTTTCATTCTTTTAAGCAGTCTCCAACTCTCCCTTGCTTTCCCAACATCTCGATGCCAGAAGAAAATTCACATTCACTCCTGAAGCCTGTTTTTCTGATGCACTCTTCACCTGTGCAGAACCTGGGATCAGAACCTTACAAGAGTTTGTCCTACCCTTGTCATTACCTCTATCATCCTCAAGACAGGACAGCAGAGGCAGTTGACCAACTCATGTGCCCTTTTGGGGCCACATTCCTGTCACAGCTCTCACAGGCTGCAGGGTGCTGTGGAGTCTGACACGCACAAGTCACCCAGAGATTTGTGTTAATAATGCTCTGAAAATCTCAAGCCTTTTTATTATTATTCTTATTATTTTATTTAATTTTTAAAATGTATGTCTTAGCCACAGCCTGTGCTTGTTCAGTTCAGAATGTGAACATTTGTTTTTTTGTGGCTATCAGAATAGAGAGGTTATTCTATCTGGACACATTCATGATATTCAGTTGTTTCCTGATAACTGCTCCATTAACATCTGTCAGCATGGCACCCTCTCTGCTCATAACCTCCGCACAGACCAGACAGCTTTCCTGGCAGAAGGGACATGCTTATAAGAAAGTAAAAGGCAAAATGTCAGCATGTTCCCAAATGAGATGCCCTGGGAGATTCATGACACAGTGGTAGCTGTGAAGAGATGCAGATGTGACAGGTGGCTGACAGTTTGGTACTTTGTCTATAATCCTTCTGAACTAGTGGCAGAGACTTTCTTAAATACAGTGATTACCATGAGAAACCTCTCCCTGAAAGTGTTGTTTACATCAACAACCATAAGATGATAAGTGACAGGCCTGGGTCCTTTCCATTAGTTTCAGGGACAAATATCATAGGTCAAGACTTTTGTAGTAGTAGTAATAATAATAATAATAATAATATCAACAACAGCAACAATGGATTAATATAATAATAAAACAGACCAGTGAGTCTGAATAAAATAGAACAGAATCTGAGTAAAACAGACTCCAAAGCCTGGGGCAAACTGCATTTGCTAAACCATTTGGTAAAAATAGGCAGATATTTAGGCTAAAGTAAATCAGGCAGAAGTTGCCTTTGAGTGTCTGAAGGATGGCTCAAAAGCAGCCATTTGGACTGCCCAGAATACAGACATATTACTCCCTGGGCATCCTTCTGCAGAGGCACTGCTGTGGCTCTGTGCTTCTCTCCAGAAATAAGCAGAGCATTACTGGTAGCAAGGTGGTAGCCACCTTCTAGACATGCTGCTGCTATTTTTCTTGGATCACAGAAATGATATATCCAAGGTAAAATAAATATAAAAACAAATAAAACTGCTCTCAAAAATGTTTTTGTCTGAATAATTAATTCCTCAGCAAATTTTCTCGTAATAAAACATGTCCTAATGAGCTACCAGGAGGAGAGGAAATTCATCACTTACCTCACAAATATCAACTTGAGAGCACTGCTCATGTCAGATGGCATAATTAATGACTTGAGAGGGAGCATGGAGCAGCACAGCCAAAAACACCATCCCCATCAGTCATTCCACATCAGCCCAACTCATCCATGTTACTTGATCTACAGAGGATTAGCCAGGCAGCTAGAAGGAGATATGGGGCTGAAGGGAATACAGGCAAACATGGTATATCTAATCTTGATTTATCCTGGTTGGCTTCCTGCTTATCACTGAGTTGGTCATGCATTGTGTTTTATTTTTGTGGCTTTTCTTTTTTTCCCAGAGAAATAAAATTTACAAACTTTGAACTTCACCCTCCCTGATGCTGAGCAAGACAATCTTCATCCCCATGTCAGAACATGGTTCTCTTGGGGGATCATTTTCTGTGCAGCAGGCCTGGGTGGGTGCACAGAGGGGGTGAGAGCTCTCTGTGCTGTGGTGAGAGGGGAGGTTGTGGTCAAGGTGATGCTCATGGGGGGTGCAGCAGGAACACATCTGAACTGTTCCTGTGGTGGCACCAGTAGTGCTGGGGGAAGCTGCAGCCTCCTTTCATCCATCTCTTCTCTCTTCCTGCAGCTGCAAGAATTGCCCCACTGCTTCCTGCACGGGTCTGCTCTGGGGGCAAACCCCTCCTAAGGACATTCACAGGAGCCAAGGCATGGGGGATGCTTTGGAGGGACAGCTCTCCCCACTTGGATGGGAAAGCTGAGACACCAGGCTGGTGCTGCCAGCTTGGCAATGAGAACCTGAAATGGCCAAGGGGGTCAGACCAAAGGGTGATCTCATCTCCAAGGCCTGCCAGGAGCAGGTGCTTGCTTTAGGGAAGAATAGAGGATTCTGGAGATGTAGAGGGATCATTTTGTGGCTCCACCTTCCCAGCAACCTGCTGTGAGGGAATCCTGAGCTGAAGGTTACTTCCCGGCTCTGCATTTCTCAGGTCCTTATGGAACTCTTTTTACCATTACTTTACCTAATATCTTTTGGCACCAGCATTTATTTTTGCCCTCTGCAGAGTGCTGTGATGTGTGTCACAGAACAATTATATGAAGTGAGAAAAATGTGCATCTTTTCCTGTGTTTCAGACTTTCTGCCTGGCCTGTATATCTCATGTCCTCCATTCCCTGTGATAAGAGAATCCACTTTGTCTTTCTCCCTCAGTTTCACCACGCTGCGAAAAGTAAGCCTATCAAATTTACTCCACTGAAATAACTCCATGTTTCTGAAACCAATTCCAGCCTAGCAGGATTTTTTTTTTAGGAATTACATGAGAGAAGAGTATGAGAAATCCAGGCAGCTCCAAAGTGACGGCTGACAGGTTTTATTTCCATCCCTTTGCTCACTCCAGTGTGTGCTCACTGCTTGAGCCCAAGCTCCAGTAGCTGTCAGCCTGCTAAGTGCAGCTGTTTTACATGTCTGCTCACATTTGTAAATGCCTGGCTGTGCTTTCTGAAACTCTCCAATAAATGCTCGCTTGAGTTAGTTCATCAGCAAAGACAATTTTATCTGCTCTGTAAGTGACCCCACGCTGCCCTGTGCAAACAGCCTCGTGCAGCAGAGCCCTGTGGTTGCTGCTGGCAAGATCTGAGCACTGGGCTTGCCCCAGGCAAAGCACCCTTGGCATCTGCTGGCCCCCTCTGTGGGCTCCAATGTAAGCAATAACTGGGCTTTTATGCTGGTGCTGACCTCCCAGGTTAAGTTCAGAAAACATTATCTGGCAAATCTGATGTGTCACGTATCAAAGAAAACAGTTTTCCACCTCAGTCCAGGTCTGATGTCTTTACAGCTAAAGGATAAAACCCTTTGGGAACCAAGCACTTCTTGGAACCAAGGTTAAGAGTAATAAACTTTCCTCTTTACCAATAGACTGAAATATCAGCAAAATCTTTTCTTTTAGGAGCACACATCTATCCCCACAGGGTCAGGTCAGTGCTCTATAACTCATGCTACAAAACTGAAATACAATTTTTGATGATCAGTGCTGGGTAAGGATCAGAAAACTGGCCTGACGCATTTCATTTGTACTGAAAAAAGTTTTTATTGAAGAATACTTCCCCTGCACAGATAGAGAGATTTCAAGATAATATGCATTACAAATGATTTATAATGAAACTGTGAATGAATGTCTTCTTGGAGAATCCCCCCAGTTCCCTCCTTAGAACTGTATCTGTAACCTCTTAGCAGCACACAGAAATAATTGTTTGGTTGCCCAATGGAAACACCAGCCCGAATTCCCATGTGCACTGTTTGGGGTCTCTGTCCCTCATCTGCTTCTCTAAACACTTCCTGAGATGTGGCACAGTGATAAAATGAGCGTAAACAGCCCTGGGATTAAGAGGTGATTTGAGACCTGCAGCTGATCTCAGACTGGATGTGGTTAGGAAATTAAATTAGGAAATTACTTTACCTGGAACTGGACTTTAATTGTGGTGTCTTGTGCCAGAGAGAGGATTCATGCTGAGATGGAAAAATGAAATTGGGATTGTGGGGAAACTATAACTTGAGGTCAGTTTAATTTGGATTTTTGTGCCAGAGTGATCTGAGCACAACTCACATTCCCCTCTCTGATGCCTTTTGCTTTCTGGCATCCTGGCCTGGCAGTTTTGGGCCCCACAGCAGAGGAGTGCTCTGGTGTCTGCCCAAGCATGGTGTGGGGCAGGGAGCTGCTCACCCCCGGGGATAAAATGCCATCTGTTCCTGCTGTGTGTGTCCCATTGCTGTGCTGGTCTGTTCCCAGCTCGACGTCCAGCAGGAACTTGCTTAAAGTTATTTTCTTTCAGCCCTACTTCACCTGCCAGCCAGGGGAAAACGGAGCTGATCCCAATCCCAGGCAGCCCCTAAATGACACCAAGGCTCAGGAAAAGTTATTCCACTTCTGGTGAGAGGAATTCCACTTGTTTTCTCCCCTTGCAACACGTTGGTAGGGGTGTGACCAGCTGAGCTAGGAGCAAAACCACTGGGTCGGGGGTGGCTGTGCACCCTCTCTGTTATTTTCTCCCCTTGCAACACCTTGGTAGGGGTGTGACCAGCTAGCTAGGAACAAAACCACTGGGTCGGGGGTGGCTGTGCACCCTCTCTGTTACTGCCACCGTCTGAGGCTGGGGCCCGAGTTTCAGAAACTTGGGTCAAAATTTCCTGGGATCCAGCAGCCAGGATGAAGCCAGTCAGCTGGTTTGGGGCATTTTTGTGTGTGTGTGTGTGTGTGTGTGATGGTGATCAACAGGGGTGACATCAGTGTCCTGTGTCATTAGGGGGATCCCCCACCGGCGGTCCCCAGCCCTGCTGGAGGCACACGGACTCATTTAACCCCCTGCGCGCCAGGGCGTAGTGGCAGAGGGATACCCCACAACAGCTCTTCCTCTCTCCGCTCCCCTCTTCCCCTACAAGCCCTGAAGCCACTCAGAGGGGCAGCTCGGGCTGCGGGAGAGGGAGCAGCCGTGTCCGGAGGAGGCATCGGACCGCACCGCACTGCATTGCATTGCACTGCGCATCCTCCCTCCCTCCTTCCCTCCCCACCGCCTACTGCTGCAGCTGCCTTCCTCCCTCCATCCCTCCATCCTCCCCGCGTCCCACCTCACATCGCTCCCCTGCGTCTCTACTTCCTCGTTCCTACATTCCTCCTCCTGTATCCCTCTCTCCTACATCCCTCCTCCTGCGTCCCTCTTCCTGCATCCCTCCCTCCTACATCCCCCTTTCTACATCCCTCCCTCCTGCATCCCTCTTCCTGCATCCCTCCCTCCTACATCCCCTTTTCTACATCCCTCCCTCCTGCATCCGTCCTCCTGCATCCCTCTTCCTGCATCCCTCCCTCCTACATCCCTCCTCCTGCATCCGTCCTGCATCCCTCTTCCTGCATCCCTCCTCCTGCATCCCTCCCTCCTGTATCCCTCTCTCCACCCCTCCTTCCCTCCCTCCCTCTGCCTGCGCAGAGCCGCGGACATGGCGCTCAGCAATTTCCTCTTCGCTCAGTGCATCTGCTATTTCCTGGCCTTTCTCTTCAGCTTCATCGTGGTGGTGCCACTCTCCGAGAATGGCAACGACTTCCACGGCCGGTGCCTGCTCTTCACCGAGGGCATGTGGCTCAACGCCAACCTGACGGTGGAGCGGCAGCGCTTCACGGTGCAGGAGTGGGGGCCTGAGGCTGCTTGCCGCTTCAGCATCTTCACCGGGCTCCTCTCCCTGCTGCTGGCCACAGTGCAGGCCTGGAGGACCCTCTTCTTCCTCTGCAAAGGGCACGAGGAGTAAGTATCCCAGGGGATAAGCCCGTGCCTCCCGCAGGCTGGGGCACGTGGGAGCAGTGTGGGGTGAAGAGCTGGGCTTGGCACCAGCCAGGTCATCGGGCTCCCCAGAGGGCTTTGGGGAGAGCTGCTGTGTGGCCCCTGTCTGTCTGCACACACACAGGCACGTCCCCAGTGTGTCCAGGCCCTCTCCAGAGGATGCTCCTTTGGGATGAGGGGATCAGATCCCCTGCTCTGCACCCACTGCCCTTTGGCAGTCCTGGTGTGGCCACTCAGCTGCAGTGGGCATGGAAGGATTTGGGGCTGTGGGGTGATGCTGGAGGCTGGGGCCCACAGGTGCCTCTTGACCATGGTGCCTCTACACATCTGTGCCAAAGGAGACCTTCCCCAGGCGTGTGAAAAACCTTGAAACAACATGGTGGTGCGTGGGGGGCCAGGAGGGAGAAGGTGGTGCCTCCCCTCTCTTTTTTGTGCTGCTTTTGCTGTGTACATGGCAGCTATTGCAGACAACTATTGCTTGGTTACAGCAGGAGGGCAATGCTGAGCGCTCCTGCAGCAGCTCAGGGTGGCACTGACTGCTGGTTCCTGTGCTCACACAAGCCAAGGGGCACCCTGTAGCAGCATGGGGAAGGATTCCAGAGCATCCCACCCCAGCAGGGCTAGTGAGAGGCTTGGTGGGCCAGGCAGCAGCTCAGGAGCACTGTGGTGTTCTGTGCTTGCCTCTCTGGTGGCCTGAGAGGGCAGAGACCCTGGTGCAGGTAACCCACAGGGCCAGGGCTGGACAATGCACTGGTGCCTGTCTAAACTAGGTTTAGGAGCCATGCCAAGGGTTAATCACTTCTGTCCAGGTCTGTTTGGACTGGAGGTTTCTTGGGTAAGGGGCTGCTACATCTGGGCTTGGTAACCCTGGAGACTGGGTAGCAGTGTTGTCTTTCTGGCTCTTTCCAACCACTCTCAACCTGCCTAGTACTCAAACATGCTGTAGTAAGTGAGGACCAGAAACTTATTCCATATTAAAACGCACCTTACACTAAATATAACCACATACTTCTTAATGTCTTTGAATTTGGTTTCCTCAGGTGATCCAATATCTGTAGAGGGTTAATTGAATCTCAATGCTTTGCAAGTCAGAGCTAGCTAAATTTTAGAAGAAACCAGCAGTAAAAACCCTGTAATTGTGACATTTGGATTAGATGTTTGGCCTACTTTCAAAAGTGGCTGTTAACTTCAAAACTGTTGGGCAGGCCCCTGAAAAGTGTCCCTTTAGGAGCTCCTTCAGGCTCCTTCGGGTGTTTTATAACACTGTTCATAGCTGCTCCAGGCAAGAAAGGCAGAAGGCTGTTGGGTGATGGGGAGCAGAGATGGAGCAAGTTGGGATGATGAGATAACCACAGAAGACCAAGGAGGGTACAACATGGCAAGATGCTTGGGAACAGCAGTTTCTTGGGAAGAAGGAAGGTCTGTCCTGTTCCACACCAGCCACCATATGAAAAGCAGGCAGGGCTCACACTGTCCTGATTTCAGACAGCCATTTGTTAACAGTTCAAATGGGTGCAAAAACATTTCTGTTTGTATGGAGAGATAAATGTGAGCTCCTCAGCAGTAGCTGAGGAAGAGCCAGAATGTCCTAACTGAGGATCCTGTTGAGGAGGATCACTGCTACTGGGCCAACTCCATGGTGAGCCAGCCAAGGCAGTCAGGGTTAGTTAGCACCCTTTGCATCTTTCATGTGCAATGGCTTTGAATGATTGCTGACAGATTATTTTCTAGCAGTTGTGACTACCAAAAAACCTTAAAAGGGTCTCAGCACCCCTTACCTCAGCAGCCTGGGGCTCTTCAGCTCAGCTGAAGGGTGGAGGTATAACTTCATTGCTAGGATTGCAATGGATACACAAACTTTAAGTGTAAGCACTTATTATTAAAGGACATTCACTCAGTTTGCAACGCATAGCTTGAAGTTCTAATCTAAGGAGGAAAAATCAGATGATCTAGAGATCCAAATAAGCAGTTTTGTGTCAGGATGCCCTGACATTGGTGATGGTTACTCTTTGCCAGATGCAAATCAAGTGCAAGGCTGAGCCTTGCTTTGTCAGTGGAAGGTCAGATCCTGGGCCATGGAACCTCTCTTGCTGCAGGGTAGGAAAGAGAAGGAGAGCTGAAGATCCTGGGCTGTGATGACCCACTGAATAGTCCTGGTAACTGCTCCTTTTCTAGAGCTGTTGCTAATTCTTGTTCCAGGTCTGTTTTACTCTGTGAACAGCTCAAGTCTTTTCTGCCTCTCAGGCCAGCCTGCCATGCTAAGGTGCACACAGATAGGATGAGATCTGACTTCAGCAACACTCGGGATGAAATCCAGGCTGGCTGTGAAATCAGGGCAGAGAACATGCAGAAATCTGGTATCTCATAGCAGCTCTCACTGTGTGGGTGACCCCAGCACACGGAAGAGGTGAGCTGATCTACTTCACCAAGCCCAGCTAAACCAGAGCAGGATTCAGCTTATTGTTCATCCAGAAGTCAGGTGTCCTGGCATCCAGCACCCACTGCAGTCTATAGGGGCACTTCTTGAAGGTGATTTATTTCACTTTTCTATCAGTCTTGGGGTTGGACAGCTGTCACTTTGGAGAGAACCTAGACAGTCCCTCTAAGGCCTCACCAACCCAGAAGCAAGAATCCTAACTCTGCTGATAATTACTTTCTCATCTCATTTTAAAGAAATTCTCCTGAGGTCACAAATGTATCACATATAATCTGTAGAAATTAGGATTCTCAGCCCAGAACCTTCCAGAACTCAAACACTCATTTAAAAAGCCTCTTGGCTTTTCATTTGGTGAGCAACCAGGGAAAAGAAGTGACTGAGGGTTTTTTTCTTTTCTGGGGTGAGTAGATTCATTCATCACCAGCACAATGAGTAGCACTGGTGAGAAATTTGTCTTATTCATTTTTACCACACACTGACTAGGATGACCTGCCTCCTGGAGCTGCCAGTCTTTCTCCAGCCTGGAGCAAATGTCCAGTTTTTACATAATGTCGCATTCCAAGGTGTCCTATTCCAAACAGCCACTTAGAGAAGTTTCAAGTGGAGAAGGGCTTTGCCAGATGACTGGGATTAGAAACTTTTCACAGCTAGAATTCAGGTGAGGAGTTAAAGAGTGAAAATGAGAGAGTGATTCCGTGGCCTTATGGGAAATCTGTAAGCATCCCACCCATCCCACTCCAAACACTGTGTGTGCTGAGGGCAGGCCCTGGTGGGGCAGATTTAATGGGGCTGAGATAAATTGATATTCAGCTGGTAGACATAGCATACTGACACCAAAGCCAGAGAAATCCCAGGAGAAGCTGGCCTGCTCTGCAAATTGCCCATAAAACTGAAGTTCGTGTCCTGTGATGGCAGTACCTTGTGTTACATTGCTTAAAATGATTATAGCTATCAGTTCTGTGTTTTTATTTTTAGTTTCCCTCTTCTAAGCAATTTTTGTCCCAATTATCACTTAAGTCATGAAATAATTTTAGCTGCAGTTGCTACATAATTTGAGCTAATGACATTTATTTTAACAGTGGTGATTTTCATCATTTCAGCTAATGAAAGCCACATTGTGTATGAACAATCACCACTTATTATATAAAGCCACATCTTCTTATGGTTAAAAAAGAAATCAAAATCAAAAGCATTTGCAAGTGAAGGTAGTGTGACTCAAAATCAAGTCCATAGTGTTTCAATGTATTAGGTGTTCTTAATTAAAGATGTGTTTTAAATGGAAACTGATATCTTTGTGCCCACTCTGTGCTGCTTACAGAGACTGCTGATGTTGTGTTTCAGCTGTTTATGAGTTACATTTTTCTTCCCTTTTATTACAGCTCTTTCTTTTACGCCTTCCTGAATCTGCTGATCAGCGCCTTTGTGGTGTTCATCACATTTATTGCCAGCACTATAGTGAGTGTAGGATTTAACATGTGGTGTGATGCAATTACTGAAAAAGGAAGCATGCCAAATAGGTTAGTATTGAAGAATACATTTTATTCATTTTATTTTTTTCATATAGGCACAATTGAGCTGTGGTGTTACAAGTGTAGTTATTACATGCAAGGTGAGCAAGAGGGAGAAGGCATGTGTAATATGAAAATCCAGAGTTTTTTCATGTGGAACAAAACAAAGCAAATCAAATTTCTTTTTGTTTCCTTATTTAGAAGCCCACAAAGAAAAGTGTGTTTCCATCATATTTTGTGGTCATGATCACATGAAAAACAAATCCATTGTGTTAATTTTTTTTTATTTCCAAAGGAATGCTAGAGTTAGAGGTTTTGTAAGAATGGGGGGAGTGTGGCCTTGTGAGCAGGACAAGGGGCTGGGGGCCAGGGCTTCTGGCTTGCAATCCTGGTTCTGCCCCCAACCCACTCTGTGACACCAAGAAAGTCACTGATCCTGCCTGTGCCACAACTCATCATCTAACTCATCATCAGACAAAACATTCCTTGCCTTGTAGTGATGCTGTGGATGTCCTGAGAGCCACAGATTGGAAAGCAAAGTACAGATGGCTGATGCTTTGTTGCAGTCACAAAATGTACAGCTCCTAAAATGGTCCACTGTATCCCACAATGCTTGTGCTCCTTATAGGAAACATGATAAGTTGAGGAAGATTTGCTCCTGTCAAACAGGAGAGGAAAATGTGACATTTTATGTCATATGATACCGAATAAATGTACTACTTAAAGCATACATTTGTGTTGCACATTGTCATATGTTGTAAAATGCCATAGTGAATGTTCTGTTTAGGGCTGCAACGATTAATCGAATTACTCGAATATTCGGTTAAAAATTCAATTACAAAAAGCATCTAATCGAATATTCGGGTAAGAACCCAAGATGACCGACAGCACTGAAAAGGAGAGAGAAGAGGCTGCAGAAATCAACCAAGAGGTAGAATGACAACCTCAAAATCCTGGGATTTTTTTCACACCAGTAATGGTCCAAGTTATTTGTAAAATCTGTAGGCAGCCCCTATCTTACCATCAGAGTATCGTCTCCTTGCTGGAGCATCTGAAACAAAAACACAATTCCTTCTTCTGAGGCTTTTCCTGATGAAGTCAAAAGGTAACAGAGGATCATACACTTCGTTTCATTGAGGGGTGAAAAAACCAACCTGGGGTGATGTCAGGGGCAAATCTGTGGGAGGTGAGGGGCAGTGGGAAAGAGGGGTTTAAGGATGCTGTGTTCATAACAAATAGTACAATTCCACTTTTGAAAGATTTGTGTTATCACTTACATAATTTTTTGGTAAAATAAAGTAATTCTTATCTTAGTTTTAGAAAAGATCAGCAAACAACCTGATGATTGCAATAACTTAATTATCCTTCGATAGAATGTGCCATTATGACTGTTCAAAATACGTTTCATATGTTGTTTCATTTTATATTTGGTTTACCTAGAATCTCTTAAATTTTCTTCTTTTTTTTTTTTTCCCCCTTCCAAATGCCTTTCTGGGTAGCTGTGAAGAATTGCAGGATATAGATCTTGAGCTGAACTTGGAAAACTCTGCTTTCTATGACCAATTTGCTATTGCACAGGTAGGTCAGACTAAGTCATGGTTCTATTCCAGTTAATTTGCCATTTGCTTATTGACCTGGGGTTGCTGGAGCTGAACTACCATTCTCAGCAATCAATGGGGATGTTTCCACTGACTTCAGTAAGTGCTGAATCAGAATGATAGTGATGGGCACATTTGCCTTTTAAATTCAAAACAGACAGTTTTGAATACAGGTATGTCAGAGCTTCACCCTACCACTGATCTTGTTAATCATGACAGAAAACTCATTTGTTCATCCAAAGGATTAGGTCTGCAAAAGTTGCAGCACTCTGGTGTCCTGGATCTCTTCATTACTGTTCAAAATAATTTCTGACCTGCACCATGTTGTGGGGTTCCTAGTTTTACCTTCCTTAACTTTAACTGAGATCACCTAAGCTACATACATATCAGACCATTGAAAAGAATCAAAGATTGATTCATTCATATAGGGTTGTTTTCTGATGAATCCATGAGAATTAGACCTCAAAGGCTGTCAGACCTTTCTATTGAATATTCTAGCTGTAAGTCAATGATCAGTCAGTGAACACTGGGACATGAGCACATACTAATTTTGCATCCCTGCAGGGCTGCACCCTTACAAAGGCTTATGTTGCCCCAGGTGGAAAGAGGCATTAGCCTGCCTGGAACATTCCTTGAAGGTAACCCTGCCTCTTGGGCATGAGCCAGTTTTTTTGTCTTTGTTGCCAATGTTGGCATCTAGATGCCCAGCTCAGGCATAACTACATTTAGGAAAGAATATGCTAGAAAAGTGACTCCTTTATATGAAGAACCCATGATGTCTCTAGATTTATATTGGCATGACTCCATGGGTTTTGGTCCAGCTGAGGTTTGCATAATCACCTGGACAACTGCCTTTGTTCTCACAATACTGTACTGACCTCTTTATGATTTCTTTCCTTCTCCAGTTTGGTCTCTGGGCTGCCTGGCTGACTTGGCTGGCAATTACCATTCTGGCTTTCCTGAAAGTTTATCACAACTACAGACAGGAGGATCTGCTAGATAGCCTGATCCATGAGAAGGAGCTGTTGCTAGGAAGATCCCCTTCAAGATCTTCTTTGCAAGATGACAAAAGTGGCATGATCTAAAGTGTAAGCAAATTTCCAGGGCAGGATCTAGATTTTACTATTCAGTAATGTGTGCTGAAGCTGAGTCAGGGTATTGAGTGTGTGAGATCTTTTCTTTTCCTGAAATGAAATGTAATTGTGAATTACTCACTTCCCCCATGAGAAACTGTTGGCAGAAATACTGATATTAGGATAAAGAGGATGAACTGCCCTATGTGCCTATGGCACAGCAAACTTTCTGTCCTGTGCAGACAAAATTTGTAACCTGCCCTTGTCAGCAGAGCTCCCACGTGCCATCGCTGGCTTTTGGGACAGGGGCCATTTTTGAGGACTGAGCTGGCAAGACCAGGCTACAGCATCCCGGCTATTTCTTCAAACTATTCTTCAAAAGCAGTTGTAACTGGATCTGCATTCAGTCCCTCCTGTGTCCCTCTCCTCCCTTTTGCCAGTGAAGCTGCCCCTGCTCTGCCTTTACCCTGGGGAGCTGCAGCTCTGGTTGGGGTGTGGGCTCTCGCTGTCTCTGCTTTCGCTGTGTGTGGATGCAGTGCTGACAAACATGTTGCTCCTGCTCTGATTTTATTTCAAACATAGAGACCTGTGTTCCAGACTTGATATTTGGTATTGGACAGTGTTAATGAATTCCATGAAACTCGTATATTATTATACCACCTGTCAAAAACTGTGTATAATATGGAAGATGACGGAGAACATTTGTGGATTTGTTTCATCTTAGATTTTGGCATGAGCAGCATTTATTATGACTCCTGAAGTGAAGTGTAGCTAGAAATTGCTGAAGCTTGCATACTAAGAAATTAAGCTGAATAGATAGTATTTATGCTTGTGCATTTATAAATGTAACTTGGTCCCTAACATTGTATACTATTCTGTTTTGAATATTGGAATTTATTTGTGATATTTATTTCATATAGAATATGCAAAATTACTGTAAGCATTTGCATCGTAGGTTTCTCTATATAAACATAGCAAGGAGTTCAAACAGCTGAGTTATTTTATTGGTAGTTCAGTGCTGATTGGGTCCATTCTCCCCACTCATGGGCAGGAGTTCCAGGGCAGATGAATTTTGCTGTGAAAAGGAAGAAGAATTGCTGTTTACACAAAGCTCACTGGTGACTGTGTTGTTGCTTTCAGTTTTGCTTGGCCAGTGCTTCAACAAATCAGGTGGATTGTTGAGATCAGATGTAGCTCTGATAATTAAGAAGAGTCACTCAGAGGAGTGTGGGATTTGCACGGCAGAGAAGTAAAGCTGTGCTGGGATTCAGCATTTATCCCCTGGTGCACATTGCACAGAAGACCCCAAATCAGCAGAAAACTTAAGAAAACAACTAAGTTTGGACTGAAGATTTTTTTGGGAGTATGCTGACACTGCCTGTGGTACCTGTGTTTGAGTGGAGACTGAATTTATTGTAACAGAAGTGCAAACCACACACGATTATATGACCTGGTAAATCAGAATGAGGGGAGAGAGGACAGCAGGCTTCTACCACATCAGAGCCCAAGCCTGGGGTTAGCACAACCATGCAGATTTACTGTTGTCTTCTAGGGACTCTCTGATGCTTAGTTAAGTACCAGCTTAAGCATTTCATTGAAACAGAATTTGGTGTCGTGACAAATCCCTCAATTATTAAGCATTTTAGGGCATAAAATCTGACATAGTATTTAACTGCCAAAATGTTCTTATAGACTCCTCCGTGGGCCTTAAGCAGTAAGCCAGTCCTGTGAACATTGCTCAGAGCCCCAGCTGGCCACAGCTCTCTGTAGAGAGGCTTTGCCCTTCAGCATGATTTCTGCCCACAAGAGAATGCAATTCCTTTGAAAGCTTTGCAGCAGTGTCTTTTTTTATAGTTGGGAGCTGACATCAGAGGAGGACTCCTGGAGAGGGAATCAGAGATCAAGTTAATGAATGCCAACTTAAAATTCAGATATCAAGACTGTCAGAGTGCCTTTTTAAAATTCATTTGGTCTAATACTTTGGATATTAAGAAAAGTCTCTTCACTGAAAGGTTTGTCAAGCACTGGAACAGGCTGCCCAGGGAAGGGGAGGAATCACCCTCCCTGGACATATTTAAAAGAAAGGTAGATGTGGCACTGGGGGACATTGTTTAGTGGTGGCCTTTGCAGTGCCAGGTTAATGGTTTGACTGGATGATCCTAGAGGTCTTTTTCAACCCAATACTCTGTCTCTAGTAGGAGATACACTTTTGCAGGTACCTGAGTTCATTGCCAGGGAATGACCTTCTTCATACCAAGAAGAGCCTGGGTCTTTTAAGTTAGGCTGTTTTCCCAGTTTCTCCAGTTGTAAAAGGCAGTCTCACTTTCACTCAGCAGTGATGTCTCTTCCCACAAATTACTTCAGTGCATGCCTTACTCCTTGTGTGGAACCAGGATGCTGCTTTGTATAATATATTTTATGTATATGCCAAATCAGGCTTAGGCTGAAGTGAGGTGTGGGTGGGGACCACTGTTCCTGGTGTTGCCTGAGGGTTTGAAGAACCATGAGACAGAAGATAACAAATGTCTTCTTGTGGTTCTCGCTCTGAGGTACCAGGGCCCAAGCCTTGTCTCTGCTTCTGAAAGAGAGGATGCTGCTTGTGGGCGAGGCTCTCTGGAGCTCATGCTCTCTTCTACCTCTCCTGTCTCAAGGTCTTTTTCCTCCTTTCCACTTCCATGAGAAGTAGCAAACACTGGTCCTGGGCTTGGAGTTGTCATGCAAAATGAAAAGAGGCTGAAGCTCTTCTATGAGTCCCATGTGAATGGGACTGTTTTTCACAGCTTTCCCATGTCAGTTTTTCACACCTTCCCTGCCTTGACCAGGTGGGATGAGACTGGTACCCTCTTGCAAGCATCAGTGATGCTTAAAAGCAAAGCTGCTTTTGATGGAAGCCCCTGTGTGAGTCAGAAGGCAGAGCGCATAGTGAGAAGCTCTCTGGCTGACCCAAGGAGAGGGAGGGTATCCTGCGACTCCCAGTTTTTGGACACACTTGGTATTTTTTATTTGCCCTAAGTTTTCTGCAACCTTTTCTCCTAAAGCTTAGGCACTCAGGCCAGGCTGGTGATGCCAAGCTGGAAATGTGCTAGAATTCTGGTATAATTTATGCACACATACATACCTACCTGTGCTCCCTCTCATGCACTTCTCTCTTTTGTACATTTCTGATGTCTGATTTTAGTCACCCATTGCCAACTAGCACATTGTGGGGCTGAGTCAAATTTTGCATTTCTGTGACATTTCAATACCTTTAATTTGCCATGTTCAAAGGCAGGGAACACTCTAGCTAGAGTTGTATTCAAAGAACTAGAATGCTGTGTGGTACTTATACTCGTATTTATTTATTTATTGTCACATGGTGCAAGGGGAAAAACCTTTGTGGCCTTTCAAAGGCACTGGGCTGTTGCCACACTATTATCCTGTTGTACCAAATATATTCTCTGGCTACCATCTGTGGTTCAATTCCCCACCAATTCCCTGCCAGCAGTCCTCATTGGGCTAGAAGAATCTAAGCTAACAAGTGTTATCTGAGCTTTTAGATCAATGCTGTTTCTTACTATTTTTTATAATGGAGAAACAATCGGAGCCATCTTTTGGAACAGAACTTCCTCATGAGTGCATTCATGCACAAAACATCCTGTACCACTAACTCATGAGGCATCTTTCAGTTGGGAAATTTCAGTGGGAATCACAAAAATAAGAGCATGATGATTAACTGTAAAAACTGAAGGACACATTCATACTATAGCAGCGATTCTGTGGTCCCTTAAAAAAGGAGGTGTTACAATAACCAGTGATGGATGATGGAGTGTACAGACCTTGTCATGAAAGCATTTTCTGTGTATGTACAATGCACACAGATAAATGCCAGTTCCACTGCTCTTCTGTGATGTGGATATGGGCTCTTCTCTAACCAAGCAGCTTTGGCTGATGTAGCTGTTAGAATGCCTTAAATTTCTACATTTCCTTTTACTCAGCACTGGGACTTGTGCAGTGACAATGGTTCTGATAGCCAGAGGTGGAATTGATGTGGGCAGAGTGGGAAAGCACTGGCCGATGCATAACCTCCCAAAGGCTGAGATGAGTTTCTAATGCAGGTTTGCAGGTGTTTCAATTCCTCCCCTTTATTTGAGTAACGTCCTGCTGCTACCCTAAATGAGTCCAGTTAGGAACAGAATCAGATTTCCCTTCAAGGCCTTCCCTCCCCAGTATGGAACACTGCTGATTTAACCTATGCAGTGTTCAGGATGCAAGGAAGAGGAGCTCACACTTTACAGTCACATTGCACACAAACCTGGTATTGGATGTATGTGGGATTTGTCATCTCCCCTTTTCAGAGACTTCTCAAACATACTGCATGTAAAATCACTTCTACCATTTAAATTATAACTTTAGCAAAAATCTGGACAGTAATTTATACTAGAAAGACTGGCAGTACTTTGTGAAAAACTAATCTGGGTTATGACAAAACTTTTGGGTTTTTTTCTGTATCAATGGCCTGAGTATCCTTGAGTGAATGAGCATCCTGGCTGTGTCCAGATCCTAAATCTGTGCCTCAGACCATTTCCTTTGCTGATGGAAAGAGCCCATTTTTATCTCTTGGAATGTTTGCTTTGGAGACCACAAATATCCTTTCCTTCTGGTTAGACAATCTGGGAAAAAAAGAAGGCTTTACCTGCAGTGACAAAATGCTAATGTAACTTCATAAGCACAGAAATTGTTTTCAAACTATTTCTGTTCATGGCCCTAGTGCCTTGAAGTACATGTTTTTATTTTTGTCCTCCATAAGATGGAGGAAAGCTATCCTGAGTTGTACTTTAGTACTCACATATATGCATCTAGTTGTTTTTTTTTTTTTTTTTTTATGGATGTTTTTTAAATGGACAAAATTTAACTCAGTGATTTATGAAGTTAAGAACTGCATAGAAAGCAGCACTTTCATGCTCTCCTGATATAGAAGAGAACTGCACTCAGAACTATCATTTGTTTCTGAACAAACAGAAGGTTAGAACAGAATTTATTTAGGTATAGCAAGTACTGCTTTATTTCAGTGCAGACACTTTATGAATAATGGTTTTTTTTTTTATTATGGATGTTTTTAAAATGGACAAAATTTAACTCAGTGATTTATGAAGTTAAGAACTGCATAGAAAGCAGCACTTTCATGCTCTCCTGATATAGAAGAGAACTGCACTCAGAAGAACTATCATTTGTTTCTGAACAAACAGAAGGTTAGAACAGAATTTATTTAGGTATAGCAAGTACTGCTTTATTTCAGTGCAGACACTTTATGAATAATGTTTTTCCATCCTGTTGTTGAGAAGAGTATTAGCATAGCCATGCTTTCTCTTTAGCTTTTTTTGGTCCATGCCAAAGAGTGTAATTGAACTGCTATTGCAAACATAGATGAATGTGAATGTATTCACACGAGTGCTTAAAGACCTCTACCTCTCACAGCTGATATAACTGCTTGAACTGTTGTTGCACACAGTAGAGAAAAAAACCTGAATCCATGTGAGAGGCTAAATCCTATTTCCATAGACAGCTAAAGGATTTAGGATTTAATGCTTATTAGCTTGCTGTCAAATCCTCATTGCTAAAAAAACTGGCATAAGTACCCAAGAAGTGCTGTGTGAATAGCACTTTGCATTGATCAAATAATGATATAATTTTGGTTTGGGATTTTTTTAATTTATTTTTTTCTCACCAAAATAAAAAGACAAGAACAGCAATTCGTTAGACATGAAAGGTTATCCTTGATCCCCCTTGAATCCTCCCGCTGGAGCTCTTCTGCTTGGCTTGAAATTCCTAAATAACAATTATTTAGCGTGCTGGCTCTGGTGTTTATCAAGGAGATAACTTGGAAGCAAGAGCTGCTCACTGAAATAGCTGGAATTTTTTGTATGTGGTAGAAACCCAATGTGAGAAGCTTTTGTTCCCCCTTGCCACTTGACTGTGTTGTAAAGTGAGGGCTGAGCCAACCTGCCAAGAGGTGAGAATGATGATTTGTAAGTACTTTGGTATCTTGGATGATTTCTCACACAAGTGAGTAAACTGTCCTGAGACTAAACTAGTCTACATCTCCTTATTTTCTCCTTGTTTTCCCCTAGATTTGGGCAAATTTAACTCCACTGTGGATACAGACTGAAGTGTATTTATGAATATGAGAAAAATTGCAATCTCTATGGAAAATTTTGTCCAAAAATTAAGAAAAGCAGTCAAGGATTTTCCCTGTTCTCATTCAGCCTCTCTGGATCATGCCACTGAACCCTTCCCTTTACATAAGCCAGGCCTGATTTGGGTGATGTGTTGCTCTGGGAGGTTTCCAAGGCTGGTGCCACCAGTCTCTCCAGGAACCTGATGGAATTAAATGAGTGCTATGTTAAACTATAAAAAACTGTTTGAAAACTGTCATGGTATCCCACATTACACAGTCCAGAACTCTTCACCCCATCTCTCCTGCAGCAGAGAGAGTTATTTCTCCCAATTAACACTGTGAAGACCAACAGTCTGTGTCTGAAAGGCAGCACAACTTCCTGGAACACACAGGATCTGGGTTGCATCAGTGAATCCATTCCACTTTCTAGGCTGCTGCAACACTTTTAACCATGGCTGTTGAAACAGGGTCCAGCATTTGACTTCATAAGCTGCTGGCAGCCTCCTTATTAAACCACATTCTTTGAGAGCAGCAGGCAGTCCCTTTGCTCAGTGGTGCTGAGCAGCTCTGTACTCAACAGGATCCTTCTGTGGGGGAACCACTCCACTGGGGTCCACAGCCAGTGCAGGCTGCTGGCATCAGAGCAATTCTGGTCAAACACACTCTAATTAAAACAGCCCAAGCTACACAACTGAGAAATCAATATATTGTGATCTGAAGTACACTCCAGAGAGGTTTTTGAATGCTTATAACCAAAACAACAATAGCAAAACACTCCAACAGTTCCACTGAAGTTCCTTCTCTCTGAATCCTACAATCTTCAAAAACATTCCTGCAAACTTCAGAGAGGATTTCAGTGCTATCAAGCTGATTGGGTCTTATTTTTCACATCTCTTCCTGACAGAGACAAGGACAGCTGAGGTGTCAGGACAGTGGCATCAGTCTGAACAGAAATAGGTAATAAGGTGTCAGTGCATTTCCTGTGAGGAATTTCAGCTTTTGGGCTGTGACATGAGGGAGTGGTATTGATACCAATTTCAGCCTCTGCTTGGCCTGCTCAGCCCTTACCTGCTCATGTGGTCTCACAAAGCATGTGCTGACCTAAAGTCAGCTTCAGGAGAGAGCCACCTGTGCCAGCTGTGCAGGTATCTGGTGTAAAGGTTTGGAGGAAAGCAGATTTGGAGGAAAGCAGATACAGACGCCCTACACAGGCCCTTGGTCTGGTGCAGCTCTTGATTGCCCAGGGAAGGAAGGACTGTTCCCAAATCTCTGTAGAGTTGGTATTTGTGAGGGTAGCTCAGTAGCACCCATAGTTTTAAAGGGTTTAGTAGTTTTGTGTGGTACCACCTGCAAAGATCTGAAGCAGATCTTTCTCGCTTGTAAGTCAGTGCAGAGCCTGAAAGCATTTCAGCCTCTCGGAAATGTGTCCTCTGATGTATGAATTCATGAGCTACTGTCTCTTACAGCCATCTGGGAAAAGCTTTATAAGAGTCTAGATTATCTATTTATTTTTTTTTAATGCTGCTTAAGAGGTTCCTACAGTGGGTATTTGGGGAGAAAACAGAACACTTTTTCATAATTTGTTTAACCACTGAAAGCAGGTGAGGAGCAGATCCTTCACCAGTGTACATAGATTATCCTGCGAGCAGCCACACCAGTCCACACAAGCTGAGGGTAGAGCCTGGCCTGTTTTGAATATTATCTCTGTTTATTTGTATGATCTTTTGCAGTGTAATGACTGCTTCAATTGCATGTGTTTGACAAAACCAGAAAGGGAGTGAGATTTATTATTGTTTTGATACAGTCTCAAAAGGGAAGCTTTTTACTAGCATTTTAATACAGCCCTTTGTAAACACCCAGCAAAGAAAAATGCTGAATCCAGTCCTTCTGCTAGTGCAGTCACTGAGTTTGCTCCTGTGGCTTTAGGAGCTGGACTGGGTTCAGTGTATGTGGTACTCTCCAGCATTACTGATAATGAGTTAATGTGTTTTATATATTGATGCTTTTTGCTGAACAGTGCATCGGCTTTTTATGATTTGGTGAAATATAAAAATAAATTATTTGAAAAGTCAATGTTTTTGTGCCTGTTCTTTGAAAGTGAGTTTAAATTGTTACAATATAAGATTTTAAAAAATGTTCTCAAAGTCAGTGATAGAATCTTTGTAGTCATTCCTCAGCATCTCCATGCCACAGCTTGTATAGATAAGGGTATGCCCAATCATCCTCAGCTGCCTGAGCCCTTTTGGTATCCTCTTCCAGCAGTTCACCCTAATGCCATTGGAGACAAGGAGAAAATGGTCCTGTGTCAACACGCAGCTGGTTTGTTACCAAATGTAAGGGGAGACCACAGGCTGCATGGACAGGCCATTTTTTTAAATGCCAGCTGGTTAATTTCCTTCGTGTAGCATCAGTCTTTCTCTTCAGCAGTGGGCATAAAGGTTCCCAACAGATATCTTGCAGCAAAGAATTAATAAGAAACAAGTGCACACTATTATCTACTAGGTTCCTGAGTTATTCCTTGGAGGCAGTTGGTAACACCCTTTTATAGCCACAAGCTGCCAGCTCTTCTGCTTGCTTCTAAGTGGCAAAAGGCAGAAATGACAATTGCAACTGCTGCTATGGGCTCATTTCCAGACTATCAGCGTTGGAGAGATGAAATGAAGGAAGGGGACTCGAGGCAGTCTTTGGGACTGCCTTTCACTGGTGCTAATGCTGAGTGCATCAAAAGGTTAATGCAAAACCATCCAGTGTCATGTCTCTGTGTCTTTTGCTATCTCCTCTAATCACATGGGTATGGATACTGCTGCTGCTGCAATCAGGTGCTGTGGATGTGCCTGAAGAGGGTGCTGGCAGCTGCCCTCCATCCGTTCACACTGCAGGAATGGGCTGAGCACTGTCAAAACAACACCCTTCTGTTGTGGTCTGCTTATTTCTGCTCTGTGTTAGTTACATACTCACTGCATCAGGGAATTTAAGCAGCACTTCCACCGTTAGGGACTGCAATTAGTCCACTGTCATGCCCAGACCTGCTGCTCTCTCCTGGCCTCTTGTCTCCTGCCACCCCAACCACTGCTCCTAGGAATGCCTCCTACCACTGTCTGCTTCAAAAACTGCACCTCAGGTCCTGTCCTACATCACTCCCTCTTTCAGCCCTTTATATCTAAAACACAGCCATTTCCAAGCTTTATTATACACTTGCCCAGAGCTGGTTGGCTGCAGCACTTCTGACATCTGAAGTAATTCACCAGGCTGGCTCCAGTGTGAATTCAGGTGAGCATCTCCATTGTTTGCAATAAATTTCCTTTTTGCCTCTATTGGGAAATTCTCAGGAGTGGTACTGAAGGCAAATATTGCCCAGCATGGCCAACAAAGGGATTATTACCCACCACAGATAATTTTATTTGACTTTAGAAATCCAAACTCATAAAGGTATCACGCCCAGAAAAAGCATCATTGAACAAGAATAAGGAGAAATCACATCCAGCTCACAGTGGTGAGGATAAAGCTGTGATGGTTAAAGAATGAAGGGGCAGAGAGGGAAAAGGGGTTGTGTGTGTTTAGGCAGTATGGATGAATGGAAAAAGAGCTTCAGTGTGAGAAGGAAATAAAAGAGGTAAGTCCACAGTGAAGTTGTGCAGCAGTAAAGAAATGTAGGCCCAGGAGCTGGAGTTTTGTCTCCTATTCCCAGTCATGTTATTGACCCACTTCATTCACTCCCACATGCAATGGCCTTAGCTTCGGTTTCTTCACCTACAAGATGCCACCACTCTGCCAGAAAAATGTTTTAGCCTTCATTTATTTCAAACCTTCTGGCTTGGAGGCAATTTTAATTTGGCTCTCTGCTGCCTGCCAAGTATCTGACTGACCACAGTAAACAATCCTGACCCATGAGACCTTGTAAAGCCATGGTGAGACCTCCACAGTGGTCTCAAGATAACTCGAGTGCTGCCTTTTCCCATGCCTAAAACAGTCCCAAACAGAGCCAACACAAAAGCCAAAAATAGCTGTTCCTCTGCTAAATATCCCTGGCAGCCCAGATGTGATAGCAGTTCTCACTCACACCAATAAATTGTGCCCCAACAAGAGGAATGGGGACATTTTCCTTTCATTGCAGGCTCAGTGTAAAGGTGATCCTCTGTCCATCCCCTGGGGAGCTGTGCAGGAAGGTGAGCACATGTGGGGTCTTCACACCACCTCCACATTTTCCCTCACAGTCCTAGGAGGAGTCAGACCAGAGCCAAAAAGAAACACCACTTGCCAAAGAGTTTCAACCTGGACATTAAACAGATCACAAACAATCAAAAAATGCAAAGAGAAGCTGAAATTACCCCCCTGCCCCATGCAGGTACCAATCTAAACCTTCTCCTCCAGAGATTCACCAGCACACAGGTTTAAAACCTTTCTTCTTTATTACCTAAACAGCAGGGCTGAGACAGGGTAGAAGGGAGGGAAGCAGGGGTGGGACTCACCCTTTGAGCTGGGGTACCTGAGTGATCTGCACACAACCCCCTGAGCCAAACCCTGCTCCTGCAGTACCCTCTGCTTCCCTGAGCACCCTCTGCTCTCCAGGCCAGCCCGTGTCCAATGCCTGCCTGTGGCTTTGACAGCTTAGGAGAGGCATAAGAGGAGCCACTGAAGGCACTTCTTTATGTCTTGGGCTGCAATTTTTCTGACTTGTTCTCAATCAAGCTGCTGCCCCCTCTTCTCCGGAGAGGAGATTGCACGTTGTGTTCCTGTTTATCCTCTCCTGGTTAAAGTTCTTGGGCTGCCTGGGAGAAGGTTGCTGGGGCAGATGCATGGCCCTCTTTTAAAAAAATAACTAGAAATAAAGCACCATTTTTTTCTTTTTGATGGTTGCAATGGCAGGGGGAATATAAGCCAAGGTCTTGCAGACATCTCTTTATCTTCTCTACAGTGTTCCCCCCCCCCGACTTTTTTCCTCTTTTTCTTTTACTTACAGGTTCTGATGTCAATTTTACCATAGTAAATAACCCCAGGCAGACATCAGGTGCTAGCTGAGCAGAATCTAAGATCTAAAAAGCTGTTTGTGCTGGTTCTTTGAAGCTCATGAACTTGCAGTCATTTGTTCTCCTCTCAGATAGCCAGAGCACCGTTTCACATGATCTCCATTAAAAGGATTCCTTTCAGAGAAATGCATAGGATGGTGGGATAATGATAAAGGAACTTTGCATTCCACACCTTCATAAGCAGTCCATATTATCATGATATAAGGCCTTGAATACTCAGGCATAACCTCTGTCTGAATACAAGCACTATCATAAATCCTGCATGTCAGCCTGTGGGGTTTATGGACTGAATCAAGCCCACAGGATTAAACTACTGTTTTGATGATTAACCTGGGTTTCAATGCTGCTATTTATTATCTTAGGCAAATAAACTATTTTCTGTTTATTTGTAGAAAAGAACAAGAAATGAGTTTTCTTGTTCTTTTCTACACCTGGGAGTCAAGTGAAGCATTAAGAACCAGCCTTTTGCCCATGGATGAAAAAAATGCATGAAAGGAAACAAGAAAGCCATTTGCTGGGATTTTACTAATAATTGTTTCAGGTGTATAAATATAGCAGCTTGCCAAGCCTTTGGCCAGCAGAGCAGTGTCTGTGCAATAGCTCAGCTTTATTTTAACCTTTGCAGAATAATTCTTAGGAGACTTGAGGAGAAAGATGGTTTGGTATCTAAAGCCTTGACCCGAGACTCACAAGACTTGTGAGTTTGCTGATGCCTGCACAGATCAATGTATTTCTCTCTCCGCTTTTGCTCCTCATATCAGCAGCTTATAAACTCTGGGTAACCAAATCCAGATACTTGTTTGCTCTTCAGGGTGGATGGAACATGAGTTTGGTGGGACCTCAAGGCATTAGTATGAATGTTCATTGATGGGAAACAAAGGAAAACAACAAAGAAGGAAACAGGAGAACAAGTGTTTGCTGGATGGTGCACAGCAGGGGTGATTTCCTTGCTCTTTGAGGTGGATGCTCATGTGTTCCTTGCATGTGGCTGCAGTAGGCTGGGAGCTTTGCACTGATGTTTCTTAGCAGTGTCAGGCTGGAGGACACTGCTACTGCCTCAGAAACCAAGTCCAGCACCTCTGAGCAACGTGTCTTATGTGAAGAAAGAAGATGACAAGTCGGGATTGAAATTCCTCCAGGACTGTGACATCTTGCTTCATGCTGGTGTAGTAGAGACTCACAGCAAGGATCAGCACTGTACAAAACAGGAGCCACAGGAGCACAGGCAATCCAGATGATGTCCTGTCATCTGCTGAATGGCGATGAGGAGAAAAAAAGAAAGCAGCATTATTTTAGTGCCATCTTAAACGCTTCCTAAATTTGATCCCCTGCTGATGCCTTTGTCCCAGAGTTCTGGCAGCAGCAGGGTACAGAGGGCTCTGGTGGTGAGCACTTCTGCAGGCATCAGTTAAGTGATAGTGAGTCACACCTCCTGATGGAAGGTGGTGAGTATGAAAGATATCATCTAATGGAGCATTTAAAGAGTTTAATTACATACAATAAGAACAGGATTAGCATAGCTAATGCATGATCTCAACTTCCCCTCCAGCAATTATTTTTTATACCTTCACCCTAAGTGTTAAGTTGAAGGCTAGGAGAATATGAAGCTACTTGGTCTAATTATTTAATGTTCACAAATGCTCCATAAAAGAGAGAAGCTATAGATTTCTGTCCTTTTGCCTGGTAAATGAGCTTGTTTGGGGCTAATAATGGGAAGAACCCAAACATGGCTCCCTTAACCAAGAGGCATGTTCAGAAAGCTCTGGCAGTTTGAACCACCCTCAGAGTGCTATGTGTGCTAATTACACCAGAACATGCTCTGCACTTGCTCTTCAGCAAGAGGATACTGTAAAGATTTTTCCTTGCCTTCAAAATATTTTTTCAAACATGTTTAAAGTGCTGCAGGTCGGGCACAGCACACATGTGAAAATCCGAGGGCTGCATTCAGCTGTGTCCCAGTCCCTGGCTGTGTGTATCCATCCCTGGGCCTTGGGGATCCAGTTGGATTCAGCTCTGGCTGCTCAGGCTGCCTGCATGGCCATTGCACAGTCGGCACTATTTCATAAAGCACTTAGAGTATTAAACATGCAGCATAAAGCCAAATTCATGCCTGAATAAAACCCATAGTGTGCAGCTATTTTCCTGCCATATGCACATAATCAATAAGGAGATAAAAATGTGGAGTGTATTATTATGGGTAAAGGGCCAACATTAGCTGTAACATATTTAAATTAGCTTCTACTCCGAGCCCTGGAATACACACCAGTCAATTAAACTGTCATACAGATGCACAGAGAGGAAGGTAAAAGTCATAAAACCAAGCCAGAAACACATAATAATGTATCAAAAAGTGTATGGGGAAAAGGTAAAATGTTAATAGGCAGTCATTTTATAGCTAACCAGAAACCAAATCAATGTCCCATAATAGATCTGAGTGAATTATTTGCAGCAAGTAATTTATTCATTTGAATTTAGCCCTTCTTTCTGTTTTCAAATTTTCCATGTGCAGGCTTCAGATTTTATAAATTTGTTTATTTGGCGTTATTCTATGAAGGGTTGATATGAAGGTGTTTAGCCAGGGAATTGCTCACCACTTTCTAGTTTTGCAGAGATTTGTTAGTTGGGAGTTGGTGTTTCCCTGGTGAGATTTCCCACACCACAGGCTACAGCTACTGGGTGCCCCACCTGCCTTTTCCAATGTGGGGCTTGGCTGATGAGCACACGTGGGAGCAGGGAAACCTTCCTGTGGAAGCTGAACAGCTTTTCACATCAGCCCTTTCATATGAAGTGCTTGTAACCTGTTTCAACTTTTAAAAAGTTGCTTTCCATGGGAAATTTCTGGGCGAGCTCAAATGTAAAACTGGACTTTCCTTATATCCTCTCAGTTATGAAACATGCTCTATCCATGAACAGAAAAAAATAATGCAGAAGAGTAATTCCACCTGCAAAATTGTGATGAGCTGTGCACATAAGAGCTTCAGCCTGTCACTACATTTAGGTGTTGAAAATCAAATTTGCTTTTCTAGATTACAATTAGAATTTTAATGCTTAAATTGGTTAGTTAAATTGCTTGTTGGAAGACATGTGCCCAGTCTCATGGCAATTCATCTGAGAAAAGCACTGGACCTGAATACAGGAAATTTTGTTTCAGTTCCTGCCTTGGGTACACATTTCCACCATGCCCTGAAGAATATTTGATCTTTGCTTTTCCCCCAGGCCCTTTTCTGGCTCTAGTACCCTGTTTGTAGCCCAATAACAGCCCTAGATGATGCTTCCATTGTCATGAGCATACAGCCCCTCTTCCTGGACAAGAGCAAAAGCTGAGGGATATGGGGACATCTCCCTGAGAGGCTTTTTGGCCTCCCAAAACTACAGCTCTGTGTGTGTATATATACATGTGTATAGGTACCCCTCTCCCCTTCACTACCTACAGAGGGGCTGCATGTTGCCCAGGCCCTCTAGAAATTATCACCATCATCAGAATATCCAGACACACTCATGTGCTTGGGGTCTGCGAGGCTGCCAGGCCTCAAAAAAAAAACCAAAAAAAACAAAAAAAAAAAAACCCAAACCAAAACAAAAAAAAACCCACAAAAAACCCCAGAAAAACCCCCAATTATTTTTATTATTTCTACCCTGCTGATAGCATATAAATGAATTGCCTCTTCCCCTCATACAAAACTCAGCAGGGAGAACTATTGTTTAGCTTGGGGTGCTTTCCCTGCATATCTTAGTGAGAAACCTGTACCTATTCTAATGCCATAAAATATATTAATTATATTTAAATTAAAAATAGCTTCAGGGATTTAATTTTTGTTTCCACTATTTGTCTTACTAGATGTCTTGTTTAAAATTGCACCAGATCTCATCAGCACCTTGTGCTGCTTATGCTGAGAAGAAAAAGCAGCAACCACTGACAACACAAACTGCTGTGTATATGGAGGGTCTATTTGCACAGTGCATCCCACCAGCTGCAAAAGCAAACTCAGGTTAATGCTGTGGATGGCTCACAGTTATAATGTGAAAAATTCAACTTACCCACTACGTAGTCACAGCAGGAAATTACTAGAAAACAAAATGAAAATGTTTTTACTTGCCTGGAATGATCTCTTGGCAGTGGGTGAACAAGAAAAGCCAGAACCCAGCAGTGCCTCTGAAATTGCCTGGCACCTTGGAGATGCTGGGCAACCTCTTACACTACTTTTGGCTCTGGGTGAGGATCTACCCAACCCATGCAAACATGCAGATGCAGGTGCACTTCAGGAAAGTGAGGAAAAATTATTGTGTGCAAGAATTCAGAGGCAGGATTGCTGCTGTTGCAGGGAGGTCAAGAAACAGCTCTGCTAAAACCCCTCCCTATTCCACATAATTCCTAGAAAGGAAAGGATTTAGACCAGCAGGCTGAAAGAATAAAGTCAAGAAAGCACTGTCAGAATAACTTTCATCAACAATATCTTGGAAATGTGTCTGCTTGGCAGCCAGGTCCAGACACAATCCAGGATGAAAAGTCCTGGATTGGAAACGGAAAAATTTCAGTGGTGCCAGAAACCTTCATTTTACCAGCCTTAATGTGAGTAATATTGTGTGGACAAACAGCAAATAATCTAAATCACAGACTGTTTGCAACACAGAATACTAATGATGGGTTGGAACATTTCTCATGTCTCTATGACAAAGAGTCAGAGTCATCTCCATGCTTTCATCTCCCTGCACGAGCTCCAGCGTGGCTTTGCTGAAGCCAGAGCCAGGGGAGACCACCCTGGTCCCCTGGGCTGGACTGACTGCAGCATTCCCAGTGCTGATGTGGGGCATGGATTCTGGCAGAGAACTGAGGCAGTTATTCATTCCCATCAGAATCCTGCTCTTGAGCAGTCAGATGAGCTTCGAGGAATGTTAGGCTGGCTCACTGAGTCTCTCCAGGAGTTCAGTTTTGGTGGGAAAGCCCAGGCCATGTCAACAAGCTTATCAGCTTCCCCTTCATGCATCCCAAACAACGTATTGCCAAACAAATGAGAGTTTTGTTTATAGGCACAGCAGATGCCAAGATTTATTTTCAGAAGCTGCAGCAGTCCAAACAGGTGGCTGACATAGAAATTTTACCATTCTGCCACCTGTGTTTTGACCAACTGACATATAAAACCCATAAAATTTTAGTTCTCTACCAATAAATACAATTTTCTTGGTTGGATGGGTTTGGGAAAGTCAGAAGGTAACACCAATTATTATTTGGTATGGCATTCAGCACGTGCAGAATTGCAAACTGGATCCTTGTGCCAGACCTCTGCTGAAGGTCACTCCCAGTTGACCTACTTGCAATATTTTGGCTCATGAATGAAAAGACTAGAGGTTTTGTTAGCGGTGTCAGTCCTTGGGTGCCTTTGTTGGCAGAAGTTATTACATCCTGGCCGCTAGGCTCAGACCTCTGCTGCTGTATTCTGTGCCATGCTAGTTACCCACAGTGACATAATTATGTTTAAATTTGGTCTGAGTGGAAACCTTGCTCTGGGGAAGCCCTGGGGCCCAGCCAGGCCCAGGGTGTACAATGTCCCCTGTGGGGGCAGACTCAGGAGTCACTGTGACAGCAGCTGAGCGTGAGGCAGGAGCCTGTGTCCTCCCAGGGCAGGCAGGCAAATGGACCAGAGCAGTTCTGCAGAGCACAGAGCAAACATCACCCATCCTCTGCTCTGTGCTGAGCTGAACATCATCAGAGGGGGAAGCTGATGTGGACAGACAGAGTGGATGCTAAAAGCTGGAAAAGTCACGCCAAAATTCCTGCTCGCTTGAGCATACCATGTTCAATGACTTCTTCTGGCTCACGAAATCGAACCCTTCGCTCCGCTCTCCGCTTTTCCCCCACAGCTTGGTCCACAGGTGGCCTTTTCCTCAGTATGGAAGGAGGAGAGCTGCTGTCATCTGTCTGAAGAGTTGACCAAAACACAAAACACGTGACCATTCAAACAGGGTGAAGTATCTGGGTGAACTTTTGATCTTTAGTGGATGTGTTAGTGTCCCTCGAAGGACATGATATGTCACACCTCTGCTTGGACATAGCCAGACCACTGTGATATTTACAGCCAAACAAAAGGGATATTCCTACATTGCCATTCATCTGCAGTACTCTGAAGCTGTATTCTCAGGGAAAAGGCTAGATAAAGCAATGGACAGCAAAATGTTCAGAAAGGATTTCTCTAACTTATAGTAACAAATATTTGCTGAAGGTGGCAGCTCAACAGCCTTGGGCTGTTCTTAGAAGAACATAAATGTGATATGAAATATATGAAATATATGAAGCATGTCATTTGGAGCACCTTTGAAATGTTCTGAGCTAAGCATTTCCATTCAGAATACAGTGTTATCATTTCAGCAACTGGGACTGTGCAGCTGACTTGGGATTGGGCACTCCTGATGGGTACAAGAAGGTAATTTATTTTCATTTCAATATAACAATTATGCTGTTGCTCTGATTTTTGCTTGGAAACCACATTTAGTCTTTGACAACACAATCATAATGCAGTGGATTCTTTGAAATTACAAGAAACAGAGCTGCAATAACATTAATAACTCACTGTTCTGCATGGGAGTGCTCCCACAGTCAACTGCCCAAAGTGAATCCAAAGAACCTTGATTCAGACACCCACTGTCCTCTGGCAGTAGAGAGCAGATGGCAATTTTTCTGCTTTTCAAAGTGAGGAGTAGAGATTCTTAATGTTTTATTTTTAAGACTGAAGTAATCTTCTCTAGCCCTTTCTATCTCTCCCCTCTGTTCCTCTGCTAGATAAAGGTTATTATTTCTTCTGGATTTCTCTCTGCTCCCTTTTCCCCCCCTTGTTTGTTGTTCCCCCATTCACTGATTGCATGCTTCTTACTTCAGTTCTGCTCCTTGCTTTAACCTTTCTACTCCTCAAATATCTACTTTTGTCCTTTTTTAGACCCAAATGCCATTGTCTTGCCTTCTTGTTGAATGCTTTCCTCATGCTCACCATTTCACACATCCACTCCTTGGGCTGCAGAAACAGGATTAGGTCCCATTGACTGCAGTCTGGGGATGTCAGACCCCAGAGTAAAGGGGATAAATAGGTTTTCTTACACATCACATCCTGGATAACCTCAAAAGACATATTACATTGCCATCAGGAACTGCCATGGGGTGAGGAATGTCTTCAGCTTTGATTCCTTCTCCTGAGAGATTCATAAAACCAATCTCATCACTGCTAAGGATGCTTTCTCTGATCCTGGGGTCATATCACCTCTGTCTCAGGACTGGGGACAGTGTGTGTTGGAGCTCTGTGTTTTTCATTCACCAGCTAAGAAGCTGGAAGCCCCATTCAGGTTATGGAAAACCTGGATTTCACTTATTTCTGAGTCCAAAGAAATACAAAGCTATGTCTTATACACATGCCCTCATCATCAGGGTTATAGTGCAGGGAATCTCAGTCTCTGCCACTGGAGCTGTCTTGTTTGGCCTTGAATAATTAAATATTCATTGAGCTAAAGAAAGAAAGAAAGAATGACTTTACAGCCTCGTGTTTGGGTGCTCCCTTGGGGGTGGCAGAAGTCTGCTCCTATCCTTGCTGCAATGAATACTTAATATGTAATACTTAAATATTCATTGGAGCGGTCACTGGGAGCAGGGTCTCTCATCTACCAGGTGAATACCCCAATCCCTCTGCAACAGCCACACACACACTTACTAACATAATGAATATTTGATTATTCTGTGTAAAATGAAACAGGTTTAGGGAGACACAGCCTAGCTCAGGCTAGGGGTGCTTATAGCTATAAGGGCTTCTCCTGTGGCACGACCAAGGAAACTGAACCTTATGTTTGAAGAGATTTATAACTCCAAGTGCAGCTGTTGCCCATATGAGCTTTTCCAAACTCTTAGCAGTGACATCACATCAGAAGAGAAAAACATGAAACAACGTGCTGGTTGGATAGCACCTAGCCAAGGAAGACCTTAAAAAGGAAGTGATTTCATGATATTCACTAGACTTTAATAGCTTACAGAAATCAAAGCTCTACATTGTCAGAATGAACAAAACACTGTTCCCTCAGACAGAAATCTGGTGTTAGCATGCTGTGACAAGAGCTGGAAACCTACCAAAGTGATAGCTGGGAAATTCTATGACCCTAAAAACAACCCATTTGTAACAAGCTCCAGGCACTGGACACAGGGACTTCATCACCCATGAGAAGATTACTTACCTGCAGCTCTTTGGCACTAGGATCAGAAAGTGAGGCTGGACATATTTGGGACATGTACTCTGGATGCCAACATGAAGCCTCCCACACGAAGCTTTGGATGGAAAGCCTCTTGCCCAGAAACTGAGAAGGATCAAGGAAAAGTGTCCGGAGACCCCTGAGCAGCAGGGACGGAGCCGGCAGCGGCACCGTGCAGGACAAGGAGTGCAGAGAGGAGTTTGTGTCCTTTGTACCAGGGCTGGCGTGGGAAGGATGAGATGTACTCAGGAGCCAAAAATAGCACCCAGTGATAATGCTGCCTGTGCAGCTGGAAGCAGAGCTGTCCTGGCAGTGGGAGAGGGCCTGAATAGAGCAAGTCACAGACAAACACCTACGTGTTTGTTCTCTGTGAATGTGAAGTTGGGAGTGTTTTTTTTGATAGCAATTGCTGCATTCTGTGATCATGTTGATTGCCTTTCCAGAATCCATTCCCAATCACAAAAATCTTGCAAGTGGGATTGCTTTTAGTCCTTCCTCCATTCAAAATATGTGGGTAAAGTCACCAGCAAATTATAGAAATATAGTGGGATGACAGATATCTCCCTCCAGAACAGTTATGGCCTCACTTTATATGTTTTACAAATTAAATCCATTATTATAGTAATAAAGTGGGATTTAAACATTTGACATTTCTACTCATATTGTAATAAGATTATTGATAGAAAGAGAGGTGATTTACTGTTCAAGAGGCTTTAACAGTCCCTTGTCAAATGCTGAAGGCTGGGCATCATCAAATACACAATTTTTAGTTAGAAATACCTGCCATGATTGCTGAAACATACTGGTTTGTTGTCCGTGCAAGCACAAGCTTGTGCTTTTTTTTGTTGTTGTTGTAGTTCCTTTCCTGGAGCTATTTCTTTGCAGTGCCATGTGTAATGTACATGGTTTGGTTTTATAGCAGGTGGTTGGACGGATATTTCCATGTCATGTTCAGGCTGGCCCTTGCTCTGCAGCACAGAGAGGGTGGTAAGATGCTCATACAGGCTCTGGGAGCCAGAGGGCACAGCTGCTCAGTGGGCTTCACTATTTACTTTCTTCCTTTTAGGGATATGGGGAATGGGTGAGTAGATGGAAAGGGTTTGGACCTCCCCAGAGAAAACTGGGCCAGAGCAGCAGAGGAGGCTTCTGTGGCTGATGGGGTTGGCAGACTCCTCAGGACTTGCTGCTTCCTGCAGCTCAGCCTCTGCATGGGTGTGCTGTCCTCAAGCCTGCCCTCAGTGACATCAGCATCCATGTGGAGAGGAATAGATTTGGCTGGTCTAGGGCTCTCCACTGAATGCACCATATCTAAAATTACCCTGAAGAAAGTCCCCTTACCTTCTCTTTCCTGTGCATTGGGGTGATGGAGGGCTTTTCCTCATGCTGAAACCAACTCACAGCTGCAGGCCTTGTGAAATGCTTCCAAAATGCCCTTTCTGCTGTGTCCTGCAAGTGTTCCACAGAGGTTATTTCAGTACAACTAGGATGGCTTTTGGTGGGGAAAAGACAGTCTTTGAGATTTTGTTCATAGTAGATCCTAGACAGAAAGGTGACAAAACCTGTCAAACCATGGTTCCTGGCTTCTCTGGCTCCTCCTTCCTCCTGTTGTGGTAATCACTTGCTACTAATTCATGTAAAAGGAATTTACCTGCCTGGTTTGGCCAGAAAAACCAATGAAGGTGGGATTAGGGAACTCAAACGCTAGTCCTCATCTAGTTTTGAGTTTTCCATGGGAACTGTCTCATTTATTTTTATTAGTGTTGCCCAGCAAGGCACATAAGAAGGTCTTGTGCAGCCTCTTATTCCTGCAGAGTGGGGCAATGCATTTGTCAGCTCTTAGATCCAAAGGAAAAACCTTGTTCATATCTTTTTCACTGAACCTGGCTTTGTTCAAAGGAAGATTTTACAGTTTTCTAGGTATTTGGTCAAAGATATTTTGGTAATTTAAAAAAAAATAAAAACCAAAAAACCACCAATGCAGAAGTTGATGGGATTTGTTGTGTACAAGAAATGGACACATGGAGACAACATTTATAATTTTTCATGCCAGAAACCATTTCTTTTCAGTTCTAGATTCCCCTTAAATGTAAACAATTTTTTTTGTTCATTTGATTGAAAAATAATTGGGCAGCTTATAAATGTTTTCATGAAAGATTGCTATCTAAATGCCAGGGATGATAATTTCGTAGTGGCATTCTCACTTTTATCTCAAGAAGTGCTAATTATATTGATAGTAATGGTTGTAAATGCTTGAATAATTAGTAGTTACCTGGGCACTCAAGTTTCAGTGGATAAAGATGTCAGGAGTTCAAATCTCATGACAGGGACAGTTCCATTCCTACTAAGTGCTTTTGATTGTAGTTTAACAATCCAAAATTGGATATATGTTAGAAATAAAACACAGCCCAATGCTTAAAGCAAAAGAATCCAGGAAAATAACTTCTCTAGCACTTGAAATCACTAGTAATAAATAATAGTTACTATAGTGGGATATTCCTGTATTAGAATCTGTAAGAATTTCCTTTAATATTGCTGTTCTTTTTAAAGTAATTTTTCATCTAAGATTTGATCTCATTTCATGCAAAGAACATCAGAAACAAAGCTGGACAAATAATTCATAAATGAATTATTTAGCTTGTGAGTGTCACCTCTATTTCTTTCAGCTAATTGTTCACAAATAGATAGTGACTTTTGTCAATGTATTCATTATTCAGATTTATTCAGTGGATAATTGCTGGGAGTAATTCTTTGTCTGTAGATTGCTTGGAATCATTTTGCTGTGAATGTTTAATAGTAAAAAATCTATCCAGGCTTTCAATAAAAGACAAACTAAAATTGTCTATAACTACTGATGTAGCCCTTAAACACGAACAATATAATGCAGTCTTAAAGAGAAACACCAACATTTTAATCAAGAAATCCACTACTTCCCATGGTACATAGGAGAGAAAGCAAAAACATTTCAACTCTCTGTGTAGCTACTGACACTGAATGGTGCACATTGTATATGCAAATAAGTTTTTACAAGAAAAGGGTTGCTTAAGTGTTTGCTCAGCAGAAAAACAAAACATGCCTAAACAAAACATGATTGACTTTCCAGAGAATAAGTATGAACAGTCCACACAAAGGAATTAACTGCACAGCCAGTATTTTTCTACAATACCTCAGTGGAAGATGTCTAGGAAATAAACATAACATGATAAAACAATTTTACACTCAGAGGATAGCCGTGTAACCATATGAACTCTTTTTCCATTTCCTTCTGTGGGAATAAATATTTTAGACAAGCAAAGTACTTTGTAAATGATGCCTTTGTGGGGATTCGTCTGGCCTGGTTCAATTATTCTGAAACCTAGCAATTTTCTCATATCATTGAATCTGCTTTTATTGCAAATAGGGTCATAGAAATAGTCACTCATTGCAATAATGGACTTCGTTTATCTTAACTATTAACACTTGCAGTAGGTTTACACACACACACACACGTATATATTCAATATTTATGGATATGCACAGTGCATATATTAATAATGAAGTAACTTTATCTCCAACAATCTGAAAACAAAATCACGTAATACCATACAGTGTGGGGTGCAGTGGTAACTGGAAGCAGCATATCAGGATAACAGAACAGAAAAGGAATAAATAAATTAGAGGGGAGTCTTCCATAGCTTCCTCAACTTCCAGAGTGTCAATTGAGCCTTTGTTCACTATTCCACCTTTCGCGGTTCTGTGTACTCTTGATTAATAATTTAGAGATGCACCTTTTGGAAACAGGGTAAGTTTTGTGTTTGCCAAGAGTGATTTTCCACTAGTCAGGGAGTACATCAGGAAATAAAACAGCAAATTGCCCCACAGAGTATAATTAGCTGTTGCCTTCTTCCTTTTTCTGCCTCTGGAGAAACAGATTTACTGTTGAGAGTTCTGGGACACCCATGAGATGTCATACAGCACCATTTCTTCTCCTCAATTTTCCAGTAAAGAAAGCACTGTGTAAATCCCAGCCTCAAGACAAAAATCAGCTCTTTGGACTGCATGTTTCCATTCCACATCCAGAAGGATCATGATTAATCTGTTGTCTGGTGATCAATCCAAAGTGGGGTTTTTTCATGGAGTTGGTGAAAAAAAAGAGCAACAGCAAAGCATAATGGAAACAGAGCACTGAATGTGAAGAGGTTCTGGTAACACTTGGTGTGTGTAGCCAGCCAGGATGAAAGCCATCAGTTTTCCTTCTTGTATATCTGTTAGTTCCTGTGATGGCCAGGGAGCTGTGTGTCCAGGTGTGTTTTTCCCCAAGGAAGTGCAATTGTGATCAGTGCAAAGTGCAGCACCAACAACCCCTGTGTGCTCCATGAGGGACACACAGAGTTACCCTCCCTGTGGGGCCTCTTTGCCCTTTAGTTGTTACTGCTCTGTGCTGGAAGGTCTCATGGTCACACAGGTCTGTAAGTGCCCCTTTGGTGCAGGAGGGCAGGCCTGGGCCATTCACCCAGGGCCTGTGGGCCTGGATTGCTAACCTTTGTAAAATTGGATTGGGGTGGTGTGCTGCATGTGGCCATCTGATCCATCACAGCAGAACTCACTTCTGAGGGCAGAGTCATGGCACTGCTTGCAGATGGAGCATCTCAGGATTGTTTTAGTTGGAAAAGATGTTTAAGGTCAGTGAGTCCAAGTGTCAGCCCAGCACTGCCAAGGCCACCACTAAACCGCATCCCCAGGTGCCATATCTAAATGTCTTTTAAATACCTTCAGGGACCCGTGACCCGACCGCTTTCCTGGGAAGTCTGTTCCAGTGCTTGACAACCCTTTTGGTGAAGAAATTTTTTTCCTTATATCCAATCTAAACCTCCCCGGGTGCAATCTGAGGCCTTTTCCTCTTGCTCTATTTCTTGTTAATTGGGAGAAGAGGCCAACACTCCCCATCTACAATCTTTTTCCAGGTAGATGTAAGGAGTGAGACAGTTTCCCCTGAGCCTAATTTTCTTCAGTCAAAACTGAAGCTGCTTCCTCAGCTGCTTCTCATAAGTCTTGTGCTCCAGACCCTTCCTCAGCTCCATTCCCCTTCTCTGGACCTCCTCCAGGACCTCAATATCTTTCTTGTAGTGAGTGGCCTAAAACTGAAAACAGGATTCAAGGTGCAGCCTCACCAGCGCTGAGTGCAGAGGGACCATGTAGCAAATTCTTCAAAGTGATGATTGTGTTCCTGGAGCTGTGGCACCAGTTTAAACCCACAAGGTGCACAGATTTTTCCTGGTTTTAAACTGGGCACTTTTTTAAGATAAAGATAGAAGCACGGAGCAGAAGTGTTGCAGGGTTTTGCATTATGGTGAGAACATCCCTGCTGCAGGGCAGAGCAAGCTCTGCTCTATTTGGACTGACTGGAAGTGATTTAACTCTGTTGAGGAATTTGGTCTCAATTTATTCCTGGCATGAGTTCATTGACTTATAAAAGGCCTGGATCTGTATCCATTTCTTAAAATTGCCTCTCTTATTCATGTGTCTTTCCGGGTAGATGTTACAAATAACCACAGAAGACTTGTGATGATGTATAGTAAACATAGAGAGAATTTCTGGCTGCTGAAATGAACTTTCTAAATAATTACAGAATGATTCCACATCCATTTCATAATTAGACTCCTGAGATTGCAGCCAAGCTATTATTTGTGATTCAACATGCATTTTTCTTTTAGAAATGTCCCGCTGCCATTAGGTTTATTCCACCTGAGATTTTCTAATTTGTTCTGATCATCCTGTCACTGGGGCCCAAAATGTAAAATATGTATTGATCAAATAAGAGTTACCAAGGAACCAAATGCTAATATCTGCTGTTGGCTCACTGATTCCAAATCAGTCAGTCCTGCTGATGTGGGATGTGGGAGATGGACAGGGCTGGATCGAGTGAGGTCGTTCTGAGGCAGCTTTTGTTACGCACTCATTGTATTTCAGGAACGAAAACTAGTGGAACTGTAACTTCTGCCCTCAGCATTTGGGCTGCTGTTGATGGCAGGGCTGCCATCAGCCGTGAGGTGAATTTGGACAAACCCACTGCCAGCAGGAGGACATCTGAGCTGGCGTAAAAGAGAAAAGGTATGCAAAGAAAGCTCCTTAGAAGTAGGAAAAGTGGAATTTATCTTCAGGAGTTCTATTTTAGCAGTAATTTCTCTGTGCTTGATGTTGTGTTCATTGGGGCTTCCTGCCCACATTCCTTGGTGAGCTTTGACCTGAGGAGAAATCCAGCTAGGATGACTGCAGGTTTCAGCCTCAAAAGGGGATTAGTGGTTTTGTCTTAATCCCAGGTATCAAAAGACTCCAAATTACTTCTGTGAGCCACGGTGCCTCCCCTAAAAAGGATTTTAGAAACCTGGCAGCCATTAATGCCAAACTGGCCCTGAGAGGGGCAACAAGCAGGGCTGACAGCAGTGGGAAGGGAAGGAGCCAAGGGAATCACAAAGCACCAAGGCAACTACACAACATGATTTGAGGGCACTGATGTAAATGCACTTGAGCTCCATTTGTAGTGTCACCTTGGAAGAGGATGAGATTAGATTAATGACATGAAAAAACAGAAAAATGGAGAAAAGAGCAGATTGAAGTGTAACAAAAGCCCAAATGAGTACAAAACCCCCATGAATTGGAAAGCATTTGGATGATGATATTGGATGATAAAGATTAGAAAAAGAAAGTGGCAAATCCCTCTGTCATTGGCAGCTGATTTACATTAATGTTAAGTCTATTACTGATGATATTTGTTTTTCTAATTAGCATGTAAGTCTCTCTCCTCCACCTCTCCAAGCCCTGGAGACTGGTGATTTCAGAGAAAAACAAATAGGTTTAACAAAAAGTAATTGGTACAATTTTCAAAACTGACTGAGAGCTTTTAGAGTTTATATTCAATTTCATCTCAGTTTAAGCTGAGGCAAAGAAAATAAGCAAGGGAAAATTCAGGCAGAACATCAAAGTACACTTGTTGGCATCAGGCTATACAGATAAGTCAGGTTGAAAGCCAGTTATGTTTTGCAGAGGCAAGCTGAATATTTAAGTTGTGCTTTCATCCCAAAGCAGAGCATCCTTTGGCATTCCTGCAAGAGATTGTAGCATCCTGCTCACACCAAGACAATTTGTGTCTTACAATGGGGTAGCTGAGAGCAGGATGTGCTTTGAGAGCAGAGTGGGAAAACAGGGTCTGCCTTTGTCCCCTGGCAGGTTTGAATCAGAACCTTCAAGTGAGATGCCCGTAAGATGCAGCTTCTTATTAGCTGCCTGCTAACAGCTCAGCTGCCTCTCTTTCTCCCCCATTCTCTCCTTCATTCTTAACAGAAATTTGGTCTAGGACCAGGAAACCTCTCAGCTTAAATTAATATGCAGGTCAGAATCATCTCTGCCTCAACAAATATATTTTTTTTCTGATGTGGAGTATTTTCATTGGTATATTTTTCGTCATCTCAAATGTAAGAGCCTTTCAATCAGTCTCCTCAATGAAACAATAAAAATTACTTTGCCTTTACTTTTAAAGGCAGAGAAATGCAAAGACAAGGAATGGAGCTTCATGGGACTGCTGTGGAGATGCTGAAATAATAGTGTCTGAAGGGAGAAACATGGAAGCTGAGCTCTTGATCTGCTATGTGATTCTGACTACATGGCTGTTCCCTGACAAAGACAAAACTTTTGGGTACACTGAGCTGGTGCAGTGTTTTGCATTCTCGCTTTCATGCATTATACCCACTCCAGCAAGTGTTTCTGGGAGAAGTTCTGAGACTGGAGTGTTCCTATAGCTAGCATTTCTTTCTTTGTTTGGAAATCTGGGAAAATATTAGATTCTTTCTGGAGCATACCAGGCCACAAGGCTCTTTGCAACTCGAAAGTGAAGATGATGGAAAGGTGACACCATCACTTCTCCTTCCCAGAAGTTCTCTCCTGCCTTTGTGACACTTCTGTAGATCTGAAACATAGTTTCCTGACACTCCTGCTTTTGGCAAGGTTTGTTACTTGCTGTGTGGATAATGCCAGAATCGGGAAATACTGTAAACTTCTTCAATGGTACATTTGACAGCCCAAATCAAAAGGTTCTTAGCAAGGGATGCTCCAGGAGCCACCACTCTGTCATGTCTTTCAAGAGGATCCAGTTGAACCAGAATCAGTGTCAGAGATTTAGACTAAGAAGTGCCAGGTTAATCAAAGCTGGTGGGTTTGCTCTCTTCTGTGCTCCCATTGTCATTTCAGAAAGGAGACCTTCAGCTCCTTTGCCTTTACCAAACACAAATCAAATAACTGCCAGGCAGCAAAATGACGCCTTCCTTTTAATTTTTTTTTTTTTTTTTTTTTCTGTGAATGTGAAACATAAATAAAAAATACAGAGGAGGAAAAAGGAAATTCTGAGAATTTCGAGCAGGTGGCATTGGTAACTGTCACCTTTATTTGTCAGTTCAGAGTTTGATTTTGGGGCAGCATGTGGTGGAAATGGGCTGGCACTGGAGAGGAGAAGTTAGTGCTCCATGTAGCAAACACCTCACAGAACTCCAAGCTATCTGCTTATCTCTTTTACAGAACCAAGACTGAAAATGTCTTGGGGATGATTTCTTCTAAATCTTGGCACTACCCCAGCTCATGCAGTGGTAGTTCTGGCTTTTCTATCTGAAATCTTTATTTGTTCCCCCAAAATAAATAGATGCTCCAGGATGAATATATAGAACTTTGTAAATTCAGATACTTGTCAAAATCTTTTATTGCAAAACATACTCATCTGAATCATGATCCATTCATTCTAGGTACTTTATCTGAGCAAAACAGAGTTTAATTCCCAGGTTTTGGTATGTCATTAGGAAGGGAATATGGGGCTTTCCTTATCCACACCATGTTAAGCAGATCAGACCTCCTTTCTTAGGAGGTAAAATGGGTTGTTTGGGATTTGAAATGTTGATTATCTTCTTTTCAACATTCATGAAAAAACGGGCTCTCGGGAAATCGATTACCATATTGCTTTTATACTGAAAAATTCTAAAAAGTCTAATGAGTTATTTTATAGCAACTCCTAATAAGGGTTGCTATTGTTCATAAATAATGTGCTCAATTTCAACAGCCGTGTTTATGACCAGAGCTGTACAAGAGCTGCAGACGCTGGCAAAGAGACTGTTCCTACCCTGCAGTCTGTATAAACGGAAGGAGCAATGCTACTTTACACCAGCACAAAGATCTGGCCCACAGTTTTCAGAGAGGCTGAATATAGAATACAAGGGAAAAGAAGCCAAGAAGCTGCAGTGTTTTGACAGGAACAGGTTAAGCAGTTTAACGACAGAGTCTCTCTCCACACTGGCCTGTGCAGCCTAGAACACACAACCTTTTTTAGACGTACCTGTTGGTCACGATGAAAAATGTAGGCAGCATCTCACACTGACATGTCTGGCATGGGAGGCCTGCTCAGAAAAATCCCTCATCAGGGCAGCAGCTGTCTTCTTCCCCAGGGCAAATTCCTTTAAAGCTGTCAAAGATGCTGTAATCAGACTAGGTCATCAAAACCAGTCCTCCTGAGGACTGGAAATAAGATCCAGAGATGAGCATTCAGCTACATGGGCAAGGTCTAAAACACTAAAGTTTCCATTGAAATTAAATGAAGAGACTGTAATTGCTGTGAAAGAAAAGAGAAGCAATCACTGGGAGAGCCCTAAAGCTTTCAGAGCACCTCCTGAAATGATGCTTGCTGGGAAGCAGGGATCTGTGTACTGAATAACAGAATCTGATAACTGAGCACAGCTTTTACAGGGAAAACAACTTTGATAACTGCTGGAGCATTTGACTCTGTGGCTCCTGGAGAGGCAAATTTTAATTGAGATTTCACCACACAGCTGAGTAGTTTTATAACCAAGTTAAATAAAAAAGGTTAATAAAGTAATAAAAATGGATTCTTTGCATTCTTGACTTCAAAGCACGGATCTGTGGTCAATATGCTTAATAATTTGTAAATAGAGTGAAACAAAGCACAAATAGCCATGGTGACCATGGAGAGGGATTACTGTGAGCTTCTACCCTCCGTTGTACTTTTGCTTGCATTAGCAGCATTTCAGTTTCCATAAATAAGGTAAGGTAAAGCAAATTAACTAAGTTCCTCTCTGTCCAATGTTTACTGCTGTTACTGGAGTTGCATCTGGGACAAATTTGAGTTGGATTTGACCAAACCCTATCTTGGATAAAAGGCTATCAGTGTACTTGATTTTAGCTGTATTTGCTGTAAATTATTTACAGTGTCTCTGATTTTAAGTGATTGATCCCTGCCTGAGGAATAGTATCAGAGTAAACAGATCAAAACTTGTTCTTTATGCTTCTCCAGTCCTCTGGCATTACACCAGATACTGTCTGCCAGCTCTTTCCTACTTTTTAAATTAAAAAAAAAAAAAATACCACCATACATGATGTGAAAGTTTGCATAACTACAGAAAAAAAAAAAAAAAGGAAATAAACAACCTCTCTCCTAAGCAGGAATAAATTACCACCATACATGATGTGAAAGTTTGTATAACAACAGAAAAAAAAAAAGGAAATAAACAACCTCCCTCCTAAGCAGGAATAGCTGGGGGAAATCACTGACTGAGCTACCCATGGGGGAGCAGGCAGTGCCTTGGCTGCTGTGGTGGGCACGGGAGAGGGAATGGGAGCTGCAGGAGCTGAAGTAATTAACAGGAGGAATCCCAGGAGAAGGGGAGAAAGGAAATGGAGGTAATATGCTCCACTGGAGCTTGTGAAAAAAGATAGTTGGAGGAGAGGTTGCTGAAGCACAGGAGAGCTGGAGGTGTGTCAGGGAGGCATGAGGATCTCTGAGACGGGAGACCCAGAACAGCAATTCACGGGCAGGCAGCATTCCCAGGAGGTGGACTGTGAGTGATATCGAGGAATCCATTTCCCATTTCTGATTGCTGTATTGGTCAAAGTGCCCAAGAACATGCTATGCCTCTGTGCTGATTTTTCCATCTGTCTGCATGGGAAACAGGGGCACCAGGTTGCAAAGTGACTGGCCCTCTCACAAACACAAGAGCAGAGCTGAGTGCTGGGGTCAGCTCACTGCTCATCCCCCCTCCTAAAACTCCCCTGCTGCCAGGAGCAGGTGACTGCTCTGAGACACTTCAAGAAAAGGCTTCTGCAGGCTGTGCAGCTCACAACTACCTAGGAAAAGCACCCTAAGAATAATCAGATCATAAAACCCGTGGGAAATGCTGCTATAAATCCTGTAATACTGAAGAGCAGCCCTGCAAAAGTTTTGTGGCGAGGCAGAGCAGAGTGTGGAGAGGCAGCAGAGAGGAGTAGTGCAGTAGATATAAAGCCATGTACTTGCCTGAGCACCCACCAAAGGCTCTGTGTGAGTGAGCAGCAGGGCTTCCTCAGCTGTTTATCCTGCTGAAGGGTATTTAACCACCCAGTCAACTGGCTAGAGCTCAGCTGGAAACACACAGTGCCAAAAGCACAGGAGATGGAGCCAGTGCAATAAACACAGGGCTGCCTTGATTTTTTTTCCCCCTGTCTAATTATATATCTATGTTCAGTGTTCCTGGTACTGAATTATAACCTTAAATTTGCTTTTCCTTCCTCAAAGGCTTTGTCCCTGAGTTAAGCGACTGAGAACAAAACAAGTGTCTTTACTCTGCAATCTCCTTGTCGCATTATTCCCATATCGAACCTGGCAGCTTCCAGCCCTCCCAACACTATAATTAGAGCATCTCCAGCCATTGAAATAGCCCTGACCCTCACCACAGTGCTGACCTGCCTGCTTTGCAGCTCTCATCTGTCACGCACAGCAGCTCCTTCCCCACACAAAGCGAGTGCGTGGAAGGGACAGGGATTTTGCATTTTGGCTGTGCCTGGCCAGCACCCTAAGCCTGCACATCATCCTGCACACCCTGCCCTGTGTTAGGGGAAGCTGACTGTGCCCCAGTTTGCCACTGAAATGGGGGAGTTGGAGGAATTAAATTTGATATTTGACATCTCTTCAATCAGGCTGCTTGTTGAATTAGTGCATGAAATTCAGCTCTTCTGTCCACATTTCATTCTTGTTTGATATATAGCAACATGCAAGCAGGCTGTGGCTGGCCGTACAGACTGCTGATTTAGGGAGAGCTGAGACCCCAGAATAAATTAACACAGCCTGGTTTTCTTCAGTCTTTTCTCTTTGTTGGGCTTCCAGCTCCATACTCCCCTCACTGAGAGCTTGCAAGCCCCCATCACCTGCCAGACTCCCTGCAAGGTCTGGGATAAGAGGAAAGAGCAGAGGGTTTCCCCATCAAGCAAGGATTGCCATCTTGTGCGTGGATGGGCTAAATCTGCCCTCAATCTGCTTTCTACAGGGGGCATTCAAAGTGCTCTCAGTATTTTGCTGAGTTTCATTTAGAGGCATTTATCCTCCTTAGCAAATGGAATAATCAGCCAGGAGAGGTGCAGGCAGTCACTGAGAGCACCATGCTCATCCCATTCCAAGGGCTCTAAAACAGATGAGCTGATAACTCTTGCCCTGGCCCAGAGGGGAGCTAAGAGCTTTCTGCAGGGAGCCACAATGCCTACCTTAGGTCAAATATCTGAGTTTTATGTAGCTGGGAACACACATGGACTGGGTTCCACTCTGAGTGGGAATGGGCTAGAGCAGGAGCCAGTGTCAGTGGTTTAACTGCTGGGCACACTGCTTGGGAACTGCAGGCTGTGAGGGTTCAAGTGCTCTGACTTAAATGGCCAGGACTTCTGCATATTTCCCAAAATTCTTATCCCAAATGAGCTGTCATGCCTTAAGCACAGCATCCCCTTCCTTTCTCTCCTGCCTCTTCCCGTGCTCTCCAGCATAAAGTGGAAAAGATGCAAAAAGAAAGTTCAGCTCCTCTTCATATCAGCTGATTGCCAAATCCTTGCTCATCTGGATGCAGGATTTCCCCCACCCCAGGAAACTCTTTCTCTCACTAACTGCAAAGTCAGGATTCAGCTGCTCAGATATCTGCTGCCATGCAGGTGCCCAATAGCTCAGAACATCACCCCAGGCCCCCACTGCAGTCAAGGGAGCCAAACAAGTGATTTTAGCGGCAATTCATCGACAGTAATTAAAAACCCTAAAATAAATAAGCTGTGGGTGAATCCTGTCCTGCAGGTGCCTTTTCCTCTCTCCATAGCAGGGAGGATTGGCTCTGATGCTGATGTCTCCATCCAGAATGGTGGATCAGAGCTGTCCCACACTAAGGCAGAGAAAATTGCTTTTCCTGAAGGCCAGAATGACATTTTAATACATATTGCTTGAGGCAGGGGAGGGGGAGATTTCTCTGGGGTGACCTTGCACTGACTGTGAGTTCTCTGTGGTGAGTTTTCTGGGCTGCAAGGGGAAAGGCAAGGAGGGGTTACCAAAGGGAAAACTGACCCCATACTGAAACCTCAGTGCAGAACTACCCAGGTGAGCTGCATGTCCCTGCACCAGCACCTCTTTCTGTTTCAATCTCTCTGCTACTGTGTTTCAGAGTTAATTTTAAACATAAACCAAAGCTTTTCCCCCCATTTTGAAGTCTCTCTTTGTCAGAACACGACCTAGATTTTCTTTTACTTTCATGGGAGGTTTGCATTTCCATGTATGCCAGCAGTGCACAGAACCGACATCTGAGTGGGTGAAGTGGAATTTTGATTTATTGGAGCAGAGTGCATTATCAGTAAATTCAAGAGACTAAATCTGCCATGGAGAGGACTTCTTTTGTTTCCATCATCAAGTCAGACATTATATCCTGTCAAACATCCCAGGGGGCACTTTTGCTCCAGGCACCAGAGGTAATAACTCAGCTCAGAAATGTGTGCTGTATGCTGAACCCTTCATCTTACCAAGCATTCAACTCTTGTTCAAATGCAGGACACAAGTGAAAGAGAATAAAAATAGGAATTAATCCTTAGCCTTACCAGCCCAGTGATAGCTCTGCTTTTTTATGTGCAGACTGTGAAGTTCTTAATCTGAACTTCTTCTCCTGGTGTGACCCATGGCTGAGGGTGGTGTTGTGTGATGAAATTTTTAGGTTTGGATGCACTGTCACAGCATGGCAAACATCAGCTGGCAGTGTCTTACCACTACTAGGGTGACTTTGTCACCTGCCAAGAGTCAGAGTAGTTACAATGCTTGTTATTAAAAGATGGATGGGTTCTCCGTCTTCCTTTCCTCTCCTTGCCTGGTGGTTATGCAATGAGAGGTGGCCTCTGGCTCTTGTGCCCCCTAGTCCATGGGCTCAGCACAGTGCCCTTGGAGAGGGAGGCCACAGTCAGATGTCCTGTCCCAGTCTCTGTTTCGCTGACACCACTGCTGACTACAACACCAACACCATGTGGGTCCCTTGTGCTGTAATAGAACATTAGTTCTGTTCAGTACTGTTCTGTATGGAGCATTAGTTCAATATGCTCAGCTCTGGTGGCATCTGTGGAGAGCCACCAGGTCACCTCTGCAACTCATCTGTTCCTTTACCAGAATGTTCAGTTGCCAAAACTATCCTTTTTTTTTTTTTAAACCAGCCAATAGGACCTGTGGTACAGGAAAATCAGCATTTTGCAGCATGAAATAAACACAGTGGAGTTTTAACCCTTTTGCTTTGTCTAATGCCTCTGTGGAACCCTTCTGCTCTTGACAGAGGTCTGGTGACCAGCAGCAAAATTTAGTGACAGAATTTTGACCCTATTTCAGGCTTCACAGGTCATTGAGTCATACAAAGGCTTGGGTTGGAAGAGATCTTGAACCCCACATAATTTCTACCTCCCCACCATGGGTAGTGGTCCCTTCCACCAACCTTCCAGACTGTTCAAAGCCCCATCCAACCTGGACTTACACACTTCCAGGGCTTGGGCATTCACAGCTTCTCTGGGCAGCCTCTTCAACTGCCTCACCACCCTCTGAGTAAAGAACTCCCTCCTAAAATCTAACCTAAATAGTGACCCACTGTTGGCTCACTGAATTAAGTTCACAGCAGCTCATACAGGGATTTTTTGGTGCAAATTGACTGAGGGAAATATATGGCTTAGTGAGTTCCACAAAGCAGAGGGAGACTTACTGAACAGGCAGCTATTTATGAATAAATATATCTATTCAGAGGGGGAATCACATAAAACAATGGGCTGGCAGTGGCTGGTAATTTAAAATGCAGCAGGCAGACTGTTGCTCACATTAGTAACCTACAAGACACATTGCTTAAATAGCACAATCAGCACCAACCAGCTCCTTGGGAATTACTGAACCATTTGTGCTTCTCTGCCTCTACTTATTCTCAGAGAAACTTGCTCTTAAGTCTCTGTTGCATTTGTTTTCTTTATTTACATAAACTTGCTAACTTTATGTGACTGTGGTTTCCTTTAAACCATATGCTATTTTTTACAGAAAGCCACATATAGCCAACCCTCAGTATTACTTTGGGTTCTTGGTAGGGTAATAATATTAAATAGTCCAGTACTATGCAATTTGTTTATTTTTGTAGTTTCTTTTCATCTCTGAAGTGCATCATATTCTTCTCACCTCTAAATTTGGAGCTAAACTCTATGCATTTCCCATGTATTGATTGTGCCTTTTCCTAATAATTTTGTGCTTATAACATTCCCTTAATTTTTGCAAATACCATCTGCTGTACCACAGACACTGTAATGATGGGTTGTGTTTATCTGGTGGCCTTTTTTCTACCAAAGGGCTGTAAGGAAAATGTAGGTTAGTTTCTATGTTTGATGTAAGAGGTGGATTTTTGAGAAGCAGCTCTGTAGATCCTCACCTGGCCTCAACTCCAAATGGAATTAGCTCTGTTAAATGCAATGAAAGGTGCTGATTTGGTCCAAGTTGTCCAAGCATGAACTTGAATAGGATCATAAAGCAGAATAATCATTGTTGGGATCACCACTGGTGATGTTGGTCCTGCTCAGCCTTTCCTTTCTTTCCATTAATTGTTCACTCACACTTTTTCCACCAACTATATCAGGCTGAGCTGAGCTGAAAAATAGAAACAACAACAATAACAAGGCAGGAGTTCAACCAAGTGAAATAAAAACAAGGAAAAGCTTGTTTTAGTTCCGGTCCTCAAACATTTTAGTGACCCTTTTTTTCCCTGGCCTTGTTTGACCAATGAAGATATTGACATAATTAATGGAGATAGTATTGTCTCAAAATGACAGTCCTTAAAATCAGCAATGAAGAAATTAATTTGGAGACTTGCTAAATGCTGACTGAGAAGGAAAAAGATGCAGTAGGCATTAAATCCAGTCCCCTATTACAGGCAATCATATCATACAATTCTATTTCTAAATGTGGTAGACTTCACACAGTGGAGCAAGTCTCAGTGCCCAGAGTCCTTCAGAAGCCCTTTTCAGAGTTTCCTGCATCCTAATCATCATGTTTAAAGTTATTGATGGCTAATTTATAGTAATTTATTCTGATGGCAACATCCTTTAGCTTCCACAACTACTCCACAAAAAAACCTGCAGCACCATTTTACTTTAATTTGTAATTATTCATATTAGAAATAATGCTGTTAAATGCTAAAGATCAGGATGAGACCTAATGTGTAGTTGTGAAGGGGGAAATCATTCCCAGATATCCTGCTGAGCCCATATGGTAATTTCTATGTTTGGGAATGGTTGTAAATGTCTGATTCAGCATCAAGGGGGAGTGACAAAGTACTGAGAGAACAAGAGCAAAGACATTGCTGGAGACATTTGCCCTCCCTCCCCCTTGCCTCTCCTCCTCTGAACAGTGAGCCCCTTGCATGCCATCCTTCAGGAGTAATAGCTGGAACTGAGATTTTTATCCCCTGAGGCATCATTTCAGAAAGTCCCTCTGCTGCATTCTGGGCAGCCCCTGTGATGTGCCAGCAGACAATGATGCTGTGGCAGCTCTTGCTCACCAGCACAGCTCCATCCCAGCCCATACCAGAAGCTGAGACAGAAGCTGATTTTACTGCTTTTTCCACATCCAATTTCATCTCACTCTTGTGAGTGACAAGGTTTAGGATATGTTCATTATGCAAAACTTCATTTGTGCTCCAGCCTGCTTTTTGGAGAGGGTTTGGCCAATACAGTGTCTCTGTGGTCCAGGAATTTTCACACTGGCTCTCTTATTCCACACAAGGCTGCTGTAAATGATGATTCCTCAATTTCACTTTCCTCAGTAAACGGATGCTTAGATATTTAATTAGGAAGCAAACCATATAATCAACCTTCTGCAGATAGAGCTGCACACTGTAATCAGTCCTGTTCAGCTTCTTTGCATGCTGCTGGAGTGCCAGCAACTCCTGAATTTATCAACACTGAGGCTTGAGTGGCAATTTGCCCAAGGATTTCTCAATTAATAAATATGAAGCAGCAGGGAGTTCGAGCACTACACAGGCTATGCTGCACATCTAACATCATGGTTTCACTCTATTTCACTCTATTTTCTGGGAAAAACAGCTCAAAAAAAAAATCAGACAGAAACAGAAGTTACATAATAGCAAGCTGCATTTATCTTTTTGTGTTTATTTTTTTTGGTACTATTTCATCTTCCAATTCCCCCAAAATTTTTGTCTCAGTGCTGTTTATTTTATCTCAGCTGGCATACAAGTCTATCACATTCTTGGTGAATGGTCCAGAGCCTGCCTGCCAGGCAGGTAAAAATGTGGAAAACAAGAGCAGGATGCATGGCAGACATCAGACATGCAGCAGAGATACAGAGATGCCCATATCAAACACAGCTCCTGGCTCCACAGCTCTTAAACTAAGGAGTAAAAAGAGGTAAGTCTGCGTCAAAGCTGATGCAGGATGGAAGTAGAATTCCTGTGAGGGCAGTGGACTGGATGGAATAGGAATGGATGAACATTTCTGCATGTTCAACTGGAAATTTCTTCTTCTGGTACTTCATGTGTAAGTATGGAAGGAAGGGGGTGAATTCTGAAGGTAGATTGAATTGAGGATGTCTTCTGAATAAAACCTTCTCCTTCATCAGCTAAAGGAGTCAAAGAATACTGACCTCTAGCAAGTGCCTGTGGTGGGCCTCTGTGAGCTCCCAGCAAAAGTGTCCAAACTTGCAATCTGTGACTGTCCAGAGAGTGCAGACACTCCAGTAGTGGGATAGTCTGGATTCTCCTGCTGAAGGCCACCAAATCACTGATACCCACCACGCCTGGGTCCTGCTAAAGTCTAAAACCACAAAAGGTCTGTTCTGTGCTCGTATGCTCAGCCCCATTTGGTTTGCTTGCAATGATGCAGCAGCACAAATGTCTCTGATCTGACCAAATCAGCAAGTTTTGAATAAAATGCCTGCAGGGTCCATCCCAAATCTTCTCCTGGTCCCAGGCCAGAGAGGTTGTTGCAAAGGAGCCTCTCTCCACTGGCTGTTGCAGTTAATGAGGGGCTGAACATCTGTCAAAGCAATGCATCAGGAGTGCCTTCAGAGACACTTTCGTGTTATTTTGGTTTTGGCAGCCCTCAGTCCCTTCATGCCACAACCATTTTAACTACTGACAAACTAATCCTTTTTGACACTTCCACTTCTTTCTGCAGTCAAGCTCCAATGAAACATGAAGTGCCTCCCATGTTTCCACCTCAGCCTGCTCAGAAGCATTTGCCTGATGTCCTGGAGGAGGCAGAGCTGCTACATCCCTGCAGGAGAATTCTCTGCATCTGGGCTTCCTGCATCTGTGTGACACCAGCATGAGCAGCAGTGGGACAAACTGGGACAACCTCCTGTGGCTCCTAGCCACCCAAGGGATGTTTGGTGCAGGAAACTAAGGGCAGTAGATGATGCAAAGGGCTCAGTTGCATGGTTTCATGCAACTCTGGCAAGTGTGATGAGCAAGTGACTGCACATCAGCAGGTCCAGAGTAAACTGGAGCCTGTGTGTGCTTACATTGATCATGGCAAATGAGTGGGATTCAATTTATCATAGAATCAAAGAATGGTGTGGGTTGTAAGGGACTTTAAAGACTCTGTGGTTCCAACCCCCTGCCATGGGCAGGGACACCTTCTACCCAGACCAGGTTACTCAAAGCCCTACCCAGCCTGGACTTAAACATTTCCAAGGATGGAGCATCCAAAACTTCTCAGGGCAACCTGTGCCATGGTCTCACCACCCTCACTGTAAGGACTTCTTTCTAACATCTAACAAATCTGTCCTCTTTTAGCTTAAAATTATTTTCCCTACTCCTATCACTACCTACCCATGTAAAATGTCACACTCGTATTGGATGCTGCTCTGAGAGATCCACACCAGGTCACACTATTGTCCTTTTTTACAAGTTAGGAACACTTATTTTAAACTGCTACCAGAGTGCCCCTGACGTGCAGTAGGTTTTTTAGATGTCATTGAAGTGCACATATATCTGTGTAGCTCTGGAATACAGAAAGATTAATTAAATTTACATGTTCTATAGAAAGAACATGTAAGAAGAAAGAGTTGGAGACTGACTTTAAAAGCAGCCAAACTACACACTGAAAAACGTGCATTGAATTGGATGTCCAGGGCTATGCCTGAACATTCACAATGACATGAGTTTTCCAGCCAGAAGACATTCAGGCTGTGTAATAAGCCAATGGCTTTTTTTTTTTTTTTTTTTTTTTTTTGCTTTGACTCAGAAATGGAGGCTTAGAGATTGATAGACTTTTTAAGCCCAGAAAGATTCATATTATTTGATTACCTCCATAACACTGACTCACACTGAGCAAATATGTAGTGTTTGACCAAAACATGATTTCCCAAAAGGTGCCTGTACATCATTTGCAACAGAAAATAATTGAAAAGTCCCAAGGTCCAATTCCCCACTGCTATGTAATTACTGATGCCTATGTAATACACTATTGATTTGCCCATGTTTTCCTACACTCATTTTGCAGTTGCTAATGACTTACAAAACATAAAATGTTGGCGAAACAGCCCCAAAGTCTTAGCAATAATAAATCACAGTTCAGAGGTCCTTAATTCCCTTATATCCACATTTTTTGTGGTCTGCATCCCCCAGCAGTCACCTTAAGGTAAAAGTGACCTGAGCATGGTAATGTTCCCCATTTATGGCCTTTCACCTGTAAATTTCACCTGTAGCCCCACACCCTTCCCTGCTGCCTTGTGCACTACTTGCTGCCAGCAGTTTTCCTGCTGTTTTCGTGGGCCAGAAGCAACAAACAATGTCTGCTGCTCTGGAGATCAGGAATGCAGGGATTCTTCACAACTTCCAGCCCTTTTAAGGATCCCAGTGGTCCTGGCAATCAAAGCTTACTTTTAATGAGCCCAATTAGGTGCATCTCTCCAGTGCAGGATTATGAGGATTAGAAAAGGGTCAATTTGTAATTGTTCTTGTGGTGGTCACTGCTACTTGCCACATTAATGAAGATTTATTAAATTAACAGCACATGTTTTTTCAGCAATTCAAAGTTCACACACACACACACACACACAGAGTTAATTAGTGTTGGATTCTATGCATGCTCCAGCTTGGTGAGATGCTTGTATCTTATGTGTGCAGAATTTATTAGCTCTGGTCTTGGAAAATACATCCAGAACTTTGCTATAACTATTTATCATTTGTTTTGTTCCTCACAGAACTATTTGAAACCCACTGGAGTGCTGCCTGTATTTTAACCAGAGACTCCCACAAAATATTTTTTCCTCAGCATATTGTAGAGTTCTCAGACGGTAGGTAAGGTTGCTACAGAAAGGTCTGGATGGGAAATTGATTTATTTTTTTAACATTTCTTTTGCCCCCTCAAATCTCTAATTAATGCATAAGACAATATTCAACAACTTCAACAAAATCACTGAGGCATTAAGAGAAGAAATGTCACCATAATACTTCAGGGAGGAATATTCATGTAACCAACCAGCCCATTAATTTTGTGCTCACATTTTATCACCTTAAACAATATCACTCGGTCAAGGAGACCAAAGTATTTTTGTGACATTCAAGGTTAGCTTCAAGGGAAACGTTCAGGCCAGATTTGTGGTCTGGATGGGATATCTAGTAAATATTTAATCACTAAAAATCAGCCTTCATTCAGGCTGATTCAAGAAGAATTCAAAACACCTGACACAAGAGTTTTGGATTTATGATCTCCAACTGGAAATTGATAGGAGTTTGACTACTCCTGCTGAGGTGCAGGAAGAGTCCAGGTGTTTTGGAAGCTTTGAGAACTATTCTCCAATTTACTAAAAAGTTTACTTCTGTCCTGGGCAAGCTACTGTCTCCACTCAGCCAGAAGGGGATTAGGGTTGTGTAAATAGATTTAATCTGGTTTGGTGGCAGTAGCAGAATGGACTGTACTAATCACATGCCTGCTGGAAAGGAGACTCTTCCAACATCTACCCAACTTAGATATTTCCATGCTTCTCGCATTACTGGCATTACATCCAAGCATAAATCTTAATGTATTTTCCACCTGGAGTACTGGGTAGGCTTTCAGTAAATAAAATCCTCCACCCCTGAAATTATAGTTATAAGAGTCTGATTTAGAAAATTCAAAATTTCTTGGGTGTTGAATTGGTTGCTGGGGACATACTCTCAATATCTTTTATCCTTGGCACTCCTTCTCATGAAACAGGGCATAATTAAACACCTTAACTTGGCTGATATATGGACAAATACATGAAAGATCATGAGGCTTCTCAGTTACTGCTACAATGGGTGCCAGACAAATAATTGAGATGGACACCCAGCTACTCTGCCATGCCACTGTATGCAAACCATGACAGCAGCCCCTGCCTAGGGGTTAAGGTAGCTCTGGTGTCCCATTAGATGGGCACTCTGCTGCCTTTCATTCATAGGAATGAGGAGCTGGACTCCTGTTTCAGGTTTGACCCACTGAACGTGCTCCTGTCCCCTGTGCCCCCCTCCCCTGGTGCTCAGCCTGGGCATTGCTTCATTTAAAACCAAATGGTCTCAGAAGAGTGGCAAGGGGGGAGCATGGCAAGTGCAGCATGGCAATGTATGGCTCTGGGAAGATTGGGAAGAGACTCTTTAAAATAATGGTGACAAATGCTGACAATCCTGAAATTTCCTCAGTTTCACACAAGAAAAATGTTAACTGGGCCAAAAGAGATCATCAGTCTTTGATTAAATATACTGGCAATATTTGTACTGCTCCTGTTCTGGGTGTCTCCAGGAGTAAGTTCCACATCCCCTCTCCTCCACGCTGGAGCATTTTGCTAACCCTGCCTTCTGAAGGTGGTGTGGTGGACAAGGCCTGTCAGCCAGGCTGACACTGGGCTGAGTGATGGCTCCCACAGGGACCCCAGGCCATGCTGAGGCCTGGAGAAGCTGTGTCCATCTACAACTACAAGTGTGCTCAACTCCCTGACTTCCACTTGAGAAAATAAGTCCCACTGATGCCCCTTTGCTGATTGTGTTTCATTTGCCATCTCTGGGAATTAGCTGTCAGGGTTTAACGGTTTTAAATTGCTTTGGTGAATAAGAAACTTTGTTTCTTGTGCTTGGTCTTCTAATGGGAATTATAATATTGACACACCCCATGGCCTATTGTAAGAAGTGTTAAAGATTATGAGATGCTCACAAGCTGTTTTTATGAGACATCTGAAAGCATTGGGGGCAGATGAAGTGATACCATTGTGAAAAAGGGAAGAAAGATATAGCACTGACTGATTGATTTTTTTTGTCTGTAATAATGTACACAATCAGTGCTGATCAAACAATGAAGACTGTGGAAGCTGACCAGGAATTCAATATTTTTACAGTGCAACTCTGATATAAAGGATTGATCCAAAAATGGATCCTTTCATTAGTGCATAAAAGTTGAGGGCCTGTGTTTAAGAACTCATGCTGCTTCCAGCATCTTGTGTGGCTGTCCTCAGGCCATTCAGACCTCTCAGTGGTCTGCATGATATTATATGTGACCAGTGAGGGTGAAAATGCTGAAGGACTTCATCATCTATTGCAGAATAAACTCTGCAGAGGGGTCACAATCCTGTTGTGCTGTGGTATCAGAGCTGGATGACACAGAGCAGTGTGGATTGTGACTAGCTGAAGCAGGGAGAGGTTTGTTCTGTGCTATCAGAGTTGGATGACACAGAGCAGTGTGGATTGTGACTAGTCAGTCAGAAATGATGAGTAGATGCATCATTAGCAGGTGATGTCTTTTTTCACCTGGTTTGCTCAGCAGTGTGCAGCCACGGCACATATGTGACCAGTGAGGGTGAAAATGCTGAAGGACTTCATCATCTATTGCAGAATAAACTCTGCAGAGGGGTCACAATCCTGTTGTGCTGTGGTATCAGAGCTGGATGACACAGAGCAGTGTGGATTGTGACTAGCTGAAGCAGGGAGAGGTTCTGGCCTCTGTGCCTTCATGCCAGTCAGAAATGATGAGAAGATGCATCATTAGCAGGTGATGTCTTTTTTCACCTGGTTTGCTCAGCAGTGTGCAGCCACGGCACGGAGGGTGACACAGCTTGGTCACATCTTTGGTGGTGCTGGACCCAAGGAAGCAATTTCAAGTTATAAAGGTTTCACAGGGTGTTTCTTTCCCTGTGCTTGTCTCTTTCACATGCTCAGGTGCAGGAGGGACTGGGCTTTGCACTGGTGAGGGAAGGGCTCATGGACCTGCTGCTCTTCTTCTGCACTCCAGGCCAGAGCTGGGGCTGCTCTGTCCCCATGATGTCAGTGGAAGGACAGTGACACAGGGTGGCACAGCCCTGCACTGCTGTGTGTGGCTGTACACCTGCCCCAAGGCCCTGCATCATTTGGAGGGAAGAATTTGAGATCTGTGAGCCACTGTCCCACTGTGTGCACCAGGAGCATTTCCAGCATGGAGGAATAACAGCAGCTCTCCTCTGTGCATGCATGGGGTGCTGGGGATGTCTGGGCAGACATTATCTGAGTGTCACCATCCCAGAGTGAGCATTCAATTTAGAGAGAGAATTGGGAAGCCAGAAATACAGGAAACAAAGCTTAACTCTCATTGTTTGTTAGCTACAATTAAACTGTTGTCAAATGCCTGTGCAAGAACGAGTCTGTGTGCAAACCAGAGGCTTTCTTTTTGGAGAGGAAAGCAAGCAAACAAACCCCGACCTTGTCAGAGGTTGGAAAGTGGTAGAAAAGTGCTTTGGAACAGCCTCATCTCCCCTTGCTGGTGTTTGACAGCTACTGCAGCCTGGCTTTGTGTCTGTGCTCAGAGTGAGCACTGCTTCCAGCTGCGGGGTTGCAGGATTTCCCAAGTATTGCCGGAAAAAGAATGATATTTTCTGGGTATATGCTATGAAGCTAGAGCTGATCTTACTTGTTTTGATGAGGTTTAGCTAAATAAATAGACTTTTTTTCCCCCCTAAAAGCCTTCATTCACACTTAGCACCTGTATTCAGACTTACTGCAGGATAGTTCCAGCAGACCTGTAGCTGCCAGGGGCAAAAGGGAAATATTTCCTTAGAAAACAAAAACTGAAGAAAATCACCAACTAACACCTGAACAAAAGTAGACCTGCAAAAATGTTGAATTCTTTACAAACAAAAACTTTAGGCCTTTATGTTCAAGGATTATGATAAATTATGGTCATCACGTGGGAGGAACTAGTAGAAGCGGTGGCTCAGGAGCAAATGGAGTATGAATACACTCAACTTGGAAATAGAAGGAGGATTTCTTGCCATCAGAAAGATGGAACAGCTTGGTAATAAAAACAAAGTTGTACAGAGCCAAACTGGATTTGTACCAGCTGATGAGGGATCTTGCATGATGCAGGAACCAGATGTGGTAATTCTGGAGCCAGTTTCCAGGACCGGGTTCCTAAGAGGGTGGTCAAACTTTGGAACAGAGAGGCTGCAGAGTCTCCATCCTTGGAGGTTTTGAAGACCTGAGTGTAGATGACCCTGAGCACTCTCCTGTCACTGACTGGGCTCTGATCAGGGGACTTGGAAAGGATAATCTTCTAAGATGCTTAAATATATAGCACAGTGACAAGAAAGCAGCTATCCACCTCCTTTTTATTTGGTGTTTATTTTTACATTTGCTCTTTATGGGTAAATACTCTTTTATTTTTCTCTTGTATTTATCCCCAAGCTGTACATCATCTTGCAGGAGTAAGTGAAATGTGAGGGTGAGCAAGGGTGAACTTTTGTTCTGAAGTTTAAGATCAGCCAAGATTAATGGTCTTTTTTAACAAAGCTCAGCAGTGTTGTGCTGTATATGACAGGAAGGTGCAAATCCTCACACAAAAACCCAGAGAAAGAGCTAACTTAAAGCTTTGCCTGCAGCAAAGGACTCAGGAATATGTGTGGGTCAGCTATTCCAATGGGCTACATTTTGCTTTACTCTTCTTTCTCCCTGTGATCTTCTTTTTCTCAGCTTAGAGGTTTTACTCACAGAGGAAGAATCCCTGATGTTGCTAATTCACACACTTCAGGCCAGCATTGATTTGGGGATGGAGCCATTTACTCTTTCAAGAATCCTCTCTCCCCTGGGCTGCCTGCCCAGGATCATGCAGGTGTGTGCAGCCAGAGCCAGGTCAGGGTGCTGAGCTGACTGATGTGCCAGCACTCTGCCTGCCTCCTGCCTCCCATCCAGAGCTCCATCCATACCTGTCAACCTCATGAGGGCTGGAACATCTACATCCGGTCAGTTTTTTTCCTATTTGTCTCTGAATAAGCTTTGGAAATGACTTTCCTTCCCTTGAAATAATTTTTTTTTTTGGCACAAGATCCATGCTTCTGGCTCTACTGGTTAAAGAGCCATGGCTGGATTTACTGCCCTCCCTGACTTTAACCTGCTGTTCAAGGCTGCAGTGATTGAACACTGCCTTGCAAACCCAACTCCTATATTTTTAATACCATATAACTTTTGCTGGTATTTCCCTAATGGCCTGGAAATGTGAATCATTTTTTTCCTGTGAAATAACCGCCCATTTATATATTTCTCCTGAGAGACAGCATGATCTGACATTGCATTTAACCCACAGCAAGGTATTTAATTTGTTGAACGGGTACTAGAAAGGGAAAAACTTATGCAGCACAGTCCATAATAGATAGTCATTTACCACGTAAAATACTGCTCATATTGAAAATACAACAGGATTGAAACAATGACATTTTCATTCCCTTCTTTCTCCTTTTCTCCTCATAACCTTTTTACACAACTTATATGAATTTATATAATATAGCAGCTAAACCTTATAATTAACAAATAAGTATGAGGCAAGACCAATAAATAAATATTTTTTTTCTGTGCTGTACGGGTAACAAAAAAAATGACAGAGTTAAAACATGTCTGTGCACTGAGGAAAGGCACAATCACACATAGATAAAAGCAGAGTCACCTTGGTGGATTCAGGATTACAGCCAGGATTTCACCTTCTGCTGATTATGGAGGCATAGAATGCTTGGGGTGGAAGGGACCACTCAGTTCCAGCCCCTCTCACCGTGGGCAGGGACACCTTCCACCACACCAGGTTGTTCAAAGCCCCATCCAGAGTGACCTGGGAACACTTCCAGGGATGGAAGGAATTCCACAGCCTCCCTGGGCAACCTGTTCTATTGCCTCACCACTCCCTGAGTAAAGAATTTCTTCCAAATATCAAATCTGTCAGTTCAAAGCCATTACCCTTTGTCCTGGTAAGGATCAAATGAGCACACCAGCAGTATGTACAGAAACCTGAAAATCCATGCCAGTGTTTGCCTGGGTCAGGTGTGTGGCTCTCAGTGTTGCTGTCACACTTTCCTCTGCCACACCTTGCAGCCCTGCCTGAGACTGGTGTCCCAGAAGCTGAGGAGCTTCCCAGAGTCCTCATGGGAATTGTACCCTGAGGTAAGACAAGAGTATTAATCCTCCAGTATCCCACCATTGTGCAGGGTTAGGACTCCCAAGTGTGAGCTGAAAGCCACTGAAATCAATCACCAGAATATTCCTGTTCGTGGCAGTGGAGCAGCTTGCTCTTGGATTGAAATCTCCCACTAATGTAATTATTCTCTGCTGAGGGAGGAAAATGGAAAAGTGAAGATGGCATTTTGTACATCAAGGTCACACACACCATCCAGCTCTCAGAATCTTAAATGGCCTGTATGGAGCTTTTATTCTTTTCCAGACATAAAGATGTGTGAAGTGCATCACAGCACTGCCTCCTTCCTGCCACTCAAGGTGAGTTTTGATGGAGAGCTGAGAGAAGAGGCTTTGTACCTCAGGCAGAGGGGCCATTGGGGCACATGGGGGATGAGCACCACATCTGACCTGAGCAGAATTAGGGGCAGGGGATTGAAATTGGGAAGGCTTTGCTGGGCTGACCCCATGACAGATTTCAGACATCACAATGGTTCCCCTGACCCAGCTCTGACCACATATAATCTTTATTGCCAGAACTCTCAGCCTCATAATCCTCCTCATTCTTACATTGATCCAGCAGAAAGCACTTTTGCAATAAAAAAATACTTCTTTGGTTTTTTAATGAATGTTTTCTTACATTTTAAGGAATTGAATCATCTTTGTTCTGATTGGAGGCATGAGAAAATCTATATCACTTCTTAACTTTGTGCTTGTGCTCTGAATGAAATTATGGGTGATCAGTTTCAGTCAAGTTAGTTCAAATAAAGCAGGAGAGAATGGTTTTTGAAAAGCAAATAAAACATTAAAACCACCCTGTTTCTGATCCAAAACTTTCCATCCATAGAAGGTTTGTATAGAAAGTTGAGTTTCCTTTAAAGCTCTTCAGGAGAATACCTGGTTTGACTACGGTTTATCTATTTATTGATTACATGAATCATTCAGTTCCTAAAAAGTCAATCCTCTCTGCTCTCCTCCACCCTAATTATGGACAGAAGTCAAGGTGAATCTTTCCATTAACTTCTGTGATCTTTGGATCAGACACTGCCACGCGATCCTGCGGGCTGGGCATCGCTAATGAGCCGGGCACAGGGAGGTTATCTATGCCCCAGGTATCCCTGTACCAGGGCAAAACCAGGGCAATGAGACACAGAGCTGACTCTGCTCCTGCAGGGAGTCTGTCTGGAGGAGCTGTAAACACCGTGAGGCCAGACACTGCAGATGTGAGCTTGGAAATGTTTGTTTTATGCTCTTAAGGGAGATTTGCACCTTGAAGAAAATGGCTTCTGTAACCAAACAGCAGCTTCTTAATTGTGTCACATCATCACTCAATGATAGAATGGTTTAAAAGTGTGACTACAGCAAACAGGAATTTCTGTTTTGCACCAGACCACTTAGAAAGCTTTGTCTTTATGTAGAGCATCAGGACCTTTCCATGCCACATTCTATTTCTGTCTCTTATTAAGAGAAAAATTGATTTGGTGTGCCAGGGGCTTTCCATTTGCATTTCAATTACAGATTTCAGTGGCTTCTTAGGCTTTCCAGGCTTTTATTTTTTTATTATATACTAGGACTAGTATTTCCCACAATATATTCTGAAGAAAAAAATTTAGGGTTTGAGGTGGAATGAAGTTCATTAAAAATAAATCTTATCACAAGGGCTGCCATCCCCACAGTCAGACTCATTGCTAATTGCTTATATTTCCATTGTTTATTAAATAAATAAAGGAGAACTCATTACTGAGAACTGAAAAGCACTATATGTGAACACATGACTTCCATGATTTTCCACACCCTAAAGACTTCATTTAAGCAAATTTAGCAGTGCTGTAACAGAATCTGTGGAGGTTGTCTGAAAGGGGGTAAAGAAGGGGATAAGGGCTAAAAAATCCAGCTGGGATATGGGAGTTTGGGCTCCCAGCACTTCAGAGACCAGCAAGGAGCCAGAAAAATTTCCTTCAAGCTCAAATTCCCAGAGCCTCACCTTTGCTGGGATTCCCAGGAGCAGAGCCCCAAAACTGAGGTAGAAAAATCCCCACTTGTGCTCTGTGGTTCAACTGCACTTACAAAATTTTAAAATAAATTGTTGGTAATGTTTTGAAGGAAATTTGAGAGAAGTCCGTACCCAATCTTACCCCCATCTCTCTTACACTGAGCACATTCTGGATAAAAGCCATGTGTGCAAATCTCACACCAGGAGTTTTCTCTACACTCTTCTGTAAAAGGGGAGGGGGCTTTACTCACAGAGAAAAAGGTAAAGGTGAGCTGTTTAACACCTTTTAAAAGTTGTTTAACACAACACTAAACCACATTTCATTGCTGCATCTTTGGGGACTCGGCAGACTTTTTTATCAATCATTTTCTTTTCTCCAGAAGGGATTTTTTTACCCACCCTTATTTTCTTTGGTGCACTGTGGGGACTCCTGGGCACGCTGCCATCAGTTTTCCTCACATCACACACTCTCCCAGACAGGTCCTTGTGGACCAGCTCTCACCATTCCCTCTACATCTCCTCTGGCAGAGGAAATGCAGGAAATACAGCCTCCTGCATAGCAGGAAGGGATTTCCATCCACTCCATAATTCATTCTGCTTTTTCCATGTACTGCACATGCCCTTTCCTACCGTTGGAAAGGAAATTAAATAATTACACTGCCTGCAAGAAGCATGCTTTATGGCTTACATTTATGATAAAATTATGGAGCTGTTGCAATGAAATATTCCATCAATACATTAAAACAAAGCAAAATCAGCGTGGCAATAAAAAACTCTTATTGTCCCTGTTTCATCCCTGGTTTTCTTTTGTTTGGTTTATTTAGTGCCTTTATTAAAATATTTCTGTTTTAATACTGGTTTTAATGCTCTATTGTTTTTATAATGGCATGATTTTTATTGTAACATCACCTCCAATTTAATATGTCTTTCCATTATATCTGAATTGCTACTAAAATGGAATTGCTCTTGTTATGAATATAATACCCTTGTAGAAAGTTTTAAGAGCCACTTCTACTACATAATTACAAAAGAAAAGCCAGGAAATGGCATGAGGAAGAGGGAAATCTTACATGTCCCAATGTGAAAATCTAAATCTGGAGAACACTGAACTGATGTACAGCTGTCCCAAAAAAAGGAACATTTACCCAAAAAGCTGGGCCTAACCTTACTGAAGTACTTTTAGCTATAGACTTAGATATTGAATCTGAGGCAGTCATATTTAACAGTAGTTTCTGCTATCAAATGTGCCATGTTTTAGTGAAATAATAATAATAAAATAAATAGATGGGCTTCAAAGTTCCACAGATCAACAGATAAGACATGGATGCATTTTATTTTTCATGTGACATTTTGAGGGAGGAATAAAACCCCTTATGTTCACACAGTTCTCTTTGGAATCATTGAAACATATGGCAGCAGATTTATGGCAGTTTATCAGAAGATTTGTATATACATAGATACAAACTAAATATGCATGTAAAACTGTAGCTGGCTCTTTTGCACTCTAGCTGAAATTTATCTTAGGGTGGATCTGCAATTTTCAGAGAGTGAATTATAGTCTGGATTCTGAGTGACAGAACTCACTGCATTGGTTATCTAAGGATAATGCATTTTAATCTCAGCATCTCTCCAGGGTGGTGCAAATTAAAAAAAAAAAAGGAAAAGAAAAAAAGAAAAAAGAAAAAAAGACAACACATGCACACACACAAACCCCTGAAGCCAGTTTGATGAATTTCTATGATGTTATCTCTGCAGAGCATTTTCTTTTAGGCAGGGTAGAGTTTTTGTGCTCCAGCGGATAATACGGGAATTCAATCATTGTTTTCCAAAGTACATATTATTTGCAACACTGCGGTCTGGGCGATTGCCTTTCTCAAAGAGGAGGACAATATTTCAGCTAACAGGGTGGAAATCAATAGCAAAAGATTAAAGCTCAAAGGATGAACAAGTGCACGTGAAGCAAAGGAGAAAGTGCCAGTGAGAGCTGCCTTTAAGTGATAGCAGGTGCTCCCCCAGCCAGGAGGAGGAGAGGCAGAGACGCTTCAATTAACTCATCGCTGTGCTCCCCACACAGGCTGCTTTGTTCTTGCCTTTGAAGGATTCTTGCCTTTCTTCTGATAGGTTTGCAACTCCCTACCAATTTCTAGTTGCTGCTTGATCCCATATTCCAGTCGAGCCCTGGTCCGTCTGCTTTCCTGCTTGGTGACTTTGCTAACTACACGCTGGCTGAAAATCAGTTTAGCTCCCTGAGTTTCACAGGATAATTCTGTGCCAAGGCTCACATACCTGATAGCAACGCCAAGGCTCTTTGTTGCACCCCTTACACCTGTTGGTGCTCTCAGCTCTCCACAAATGCTAGGACACAATCATCAGATTATCATCATCAAATAAACAAACAACCAGCTAGAAAATATAAGGAAGAAAAGGGAACTAAATGATATGCAGCCACATGCTGAGTACTGTGTGCATTTTGGCTCTGCTCATCTCTAACAGGAGAGAGAGGGCTGGAAAAAGGCAGCACAGATACCCAGATGTGTGGGGAGGGAATGGCTGCACAGATTAGGATGCTACAGTTCAGAGAACCTTTGGTTTAGGTAGGATATAATTAGAGGTTACAAAACGAGGAATGGCATGCACAGAACAACTAAAGAGGAACTGCTCTGTGCTTCTCCCAGTTGGGGAGCTGGGGAGCAGCAGTTAGGTTTGAAAAATGAAGAAAAAAAATTAATTTCCAGTGTGTATTTAAGCTTGTATCCTTGCAAGACATGGAGGATGCTGAAATAAGCTGAATTACTTTGTGCTTGCCCTCACTAGGAGTTTGCATAGAGATAATTTCTGGGCATCTGCTGGTGCACAGGAGATTGCTGAGATGTACTAAGGTCATTATACACCTGAGTGTGTAGAGAGAGAGAGAGAGGGCAGAGAGGGAGAGAAGAGGGAGGAAGAGGGAAGGAGGGGGAATTTTGGCCGCTGGTGTGTTTTCATAGAAACACATGGTTATCACAGCCTTGACAGCTTTGCTCACTTTTGGGGCTGGGATGACCAATTACCTTGTCAAATTTTGCTTGGCAAACTGAAGTAAACAGGCCCCTTTGGCAGCCTCTTCCTACCATGGCACTGTCCTGCACTGCCCCGTCCCAGTCCCACTGACTGCCTTTCCTGGCCATGAGTTACTGTCACTCCTGGGAAAGTGAAAATACACCAGCATTGATCCCATACATGCTCATAACACTTCAGACTCCCAAAGACCACAGAAAATTTTAACCCTTAATTAAATTGCATTTGGTGCAAGTTTGGGGGCCATCTTTTACCTTAGGTACAAGCATCTTTTCCCAGAGTTTAGTCCCTCTCTGCTGTGCTGTCTGGGAGCAGAACAGAATTCCCAACAGGCCCCATTTCAGTGGGGATCAGCTAAGGTTCTGCCTGTGAGCCCTGTGAGCAAGGCTCTGACTGTGATGGCAGAGATTTTGTCTGGACTGAAACTTTGGATTATTTTTCAGGATGCCAAAAAATAAGTCCTGGTACAAGTAATACATTTTGTTCTGTTGCAAAAATTGAGAATAAACATATTTATTCTGAAATAATGACAATTTTTCTGCATTCTGGGGATTTGGGAATAAAAAGGGAATATTCATTTCCAGGACATCCCCTCTGTCACTTCAGGTGACAGGGAGGTTTCTTGGCCCTTGTGCCAGTTCCTTCTGTAAATGAATAACAATCCTGAAAGAATTTCCTTACACTCCTACTGGGTGACTGTTTTGCTTTCCTGATCCATGCAAAGCAGACAGGCAGAAATCTCCAGGCTGGGATGTCTACCACTGCTGAAGAACAGGGGATAAACCCTGAGTCTGTGTAACATCTGGTGGAAAATAAACTGGGGTGAGACAGGGGATAAGAGTGACAGGTTTTGACAGCCCTTTCAGGCTTAAGCTCTACAAACTCAGCCTACATGAAATTCCTTTGGAAATGCAAAGGTAGAAATGCTCCACATCAGGTTCAGCAGCAGTGATGGGGTTGTCAGAGTACTCTGAGCCTCAGCTAAAACCAGAGGCAAGGTAAATATCTTGGGCAAGTTGCCATTCCCAAACAGAGTGGTAGAGGTGTGTAATTTTCTTCTAGAGGAAGCCACTTGGATGAATTTTTTCCCCAAGATAAATCCACACTTACTACATCAAGGACAGCAACATAAAATATATCTTCTTTTGCCAGCCACAAGAGAGAAGTGCCTGTAAGCAGAAACTCACTAATGCCAGGTGGCTTAGCACCCTCTTTAACTTCTGGGTTTTTATGACCCAAACAAGATTCATGGTTTCCTATTCCCAGTTAGCTTTACTGAAGCAGAAGTGAGAGGTTGATGTTTCCAATAAATGGGGCACTAACACCCATTGCACATCAATGATACAGAAATGGAGGCCATGAAAAAAATTTGAAGGGCTGAAAGGAAATAGGACTGCAGCTTAAAAAAGGGGCAAAGTGCAGCCACAGAGAGCACACAGAAACAAAAATCAGTCTGTATTTTTCTCTGCAAATTATGAACTGGTACAATGATGCCACAGGAATTTTGGTGTGCATTTGGCCTTCAGGCGTTTCAGTTCTATTCCTGTAGTTTTGTCTCTGTAAACTCACAACAGCAGTTGTGTAGAAATATTTGCTGACACCATGTGCAAGGAGAAAAGGGTAGGAGGAGAGTCACACTCACAGCCTGCTTTCTCACGTTACTGTCTCCCACCCGTTCCAAAATATAATTTTATGACAAAAATTCAAAGTTGAAAGTTTGTGACTGGCATATGATATAAAAATTCAGGGACTAAAAATAATGACAAGTCAATCAAATTATGACTGGTGGGGGATTTTTGGTTTTTGTTTTTTTGGTGTTTTTTTTTTTTTTTAAGGGGGTGGTTTTTTGCTCATTTTTGGTTTTTGTTTTTTTGGTTTTTTTTGTTTTTTTTTAAGGGGGGGGTTTTTTGTTTTGTTTTTTTTGTTTTTTTTTTTTTTTTTAAGGGGGTGGTTTTTTGCTTTGTTTTGTTTGTTTTTTCTTTCAAAATTCTTATGGCTGGGATCTTTCTCTAAAATTTGCAAGGATTGGAATCCATTTGTATTTCACATTATATGCAACATTCCCACTATGCCTTTTCTGACCCAATATTAATTTACTTATATTTAATGAACATAAAGTAGCATTGACTGATAAGCTCTTCTAAAGGTCTCCAAGCACTAAAAGCTGGCTGAAAGAAGAAAAGTAGGGCAACTGCTAGGATTTGGATTACAAAAACACCTCCTTGGGGACTCAGGAATCACATTCTCATTTTTGTGAGAGGACAAATGCTGATGTCACTCTACTTTGGCACCTGATGTAGTTTGTAAGGTCAGAGTTTCTCTCCTGCTCAGAGGTTTCCCTCATTGACATGAGACCAGTCCTCATTTGCTTCTGGGGGTTGTGCTGGACACAGCTCTCTTTGGGTGTCACAAACCCTTGGAGGGTTTGCTCCCAGTATTTCACACTGGGGGGAAGGTCCTGAGAACTTAACCTCTGCTGGACATAACTAAAACCCAGCAATTTCCAACCAACAGCAGCTCCTCCTTAGGAAAGAGAAAACATAACATGAAGAAGAAATGTTGCCCTGCTGAGGCACTGAGTATTTGAATATTTACCAGCCTGGAGACACAGTGATGTCCCTGTAATTTTCTGATACCACAAATTGCAGCACCAACCTCACATGGCAAAAATTGCACCTGCAGCATGGCTCAGGTAACTGCTCTCACCCTGTTTTCCTTCCAGCCCTGCAGTGCTTCCCGGCTCATAACTCAGCAGCAGCAGCAGGTGAATTCACAGCCTTGCACTGACACCAGCCCAGAAGCAGAGACTCACATCCAGCAACCTGAAGAACAAAACATGCCACTGATATTTATTAACATAGCCTTGTAAATCAAACCAGTCTGCCTGTCTGGTGTCTTGTCTAGAAATTATTGCCTCATTCATCTTAGCCATATTAAGCAGGCCACATTTATCAAGGTTGCATAAAAAGAGATGTATAAAGACCATTCTGGACAGTACTTACGTGCAGGTATCATGCATACAGCAGCTGCCCATTTTGCAGGGATGCACAAACTGTTTGACATTGCCAGGTTGTAGAGAAAGAGAGGGAAAAGGTGCTTATCTGTGTGTAAGTGTACAGGGATACAAAAAACTCAGAGGTGAAACTTAGAGAGACTTCAAAACTTAACTGCACAGGTTCAAACACACTAAACTCAAAGACCTTCTTAAGTTTGTGTGAATATTTTGGGAAGTATGTTGCACAACTACATCATATAAGAACAATATCCTATCTATGCCCCCAGTATCTTACTGGGAACAGGGAGACATTGTCAGAAACACCTTTGTATTCTGCCATTCACTCCATTGCTAAAGCCATCATCATCAATGCTTTGATTTGGATAAATTTCCAGCAGGACAGAGGCTGCATTTCACTGGAGCCTGCTGCCAAGCACTTTCCCATTCCTGGCTGCTTGGTGGCCAGGTGCCTCAGGAATCTTTTCATCTCCTTGAATGAAGATATGGATATTTTTTCCCACTGGCCATTTTGCCAGAGTCAGTAGGTCCAGGGCAATTATTTGAACCTATCTGTCCCCTTTTACCTTTCAGGGGTTATTTTCCAAATCAAATGCAAGCAAATGTGAAATCCTTGTAGTTTGGACATTAACTCCATGAAGTGGAGTTGTATTTCTTTTCCTGTGGTTGCTATAAGGTCTAGTACATAGCTGGACTCTGTCAGAGTAGTATATTATTATGCTGGGCAGTGCACAGCCTCCCAGAGAGTCCCTGCCTCTGGGAGTTCCCACACTGAGAGACAACCTTTTGTTCAAAGAATTTACAGTCTAATCAGAAAAGAAAAAAAAAAAGAAAAAAAGAAAAAAAAGGAAGATTGGGAAAATGTGGGTAGCAGCTTTTTGCGAACTCATATCAATAGAACTTCTTCACAGATAAATTCTGTGAAACTGTCTATATATTTTTTATTAAAAAGATATATGAAAATGGATGTTTTTAAAATGGATGTTTTAGAAAAGTAATTGCTTTAAAAATTAATATTTTTTATCTAGTTTATTGAAAAAAGTTATACAGGAGGCAGTGCAATTGCCTCTGGGAAAACTTTCCTATTTTTTTAGACATCACCATGAAAATCACAGTATAAAACTTCTTATTTCCAAGACAGTCAAAATCACACATGTAAAAAGACATGCTCATGAGTATTTGTAAATATAATTGGAAATTTTTCCTTTAGAATTGTAGAATATTTTTACTGGTTTGGTTTTTTTTAACCCACTTCACTATCTGCAACCCCACTTTGACTTAGTCACTACCTGTATGTTTCAGATGACAGAATAAATGTTAAAACCCTTTACTTCTTCAGCAATAGATTTTCCATACATCACTGTCATAACCTTAAGGCCTAAGAGCCAGCAAACCTCTAGAGCTTTCTGGAGACAGTTACATCATTAGAAATCTAAACATGCCAGACCCCTAAGACAGGTGTTTCTGGTGATGATGGTAAAGCTATTATACCCTAAACCATCCCTGCTCCATGCTCAGATAATGCTCATATGAATGATCAAAGCAGAGCAATTTGGGGAACAAATTACAGCACAAAGGCACTGTGGTTTAGGTGTGCTGTTTTGGGATATTCATGTGAACTGGATTATTTCTGAAAGGAAAATTCTACTTTAGCAAGAGATGTTGAAGTTTTACAATATTTTCTGTATTAAACTGAGAACCAGATATTAAAATTGCATATGTGTGTGTGTTGCTAAGTGTAGGACAGAGGGACAACCCCTCCTGGTGAAAGCTGACATTCCCAGACAGGGGATGCAGGAGATTCAGGGTCAGCTCCTTGCTCTGAACCTGCAGAGATCCCACTCCAGACCCCTGGCTGTGGAGCCAGGCTTACATGTGGACCTTGTGGTGGTTTCCTCAACCAGGAATTCCCAGGAAAGGCCAAGAGCTGGCCCTGTAGCCCCCTTGCTGTGTTTCATCTCCTGAATTATGGCTGTGGTGGTACCTCTGTGTCACCCTGTATCACTGTGGTGAGGTGCTGGGTAATGATTCCCAGCACACTGAAACCTGTGAGTGTACACCCACCAGGGGAATGAGGACAAAGACAGGACAAGAGCAAGCTTAGAAAAGAGGAGGAATTGATTAGGTCCCAAGTGTTTCACTGCATGCAATACACATATTGTATACAATGTACAGAAACATGGTATATTCATAATAGTGGCTAGCTGTTGCTCATGGCCACTACTCACAACCAGATGAGATGAAAAAAGGAATTGTGTTAAATGGAGGGAGGGCAACCTGAACAGGCTGCTGGGACCTGTGGAGTCTCTTTTGCAGAAGAGGTTAAAATATGGGCAGAACAAACATTTTATGCAGAATTTTCAGGCACTGGTGAATCTCTTTTCAACAGCAGTCCTCTCCAGCAGATTTCTTGAGGCTCCCTCTGACACATAATTTCTAGCTCTTGACATTTTGGTTCTTTAGACAATCTGTCATCCCAGCCAGCAGATCACTGCAGTACACAGTTCCAGATCAGCCCAGCTTTTGCCCAGAATGCAGAGAAGATGCTAAATCCCAGCAGAGCTGTTGGGTGCAGTGTGACACCAAAGAGCTGCCTGGCTCCTGGCCCTGAGCTGAGCTGGCCTGGGGCTGTGCCATGGGGATGCTCCCCTGATTTGGTGCCCCTGCACTGAATCCTCATCCCTCAGTGATGTTACACTGCACGTAGGAGGTGAGGGAAGCAGCAAATATGTTTTCTGGTTGTGTCCACAGGAAATAAATCACGGTGTATGAATTATGGAGCGAGATGGGAACACAGCACGATACCGCTGTTATAAATGCCGGCGTTATTAGTTATGCTGGGATGCTGGAGGAGACAAATCAGCGTGGATGGAGAGTGGATGTGCAGCACAAAGATTAGGGATGATGGATTGCTGTTGCCTGTCTCTGGGATGGCAGCACTGTCTGAGATCTGTGTGTGGTCAGGCAGCCCCACAGCCAGAGAGGCAAAACTCACTGGTGGCATGGGGGAGATCTGGTGGCATTATCTGGGTGGTCATGTTGGGATGCACAGACAACAGGATTCACCCTTATTTCTTTTTCCCTGCTGCTTCTGAGCAACAAATGGAATTGAAAATGCAAGCCTGTGCAACAGCAGCTCTCTCAGGGGTGTCTGTGAGTAAGTGACAGGTATAAATTGCAGCCCCTGCCAGCAGTTAGGAGGCCTGTGGGAATTAGAGGTATCATAACATGAAAATGAAGGTCAGCTGCAATGCCACGAACATGGACTGATCACCCAGTATATTACAAGGTCTTTAAGAACTAGCAGAAGTATTCAGTCTTTTGCAGCCATCAGGGGTCAGAGGGCTGCTCAGTGATGCCCATGAGAGGCAGGGATTTCTGCAGGATGGGGCAGAGCCATCACAAGCTCCCTCCAGGGCTTGGTGTCTTTGTAGCTGTCAGGCAGGAGGTATTTGCTTTGGGCTTTTTCCACTGTAGTACAGCTCTCTGGGATTTAACAAACGTAGAACAGGAGAGTTGAAGAGAAATAGTGAATCTCCCCCAGCATGCCTAGTCTTTCTGTGATGCTTCTCTTAAAATTGTGGTAAAAATAAAAATTTAATCTTTGCAATGACCCAAACACAGCTTATTTTCACTAAGTTATTTCACTCAAATGTATTGGAATAAAAATATGAAACCAAAAAAAAACCAAAAAAACAACAAAGCATTTACATAGATCTTATTGCAAAAAAACACAGCCTGATTTTCAGCCACAGAGATCTGCATTTTACTTTCTTTTTAGTTGTTTCTGTGCTCAAAGAAGAAAAAGACAACTTTGAGGAGAAGACTTTACCCATTTTTCCAAACTGTTCTCAGGTAAAACATTCAGAACTGTATGAATGACTTAGAAAATTACTATTTTCCCTTCAGAAGGGACATGATTTGTTTGGCAGTTACTGCCAGGCATTTAATGGGTAATAAAACAGAGATTTCAGGAAAAAGGCAAAACTGGATCAGGACAGAGCAAGGTCCATCAGAGACTTTTTAACTTGCTGGGGCAGGGAATCCAAAGCCACCATCATGCACCTGGAGACAGTGTGTGCACTCTGGCTGTGCTCCAGGGCAGAGGCTGGTGGGCTCCCAGACAGGGGTGGCAGGCAGCATTTGCCTCTGGGCTGCTCCTCACCTTTCACTGCCTCCAATTCCCATCTAGGCAGAGGTGGGAGGCTTGGGAGATGAGCTGCCCTGAGCCCTCACCTGCTCCTAATGGACAGCTGCCTGCATGCCAGGAGTGCCCAGGGACAGATACCTGGCACAGCACAATTGCTAAAATGAGCTTTAGTTGCAGATGTAATGGACTACATGGATGGAGTCCAAATGGGGAGTTGTAACAGCCACTCAGCAGTGAAATATATCCCCAAACCCCAATCTGATGTGTAAGGACACTTCTCACAGCTGCAGATGAAGAGCCTTCTGGTAACAGCCTAAGTTTCTGGGAAATTCTGCAGGGATTTTGTGGGCTCTGATCCCTGCTGTACCCTAATTTCCATTGTCCACTAGGGCTCTTATGTGGGAAAGTCTGGTTTAGTTTTCAGTCCAAACCATACAAAAGGCAAATCCTCATCAGTCCCTAGCAGATGTGATGGGCTGATCATTATTGAAGATGATGTATTTGGGATTTGTAATTAAAATTAAAGCTATTTGCTATAGAACATGTAGAATTTAATTCCTCTCATTAGATATCTTAGGCTAATTGTTGAATCCAGCAGGGAGCAAATAGCATTGTAATTGCTTGATATCTCATGCTGGTTTGATTAGAAGATGATAGGAATGGGGAAAAGGAGAGATAACTCCAAGAAGAACTTTGTCTTTCTTTCTTTGACTTGTGCTTGGTGCCAAGCATTTCTAAAATAAAATTAAATTTTTCAAACTGACTTTCTCTTGCTGTCTCAGTGAGGTTATTGGGCTGAGGGGTGAAAATGCTGTTTTTGCTCACTCCTGGAGAGGTACTGAGTGCTGTTGGTGGGATGCTGTTTTAGAGATGTGCTCAGAAGACACTCACTGGTCCTGCAGATGAGCTCTCATGATTGTTCTTTCCTCCTTCTGTCAGGGAAACTGAGGAACTGAAAGGCAAAGTGACAGGTCTCATGTCACATAACACAAAGGCTGGCCCCAAAGACCTTCCCATCCCTTCTAGGAGATACAGTTCTGAAAATGACTGTGTGGGGCTCAGAAAGATGCTGGCTCAGAAAGCTGCCCTTGGCACAAACCAGTGAGCCATGGCTGGGCGCCTGTGGCTCACACCCAAAGTGCTGCAGGTTAGGATGAATGTGAAGGGAAGAAGAGAGGTGAGCACACAAGTCTGACAGGATTTGACTTATTAATGGGAATTTGAAAACTTGACGCAGAGGGAAACTTTCCATGGAAGACATCAATGCAGGGAAGCTGTCCTTGTGTCAGGCAGTCACAGGCCTTGGGAAACTGAAAATAGCAGCCTCCCCAGCCTCTCCTTTCAGTCTATAACATGAGATTTTCCACATTTCCCTGGTACAATAACCAGTTGGTGAGCCCAGCTCAGCCTGCCACTCCATCCTCATCAGTGTGCAACTCGAAGCCTGTGCAGGAAACTTCAGCCCCCAGCAATGACCCTTCCATTAAAAAGCTGGCTGTGCATAGTCCGGTCACAATGCAAGAGGCAGGTCACACATCAAGTCTTTTAAAGGTGTTTTTATGGTACTTGCTGCTTCAGACTCTGAGCACCTCGTAATCTTTATTAACATCCCCTTCTCAGTGTTTCTACAAGGTAAGAAAATGCCATTGCCTTGATTTTTGCAGGTGAGGAAAAGAGGTTGATTCACACCATCCTTCAGGTACTAGAGATATCTTCTGACCCTGCACCAAAGCTCATGCATCCCTGCAAGCACCCAAGTTTTGCAACTAGATCATCTCAGGTTCCAGGATTTAATGCAATTCCTAGCCAAGGCTGAAATCAGCTCTGTAAGAACTCCAAAAAACTGGTATTTAACCAGAAAAGGTCCTGGAGGCAGGATCATGGTGAATACCTGGAGCACACTGATTCCCAAAGCAGTCAGACTGGAGCTGCTGTGCAGGGATGCACCAATCCCCAGCTGCGCCCTGTAAGTGGAGCTGTGACACAGGATGTGTGGTGGCACAGGGTGGAAGCAGGGTCTGGGAAGGGATCTCTTCTGCCCCCAGCACTGTGTTAGAACTGGGCTTTTTTGATGGGCTTCAGGAACTTTTTGAGTCGGGGAAAATTTCCTTTGTGTCTCTGAATATTTGATATTTATTCTACTTCTGCCCTCATTTTTAGTTTACAAAGCGAATTGCCACTGGGTATTTCCAGCCCTTCCTATGTGGTGACAATCTCTTATTAGAGGTTTTTTCCATCTGTGCTACCAGGTATGACTGGCTTTTGCTAATAGAGGTATGCAGGCACCTTCTGTGCCTTCTGCTTTTGACTGTTCTAAACCATCTCCCCATACACACACATTAAATAAGCTTCACGTGCATGAGTTTTGTCCATGATAAACGTGGCTTTTAAGTCCAAACCCCAAACCTATAGCTAGCTGCTCTGCACCAGGCTATATTAAGCCCATCTAAGCAAGACTTTCTAGTGAGCAGAAGGGGAAAAAAGTCTCTGTGGCCGCTCTACTGTCAGCCTTCCTATCCAATTTAATTAGTTCTGTGAAGCTCCTTGACTAAATTTGCATATAATTTATTCTCCCCTCCCTTTCCTTGTTATGTGTGTTAATTATTTTCGTGCAGCACCTTCGGGGCCCACAGATGAAGCCGGATTTGGGTGAACATCTCTGCCTGCAGCAGGCACTCACCCCAGGGAGGCACAGCCAGGAAAGGTACAGGAGGGGGATTCTGGATGATAAATCCAAAATCAGGCAAGGCTGAAAGGCAGGCATGGAGCAGTGGGAAGCTGCTGGCAGTCCGTGTCTTCTGTGAGTTTCTGCATACATATACAGAGGTTGATGGAAAGTGGCTTTATGAAACTAGATCCTGCTGCTAGCTTAAGGGTCAATCCTGTGTCAATCCTTTCAGGATTCCAGGCTGGAGCACACAGATGAGACTTTAAGTGAAATAAAACTGTAGCTCTACCTTAAAGAGGTTTTTAAGTGTGCTTGTGGGGGTGTGCCAAGCCGTTGCCTGGGTACAGCTTGTCACAGGAAGGAGCAGAGCTGTGCTGGGGGCAGTGGAACAAGGTGTTACCACCAAAGACAGTGAGGGGGACAAAATCAGCTGCAGGTTGGAGACTGATGCTCCTGTCATTGCTGTTGGGGCTGCTGGAGCAATAACACCCCTCCCTCAAAACCCAAGGGCTGAGGAGAAGCCTGCAGAAACCAGTTTTGTTTATTTGCTAGATAAAGATACATGAAGTGAAAAGCTGACTGTTTTATCCCCGTGTCTAAAGCACACAGGTCATCAATCAGGACTGAGTTTTCCAAGCAGTCATCTCCTTTGGAAAGAGGAGAGTGCTACTGCCTGGCCATGGCACAGGGCCAGCAGTGACCACAGGCTCCAGCTCACAGGTCTCCCTGCTTTCATTTGCCCTGTTTGTTTCATTGTGAGAAAGTGAAAAAATAAAATAAAATTTTAAAAATCTGCCTACATACTGACAGAATAGCAGATTTCCCCCACCCACTTGATTGCAAAACCTAGGTTTATCTCTACCTTTCCCTTTACATTTATTTATTTGCTTACAGGGATGTGGAGGAATTCAGATCAGCACCCTCTTTCTCTGTGTGGTGGAGCCCTGGTTTGCCAAGACGAGGAAGGAGACTACTTACTGCTCTGCTGTGCATCCAAATGAAGATAGCAGCAATCTAGTTCTGCATGATAAGCATAAAAATCGGTCATTTTATGCTAGATCATCTCCTGTTGTGCAAGGTAAAATGGTTTCACATATCTGTATGCCAGAGGCAGAACCATTTAAACACAGTCCAGAGGAATATTTCAGTATCCCCCTAAGTAATGGCATTACTGATAACTACCAACTAGCAGACTATCTTTGCCCAGTGGTTTCTACTAAATTTATCAGAGGAGAAACAGTTTGTGGGAGCTATTGCATCTGGATTTTGTTATTAATCCATCTGTACAGCTATGTTCTCCCTCCATGGTGAATGTCAGCTGTGGGAATTTTCAGAGTGGACAGAGGAAACACCACGTCTGGAAGGCACAGATTGCTGGCTAAATAAACCTTCCCAGGAAAGCATTTGGATAATCATAGAATCATACAAAGGCTAAAGTTGGAAGGGACCTTAAAGATCATCTAGTTCCAATCCCCAACGGGAGAAGGGGTAGAGGAAAGGGAAAATCTGCTTCCAGACACAAAGAGAAATTAGTTTAAATTCCTCAGGCAATAGAGCAGAGATTTTAACACATGACATGAGCAAATGATTCTTTTCTTTTTTTGAGTGCTTTGTTTACTGCATAATTTAAAGGAAATTTTTGTCACCCTTTGCTACATAATTGAATTTTTATAGTGCTGTTAATAAAAATGTACATCAAATGTGACAATTATTATTCTTCAATGGATTTTTATATTATTTCAGTCAGAGAGAGATGCAAGAAAGAATTAAGGATAACTAAAGATGTATTCTGAAATAATTTCCATTATTTAGTACTCCTAAAAATTGGTGAAATAATTGCATGACTTCGCTACTTCTGTGAAATAATTCTGGATTTTCAGAGAGTTGATGTATTTTAACAATGGTAAAAGAGGGGCCAATCCTGCAGTCACTCTCAGGTAAAACTCCCATTTGTTTCCAGAGGAGTTTTGTCAGCTTGGGGAGACAGCTGCATCAAGATGCATAAATGTATGTAAAAAAATGTCAGTTTCAGTATGTCATTTGTTTGAGTGTTCAAAATAGCATTATCCTTTCATGTACCACAGAGAGAGGCAGTAAATCATTTTTAAAAGGTTTGGAGTCACAGAAAAATACATTTGACCCTCTGTGCTTGAACCTGGCCCCTTACCTAAGTCATTGCCTAGGTTTCTGGGAACATGCCCCAGAAAAGCTGCAGAATTTCCTTGTAACCATGAATGGAACAACAGTGCAGCTATCTACAACTTGCCTTTACACTTCATGAGGTACAAACTGATGGGTATCAAATTTTTTTTTTCTTGTCTTTGTTATTTGTGGGGGGAAAAATTGACACATGAAATATCTGACATTAGATTTATTAGGGACAGTAGTTTCCAGCTAAAGCTTTTCTTGAAAGTATATTTATCCTTTGAAGAAGAAACGGAAATTATTTCTGGAATAGAGAAAATGGTGATTTAAATATGTTTTCAGATAATGGAACCACTTTGTTAATGAACAGTAATTTTCTGACTACCTCTGGAGGAATTAAGGTCATGGATTATATAATACATCTGTGAAAGCTTATCTGATCGCCCAGTAATTGTGACCTCATTGTGAGTTGTGCAATTAAGCATTAAGCTACTATTTGGCACCACAATTAATTGTGTTTTACTTTTCTGATACGCTCGTTGACGACAGGGAGGGAAATCACTGATGGCAGCAGAGGGGCTGGAGGAGTGGCACAGTCTGAGCACCGTCCCCATGCAGCTCTGCAGGTGCCCCTCTCCAGCGTGGAGGAGATAATTAATCAGGCAAAGAGCTAATGACAGCAGGGAGACTCTCACATCCAGTGTGAAGGGCTGTGGGATGGGCACCAAAGCCCCTCTGCTTCCAAACCCATGTGTGATGGTGAAAGAGGCAGATGGGTTCAACGTGAGAGGGAAAATTTGAGGATATGTTTGGATACAGCTTTCCATGTATAAATGATTGTCTGGAAACGTGCAAGGTAACAGCATTTGAAAAAGATTTTTGGGAAATTGTGACAAAAATACAGGCCTTAGTTAAGCTGAAGATAGGATTTGGGGACCTATTTAAAAAAATAAGAATGAGATGAGTAAAAAAAACAATTGCTAGAGAGTCAAATAACTCTTCACTTGGAAGGGTTCTTAACACTTCTGACCCTCCAATGTGACAAAATTTTCAGGTGATCAAAACCCAGGACATGCATACCTGGAGCCTCAGAGAAAGCAGGGATTTTACAATTGTTCATGGCGGGAACATATGTGGTCACTGGTAGCTCTCCTGCAGGGCCAATTCATTTTAGGCATCTTTGTTGACCCTCTGGATTTTCTTGTCCTTCCCATTAAGGACTTGCGCTGTGCATTGCTCCCCACCCTGGCAGTGCCATCCTGCTTGCTGCACAACGTGGCCGAGCCTGTAAGACAGTTCTGAACTGGTGAAGAGCCACAGGTCCCCATACATTAATGTGCAAGGACCAGAATGTGCAACAGGATGGAAAAAAGGAGATTAATTTTTTGGTTCTTTCATGCTGAGAGAAGCAAGAAGCGTAAGTATCCACCGTGACTGATTTCATTAATGCAAGTAAGGAAGTATCAAAGGCTTTTTATTGTGGTGCAGTCATCCTTTCTCAATTAAGCATGCTTCCTCTTGGACCTCCTTGTTGGACTCTGCCATCTTTTGGGTAGTACATCAACAGTACGCCCTTTTCCGTCGTGATCTATTGTGCCCGTATATCTTCAGAGTGAGCTTTCTTTCTAATGATCTATTAGTGAAATGCATCATTTCAGTGAGGATGATGATGATGATATACTACTCCATGGATGATGCCATCCAAAGGAAAGAAAAGGTCAAACAACAAATTCAATAGAGTTATTGGATTAAAGTCAGGCAACACATCATCTCCAAGGCTGCTTTCCTAATGCCAAAGAGGATTGCTGATACAAGCAGTGCATTCTAGGGACCATTTCTTTTATGACTGTGCCTGAACTGACCCCTGAACATCAAGTGAGAGCAGTACTTTGTATCATCTCAGTTGAGGAAATATGAAAATATTTTTGTGTTTGAGACTATGCATGTGACAGGTTCAACATGAAGTCCCCAGGCAGTGTGTATGTTCTGCTCTTCTGGCCAGGCTTCTGCCTTCTGGGTGCACATTCCCAAACACTGCACGTGTGTCTCTGCCTTGGCTAGGTCTGAAGCTGCATCTGTGTGGATCCTGATCATTTGGTTCACTGCAATCATATAAGATGCTAGCAAATAAGCTTTTTTAGTGAGTTGAAATTACCAGTGTAGGATTATAGAATAGCACCTACAAAACTCTTGCTTTATTGTGATCATTTCCCTCATGAAGTCTGAAAATATATTTTACTCACTCTGCCTCTTTTCCACAACATTCAAAAACCCTGATATGCTCAAGCTGAAGCAAAAGTATTTGCTGTACCTTAGAGTGAATTTTAAAAACATGATATGGATTTTTCTTGTCTTGTGGATCTTATTTATTTTCTTGAAGCCCTAGAATTCTGCTATGGAAGGACACTGAGAGACACATAAATAACGTGCAGGGTTGTATCCCAAAATGGCTTAATTGTTTAATGTCTACTGAAATGTAAATGAAGCTTATGAGAGCACTGAGAGATTCATCTATCCATCCAAGGTCAATATATTGAGTAAGGTGCAATTTGCTGGGGGGGAGGGGTCTTCCAATGAATAATCTTGATTTTCAGAAAAAGGCTTCAGGCTTGTCACTCCTTTCAAGTCCCCACATTTGCATTTGCTGATAATGATGAATGGTTTTGTAGTGCCAAGATGTGACATCTGACTGCTTGATTTTGCCATTTCATGTGTGAGACTGACATGCAATGCAGCTGCTCAGACAGTGGGAATGTGACCTGGCACTGGCCTTGGAAAATCAGAATGCTTTTGAAGCCTGCAGCAGTTCTGTGCTGTATGGACATTTCAAGAAGCTGAGGGTGGTTGGTGCCAGCAGCTAAACCATTAACACTCCATTTTCTATACAGCATGGCATGTACTAGCAACTCTGTCTTTACACGGGTGGTCAGATATCTCCCAGTTGGAGTCTGAGAGTGGGGAGTACTCTGGGATAAATTCAAAACAGAATGCATGCACTTCATCTGTTTCACCAAGCTTTCTCCATTTGGGTTTGTTTATTTTTCTCCATTATTTTCCATCATTAACATAAAAGACTGATTATTACTAGAGAAATTGTACAGTGGGTTCCCTGGAAGTCTTGCATTCCCAATTCTCTGCCACCCAGACTGAGCCTAAGATAAACCCCATGGAAGTTTGGTGCTTTGAAGACTTTCTCCACAAGGTCTACAAGACTATGATCACCACTTCAACCAACAGACATAGAAATTGCAACTACCAAGTCTCATCTCACAGGTGGTGAGATCTTTTCTAACCTTATCCTTTCTTCCCTTCTCTTTCTTTTCCTTATACATTTTCCTAAGTGTTATTTTGATGCTTTTGTATTGCCATAGTACTGTAGATATAATAACCAAAATGGCTGCATACCTGGTTTCCATAGCAACCAAATTGTTCTAAAATCAACCCTATATGTATTTTTAAACACTGATCATTCAGAGTCACTTCACTCTAATACACCCCGAGGGATATAAACAGGAACCGGGGTTTCCCTCACCTTTGTTGGGAGAGCTCATAAGAGGGAGAAGGTAGAAAAAAATTCATCCTGCCTTCAGCTTCCTGAAAAATGCAAACCACCAATGGCCAGGTAAAACTGTTTTGAGAGCTTCAATTCTTGTGTTCTAGTCAGAGGTAGCAGACACAGCACTGAATGGGAATTATAAGAAATTCATTACAACTCAGAGAGAAGTAGGAATGTTAAGACAGCAAAGTCATAGAAATTTGCCAGACACAGAACAATTCCTGCAGAAACTTTGAGATTCTTTCAGCACTTTTGCCAAATTCCATAATCTTCATGTCACTTTCTTTTGTTTCCTGAAAAGTATGTTCAGGAATGCTGCTGCTTCCTAATTGAAGCTGTTTCAAACAAGTATGAATGCTTCAAAAGAAAGCTTCTTGGAAAGAATGATTTTTCTGGGTTGAGTTAGGGCATTTAGCAAGATAGAAAAATTAGAAGTCAGAAGGTTTTCTTGTTTTTAAAAGTTTGAGCAATTTTCTGATAATGACATGTCAAATGCAGCTTGTAAAATTACACGATTCTGTTTCATGACGGCATTTTCAGCCATTCCAGGCTTGATTCTAGTTAAAATAAAAGTGAGAACCAGTTTAGCACATAGAGGCATATTTCCACAAATCACAGAGCTAGTCCTAGGAACTATGGGTCTACATGTTCACAGCAGCAAAACTGGTGTAAATGCAACTACAAAATAAACACTGGAAATATATGGATGTATGGATATCAAAATAAAAGATTCTATACCACAGGCAAACAAACTCTGATCATGTCTATGATTTTCTGAGATGTGGGTATATTATCTAATTCTAAATGCTTTTTAGAATAGCCACAATACAGTCACTTAATACTTTATGAGATCCAAACACACATCCCTATACTATACAATTGTAAAAATTTCTTAAGAGCAAAACAAAGGCTCATAGTTATCAGGGAACACTTCTGGTATAAAGAATTAATGACACCTCAGTATGAAATATTTGTAGATACATTTTTCTCAGTTTAATCATCTCATAACAGTGACTCACTCTACATTGTTGGTGTCTCCTCATCCCAGAAACTGTGAGAAGCAGAATCAGCTCATTGCACCTGTAGCCTGATTTTGCAATATGGCAAACTTTCTCTTTAAAAATAAATTAAAAAATGAATGGAATAAGTGTCATCTTGTCACTAATGGTATTTGCATTATCTTGCAGCTGTGTTGACTTTTAAGTGAGCAGCCAGTGATTTTTGAGTTAGCTAGGTGAAGTGGAAAAATAATGATGGATTCAGTGGTCTTTTGTCACTTTTGGGCCTGAATTTTCCTGATGTCTCTGTGATTGTTGGCTGTGTACTGCCTGTCGGTAGTGAAAAATAGATTCCAGTTCAGGTCCTGCTGGAAGAAAAAATCTGGACCATTTAGTTTCACATCATTTCCCCTCAATTCCCCTTTATAATGAGTGTTAATAAATAACTTGGGAAAAAGGGTTCATGATCTTTTATCACTCAAATGTGCAACAATGAAAATTAAAATGGAGGAGAAACCGATAAAAAGCCTAATACCTCATAAACATTCTTTACCCAAAACAATGTATAACAGGAAAGAGAAGCAGCCCTTAATGGGAAGATTTGGAGGTTTGATACCAGTCTTAATTAGGCTTTTTTGCCTTAATTTGTTGTACAGCTTATAACATTTCTTTCAAGACAGAATAATATAGGTCAATAGCTGACTTAAAAATCTTTAAGAACTGGGATGATTAGTGATTGAGCAAGAGCCATTAGCCAGTGCACAAACTCGTGCTCTTTCAGACATGAGCTTGTCTTTGGGCAAGGAGCATAAATCTAAAGCTTCAAACTCCATTGTTTGCATAAAATAGATCAATACTCAGCTCTACTGAGAGATGCATCGATTTTGACAAAAGGTAGGAGGCACTGAGGGTTGAAGGATCTTTTTTGATCTGGTTTTCTCTAGGAAATACTGTTTAATGTATTGTGTGTGTCTGCCTCGCTGATGGACTCTGATACCCAATTTTAATGTGATTTTAGAAAGATTTCAGCCAGTGTGGAGGATGTTAAAGATATTGGGGTCTGACAATTTCTGTGAAAACAAGAGGTGTAGTTTGGAAGCATGAGTGAGGATACCAGGTACTACCTGCTTGCACCAACAGAGACTTCTCCAAAGCTCTTGGGGCACATTTTCTGATTTGTCCATCCGTGAACAGCTGCTCACAGCCCTTGTTTGGCTTGAGTTCAGACCACTGCTCAGCCTAATTTTTTATTTCATGCAATACTAGGAAATAATGAGCATAAGAAGTTGATTGCTGAGGATCCTAACATTCCTTTTATAATCCAGGGAGAAAATTCCCTTTTTCTGTCTGATCTTGCTTGTTTTGGGTCTAAGCAATTTGGGAAGAAATCAAAGGTTTTTGGCTACAGTTTTAAGGCAAAGGAACTTTATACTGGCTGAAGTGTCTGGATGCCACAGAAACATGGGTGATGTGTGTTCATGTACTTTCCTGTTTCCTCATGTCCTTCTCTCTACCCCCAGCAAGAAAGGAAACCACCTCTTTACTTCACATAATTCAAGAGCAGAGGGCATTTCTCCAGTTCTGGCCAAAATGCAAAATGAAATAGGTAACCATAATTCTATCCCTTCACTGTCCCAGCTTTCCCAGTATTTTAACTTTCCAATGAGTAGATGACTTACTTGAACCAAAGCTCTCTTTGGCAAGCAGTGAATTCCCATGACCTGTCTTTTCCTGCAAACCATTAAACCAGGAGCTTTTGGACAGAGGCAAATATATAAGGTGGTGCAATTGGCTTTTTAGGACCACTTAAAGGCAGCACCCTGGTGGAAGAAAGATGTGGGAGATGATGGAGTGTAACTTTTGGTGTTAATAATCACACAGAGTTTTCTTCCACAATCTTCCTCCTGCAGTTTCTCTCATTAAATGTGAAATTGGGCAAAAAGATTTTGATGTTGGTTTTGTCTGCATGTAGTAGGTTTCCCCTCTTGCACACTGCTGTGGTGGGAAAGGCAGTGGGAAGAGAGACAGCTGAGATCCATGCTGGAGCACCTCTCTTGCCCTGCATACTGGGGCGGGAGGCAGGAAGATGCTCACAATTAGCAATGAACATTATCATCAGGCAAGTGATTTATAAATATTCCATGAAACAGGGCTCTGGATTGCACAAGCAACAGCAAATATTGTAGCAGATTTATTAGTGGAGCATGAAACATTTATATTTTTCAGATGACAGGACAGATGATGACTGTGTTATGCTAGCAGGCAGGATGAGCCTCATTCGAAAAGTGCCTTGTAGGTGATGGGTGGATGTGACAGCAAGATGAATTAAGGTCTTTGAGCAGCAAGATGGTGTGATAGACCCTGGGAATTGAAAACTAAACACCAGTGGTATCCTTCAGAAAGCTCAGCTGAGCTTTCTTTGTGTAAGTTGAGGTACAGCCTTGATAATTGTGCTGCCCCAGTGACATTGGCAGGGATTGAATTTTCCTGTCATCTTTTAGTGGGGTGGTTTACTGGAATAAAGGTTTAGTGCTCCAAATTAGGGTCCTAGTTAGGAAGAGATTGAGAGAAACTGGTGTTCCCCAAAGATGTGGACTTCAAAAAAGGACTACCTTGAAGGGGTTTTGAGACAGTGACAACTTCCTTTTCTACTATTCATTAAATGCATTACACCCCAAACATGTCAAAGAGCTAGACTATGGTGGCTTCTGTACAAAAAGCTGATGGAGGAGAATTCCTGAGTAAGATCTGACTTGGAGCTGCAGTCCAGGTAGCACTAAAGAAATAAGTAATTATAGAAAATATGTCACTTAAACAGTCAAGGTCTTTGGAGTTACTGGTGCTTAATTACACCATGTCAGTCCTCAGAGGGAAAGGAAAAGGCCATGGAGTAGAATCAAACAGGACTTTCACCTCAGCCATCAACTGCTCAGAGGGAGAGACTGGCATCTTTATCTGTTCTGCACTTTTTATCCCCTTCTAGATTTTGCCATTTTGAGCTGACAGCTTTTGTGATATAAGCACAATTGCAGATGACAGATCTTTCTACCTTTCACTCTGTTACCATGTTTAAATACATTTCCTTGAAGCAGCCCAGTACGTGAATGAATTTCATGGATCCTTTCAAATGTATATGCAGGTGGATCAAAACAGTGCTTGAGATGGCAGCTAGTTTGACTTATATCCTGGGAATGTGTCCCCTGTGAAACTTCACTCTATACATCAAGATCATCTACCTTTCACACTCAAATACTTTTAACTCACCCACATCCTGACAAATTGCAATGGTCTCCTTCCCACACAGAACGGAGGAGGTTGTGCACCTAGATGCACTTTTTCTATTTTTTTCCTCAAACATCAAATAATTTTTTCTTTTTTTTTTTTTTTGTAGTGTTCACTGACTATAAAAACTAGTGTTTTTTACAGAGTTTACTAACTCTGCATAATCAAAAAAAACCAAAAAAACCCCAAAAAAACCAAAACAAACAAACAACTCCTAAGCCAAAATCTGATGTATTCCCTTTTTTTGTTGCAGGTATATAACATTGTCCATAGTTGTTTTAGTCAGGATTGAACTAATTCATGCCAGTGTCTGACCTTCTTTCCATTTCACTGAAAAATGAATTGCTGTTATACACTATAGTTAGTCAATTCAAATTTGTCTAGTTCCACTGAGACACTCATTTATCTCCCCTCCTAGAAGCCACAATCATTCATAACCAGCACTAAAGGGTTGTATCTTCATTTTACCAATGATCTGAGCTTCGTGATGAATATTCTTATTGCTGGGAGACTTGAGGAGATAATGGGAAGCCTGCAGGACTTGAGCAGACTCCCTATCCTTCACCAATACTGTGCAGTGGCTGTGTTGGCTGCAAGCAAGCTGTGAGCCCTTGAGATTTAGCCTATTTCCATTTTCAGGCTTGTTGGCTCCAGCTACAAGCACTGCTGAACTAGTAGGAGAAAAAATATACATAAATGTTAGAAAAATATGTGTTCCAGATTAAGAATGGGATCAAGGTTTAGTCTCAACAAGCCCATGTAAAAAAAAACCAAAAAAAACCAACCCAAATTCCTGCTATTGCATACTTCAGACTTTTCTAAATTATGACTTAAAATAATTGGTTCACCACAGAGAGGTCATGCAGACAAGGCTGTCCCTTGGCACAGAGCTTCTCCTTGCCATGCCTGCTGTCCTGGAGCACCTTTGGCATTCTGCAGTGTCCTCCATCTGGAGTCTGTCCCCATTTCTCTGCAAGGAGACCTGAGCAGAGCTAAAGTGTTCCCCAGGAGAAACTGGGCTTTCACCTTTGCGACTACTAACAGGCAATACTTCCCCTCCATTAAACAAACCTGGAATTTCTGGCACAGAAGAGCAGTATTTATTGGGTTTTATTTTAGGTGTATTATGTATTGTATCATACTCTTGTTTTGAGCCTGTGCCCTCCCTCCTCATTCAACATGAGGAACCCATGCTCTCATGCTTGTCCTACATTTCTTAGTCAAGCTAAAGGTTATAAGAAGAAATAGCTTCTTTTAATTTTGAACAGTTGGGAGAATTGAAAGAAAAGCAATGAACTTTTGGTGTCCAGTTCTCTGTGGAGAGTCTGGCATTGTGAGTAATGGTTACAGATTCATTTTCATCCTCCTGGACAATGAATGTAATCCCGATTTTTTCTAAAAGATGTAAAATAATTTTGTATGCTTTTGAGGAGTGTTCAAACAGTTGAATGAAAGGGCACTTATGGCTAAAATGGATTTGCTTGAATCTGCTAGTGCAGGATGCTCAGTGCAATCTGAATTGTCTTTTGTGCCTGGCACAATGCATTCCCTATTTATTTGCTCATACCACGAATCTGGGACTAGAAGTTGCAGTTTGGCAACAAGTAGGTCTCACAGGAGTTTGGATGTCAGAGCAGAATGGGCTTTCATTGAGTAATGGAGAGGAAAAAGGGAATGAAGTCCTAAAAATGTATTTTATGAAATTCTTCCCATGAACATTGTGTTATTAGAGTAGCTAGTAAGTTAAAACAACATCTGAAATCCCAACAAGCCAAGAAAGATCATAAAACTGCAAGGAGCAAGCTAAACAGCACACAGCACACAAACATTGTAAATTAAGACAAAGCAAATGACTGTAAATGCCAGCAGTCCCTAAAACATTAGGGACTAATTTCTAACAAACCATTAGCTGCACAGGGAATTGTCAAACATTATTAAATATAATCTGCTGCATCTGTTTTATTATAGAATTCATTTGGCACATATGCTATTTATACTGTACACTACTTTTTTTTGCTATATGTGGTGTCTTTTTCTTTAATCCTTACATGCCACCCCAGCATAGTACTGCAAGTAAATTTGGATTTATTTCACTTCTGCTGTAGGAACTCAATTTGTATGTCTTCATTCACACATATGTGAACCAGTTTCCCTTCTGCCCTAGACCTCCTCCCACAAGCAGCTGCACTTGAATGTTTCTGCAGTACAATCAGCATCCAGCCCCCAGCAAGAGCTCTTTCAGCTGCCTAATGCCATGAATGCATGTGTGGAGAACATGGTTTGCAGCCTTTGCAGGAAAACTGTTGCCATCAATATCATTGTGCCATTAGTATTTAAATGGATCCATGCTCTGAATTATACTGGGGTTTTCTTTTGAGGGAATATTCAAGGAGTAGGTGATGTCCTGTAAGCATTGCTATCAACCACATCAGCCAGCCAATGCTGTAATCTGGATCAAAAATAATAATGTCATCCATAACATTGTAAAGATTTATTAGTTGTGACAGATCTATACATTAGCAAATCACTACATGGCCCTGAATGCCAAGTAAACAGAGCCAGTCTCATAAGGAATAGTGCAACCTTTTGGGAAACCTATTAAGGAGTGTTTCACACAGGAAAAATTTGCTCTGAAAATAATCCAGATGTTTGTGTGTGATCACAAGTGATGGATGGCTGTCTGTCCACTCTTGCCGGAGTCAGGGTGGGGCATGGCTGGTAAACCAGAATGGGCACTGTAAGTGTTTTCTGGTGCAGTTCTGATTTGTGTTCTGCTGTAGCTTGGATTTGTTCTGATTTGGTTCCACCTTTTCTTCTACAAAACTTCAGGATAACTCACACTGTAATGTTTTGGGAAGATATTCCAGTTAGGACAGCTTTTCAGCTTAATTTGACTCCTCCACTACAATATTGTATGATTTCCATTGCTATGCTGGCAGTAAGGTGATCTTTACTGATACTCATTTTGGTAGCCTTTACCAGCTGGATGTACAACACATAAAATCAGCATCATAATAAAGTTTTTAAAAGGTGATTAAACTGATGAAAAATGCAGGCTTACATTATCCATTCAAGCTTATCTCTTTCTCTAGATGATCCTTAGACCCTTACCTTCACTTGCCAGAGTTTCAAACAAGCTTCATACTCTTTTCCTCAAGCTCAGGGTGAACTCTCTGTGAATATCCACCAACATGTATCCCTTTCCCATACCCTACAGGGATCCATGTCTGTCTGAGAGCCATCATAATCCCAACAGTGTATGACTGTGCTGGAGGAATAAGGTAGAACAGAGGGTTTATCCCTGGACTTTTCATTTTTAGTCAGTAAGCTGGTGCCAAAACATGGAAGCCTCAAATTATCAACTACCAGTTTTTGAACAACTTATTTTGTATCGTCTTCATGGAGTATCAGCCTTTGCCAAGCATTTGTGCAGGGAGTGGGAAAGTAAAAAAGCTGAGGATCATCTGTTGATCCAATTTGTCAAAGATTCAAAAATTGATTTTGACTAATTTCATACTTTGGAGAGAAGTAGAAGCAATTCCTATTCACTGATGTCTTGTTTTGTCTTTTAAAATAATATAAAATGTTTTATTAAAAAAAACAAAACCAACTTAGATGTGTGTGAAGAACATTGAAATACTCTCCCTGCATTTTTGGAATGTGAGTTTAATAAGATCTTTGAGATTTTGGTTTGGACTTGAGCTGAGACAGAAGGTGAAGTATTTAATCCTCCATGCTCTGCAGACTGGAGGATCTGTTTTCTTCCTGGGAGAAAGTTTCATTGTCAAGGTCATCACTCTCCTGGTGGACATTGACCCAGGCCGACCATGTCCTGGACAGCTTGAAAGATACCACAGGATCAGATGAACAGGTTTTCAGCCTACTCTTTCTTCTGACACATGTAATTTCTGGAGCTTTAATGGATAATATGTTAGGAAAATACTTTTTGCAGTACTCGTATAGAGCCCCTAATATTACTGGGGGAATGTATCATAAGTTATGAATTTCACCCCTGAGGAAAAATCCAAGCATTAAAAATCCTCTTTTAAAATATGAGAAAGTGACAGCAGAGGAGTTTGTGTAGGGACATCTGTCTGCTCAGTGATGGAGCTCAGGACTGAACCTTGTCTCCTGCTCACACTCCAGGTACAGGGCTGCCTTCTCCACCTGTCTCACACACAGACAGAATCTTATCAGGGTTTGGCAATCTTAGTTGATGTCACATGTAACAATTGACAAATTTCCTTCTTGGCAGTGAAATATGAGAATATAGAGGAGTGTTGACTATCTCCAGCACCTTTATTAACTGTGTTTTAAAATATATAAACAGCTGACAAATTGTATCTATAGGTAATTTTAATTGAGATAGGAATTTTTTTTTCAGAGGATTTAACTATCTAAAACACTGGGATATTAGGAAAAAATGGTCAGGAAAATTATGACATGAAACCAAAGCAGCAATTTGGTCCCAATATTGTGACTTGACAGAGGCCATGCTAACTTATGCAACAGGCATAAGTAGAAACAGAGTAAATTCAGCCTGGACATGAGGATAAACCATTGGGGAGGGCAAAATACAGAACAGGTTACCTGAAGAGGCTGTGCTGTCCTTGGAGTTTTTCAATGCATGAAACCTTGAGCAACCTGGTCTCATCTCACAGGAGCCTCAACTGTCCCATTATCCTATGGAAATGAGACTCACCTGAACCAAGAGGCCAACCTGGGACATAAAATGTGGGGTTTTTTCCACCAGAAGAGTGAGGATGTGCCAGGAATTATTCAACAACTTCACTACAGAGCTAGGATGCAAGTAAAGAAACCATGACTTGACTTTGTTGATCATCTTGTCAGTATTACAAACCAATCTTTGTTTTCTCTCCAGAGAGACTTCAGACCAAAGAAAACCTTTGTGCTTTGCTTTGTCCCTCTCTTTCCCCTCCCCTTGTGCAGAGCCAAGAGAGCAGGATGTGAGCTGTGTTCTGAGTTGGAGGAGAGTGCTCATATAGAACAGCACACAACCTTCCAGATACATTCTTCTATACCAGCCTTTTGAATATTGCTTCCAAGCACTGCTCACTCCACTCTGCCAGCAGGGCGAGGATGAATCCTGTACCAATATCCCCCATGTGGCAGCCTCTATGGCTGGACCATCAAATCAGTCAGTGACACAGCACTGGTGGAAAAGTCACCAATCTGTCTCCACAGTGACACATCTCCCACCAAGATACTCTGGGCAAGGCACTGCTAAGATTCAAAGTTACAAAAGGTGGGGTTTTATGCTGCAGTTGTTGCTTATTTTTGCTTTTTATACCTTTTTTTTTGGTGCTGGTTTGTGGTTTTGTTCAGTTTTTCTGTTTCAAACAGGTCTTGCTGTCTTGCTGTCTTTGGTTACTATTTTGCTCCTCTGTGCACTATTTCATGGAATTGTAGAATCATAGATGGTTTGGGCTGGAAGGGATCTTGAAGATCATCACCTTCCACCAAACCAGATTGCTTAAAGCCCCATCCAACCTGGCCTTGAGTCCTGCCAGGGATGGGGCAGCCACAGCTGCTCTGGGCAACCTGTGCCAGTGCCTCACCACCCTCACAGTAAAGAATTTCTTCCTTATATCCAACTGAAAAATCCTCTCTTTCAGTTTACAGATGTTAGCCTGTTGTAAAATATATCTCTGGAAACAGATAATGGGTTAGGACCGAAAAGAAAACCTCTAAAGCCTGGATCTGAGGCAGCAAAAATGGCACTTACACATTCCTATAATGGGGTCACTTCATGAGAAATTCCCCAGCTCCAAACTCCCAGGAGAACTGTGTGTAGCCAGGGTTGAAATCAAGATCTGAGTTTTCCACTCTGAGCTCACCTCTAATTATTAACAACCCTTTGCTGGATTAATAAACATGCCAGTGCAGGAACCTTGTTCTCATTTTACTTATTTTCTGATGTGTCCATTTTAGCACATAACTTGAAAAAAAATTCTAGTTTTACTTATTGTAGTATTTGGAAGTTCTGAAAAATTGCCTGCCACTAGAGGTTATTCAAATTCTGGTCTTGATGTATTAGCCTAGACAGTTTTAAAGCCATATCTACAGCAGTAGTTAGCCATACTGCTGAACAGACATTTTTTTAAATGAACTACAAAGAATAGTCTATTGTGGTTAGCTTATTTTATTTACAGCATTTCACATGGTGTGAACATTAAAAATTTACAGAGTAATATTGATTTGCAGCTTCATCAAACCATTTTTACCCAAACTACAGACCTGAAGTGTTTCAGGAAAAGTGCCTTATTCAAATGGTTATTTGTGCTGCTCTGAGGGCTGTGCTATGCCAGGCAGCCATAAATTCATCTCCTGGCAGAAAGTTAAAGAGGAGACTCAGAAAGTAAATAATTGCCAGGATGCATCAGGAAAGGAGTCTGCTGGTGGGTGTGAGAAAGGAGGAGGAAAGTGGTGTGGCTGGGAAGGGTTTAATAAATGAGTTTTCAGTGGGTCCCCCAGCCTGCAGGGACACAGGGTGGCACTGTTGTCAGCCACATGGCTGGCTCCAAAGCATCACCCATTCTCAGCTGGTGAGAAAGAACTTTTGTCATTTCTGTCACTCTCCAGGTTAAATAAAAAGCTAACAAATTTGAATAGACCAGAAAACCAAATGGTGCTGGGTAAATGGCACACAGTTTTTTGCACTGACACTTCTGCCTGACAAGTGAATCACAAAATAAGAAAAGGGAAAGAAAACAAACAAAAAAACCCCTCTAAAAATCCAGAAAGCCAGAGAAATACAAGTAACAAACAAACAAACAAAAAAATCCCACAAAAGAAAATGTGTATGGTGGAAATAAAATGCCCTTCTCACCCCCATTAATGGGAACTTATTAGGAGTAAAATTTATGAAAGACATAGGAAATGTGATCTTTTATACCATTAGGAGAAAACTGGGCTGCTTCAAGTCTGTGGGAGAGCTAAGTGAGATTTGTATGTAAAAAGATACATCTCCATCAGGAAAGATATATTGAAAACATTTGGTGAAGTTCTTTGGTCAGTAATCTGTATGTCTTGAAAAATTATATGGAGAACCCTTTTGGTCCCCTTTGTACAAAACACGTGGAATTAAATTGCATTTCATACCAATGTAGTAAACTAGGTTATCCAGCCTTCAGTCCCTCTGCTCACAAGTTCTGCTCAAGCTTTGGAACTCAACATCCAGAATTTTGAAAGAAATTGAAGTGGCAGGATGACCAGACTTCACTTGTCAAGACAAAGGAGATGAAGTTCCAGATATTTTGGAAATACTAACCAAATTCTGCTGCTGCTGCTAGCCTAAGTCGGGTTTTTTGCTTGTTTGCAGGTGTTTTGTTTTAATTTTTTGTTTGTTTGGTTGGTTGATTTGTTTTGTTTTTTCATGCTGCTATAAGCCAAACAATTTAACAGTAAAACGTTCAGATTTCCACCAAGGTAAATTACAGCAGGATTGAATTCATCTATTTAACTCACTGCTCATACTCATTTACCAGCATAGTAAGGACCAGAGTTACATTTAATTCATTTGAAAGCATCCAGAGCAAGGGGTTGAAAAAATGAAGAGAGGATTTGGTAGCTCAGTCTAATACTTCTGAAAAAAAGCACATTAAAAGAAAACCTGGGAAGAGCAGACAAAACGTAGCTTCAAGTCTGTGGGTCAAATCCAACAAAGACCTGGACGACTGTCAAAGTTACACTGCAAGCTGTGAGGGGGTGAAGGGAGATTTCTGAGTAATTTGCAGTCATCTGAATGCATGGATTTCTCAGTGGAAGGACAAGTAGCAACAAGAACAGACAAAGACGGCGTCTGATCTCTGTGGCATCACCTCCCCTTCACATGGGCTGGGTGTGGGGGGCTGCTGCTGCCCTTGCAGGGGGGCACATCATGGGGGGGCTCTGTGCTGGGGGCTGTAAGAAGGGCAGCAAGCAGGAGAACATGTTAGTGCAGATCCACAGTAGTCTCTTGTTCTGTTTGGAGGCCTTTGTCCATCGTCTAAATTACTCATGTGGGTTACTCAGCAGCTTGTGGGCACATCTGAAGACACTCAGGCTCTTCAAGTAAATGTAGGTGATCGAGGCCATCACTGTAATCCATAACCTCCCCCAGCCTCATCTTTAAAGTCTCTGGTAATTTTTTTTTTTTTTCATTGGCAAAGTAACTCCAGCACCCACAGTTTTGCTCTAGGGGATATATATAAGGAAGGAAAATTGTTCCTGTGAACACAGAATTGCTTTGGTCCATAAAATGGGGCATCCCAGAAAGGATTCATTATTTGTAATGGTCTTATAAGTGATAGTGAGATAAAAGCAATGTGAGATTTGAAACAACATGAGTGTTTTAAGGAGAGATCTGAGTGACAGGAGATAGTAAAAATGCCTTCCTTCCCTTTGCTGGCATTTCAGTGTGTTCATTGAATCAAAAACACGTTTACACTGGGGAGGAAAGGAAAGGAAAGGAAAGGAAAGGAAAGGAAAGGAAAGGACTTGGTTATAATCTAGTTAAATGCTGTAAAAATTAATGGCAAAGATCCTGTTCATCTTTATTAGGCAGAATCAGCCTTCCTAGTGAGAGTATGCTATGGACCTGGGGCTTGCTTGCAATCCCACTTCCAAAGAAGTAAAGTGGGGCTGCTTAATGAAAATGCAGGTATATCACTGGGAAAATGATGCAGGAGGGAGTTGCATCTCTTCCTAATTCCAATTCTTTATATTTTACAAAGATCTTTCTTAATGGTACAGTTCTTTGGTACCTTGTCATACAAACTGCTAAAGGAGGGAGGGGGAGGAAGACAGTTCATTCTACAGAAGTAGGTCCAGTGGAGAAGTATTTAGGTTTTATAAATAGGTCTATAAATAATACATTTCTATTTCTGTTGGTTCTATTGCTATTGATATGCAATATAGTCCTCTGGGCTTAAATCTGCAGATATTTTTTATTACTAGAGGTCGTTGCCATGTTGCATTGTACAAACAGCACACTGCATTCACCTCGGCAAATGTTTATTTTTGCATGCCTCAGTGCCTGCCTTGAAACAGCAGTGCACTGGGTGTTATCCATCTCTTCTACCTGTCCTTAGATTTTGCTAAGTGCATACTTTTATGGATCAGTTGAAAAGCCCCAATCACTCTGTAATTTAAGATTTTATGCCTGAATGCTGGATGTCATCTTAATAAGTGTGGTGGTGTGTGTGTGTGTGTGTCAGGAGGTATAAAAGGAAATCATGCTTTGTTTCTGATGGATTTCTGTGGCTATTTCATGATACTGTCTGTACTTTCTTAATTGAATAAGGATTATTTTGGAATGAGGAAATAAGATTCAGCCAGTGCAATTAAAATGTTAATATATATTGCTGTTAAAGATGCAACTCACTTTTTCTCATTGTGTGTAGAAAGAGCTGCGGTGGGTGGGTGGTCAGCTGCTGAGTTTTATTCTCTTCCAGCTTACAGCATGGCATACCACTAAGTCTGCAATCATTACCTTTCTGAAGCTTGTTTTAATTGTGTTGTTATATATGTCAAATCACCAAATGAGACCCAAGGCTGCTTGCCTGCTGCTGTGTAACTACCCAGCATAAACTTGCAGCCTCCCCTAAGATATTTATGTCCTGGTTTCTGAATTTTGCCATGTGCTGCCTAATATAGGCACAAACAGCCATGCTGCAGAATTGCTCTGCAGATACAGAGCTTGGATGTTTATGGGGCAGCAAAATCATACTCTGTGTTCCTCCAGGCACTGAGTCTCAGCCAGGTGGAAGTTGGAGTGCAAACTCGTGCATTGGGCATCCCAAGTTATTGTGTCATCACAGAAACTGAGAGCAAGGTTGTGAGAGCAAGCTCTTCCAAATCCATCTAGTGTCTGTGTCTGGAAGGTGATGGAAACCAAAGAGATGTGCCAATGCAGGCCATGAAGCCCTGAGACTGCACCACCACTTCCAAGCAGGTCTAATGAAATGAAAAGTGCTTTCCTTCTCCCTTGTCATCACCTCTGTCACATCATCCTGCAGAGATCAGCCCCTCATTCAGGGAAAGGTTTTCTCCTAAAATGTATTAACCCCATTTCTCTCTCGTGTCAGTACTCTAATTGAGACTTAATGTATTTACCTCTGCTTTTGTCACCCTCCCTCCTGCCCCCCTTTTATTGGTTCTGTGTTGGATTAGCATCCATAAGCACAGTGCCCTTTCCTGCACATGTCATATGGGCAGAGTGCTGTCAGTGAGACCTATCATTTAACCACTGGTGTTCTGGATCATTAGCACAGTGTCACAGTTTCACCCTCCATCCTGGTGCTTTCCTTTAAGTAGATTTCCCTGCATAAGTCTCATTTTCAAAATGATGGCTTAAGTGCACATGTTAATTGCAAGATTTAATTATATGGTGGTGAAGTTGTGAAATTTTCCTCCTAATTAACAAGGGAAAACTTGGCTCAGGAGAAAGGGTATAATGGGGAAACGCCTTTTGCATTTCATCATCACCAATTCCTGCACATGGCTGTGGCAGTGGTGCATGACCAGGTCATTGGCTTCCCTGGGTGAGGATGGATCAGGGGCAGGTAAAGGCCAAGCTGTCCACTGACAGGTACCTGCAAGGAAAACAGTGGTGCCAGAGCTGGAGGTGAGCAGAGCTTTGGCACTACAAAAGACAAATATCCAGAGAGTTTCAGGGAGCTTCTTTTCACAAGCATGTTGACCTGAAGCAAGCAGGGCAAGGCCAAATCAATTTTACACTGAGGTTTCTTTCCAAATTGGCATCTAGAGATTCAGTTCATATTCATATCTAGGCTTCAGAAACTACATCCCAGCATTAGATGGGAATTAGAGACTCAGTCAAAAAGATGCTCCTCCCATATGATGAGATTATCTATTTCCAAAGATCTGCCTGTCTCCTAATGTGCTTTTCCAAGGTGGGACAACGTGTTTTCTCTCCTCCTCTTTTTTTTTTCTTATTTTTTTCTTTTCTTTTTTTCTTTTTTTTTTTTTTTAAATTTTTTTTTATTTTCTCTTTTCTTGTTCCAGTAGCTAGCTGAAATATTTAGCCTTTCTGTTAACTCTCTTTTCTCTTTCATTTCCCCAGGACAGACTCTTCAGAGAAGCTGTTCTGGCTGGGAGAATGCACAGAGCCAAAGTCAGTCTCAGTGAATGGAAATGAAAGAATATGAGGTGGTTAATGCCTTCCTTTAGGTAAGGCTCTCTCACAAGCCCATCCTAACCAGGCTGAATGAGTACAGAGGGTTCACATCAAGACTACTTCTCCCTTCTGCCTATTGCTTGTTCTCCTTTCCTTTAACCTTTGTCATTGCATTATGCCATGGGTTTTTATTTACCTGGATTGCCCCTGGTGCTGAATGGCTGATGCCCTCAGGCTTTTGAAGCACTCAGCTCCTCCCAGCAGCCTTGGCTCCTGATGCCCATGTCACTATGTCACTCCTCCCAGGGCTCCCATATCCCACTTGTCAGTAGAAGAGACTTCTAGGGCCTGGCAGTCACCTTTCAGCAAAGGAACTGTGCTGCTGGGAATTCCTGGGACACCAGGAGCTGTGGCAATAGCTTACAGCTCTTTTGCAGAAGCTCAGTGTGATGGAATTCATCTTGTGTCATTTTGGAGACCCCATACAAGTAGAAATTGTCATGTTTCAGGATTTCCAGATAACTGGCTTGGACACAACTGAAAATTCAATTCTCTAAAAAACAAAGGTGCTTTATTTTTGTTTTGTGTTTGCTTTAAAACAGAAATTATGCTGTAATGCATAATGCAAGATCCCTCATAAAACTAGCATTTGAATATTTGATTTTGACCTGATCCAAAAAATTTGGATTTTTAACTCTGACCTTTTGATAAATTCAGAGCACAGCCAGGGAAAGTCCTGAGATTAGTGGTTCACTCTTTTCATTCATCATGCAGTCACCTTATCTGACATTAGAATTTCACATGCTTTTTCTTTAAGGCACCCTGCTCGAATACGTAATTTGGTACTCTCAGACTTCAGATAATGAATAATCATTTTCACGGATCAACCTAATTGGGTAGCTGAGAGCTTTGCCTACAACAGAGTGAAAAAATGTATGTATTCACAGCTAGACAACTGTTCATTAGGGGCCTGACCTTGGAGTCATTATTCATATTGAGTGGTACTCACTAGAGGAGATACTCCTATTGTCTTCAGCACGCATATTACTACATAAAATATCATCTGCCAATGTTATGACTTCCTTAACATCCCAATATTTTCTACCTACAATGACACCTGGTGTAAATTATGCAAGCAAATTTTTGACGAGAAGGCAGCGCTGGCAGAGGTGCTGTGCATTTCATCACATCTGCAGGAAAAATCCCTCCTGAAGCAGCAAGCCCATTCCCACCCTAGAGCTGAGAAAATCACAACTGGCCTTGAGTATTCTCCCAGTCTGCTGCTGTGTGATTTAAAGTTTGTTTACTTTAACCCTCCTGAGGAAAGCTGTCTGACCTTGTGCTGCAGAAGGAAATGGCCCTGACCACACTGCAGCTGCCGGGGCAGGTACCAGCAGCTGGGGGCCCGTTAACATATTAAAATGCACTAATGCAATTGCAAGCAGTTGTTTCACCAGTCCCTCGGGGATGAATGGATTTGAATTGCAGATTCTTGTGTTCTTCTCTGGGTCTCTCTGTGGTTTTTCTGTCCATTTTTCCTCCTCTTATCCAGGACATCAGTCCCTCTCCGACCCAGCCTGGTCAGTCTGAGTATTGTGTGTGTCCTGCACACTGGCCACATGCCACACAACCCTGAGTGTGTACAAATCTCTGGAAAGGGATGGCTGGGGGCAAGCTGGTGCTTCCAGGCCAGTTCAGGCACCCATTTGTGCCCTTTGCTGTGGGAATTGATAGGGAATGGGCTGCATTATTGGGTCACCTCCCTCCTTGCTGTGTTGGTGGTTAGTCACTCTTCTGTTGCAGCAGAGAACAAACAAAAGCTGCTTATCATCAGACACCCATGTAACAGATCATCACACACAAAAGCTGCTTATCATCAGACACATCAGACACCCATGTAACAGATCATCACATCATTTTTGTCTTTCCCAGTGAATCCTTTCAGAAGGAGTGCTGGAGGCTCCTTTCTCACAGAGCATACCAAGGTGAGAGGTCAGTCTAACATGGAAAAAGTTGTGTTTCAGGGACAGATAATCCTTTGAAGGTTTGGGATATTCAGGTTTTCTCTTCATTTTGCCACAGACTACCTCCAGGACCTTCAATAACTCACTGATCTCCTGCCCTGCCTTAGTGCCATATGACATGCTTGAGACCTGCATGCCCTGACAGAATATTTCCTGCCCTATCTCTGCTCTGTCTTGCCGTTTTCCGTGGTTCAACCCAGCTGGAAATGAAGCACTTTGCAATTACATGCTCCCTCCCCTCCTCTCCAGTGGGATGAAGAGAAGAATCTAAAAAATATAAAATGTGGGCTGAGATAGAGAAGAGAGACTCATTCATTGAAATAAAGTAAAATACAACCATCTCCATCATCAGCAGCATAGTAATGAAAAGGTGAGAGTAATAAAACCCAAAAGAAACAAGTGATGCACAATATAACTTCTCATGCCCTCCTGGCTGAAACCCAGCTCATCCCTGAGCAGCATTTTTCCCCTTTCCAGCTAACTCCTCCCAGTTTACATACTGGATATGATGTCCTATGGTATGGAATACCCCTTTGGCTGTTTCAGGTCAGCTGTACCAGCTGTGCTCCCTCCCAGATTTTTGGGCAGCTCCTCACTGACAGGGCATGAAACATTGAAAATTCCTTAAGATAGTCACTACTTAGCAGCAAATAAAACATCAGTGTCTTATGAACATTATTTTCGTAGTAAATCTAAAGAACAGCTGCTGAGTAGAAAACTGACCCTATCCCAGCCAAAATGAGGACACCTTTTAAAAGCAGCCTGTGCTACCTCAACTGCAACTCTGCACCAACCCTGCCCAGTGCTGGCACAGCCAGTCCCCTGCCTTGCCGTGCTCTGCAAGCCCCGCTGTGCCCCAGACAGCAACAACCAGGCAGCCCCTGTATTTGTTTAATGCTTTGCTGTGTGACAGCTTTTCGATAGAGGAAAGCTTCGTGGAAGAAGCGGAGGTAATGAGCTTGTGTATTGGCTTAATATATCAGGCAAGAACATTCCTAAGTACAAGGCACCCTCTAACCGCGAGCGATTTGTGAGCGGTGGAGATGCTATCTGCTGCCAGCAAAGTGGGCCGTGGTTTAATATGTGAGGCATGTGCTGCTGTCAGGTTTTGTCAAAGAAAGGATGGCTTATCTTATCTTGTGATCGGGCAGCTCTGAATAAAGCCATGGCACAGAGGGGTGACATTGACACTGGGAGGTGAGCTCCAGACAGCCTTTCCAGGGAGAGCAGGTGGAAGAGTTTCATGTCCAGCAGATCCTCTCCCCTCTCTTCTTTCTCCAGTGAGGAGCAGCCCAAGGAAATATGTTAACACTGTTTTTACTTCAGCCCTGTGGTTATGTACAGGATATGCACAACCATTGAGTGTGTGTGTGTGTAAGTGCAAGGTGACCAGATGAGGAAACCCAGAGCATCAGGAATATTTCTCTGTCTGCTCTGGAGTGCCCTGACCCCCAGGGGAGCACTGACTTTGACCCTCATTAATGGAGAAAGTTTTCTAGACTTCAAGATAGACTAGAATCCACAAAAGTGTGAAGTAGATTATAGAGAGTGGTGTAGCGGTATCTCTTGGTGAGAAATTTAGGTTTTGGGATTTTTAGTATGTTGTGGATAGAAACAAGATAGAGGGCACAGGGTGTTGTCCTGGGTTTCTTCTTCATGCTTCTTCTTCCTTCTTCTTCATGGGTTTGGGTGGCATTTTGTAATTGGGCAGAAAAGTCTGCATTGTGGGTACTTTAGGATCAGTTATTGGGTTAAAAGGGAAAATAATTGAGGTGTCAGCTCTTAATTGGACAGTTTAGTCTTAAAAGACCTTGTAACAAGAGATTGTTGGCTGTTTTGTGCCTTCTAATGAAAAGCTGTCAAACTCATGGTTGTGAAAAGGTGCTGAACTCATGGTAGTGAGATGAACTCATGTCTGTGAGATAAGAAATAATAAACACTTGAGTCCAAACATGAACTGCCATCTCAAGTGCCTTCAATCCAGACCCAGAGAAACTCACAACTGGTACAGCCACAACCAGGCAGCAGGTAACAGGCCTTGTGGTCAAAGAGGAGTAACACTGGACCAGATCCCAGACCCCAGTGAAGCTCTCACTAACCACTGGTGTCATTCAGGTTTCTGCTGTGCCTGATGAGAGCAAGACCAGAAATATATTCCCACAGTCCAGAAATTATACTGGAAGGGTTTTCAAGCCCATCAATGTCTATGCTATTTCTAGAAGCTTGTGCTTAAGCATTCCTCTCCTGGATTTTGCCACAATCAGTCCATGTACACCAGTGTTCTGAACTCTATTTCATGGGGAATCAGGTGGAACTTTTGGACCTGATGATTGTAGAAGATGATCTGACTAAACTGGAAGTGATCAGGAGATCAATAACATATTGGTATACTGTTAAAATCCATCTGGTCTGGATGGGTCAGGCATCTATTCAGATATTCACTGAGGCATTGGGAATCTGCATTTTTTTGAGAGCATCAGGCTATCAGGTGCAGATTATCCTGGCCAGGATCCTACTGCTGTCCCACTCTCTGGAGTCAAGCAGATCTTGCATAATGTGATATGCTCAGTATCTTCTCTCTTGTAATTCTTATCTCTTTTAAAGGCTTTCTCCTCTCCAAAACACAGGTTTGTCTGAACCTTACCCCAGATTAAGACCTCAATATCCTCCTTGGGTGCAGAGGCTCAAGGGCAGCCCAGCACTCCTCCTTTCCCAGCCAGCTGCCCCTCCCTGCCATGCAGCCTCTGCTGCACTCATCACTGGGGCTAAACTCTCAGCAGCTTTTTGGTTGCTTCTTTCTCATGTTGAGAGTGAGACAGAAAGTGATTGCAAAAATTATCTCAGCCCCATTCATCTGACAAGGGCTCTCTGTCAGGGTTGTGATTTTCCTGATTCCTTTCCCGTAGTGCTGGCAGTGATACAAAAGAGAAAAACCACAGACAGGCTCCGGGTCTAAAAAGAGCTGTTGCTGTACAGCAGCCCTGTGATGACTTACTGCCAACAGACACGTGAGTTTACCATAGATCTACTGTAGGTCAAAAGTGCAAAAACATATCTCGTTAATATTTAAAGATGCTTAGCACAAAAGCATGCATAATTAAACAGCACATCAGAGCTGATAATTCCAAATAATCTGTCTTCTGAAAAGGGATTTTTGTAATTTGTTAACTGGTTTGAAATCCGCAGCTTAGCAGCAGGACTATGTTTGCATTACAAAATGAATAATTTTAAATGTTGGGCTGTGTCCATTCTGAGAAAAAAAAAAGACATAGCATGAGAGAGGATTTTTAAACAGGCACATAAGTGTGGATTCAGCATTGCCCAAGGCTCTCTGTCTGCCTGAGATATATGCCTCATTTTTTAAAAGCAAAACTATATTCTTAGAAGGTGTTGCATTGCTTTCTGTCCCAGGATATTTTCATAGTTCACAAGGAGCTCAGTGATATTAACCATGTCTTTCTCCAGATAACTCAATGGTAAAGTAATGCCTATAAAAAGAATGATCTATTAGTTAGGGAAAAAAGTGACATACAAGACAAATATGAAAATATTAATGGTGTCAGGTAAAAATTACAATATGCTGTGAGATTTTCATTACATCCAAAAAACTATCTGAGCACATTTTCTGCCTCGATGCTAAAAATCTATGAGGAAAGAAAATGTGCTTATGATCCTTTGCAAATCATGCTTTTCAGAATGGCCAAAATACAAATTCATATGTAATCACAGCTATACTTTAATGTAAGATCAAGAAATGTCAAGTGTTAAGGGCACATGCAGATTATTGATCACACAGGATATTTATTTACAAGGCAAATCTAAAAAAAAGCCCTATTTTAAAAGTTTCACTGAAATAATTTCTGGAAGTTACTGAAGTTGTCACGGTCATGTTTACATGAGACAGTGCTGGGACAGCAAATCCCAGAAGGCACAGCTCTGCTGTGGTGAGGCTGCATTAGCTGCTATTAACTCAGGACCTGGAGCTTTGGCTTAACTCCCTGCCACAGATGGCTTTTTCTCTTCAGCTGGTTGGGGGAGGTCAGGGAGACACATTGGGAGCTGTCACATAAAGGTGTCCTACTCAGTGCTGTGGTTTGTGCACCCATCCAGCACCTCATTGTCATTAGGATTGAAATGAAGTCTAAGCTGGGTGTGCTGGGCTCTGCTATGAAGTGGCCAACACCAGTAACGGAGAGAGAAAGGAAGGAGACAGTAGAGGTTTGCTCTCATAATTGGAGAATGCAGTTCAGGGAGGCATATTCATAAGGTCTGTCCTGGAAGTGGTGCCATCCAGAGTGAATTTACAATCAATGCAGGTATCTAAATGCATTTGACCACAAGTGAGTGTCTGGCAGAGCTGCTGTACTCAGATTTAACAGGCAGTCAGGGAAGAGACAGGAGCAGCCACATCACAGATGTCTGTGAGGGCTGACTGGTGTCACACCTGGCTCTTCCCTGGCTGTATTGGGAGTCCTGAGTATAAAGGTAATCCTAAGAGGTCATAATTTTCTTGAACTTAAATGTTCCAGTTATCTATGTGAATATAGCCCAGAGAGACATTAAGGCTAACTCATGAAGAGTTAGTTAAATAACTACTACTTGCATGTATAATTAAAAAAGTAAAAAAGAGAGGCTAATTGGCTGTCTCACTTTTCTCCTTTGGAACCAGAAGAGGAATAGATCAAGGTAGCTGGTGTTGAGGGCCCTGTAATTGTGCTGTATTTGTTCCAGGGGTTTGTTTTGTACTAGATTTTGTCTGGTTCCCAGTGGCTCAATGTTCTCAACGGACTTGAGATTGAAGGCTCCCCAAAGGACTACGTACTGGTGCAAGCCAAGATGTCCCTATTACAGAGCACATCAGTAGCACACATGGAAGGCAGCTTTTCTCCAGAAAGGGACAAATATGAAAGGATCAAAACTACTCTGTGAACTGGATTAGCCGGGACTACACAGAGCCAAACAGGGGATTCACTTCAAAACAGCACCATTGCTTGGAGCTCATCACAGATGCAGACACAGACTGGTGCCTCACTTCAGCATCTGGGCACAGGGGACTGTGCATGGCTGGTGATGAAGCCCATGTGTCTCAACGTAACTTTTGACTCTACCACAAAACTGCAGTGGTCCCAAATGTACACCATGCAAGTTTAACTTGTGGAGAATATGCATTTTATAGATTGGCTGTGAGGAAGAGACAAGGCTTTCCATCCAGCCACTCTAATTCATGTTTCCTCTAATTCCCTTTCTCTTGTCTCTAAGTTGGATGCTCTGGGGAGCCAATGCCTAGTTTGACTGTTAATAATAAGGCCCTTCACACTGGCCACAGAGGGATAATCAGAGGCTGCATAATGTGGCATGTACCTCTTCTCTCAGAGCTGCTGCTGATATTTTCCCATTAGCAAGTCACAGAGTGTTGATGAAGGAGGAGGATGCAGGGAACTGCAGCCTGCCAGCCTGACTGCTGTGCCTGGCGAGGTCATGGAGAAGATTATCTTGAGTGTCATCACATGGCACCTACTGATGCCTCAAGAGGCTGCCTGGAACAGAGGCTGACAGTGTTAAAGGAATAAAGTAGGCATTTATTAAAAGGCCTTCAAAAGATACACTTTGGGCAGTACAAGAGCATGGCCAAGGCTCTACACAAGATGCACCCACGATGAACAACTGGTCACAAATTTTCACACTTTTGTAAGTTTTGGTCTATTTACATATTGAGGTCAATTGTCCAATTACAGCTTCAGGTTATAGAGCCCCATCCTCCCAGATTGCTCTCCACAACTCGCCATTGTTTATATTTTTTTGGGCATGAAGCTGCAGTGGTGTCCTTCGTTCTTGGGCTGGAAAAGGATTGTTTTGTCTAACTAAGCTGTGAAGAGGATTTGCTAATACCTTACATGAAGTTCAGAGTAACATCCTAATGCTGTGCACAATCTGGAAAATATATAAGCTAAAACTTAAGGCATCACTACAGAACAACTGTGGGTGTGGGTCTGTGACACAGAATCCCCAGGAAGGTGCAAAGGAGAGCTGCTTTATTGCAAAAACAGGGTCTTTTAAAGCTGTTAGGCCTTTATCAGTTACACAGTTTTAAATCATAACAAACATAATTCAGCCAACCACCATACACCACAATATGAATGTGTAATGGTGATATAACTTCTTTTTCTACCTCTAATTCATCTGAGTCCCTTTCCCATAGTCCTTTTCTACTAAGCTAAAGTAACCAGCCTGAGCCATGATTTTCCAAGCCTTCCTTTCATAAGGTTTTACTTATGTGCAACAGACAGCCATGGGATGAGACCCAGCCAGCAAGGGTTTAGGAAAGGCAGGTGCTGCCTGTCCAGCCAGTTTTCCACAGCATTCCCTGGAGAAGCTGCAGCCCACGGCTTGGACAGGTTCTCTCTCAGCTGGACTCAGAACTGACTGGACAGCCAGGCCCAGAGAGGGGTGGTGAACAGTGCTGCATCCAGTCTGTGCCTGATCACTGGTGGTGTCTCCCAGGATCAGTGTGTCCCAGCCCTGTTTAACATCTCTTCTGGTGACCTGGATCAGGAGATTGAGTCACCATCAGAAAATTCACAGACTACACCAAGCCGGGTGAGTGTCGATCTGCTGGGGGGTAGGAAGGCTCTCCAGAGGGATCTGGACAGATACTATATGTCTTCTAATCTAGATGGTCCTTTCAGCCTGCTGTCAAAATTTACTTCCCATGGTGCAGTAAGCTTCAGCTCCAAGACTGCAAAAAATCTCACTCTGGCCTGCTATGACCCTCTGCTCCTCACTGAAATGCGCTGCGTGGTTTAGTTAACAAAGCACCAAGAAAGAATACTACAGGTTGGAATGAGTTTTATTCCAGAGTTTACCTATCTAAAATGATTAATGCATTCTTCATAACTTCAAAGATTTCCCATCTCTTCAGAGGAGGGGGTTTCTTCAAAGCTTTCAGGCAGATAGTCTCTCTTTCGAGTTGATGAAGGCATGGTCCCAGTGGAGATTTTACATTGCCAGTGTGTACCCCTTCAAAGATTTCACTGTTGGCATGCTGTATTTGAAGATTTCCTGCCCTTTGTTACCCATTCATTTCACTTTACAAAAAAAAAAAAAAATCATATCTTTGGGGTCTCCTTCAAAGAAATTTCACATCACACCCCTGAACCTTGGAGAAGAACAGCACACACCACATTTTGGGATTTACTGTAGTGTAATTAGCATCTCTAAGGAAAAGAGTTGCCCTTTACTAGAAGATTTGTTTTTCTTACTGGGAATTGCCTTTGATGTGCTTTGATTCAATTGCCAGATAATTTTTTTGGATTAAATGCTGAACAATGATTCCTCAGCAAGTTCATCATTCAATTGGAAGGTTTTTGGATCAAGGAGACACCCACCCATATGTCTAGAAGGTTTTAAAAATGTTTGTAAGAATATCAGAGAAAAATCTTTTAGGATTTTCAGACACAAAAAGAAATGCTCATCAGATGGAGATGCTTGGACTGCAGGAACAGTGGATAAGTTGTTTCCTAGCTGTTTGTAGAAAAAGATGTACAGTAACTCCTGGAGAACATATTTTAAAAGTTTGCAAGGACTGCAAGAATTTATTGCTGCTTCATTTCCACTACTCAGTCCTATCAATATAGTTCAAAGTAGACCTTTGAGAGAGAGAGAAAGATTTAATTCTTCTAATGGTTTAATCAATTTCCAAATACTACTTTTATTCCTATTTTCCCCTGTGGAATAAAATGTTAATTAATGTGAGTCAGAAACACATGAAAAAAAGTCCCAGCCTTTATAGGCTGCTGAGAAAAAGAGGTAATTTTTGAAAATGTACATAGTTTATGGAAACAGGTAGAGTTGAGACTCTGGAGCATAATCAGAGGTGCTACATCACAGCAACCAATAGTGTTCTGTTGTTTTGTATGCCTTTTCTTTCTAGTTGTCCTTTGTGTTGCCCAGTGAGTGCATCCATCAGCTCTTCATGGCTCAGTAATTCATGAAATTCTCTTTCCATTAAAAATAAATACTGCATTTTATATCCTTGAGATGGACCCCATATTTGATTGTCTTTTCCATGGTTGTGTATATTGAAAACTATAAAATTATAATACAACTATTAATCCCCTGTATCTGCTTGTACCTAATTTTTATTAAAAATGTATTGTGCTCCAGCTGGCTCATAAATTACAATGTGGTAAAAAGGCTCCAGTTGGATTACTTCTGAAGGAGAACATATTGAAATAAAGAAAGGCTTACTGATTAATATTTTGACTCTATATACAGTGTTACCAAGGTAGTGGCTTGATTACCATAGAAAAGAATTTGTAGTTTACTATATTGCAGATCTGGTGAACATAACAATGTGAAGCTTGAGGAAAGTGGCATTTACCAAAGAAAACACATTATCATCACTGATCAAATCCTTCAAATCATCTTCTCCTTTTATGAATGACATAAAAAACTTACTTTGTTTCAGCAGTAAATTAATGCATTTATAGGAGTGTGGCAGAACCTGGAATCACATACCATCTGTTCTCTGTCTCTCAATTGCTACAACTGATTGGTTTTGATAGACTCACTAAAAAAGGCCTAGAAATAGCTGAAATAGCTTTGTCTTTAGTTTTAATACCATGAGAAGCAAAATTGCTTAATTATGTCTCATTTGGGAAGTAATGGGAAAGGAGAAATGAGAATATTTGGCTTAGAAGCAGCTAGGGGCCTCCTTTCCCATTTTGTAGGCTTAACAGTCAGCACAATTTTGGGGGCAAAATTTGTAGATTAAAAAACACACCATGGAGCTCAGTGAGTAAACTGAGGAATTTCAGCTGAGAGCTTAATTATTCTAATTTCCACTTGCTGCCTGAGACCAAGAACACAGGTTAAACTCACAGAGTGCACCCAGCCCTTAAACTGGAGTCTGTGACTGCTCATAGGGGAAGAAGGTCACTGGAAAAATGAGCTGCTTTCCATAGGAAAATAGGGACACAGGCACTTGGACTGTGTGGGCGTGGAGACAGCCCCAGTGAGGCTTGGTAGTTCCACTTTCCATCCTGAAACAGTTTGATTTCAAACTTTTATTTTACATTAAAAAAAAACCCCTAATGCTTGTTTCCAAACCAGCCCTTTGCTTTTTTTTTTTTTTTGTTTACCTGTCTCACATCTTCTACTTTTTCTCACACATGCACACCAGGCTATGCTCCACTTTCATCAATAAGACAAGAGAGAAGGTGATTTTTTTCTTACATTGTGAGTTAAATGAGAATAAACCCCCATTATTGTCTGTACTTTATCCCTGAAGTTTTGCCAATAATAATGTTGGCTTTATTAGCTGTGCAGGATTGAAGATGCTGTCACGGTGTCAGACCACATACCAAGATGCAGGACTGCAGATGTTTCGAATTTTCCAGTTAATTGTCTTGTCCTTTCTGGTCAGCCAAAGACTCATGAGAACACCATCAAGCAATGAAAAATAAATGGAGTATTGGAAACAGCAGTGGCAGCTGCATAACCTGGAAAGAAAAGATTATTTAATGTCTGTTTTCCACAACGTTTTGGGGCAGCCAAACCAGGAGATTTACATATGCTCTCTAAAGATGTCAGTGTAAGAACATAAGCATTATCTTTGATGTACCATAATTCTGACAGACAAGATATATACATGATAACACTACTTTAGAGAGTAAAGTGGTGTGCTTTTTGTTCACAGGTATTTACAGCCGGATGTAAAGCCCAATTCATTCCCTTCTTTATCTGATAACAAAGAAGTAGCACCCAGAGTTTAATACAGCTTGAATACTGAGTAGTGAAACAAATAAAATAACCACAGGTATTTTGATGCCTTGCAGTATTCCTGACATTTCTGCCCCCTTGGATAGGCAGGCTCCCAAGGCTGCCCTGTATGTGTGGCACCTGGAAGAAACACCCAGCACAGAATATGGCCTCACATCACATCTGAGCTGGAAAAAGTAATTTATTTGCATTTGTGAGTATCTTCCATTTTTTTACTCATTATGTTCTATTTTTACAGGCAAATCCTCTCTTTCTGTCCTTGGTTGCTAAGAGTGTCTGAACAGTAACTGACTATGGCATCTTTGCTCATGTCTGCTCTCAGCTCTTTCTGGTTCTGGGACTATGGAAAATGGAGAACAAACAGACATGCATCAATTAATATGAGAGCCTGCCACTGCAGCAAATCCAGCTGAGTGAGGCTATTAGAGGAAAACATTAAGAAAACAATTTCAGTGATTGGACCATTTAGTTTTTGATTCCTTTCAGAATTTTCACTGCAATGCCTCCCTCCTCCCTATACTTTGGTTTTTTTTTTTCTCTGTCCAAAAGTGAAACACAAGACATTGAAACCTCAACTCCTGTGAGAAAAGAGAGTTATGATACAGGTGGAAAGTTCTTTTATTCCTGATGAACAGAGTGGGAAAGATATCCCACAGTAGGTGGATACATCTTGGGGATTAAATTCCTCTTGGAGTTTAAAATTCACTTTCGGTTTAGATTTTAATTTTTATATTTAATTTTTATGAAATTGAGAATTTGCTCCAATGAACAAAAAGGAGACTAGGTTCAGATAAATGTATATTACTTCAGATTTTTTGAATGCTTACTGAGAAAACTATTTCCCCAAGATTGTGGGAAAGGTAGTGATACACTCAGCTGAGGAAATTCCCATCAAAGACCTCTGGGGGCACCCATATTAATTATTTATTGTATATTATTATATTATTTATTTTTTGTCATTTATTACTGTCAATGCTTTCTAGTGTTCTCTCATCTTCCTAAGTCAGCAAAGGCATGGCACAAACACAGTTCTTGGGATCCTTATATCTCTTTACCTGTTTATACTTCCTGGACACCACCAAATTTTCTGTGTTAATTCCCACATGCTGTACAACAACACTAGGCCACTGCCCTGGGGGCTGAACTCTATTAAAGAAGCACCAAGAGAAGTTTCTTCAGCATAATCCACTTTACTCACTCATCAGCAACATCCTGTAGGCAGATATGGTGCCTACCATTTACCTGTGCTTGGATTTGAGGCAGTTTGATGTATCTGACTGAATAATCAGCATTGTCTTGGCTTGTGGGGACACTCTTTTCTTCTCCCCAAAATTAATTTTACAGCAGCCAGATATCAAGGCCAGAAGTTTCCTGTATTTGATCCTTTTCAACATATCCAAGCTTGCAAATATGTAATGAAATATGGCACCTGTGGAATTTGTAGCAGTATTAAAAAGGGTGAAATATTAAACAGGGGAAAGAAATCAGTAGCTCTGTGCATTCATTATTGCTTTACTAAAAAATGCCCGAAGGGATTTCAAGCATAGAATTCTAGATGTGTGTGGATGAACAATCCCTGATGACAGGGGTTGAATGATTCCTAAAGATACCCAGGTGCCCCTCTAGTCTTGCAATCAACTCTTTCATTGATTCACTGCTGGGATGGGCCAGGCTCCCTCCGAAGGAGCCTTTGCTGTGTGATCTGCAGTTAATGGGCCTCTGGGAGATTTTGGGACTGCACCTTTTAACTCATGTTATTGTGCTCTGAAGGTGCACAAAGGCTCAGCACACTCAGATGCACCTCAGAGCTTCCTGAAACACCTTGGGCTGTGTCCTACCCACCTCGATTGATGGAGCCATTAGGGCCTGAATGGACGGAATGTGATGATTCCGTTCGGACCCATCCAATTTCAATGACATTGTCTCATACAATTCCATTAACATTGGAGCTGTTACAACCTCAGTGACAGATTATTATTTCTTTTAAAAAAGGAAAAGGAAATTAACAGAATATATTGAATTGCCCTGAATTGAGACAATAAATAATGGAATGTACCAGACACTAACCTCTCCCTTCTGTAATTCCAGGAGGAAAAATAGACATATTTACCACAAAGTTGATGACATATGTAGCACTTACATTAAAATATGTGGCAAATCCTTATAACATATGGGTAGAATTATAAAACTGGCTAGGTTTCATATTGACTGCAATTTAACTTCAGGTGTAGAATTAGACAGAAAGTATCTGTCTACATCTATCTAGCAATGCTCACTGCTGTAGTCACTGAGCAAAACACACTGCTAAGTCCTCTATAATGGAAGAAACAAATTTAAATAAATAAGTTTTTCAGAAGACACACACAACTAGTGGCAAAATTAGGTGGGACTCCTACATGAATATTTGTGTGGACAGAGGAAGGGCTGCTTGAGCAGTGGCAAAATTAGGTGGGACTCCTTTAATGTCTGTGTGCCTTAAAGATGCACACAGACATTAAAACTTATTCCCCATGGAAATTGTGCCTCTAAATGACAATTCACTACATGAATCTTTGTGTGGACAGAGGAAGGGCTGCTTGAGGGCCTAACCTGAGCAGCCCTATTCCCCAGATGAAATCTACCTACTGGAAAATCCTACAGGATATACCTATTTTTCCAAAAATATTTGTTTTGACAATTTTATTTTTGTTTTATAAATCATAGTCTCTGACAGATCCACCCCTGATTCATCTGATCCTGATGGGAATCTTCATAGCTGCATTGCTATTAAGCAGTATGGTCTGTGCTTCTGTGTGGAATTTGCATTGTTTGAAGAGTTTGATGCTAAAACCAGCACAGTGATCCTTGAACTATCTTGCTGGGCTTAGCTTCAGAATGAATGTAGTGAACGTGAATGGTTCAATTTGGAGTAGTTATTCCCATTTGTTATCCTGAACCTCAAGATACATTTCTTGAATGCACAAGCACACATTTTTGCCATGATACCAAGAGGGACTTGCCTAACCTGAGCAGCCCTATTGCCCAGATGAAATCTACTGGAAGATCCTAGAGGAAATACTTATTTTTCCAAAAAGATTTATTTTGACAATTCTTTTTGTTATAAATCACAGTCTCTGACAGGTCTACACCCCTGATTCATCTGATATTGATGGGAGCCTTCATAGCTGCTTTCCTATTAAACAGTATGGTCTGTGCTTATGTGTGGAATTTGCATTGTCTGAAGAGTTTGATGTTAAAACTAGCACAGTGGTCCTTGAACCGCCTTGCTGGGCTCAGCTTGATAATGAATGTAGTGAACTTGGATGGTTCAGTTTGGAGTAGTTATTTCCATTTGTTATCCAGAAGCTCAAGGTACATTTCTTGAATGCACAAGCACACATTTTTGCCATGATACCAAGAGGGACTGACTTCTACCTCCATAATGGTTAACCCTGGTTTTCCAGCCCTTTGACTGCTTCCTGTGCATTTGTGGTGTGGCAGATTGCTATTTGTTGCATTCAGAGATGGTGAGGTTCTTTTTCTTCAAGTTCCTCATTTCCAGTGTGCAGTGCTTTGGAAATCAGTTGCAATTCCCTGTCCTTTGCAGCAAGAAATCAGACAAAGGAAGAAGAAGGATATTCCTACAACATTCAGGTGAATTCAAGACCTGTTACATAAACCCCTTTTTCTTTAGTGGAGATAAGTGCTTACTGCAATGTCAGAGAGTAATCAGATGTGGCTTTTGGCCTGACAGCACCAGATATGATGGAAATGTGAAGTTTCCAACTGCTGACACAACTCCTCAGCTTTTTCAACCCTTCCTTGTTAACAAATTTGCTGATTGAATGACTGTCCCCAAAGAAAGTTCTATGGATGGACCATGAGTCTTTGACTCAATATTTTGTGCAGATATTTTCTTTATGCTGGTGGATGGATGCTCAGGGAAGTTTCCTCTGCAAATATCCCACTCTCAAGTCCAACATTTCTGTGTCTGAAGCCAGAGTCCATCCAGCTTCTCACAATACCAGAACATTTGCACACCCTGGAAGTGCATCTGTTTGAAATGTAATTAGGCTCATAATGGGAAGTGAGTTTAAGCTTTAGTTAGAATGAGAGAACTTCTTTTCTTTCTAATCTTTCAGGAGTGCTCTGAGCAGCTCTGCCTATCTGCACATGCATCTGCTTCCCTTTGTTTGCTTTAAATATGCACAGAGTCTGCCCACAGTTGTGGGGACCAGAGGGAAAATCAGTGTGATACAGTGAGAGAGGGAAGCAGACATTCCCTGCTCCCAGGTCTGGCATCTCCTATTCCATCATGATGCCCCTGCTGTGCAGGAGAGAGCAGCGGGACAGAAAGGGACAAGGGAAGAGCCTGATGGGAGAAGTGATGACAATTCTGGTGGAATTCAAGTGCTCTCAACTATGAGGTGTTAATACAAAGCTAAAGCAACAGCCTGATATTTTGCTAGAGCAAAGTTTGATCCTGAAGGGCAAAAAACCCAGTAACACAGAATTGCCATTCTGTCTTCAACCTGCTCATATCTGCATTTTGTCTTTACTGTTTCTACAGATTCATCTCTGCAGCTGTGGAAATAATTAAAATTACTGGAATGCTTGTGGACGGCTGCTTTCATCATAGTGTCTGTAGGCTGTAGTCGAGTCTTACCACAGAGACAGCAGTGGGGTTAGTGTTGGTTGTAGATCTGCAAACCCTTTCTTTGTAATATTCACCTTTGATACTCTTAAGCTGCCTTTGTAGAGCTTTTGCTGTTGTTGTATAATGTTAGAAGTGGTCCATTGCACACTAAGACCATTATTTTAGCCTCCTCAGGTACTACAAATAGCAATGGGAGTTTTCCCCATCCCTCTAATTCACATAGTGGAGGAGTTTTATTTTACTGTAAATTGTCTTTTTCGTAGGTTAGATGATTTTGTAACATTATCAGGATACAGGAAATATCACTAAGAAAAGCTCCAGCAATAGAAATTAAAAATCCCAAGCATGAGGAGAGATGACACACTGAGTTCTGATCAGCAGGGATCTTCACAAATTCACCTTGCCTTGAGGGAAAAAGAGAGATTCACTATTTTCACTTTCCCTTGTGATCTGACCCCATTTGGCTCCTGCCAGGATGAGCTTCCAGCTGCTCACCAGGGCTTGTGTTTTGGTCCAAGCACTAAGCTTGTGTTTATTAATAAACACTCATAAATCATTCTGATTTTGAAACAATTTTATACAAGCACCAGAATTTTTCATAAGATTTATACACAATAAGCATTTGACTTTTGCTTTAGATCACTTCAAAAGGAGGAATTTTGTAACATATCCTATTAGCTTTACAGAGTTTGGGGTATGTATGTGTTTTTATATGTTTGTAAAGTTGATTTTATTGTTGATTTTGGGGAGAAATAATCAGGCTCCATCAGTGTAACTGATCAATTTAAGTATTTCCACTTATAAAGAAATTGGCACATTCATTTATACATATTGTTAATTATCTTTGCTGTGGTGATCTAAATATTCCTCACAGCTAAATAACTGCAGCATAGTGGATTATCCTGAATTTAAAGAAAAAAATAAAAATGGAAAAAGACATGCACAAAACATAATGAGATTCTCATGGGTTTAAAAATGTTTCTGCATATTCTATGCTTCTATAAAGCCATTTAAATGAAAGAACCATTGGGTGGGGAAAAAAAGAAAAACTCCTTGCCTTAAAGATGCACACAGACATTAAAACTTATTCCCCATGGAAATTGTGCCTCTAAATGACAATTCACTTTTATGAACAGTTTTATTACAATATAGATTTCCTGCAGCTAATTTCATCAGTTGTCCTATTCTGCTGTTACTTTCCACTGCCTCTCTAACTTCTTGTTATCTAAGTACAGGTACATTAATTGCTGTATGATGTAAGAGAGTGGGCTGCATGCCAGAGCCATAAGCAGGGAAGCATTTTGCCTGGCAGGTCTCCCTGACGATGCCTGCACCCAGCTGACTGTGTAGCAGTATTTAAGCAATATTTCCATGTGATGGATTAAGTGTCATTGATGGATGTGGGTAATGGAATCTCCTGAGTGTCATTTTAACAAGACGTATATGTTGTTGGACGTATTTCACAAGTCTCTGTAATAATGCATTAGTCTCACTGAGAAGGAATAGGTGATTAGTAGCACTAATTAGAAAGTTCTTGGAGACAGACTTTGGTTGATGAAGTATGGTGGGAGCTTTCAGTCATTAACAATACTGCAATGAGTTCAAGGTAGAATCAATCTAGGAGGGTGATTGCACAGATGACATTAAAAATTATACATTCCTTATTAATATATTGATTTGCATTCTAAATTAAGTGATGGCATTTAATAAAGAAGAAAAAGAAGAAAGGAAGTATTTTTTTCTATTTTATTTGCTGTGTGAGTGATGTGTATTTCAGTTTCCAAGTGAGGAGTTTAATCTTCTGTTATCTGCAGCAAGATGTGCATTTATGGTAAAAGAAAAAGAGAAGCACAACAGAGGGAATTACCTAGTGCCTGGGAAAGCTCATTATCTCGGATCTGGGTGGGCTGGGAAGCCTTTCACAAACATTGCAAGTCATTTCTTTTCTTTCTGTGTGGCAAAAGTGAAGAAGAAATCAATTTCTCATTCTGCAATTTCCATTTCCAATTACCAAAGCTGAGGGAATCTTGGAAATGGATGAGAAATGGATAATATTTATGGTTCCATTCAAAATGCTCACCCATCTGGACCAGTCCTTGCTGGGAAATAGCCCTGAACACAGCCATCAGGAGACCACATGCTGTCTTTGCAGAATTGGGCTGGAGGCAATAGCTTGCTATCTCTGCTTCCAATCCCACGTGTCAGTGTTGAGTGGCTCAACAACCATTTCATTCCATTAAATCACTCAGCCAGTAGTTGGAGCCCCTGCATGGAAGAAAGGGAGGTTGGGATCTGTGGAACCATCCAGCAGCAAAAGCACTTTGTCTCATTTCAGTCCTTGCCCAAACACACCATAGGAAAGCCCTTAAGCCTTTGGTATTCCAGGATAACATCTCTACAGTGCTGGTTTTAGGCTGCCACCCACATTTCTGCTCTGGAACTGGGTCATTGCCTCCACTGAAGGAAAAAAAAAGAAAGAGGTGTCAGGATCCTCAGGATGGAGATGCATCACAAAGGAGCCCTGCATGGTAGAGCTTCCTGCATGAGCTTGACTACCCAAGGCAGAGACTCTCACTGGGCAAGTACTTTCACCCCTTCTTATGGACCTGCTGGTTGCTATGTGCCAAAGTAATCCCGCAGGTGAATAGCATGAGGTTCTGAAATATTTTTCTTCTTTATTGATCAAAAAGAACTTTGTGAAGTTTTTGAATTATTAATTCAATCACAAAGAGGACAGCCCTGACACTCAGACACCCAGAATGCAAACCAGAGCAGGGCCCAGCAGGGAAGGTGTGGGGGATTTCACAAATGGGTAGAAAGGGTTACAGGCCAGGCCTGAGCAATTTCCCAGCCTAGAGATGTCAGTGGAGAAGATGCCTGTGCTCCATGAGTGCACAGTCTGTGTGTGTCTACAAGCTGGGCAAAGAAGATGAAACTACAAAAGTGTAATAGAGCTGTCAGCAACACCAGAACTTCAGGCAGGAGTAAAGTCCTGTATGCTCTGTGTGGTTACCCATGGGATGGGCTCCTGCTGAGAAGAATCTCTGTTGCACCTCAGAAACTCATCCTTTGAGAATTGCAGCATCATTTTCAGCCACCTAAGTCCAAACTGCACAAGAAGTCAGAGGCTTAAGAAGCCTTACATAAAGGGAGTAGAGGAAGTAGAACTCCTGCTAGCAGTGATGCATGGTGCTAAGTAAAGGTCTCTCTCTAGGATGGTGACTCTCCAGTCATGGTCCATGACTTCATGTCTTCAATGATGCCACAAAAGCTCACCCATTTAGGGAGACATCAATCCACTGTGTCTAGTTTATGCTCTCCTCGCTTACTAAAGTAGAGTTAGACTCACAGATACAGTGTCAAAAGCATTTTTGATTATGATATGATTATGCTTTTGCAGTACTATCCTGTATATGCAACTTGGGACTAACTCTTAAGAAAGATCTCTTCTGTCTGCCACTCTCCTTTTGGAGGTTCAGCTCCTTTTTCTCTTTTGTCTTACTGGGCTTTGTTATATCAAACTATTATTTAAATTATTCTCTGAGATTTGGATAGATGTAGATCATGCACATGCAAACTGAAGACAGCTCATTTGTGACCTCCATGCCCCCAAAAGTGCAGTAATTCCATGCTCAAGTACTTTCCCAGCAAGCCAGTGTAACTCCAGACAACATGTGCACATAGAAGGGGACACGTAGCCTGCAGGCAGAGTCCTTCAGGTGGTATTCCTTCCCCTGGCAGCAAGTTTGGGAGCTGATGCAGCCTCAGATCTCAAGCAGAAGCCTGGCTGTGATGTGGCTGGCAGACACCACATGTGGGATTTCGTAAGGCCACCCACAGCCTCACACTCCAGGCTGAGCAGGGTGGGCTGCTTCTCTGTGCACCAGCAGAAACTGGAACATCAAAACATCCCACAAAGGCTGTGGGACTGATGCCTGACTCCCCCCTTAGTCTATCTCTGTGTCATGCACACATCTATCACATGTATTAGACTCACATTCCATCCTTAAAATCATGTCTGGAGAGAGGGATAAGCAGATGACCTTCTGCTCCCTAGGGAAAACTGTGTTTTGGGATAGGTTCTCCCTTAAGCTTGCCTGTGTTGAAGAAAGCTTCACAGCAGAGCATGTATCACCTGCTAAGGTAGTAAGAACTCTCAGTGGCACAGGACATCTGGGTTTACAGGCAGGAAAGTGGTAAACTGGGAAAACAGGTGTCCAGAACTGAAGCTGAGCCTTTCAAGAATTACATTTTTAGCAGATGCGGAGGACTGAGCTCTGCTGGTTGATAATTAGCAGGATGGGCATGAGAAACCTGCCCCATCCACGAGTGCCTTTTGAAGATTCTGCATTTGTGATGAGTTATTCAGATCATTTTGAGGCATGACTTTCTTTTTACTTTAAAAAAAAAGAAGCAGATGGTTTCTGTTACAAAAACTCACACCAAAAAACATCTGCTCAGGGAATTTTTGGAGCCTTGAGTGCCTGACTGCAGACCTGGCATGCTTTGGTTTTGATGTCTGAAGTTTATGCCATGGCAAGGCACAGAGGTTTAACAACTCACCTGTGTGCTAGGGAGAAATTAGAGTGCACCCTGCAAGGAAGAAACAGGGTCACTAAGTGTTAGCAAATCCTCTTAAGAAAGCTGAGTCAGAGCTAAAAGCCTCTCTTTAATCAAAAGATTGCTTCAAGTCTTGTCTTGTCCTGAAGATTAGATAGAAATAAAAAGTCTCAGAGGAATTTAACTTTTTAACCAGAATTCTGCTAAATTTTGGATGCCAGCCCACGCTTAAAAATTAGGAAGCTAATTTCAAGTATCTTTCTAGATATTTTTGTGAGAAATAGAGCTGTTTACAGGAACACGTGCATGAGAAGCCTTGTTAAAGGAAGAAAAACATCTTTTCTGAATGCTTTCAAACATTAAAAAGGAAGGACACCAGTGTGTAGGAAAGTAATGGGAGCTACAAAAAACTTTTATGTTTGAACATAAAGAAGTTATTAGCTTGTTTAAGCATAATGGGTGGTGGTCAGAAGATAAATCATGAAAACCTTGGGTAAAGGGACTTTCACAGTGAATTTGTTTGTTTCATTGTGTTTATTCTTCTATCATTCTGTGAAGGAAGGTCAGAAAGGATTTTGGAAGACTTAAGACAGATTTTTGTCTCTGCTAATTGCTACTATTTGGCCCTTGAACAGAACTTGATTTTACACAGAGATCCACACTGCATTTTGGCACAAAAGTTATGATGCCCTTATTAATTAATGAATATCTGTACTCCATCAAAACAATACCTTTTGCAAAAACCAGAAAGAGATACTTCTAAAAGTAGCACTTCTTACCTGTATGTTGAAGCACTACAGGTGTGAATCTGAAACAGGCTGGGATAATCTCCATAGCCAACAGTGATCTATTTCTCTCTGGTTTTCTCTCATACCATACCAAACCAAACACTGAAGAAAGATCAGAGAAGTTGCATCCTCTAACAGTGAAAACGCTTTGTTGGCTATAAAGGGTTTTGGGATGATGACTGGCTCAGACTTGTGCATCTCATTTTTAACTAACTTAAGCTGGAACATGTGAATCCAGGCTGTGCTGTCTGAGCCTGGCTCTGCATGCTGGCAGTTTGAAAGGTGACAGGGACAGATGTTGATGGAATGTGTAGCATATGTAGCACAATGTATAACAACAAGTCCATCACCAAGATAGGAAGAAGTGAGATTTTTTACTTGATCTTCTTGTGGAGGGACTCCTTTCTGCCTTTGATGGACACCAGCTTTCTGGCATTATTGTCAAGGTTGTCATTAACATTTTGATCCTGACTCCTTCTATGAATATTCTTTGGCTTTTTGTTTTGTTTTGGATGAGACTGTTCTTTTGAAGCACATAATCTGATTTTTTTTCCTACTTACCACGCTTTGGCTGATGTTCCATAGCAGTATTGAAGCGCACAAATTGGATTTCTTTTTTAGCTGAAACTAAACTGGGAGATGCTTTCCAGATGTGCACCAATATGCAGCTTCTGAAGGGAAATCCATGCAAGGGCTGCTCAGGAATGAAGCCCCTTACACCCCATAAAGTGGGTATGGGGTGCTCAGCACCAGAGGCTTCATTCTGCAGGGCCCCTCCTGCCAGAGCTCAATCTGCAACTTGACCAGGTGTATTCCCAAACAAAAAGGCAAAAGAGAAGAGATCCAGGCATGGCTTTACCAGGCAGGACTGGTCTTTGAGGAGCTGTATGCCTTCAAAAGCTCCTACAGTTTACAAAACACAGTTTATCTGGTAGGAGCTGTCATATTTGAAAACTAGTGAGCCTGTAGTTTACTGAAATCCATCACAGCCAAGTCCTTTGCTTTCAGGCAGCATGTGAGCAGAGTTTTCTGTGTCATTTGAACAAAGACCCACTTTTTAATGAAAAGAAAGGAGCTATTTTTTGACAGCACGAGGTGTGTGGAAAGGTTGGTATACTTCTCCTTGAGTGGAACCTGCTTGCACACTTGATATAAATTTAATCGTTAAACATGCCATTCTTTTTTATTAAAATAATAACATCTTCCAGGCAATTAAGCTGAGTTTCTTGAAACTCAGCAGTTTTATCTGTTTATTTATGGTGACATCAAAGTAGGGTCACTGTCATTACAGTCTGTAAATAACCAGGGTTATGTCCTTGATGGGTGAAATATTAGAGTGTTGTATGAGTGGGAGTGTCTGGCTGTTACTCATGGGAGGCTATAAACAGCACAGATAATAATTACCTTTTTTTTTTTAATTTTAGTACTTTTGATAATACAGTTGTCCTTTACTGATGGGGTATCTATCATGATATATGTACTCCATCAAAACAGTACCTTTTGCAAAAAATAGAGAGAGATGCTTGGAAAAGGAGCATTCCTTACCTGGATATTCAACCACTACAGGTGTGAATCTGAAACAGGCTGGTCTTTTGTACTGTCTTCTATAATACCTCAAACTGAAACTGAAGAAGTCATCAGGCTGCTCAGCCTGGTGGTTCCCTACATATTTAATCCCTCAGACAAGTCCATGCAGAGCAGAAGGACACAACACAGTCAATTTTCATGCAGTAAGTGCTGGAGAAATGGTGTCAGGAAACAAAATAAGGGTTTGCTGGTGAAACCCTTCTGCATTCCACTTCAGTTCAATCCTTCTAGTGTTCTGCCACCCAGTAACAGATCAAAAAGCTTTTTGCACATGAGGGGTGTGTAGAAAAGAGTATTCAAAAATGACAGCTAGCAGTGGTAGCTCTACAATTGCCCACGTCTGTGAGCCTAACATGTATTTACAGTGACTGCCACACCTGCAAGGGATGGAGATGTCACTGCATAACCCTGAGCTCCAGTTGAAAAGGAAGTACTGTATGGAAACCAAAAAAAGGTGAAGGAAGCTTTTTAGCCGGCCTGGGAATCTGGATCTCTGTTGGAGCTGTTCCACAGGCGCTGCTGGAACCCACACAAGCAAAGACATAAAACCTGAATAGCCACATCTGCATCACTAGGACAGAAAACTGTTCCTATGTGGAACAACACAAATGGAGCAAAGCAAAATTTCAGTTCCTGGCCTTGGACTGACGTGTTCTGCCACAGGTATCTGTCAGATAGTCACCAGTGAACTGTGTTAAGCTAATCTACTCCTCCTGTGCACCACACATGTGCAGGAGCACTTGTGCTCTCAATCACCTCATCTGCAAGGATGAAGAGTCTTCATAGCATGTTTTACTTAGCCAGACTCAATAACTAGCCCTCACATTTGCAATTGTTCATCTCATTGATATTTACTAATTTTTCATCTTTTACCCATGGAGATGAGATGTAAGGTGTGGAAATGTGAAATCCATTTGCCAAAATATTCATCCTGGCAACACAGTGTCTGTGATATTTGCACTTGTAATGCACAGATGAGTAAAACTGAGATTTTTGTGTGGGAGATGTTCATGGACAAAGGCTTGGATCGGTGGGAGAGCTTTCTCAGGGAATGGGAAATGAGGTTTCTGCTTCTCCTTAGCAGACCACTAGCCCATTGTGTGAATATTTGTTTGTCCTCTATCCTCAAATATTTGCAGTTGTACCTATGTGAGTGCTTAATTTTAGCATTTCTTCAAACACTAAATGTCCTGGGCAAATGCACTGACAGAGTTCAGCCTGCTACAAAATCGCCTTTGTAAATTGCTTGTATTATTATTCTTTCCTTTCTGACCTCTTTCCCTATATTTTTGTTCTCATTTAGCTGTGCTTACACAATGACATGTGCTAAGAGTTCCCTTCAGCATGTGAATGTCAGGACAACCTGAGGTTAAATTATAGCTTGCTAAAGGGGAGCCTTGAACCATGTGACTTTGTTTTTCCATTTCTTTCTTGCTGGGGTGGGGGCAGGGGGCAGAGGGAGGAGGAAGAGGTTTAGTGGTAGCATTTAGCAAAATATCCAGATTCTAGCTTTGTGGTTTTGCTTTTTATTCACACTCTCACTTAAGGTGTATGTCATGCTTGTGTGTGTTAAACAACATCTGAAGAAGTTGGAATACATTAGCATTTTAAGCACCATGAAAATGTACAGGGAACCATCTGGGACTCTGCAAATTGTAATATGAAGAAACAAGTTGTATTTAAAAGCTGCATTTAATGTTTGGAATAAAATCTGTGTTTTCTTAACAGCTGAGAATGAAACATTTTCTAGAACAAGGCTGAGCTGCTTGGGCTCTCCCCAGCGGCCCAGTGCTGTGTTAAACAGAGCAGGAGGGTCCCACTTTACATAGATTTCCTCCCTTGATGGGAAGAAAAGTCTTGATGACTCTTTTTGTTTGCTTACTTTCTCACTCTGGAGGCAATGTTAAGAACTCACGTGCTGTGCTACAGAAAAACCCAAAAAAGCCCAAAACAAATAAAAAAATGAGTTTCAGAGGAATATATCTGCAAACTCTTGGTACTGTTAATTCTTTTTTTAAGGTTCAGTTGCCTGTGGCTGCTCATCAAGCCTCTCCACCCTGTCTAGCACATCTGAGGAGTGGGTGCTCTCCTGTGTGCATCCCACTGCTCTCAGAAAATCACTTCACTTCTCTGTGCTAGTGACTGATTTTGTCCTGATTTTACTTACCTGCCAAATGAGTGTTTTGCTACTTCATTCAGAGTTCCAAGCACGGAAATTGCAGTATTAGATAAAAATGACAAGTGAATATTAGACCAGGGTAATGAAGACTTTTTTTTCCTCTATGGTTTCCTTATGAGCTTTGCCAAAGCTGCATTTCAGGGTAGTTGCTAAGGATCAATATTATCCAGCTTGCTTGGCCAGTGTCAAGGTGAGTTGAGCAAAACTGGTGAGTGCAATGCCCAGATTAATTGAGGATAGGCTGTTCTGCTCATGGTGCTAGATTTACATACACCTTGGATTCTTAACAGACAGGGCATGCTGGAGATAATTGTCTGGCACTGAATATGATGAGTGGGGGCTCTGAACATGTTCCTCATTTCACTCACAATTCATCCCCACAGCATATGAGTGTGGGCTTGGAGCTAAGCAAGCTGTAGTGCCCTAATAAACTTAATTCCATGGAATTCCTAGGGAATTCCTATGAAACCTGTAACACACAGCACATGGCAAGATGGTAAAGCAAGAAAGATTTATTACCAGCCTATAGAGACCTGAAATAGGTCTTGCAGCTCTTAATATGGCTCTAGGCTCTAGCCAAAGAAAACTTTGCACCATGGAGCATGGTCTCAATGTACATCAAGGTGTGCACAGTGCTGCCCTGGCTTTGGATGGATCTGCTCTTGCAAGGGAAGAATTGTGCCTTCTGAAATGGGATCTGTGCTATCCAACAGAGCAAGCAGCTGGGAAGGAAGAAAGGAGATGGACTGACTGTTTCTGACCTCTTTTCCCATGGCTGAGCTGGTCTAGATACAAGTCTAGCCCTGAGGAAGCCTCCAAAAAACAGCCTCTTCTGTTCCCTTGTGGAGGGGCCATACTGTCCTTTTTAAATCTATGGGGTATAGGTTGTTCCTCCAGAAAAATGGATACAGGATTGCCAAGAGTAGATCAGAAAAATGAATGACAAGATGTGGTTTCCTGCAGGTTCCTCTTTCTCTTCTAGCTAACAACTGGCTACATGTGATTGGTAAATCAAAGGTCTTGTTGCTTTAAAGCAGAACAGTGCATTCAGGACTACAAACCCTAAATAATGAATAATAAGAATAATGTTATTGAACAGCTGCAGCACTGCAGTGAGTACTTAAATGTCAGCTTTAAAAACCTATATGCCAAATATATCTTCTCTCAGAGAGAATATTTACCTTAATGTTCTCTAATGAAAAATACAGCTAAAAGATTTATAATTACAGTGGCACACTTAGAAAAGATTTACAAGTATCAATGTATCTACTGAGCTGAAAGAAAATCCATTAAGTTTTGTCCCCTAAAAATGGTTGCTGCCTTCCCTGTTCCCAAATAAAACAATATGAGTAGATGTTTTTCCTGTGAACATTCCTTAAATGCTCATCAGGCATAATCTAAGTGACAGCAGAGCTTCAAGACACAAATCACTCTCATGCACCCTCATATTGGATCATTCATTTAAATATGTACGTGTCTCTTCTTTTCTCTTTTTATAATGATGCCTTTCTGTTGTAGGAGGAGATGTTTGATTGTTCTTTACAGGTAAAATTTTTTACTCCTTTTTAAAAATCATTAGCATAATAGAAGAGTGACATTTCTCCACTTAAATTATGCACTAATAAGACAGACAATTTTAAAACACATTTTTGCTCTTTTTCTTTTAATGGAAATGTTTCTTTAAAACAAACTGCCTGAACTTAAAGGATGTTATTGCCTCCCTTCCCCAAAAAACCTTCACTTTACAAGGAAAACTTGAATACAAATGAAATCCTTTAGTCTACAGAGAATGGAGAAAAATAGATGCATTGAATGAAATTGGACTGTTAAAGGAAATTAGGAGCATATGCTGCCTTTTGGAAAGGTCTCATGCATTAGTTGTAAGTCTTTTAAATTTTCTGATTGTTAGCAGAAGAATGAAATTATGTAGGACCAAGATGCAGAGACTACACTCCAAATGCATTGCTATATTCACCAAGTTGGACTTGCAAGGAATAGTAAGGCTTATTCTAGATGGAAAATGAGGCAGGAAGGAGCATTTACATTGTCTGATGTCAAGAAAAGATGGCATAAATTCTGCTTAGAGGTTAGCCTGTCATTGCCTTAACTCAGTTGCTTGGTAAAAGGGAGAGAGATGTTTTGGCAAACTCTTTCCATGTGCCTATTGCACTCAGGAGGGTGGGATGAAAAGCCACAGGAGACCTTTCTCTGAAATGGGAGCAACTAATCAATGAATCCATTGCTTGAATGATGTCAGTCACTGATGCAGCACATACATTATCATGCTTGCAGAGATGCTGTTGTTAATGTGCCCAGCAAAATGGAGTTATTAAATCCTGAAGAGAGCCTGCCCCAGCAGTGGATGCCTGGTTGGGACTGCTCAGAATGTTTTGGTTTGGCAGCAATGACAAAGCAGCAGGGTGGCAAAGTCCCCTGCCCGCTCCAAGGACTGCCTGATGTAGAGAGAAACCTCCTTGTACAGGATGGGAAGAAAATGTAGGCAGCCTCTAACTTGATGATTTGTATGAAGGCAGCTGAGCCCCCTGCAGAGACAGAGCTGCTGAACTATGGACTAGTCTAGATTCACTGTGATTAGATACTGAAGACAGTTTTATCCATATTTATACACACCAGATTACAGGTGCCTACGTCCCACTGGTCCCTCACTCTATTTTGCATCCATCTCCACTTCTCCCCCTCAGGGAGGAGTGCTACATGAGCAAAGCACACAAATCAAAGTTCCCAACATCTTTCTTTGCATTCACTTACTCTCTTGATAGCAGCTTTTTCCCTCTCCATGGATCACTTTACTGTAATTTAAAGTCATCATACACCATCATCTATTTGCATTCCTGCAGTTTAGTGTCTTTCAGAGGTTGTGTGTAAAGCAGCTTCAATTCACAGGTGTGGTTTAAACAGTTATGGATCAGATCCAACTCTCAGGGACATCCACAGGGACATTTCTGCAAGCTCAATTCATTCTGCAAAAGGTAAATTGCATGGTCAAGAGGAGGGGATGCTGAATGTGATGATTTACCTGTCACTGACCTCAGGACCAAGATATCAGTCTTTATTTTCTTATCTGATGTGGAAACTCTCAGGAGAATTCTGTGATCATCATGATTCCATTCACTTCTCCTTGAAACATGCCATATTAACTTGCAAAGAAGGTACGTGGGCTGGAGATTAAAATGAGTTTATAAGGCATCCATACAATATTAGCAGTGGAGGGCACAGTTCTGCTTCTAGTTCAATGACAGCAAAGCTGAGCCTGGTGGGATTATGCTTCAACATTTAAAGAAAAAAGATACACTTAAAGAAAGAAGATATACTTAAAATATTTGAAGATGTTTGTCTAGATTCTACAGAAAACAGGAGTGATTTTATCCAGAGGTCTGCTGCTTGGGAGAAACCCATCTCCCTGTTCCAACAAGAAGCAATGTCTTATAATTAGAAAGCAGCTGACTCTGTCTGTCTTGACGAGCTAATATGGTACAACAGCATTTCTGATTGCCTCAGAAGACAGCCAGCAGCATGAGCAGTGAGGTGAGAGCCGGAGCCGTCTGGCTCTCTGCAGAGCCAGTCTCTCTTCCGGCGAGAGTGTGAACGCAGCTTGGTGTCCTCAGCCTTTTCTGTCTCCTGCAGGGTTCCCTGTGCCTCAGAGGCCAGCTGCCCTCTGACTGCGCTCCAGGATTGTTAATGTGGTGTGTGGATACAGGCCACTGACACAGTTAATGCAGTAACTAAATACAGAAAAGGCTTCCCAAGCTGGTCTTTACACAAGCTGCACCACTGCTCATGAGCTCCAGCATGAATTTCTTCTTCTGTCTATCAATTTTGTTGTCTGATTTCCTCACACTGAGCAGTGTGCTGCAAGGACAAGGGCTTACAGTCCTTTTCCATGGTTTCTGTGCCTGTACCCCAACTCCCACCTGCATGGTGGAAAATAAAACAATTCCCTGACACATTAAAAATTGCAAGATGATGTAGCAAGTAGGCTATGTCAGGCAGCTATTTCATTTGGTTAAGAGGTTTGTAAAGCGTAGATTCTCAAAGCAAAATATGCAGGTTTTCTACAGATTAAATTCCACCATACCGGAATTTGTTGAGGTCTTTATGCACAGGGTGATGAATCTGTCTGCCCTTCTATGAAAATTGAAATAGTGGTACAGGGTCTAAATTCTTTTAATTGGATGTTCTCCATATTTGCAACAGTTGTCTATTGTTTTTTTTTTATCCTTGAGAGATCAAGTGTTCCTCAAACATGCTGATTAAAAGGTATTTATCCATCATGGCCCCTCTTTTCCACAGACAGGATTTGCAGTAGCTGCTGCATAGCTCAAGAGCATATTCTGTCAGCCTGGTACTTAGATTTATTACACTGGTGTCTGGATCTGCACTTCCACAGCCTGGCAGAGAATCAATACGTGCAACCCACCAGCTAGTCATTGCAGTAATTATGATAGCCCTGTAGACCAATAAAATGGGAAGTGTTTTGCTGTTATTGTTTTCTGAGACAGAAACACATCCTCATCTTTGACAGTGTTTTACAATTATTTGAATAATCAGGAGACTTCCCTGAGAAAGGATCTGTGAGGAGCACAAACCAGCCCTGCAGGCTGTTTGTGCTGCAGGGCTGTGAAGCTCCACGGCTGCACGAGTGGGGTCAGCTCAGAGCCACAACAGCAAAGCCCTGTAGCTCATTTCTGCAAAGTTTCCAACAATACCCTTGAGAGGGGCCAAGCAGCTGCTGTGCAAACTACAATCACATCACTGTGTCTTGTGCCTGCTGCTTGTTTGACATACTCTCCTAGTTAGTCCCTTTTGCCAAATATGCAGAGTCCTGCTCTCTTTTTGTCCATGCTGGAGCAGCTGGACATGTCCAGGTTGGGGCCTGTGAGGAATTGGAATCTTTTCAATGACACTGCTGCTTCCAAAATCACCTGTTCCAGAGGTGGTTGATTCACACTGCAACTCACATGGGAAAGTAGGTTCAAGCATGTCCTCTGCTGAGCTCTCACTGCAGCTGGGCTGATAAACTCTGCAGAGCCCAGGGGCATTCACTGGGACTGAGATCTGTGCTAGCTGGTGCTCCATCCATGGCCTGTGCATGCAGGGGCTGGTCTGCATGGACTGTTTTAGCAGAGTAAGTCCTAGGACTGATGGGGGAGTGATGGGGAAAAATCAGCAATATCCCACTGAAACTTGGGAGCTGGTGCAGCCTCTGAGAAAGCATTGATGGGATTGAGATGTTGTACTGGCTGCAACTGAGGGGCCGTAATAATTGGAGTTTTTCTCAAGGATGGGAGTGACTAAAAAGATCTGTGAAAGAACACAAAATATTGGGAGCAGAGAGGAAAGCCCAGCTTCTCCAGAGGCTGTGGGAGATAGATGAAAGGGTCAGCTTGACCTGTGTGATATACAGGATTTTTTTTCCCAGAAGAGTGAGAAAGAGGGATGAGCTGGTTGAGCTCCTCTAGCACACAGACAAATAGCCTTGTTTTGCAATACCACACTCAAGATGACAGAGCTTGAAGTGCCAGGATAAAACACAGAAACAAGCAACTATGGAACATGTTGCATTAAAATATCAAACTCCAGTGACAAGTCAGGTGTAGTGCAGTGCCTTCTTGGCCTTTTGATGCACTGTAATTATTGCACAGGGAAGATAAAAGCATTTCTCAATGGTTGGGGAACAAATGTCTATGAGGCAAGAAATGACACTTCTGCCTTTGGGCCATATTCTTTGCTGTTTCAAGAGGTGAAACATGGTTGAGATAAAGGAACCTCCATCTGTTCCTCCCAACACATTAATCATTTGGCATCTTTGCATGAAAACTGTTACTACTTTCTCAGGTTTTGGAATATGCTTCTTCCTTCTCTCTGCCCCAGAAAAAGAAAAAAAAGAAAAAAAAAAAAGAGAAAGTGGCATCTCACTAGGCAGCAAACAGCACAAAACAGTCTGTGCAGCTGTGAGAGCTGGCTGGGGGAGGATCTGATGCCTCCAAGGTAGACTATTGATTTAACACCTGAATAAACAGAAGAAAAATAATAGAAGTTTGTAACTTTTAATTATCATTTCTAGAGATATTGAATTGTGAAATCACTGCTGTTTTGCAGAACTGAAAACACACCCTCTCAAAGTGAAATTTCTTGGAGAAGCTATGTTTCTGGAATGCCACTGGAACAGCCGGAGAAATAATTTTCAACCCTTTTTATTCACTTACAATGACTACAGTAAGTTTAAAAAGTTGATACTGGTTTTGGTCACAAGAAGTGTCTAAGTCTTTATATGTGTATTTATGTATGCACTTAACCTTATAGTCTAATGTAATATGTATATGATACCTTTTGACAAATATTTGGTAATAATTTTTTTGATTGGCTTGAAATTTGAAACAAGACCATGGTAGGTTATTTTGTTGACTGATATTTTTACTTCCTCTAGTCAATTCATTCCATTAGGCAAATGAAACAGATATCTAAGCCACTGAAATTTATAGTGGTTGTGCCTTTTTCTCTAGCACAGACAGTATCATCCCAAATTAGTTTTCGTTTTCTACCCCCGGTGAGCTTTTTATACCTAATGAGACAAATTACAGGGTATTTTCTCTTCTCTTGTTGGATGAGCAAATAAACACCTTAAGAGCAATATGAGGTTTGCTTTAAAACTTGCCTTACAGGCAAAAGTCACTGAGCTTTTATACCAACATTTTTTTGGGAGGCAGAAGAAATCATTGCATGGCATTTCTATCACTTCTCACCCAGCTGCATCCCCATTTCCAAAAGTGTCAGCCCATTCTCCCTTGTCTTTTGATGTGGTCAAAACTATTTTCCCATCTTCATCCTCAAAAAATCACTTGGGCTGTGAGCTCAAGTCTTGTCTTGTGTGTGTCTGTTCTTGCCCTACAGATTGCTATTGATGCCAAGCTTTCCTTTATAAATCCTTCCATGCCTCAGTGAGGGCACTCTTGCTCCAAGGTAACAATTTCCCAGTGTACCCCCATGCATTCCATGGGTAGGGCAGGGATCACACCCTCTCAGAGCTACATGAGGGGTTGGTTGAGGCTCTGTATCTCCATCTCAACTAAAGATGCACAAGTTTTAAGCATAGAGTCCCTTCAGGAATGGGGTAGGAGGAAGAGAGTTCTTGGGACCTCTGCCACAAGGCAGTTTCATTGCATCATTAACTAAAAGCAAATTGTTTTCTTCTCATTCCCTTTGACTGATGGACATATCAGTGGATAAGCCAAATTTCTATCAGAGCTCTTTGCTTTCAAAGATCTCATGGATTTTCACTTCTCAATAAGCTTTTGTCCTGTTTCCTGGCCAGGGCCTAATCCACACCTACAGGCTGCCAGGCCTGGGTAGATTAGCAATTGAAAATTCTGCTCCAGAACTCAGGAAGGAATATTCAGGAATGAACCAAAGGGGTGCTCCTAATCCACACCTACAGGACTGGATAGTTTAGCAATTGAAAATTCTGCTCCAGAGCTCAGGAAGGAATATTCAGGAATGAACCAAGGGGTGCAGATGTAACAGATTCCCATCCTCTGCCATCCAAAGACTTTGTCCTACACAGTGAATACAGGCACCAGCCCTTGTGACTGCAGTGAGAGCTTCTCGCTCCATTCCCTTTTATCAGTGTGAAAGATTTGGTCAGAAAACTTTCTTCTAGGGAGATTCAGCATGTTAGTGCAAGTGTGCTGGTTCCTCCACAGATGAAGTCTGAAGTCATCATTCTTGTGCTGTTAATCAGAGGGGTTTTGCTGGAACTGTTACACCCACTGACTGTGATGATGCGATATCCAGTGAAAAGCTAAGTTTCTAGCTCTCCCTTAATGAAAAGCAAGCAGTGTGTAATGGCAGTATAAAAAAGTGCTGAGGGCTGCTCTTTATTATTGCTGACTTGGTGCTTTTATGTGCAAGGCCCAGTAAAAGCTACTGACCATGGCCATGGACCCTTCTGGTCAGTTCAGCTGAGGGCCCACGGGAACAATCATGACAGGAATAACAGGGTGGCAGCAAAAGAAAAAAGAAAAAAAGGAAGAGCTGAGAAGTCACAAATCCTAACTGCCACCTTATGTAAGATTTCTGCACCACAGAACAAACTCAGATCAAGCTGGATGTGCCTCTTCATGAATAGATATGTGAAATGGGAGTTTTCATGTAAATTGGTGTCAGCAGCCTTGGAAATAACCAGAGCTTGCAACAGAACGAGCTAATACCAGGTGTTTTCAAGGGAAATCAGTCTACAGATTGATGGATGAGTTTTGGGAGGATAAATTGTTACGCTTGTGAAGCTAGATGAAAGTCTCTATTTGCACAGGTACAAAGTTTAAGTAGCTTTTTTTTGATTCACAGTTTTGAACTGCAAAACAGCGGCGTGCATCGTGCTACGTGTAACCTAATAATCTGCTTTAAAACAAATGCAAGGCAACACCAATTAGGGCCATGTTTTTTAATGAATAGCTCCTCAGCCAGGTAAAAAAAGCCATGTAGCATATTGTGCCATCCATTTTAAGTAGAACTTCATGCAGCCCTTCAAAGGCAGGTTCTGCCTAACAAATGGATGGAGCCATGTATCTCTATTGTACAAGGCAGAAGGGAATAGTGTGGGCAGTGCATGATGTGCGTGTGCGTGCTCGCAGTGTTGAAAGCACCAGATTATGCTGAACTGATTAAACAAGCTTACAATTGCATTACAGCAGACACTGTGATGGGAGCCAAAATATGATTGGCAAAATATACATGACATATTGTAAAACAGATAAAATGATAACAGCTTTTTGCCGAGGAGCATCTGCTATTCAGTTGGGAAATTAGGGTGGAATGCAACTGTTCTTATAAATCATAAAATGGCGTTACCATCATCAAGAATTTCCTGTCATAATTTTTTAAAGTGTGATATAGTTGTTCCTCTTGCTTGTATGACAGAAAGTTAGACTTCAATTTTTTTCTCTGAACATGTTAGAGAGAAAAAAAATTCTTTTAACTTCTCTTTCGCATTAAGCGCTTTAAACCTTGTGCTCATTGGGAAGTTTGAAGGTTAAAGCAGATCAAATGGATAAAATGACTGGACATTAGGGGATTTTTAATCTGTTCAGAGGAACTGCAGAAGAAGGGAGAACAACTCTGATTATTATGATGTTAGCCAAACTTCCTTGCCTTCCTGCTGTAGTGGTTTACCATTTGTTCTGCAGGGGAGGCTGCACACACAGATTGTGCTGTTTTGTGTGTTGATCTGCTGGGATTAGGCATACTCTGACTGAACGCAGTGACCTTCAGATGATTCCATGGAAGAAGGTCTGTTTCTTAAGACAAATAATTAACCACTTCAGGATGGATGTTGCCTTGCTATCTATTGAATTGCTTCCACAGGGTGTAATGACTCACTGCTTAATTGCTATGTAATTTTATTATTATCTGTAAAATGGTTTTCAGAAAGGAAAGGAATAATTGCAAACGGTCTGATGTAAACTGCCCCAGCTTTACTGACATCCAGTCATCATGTGTTAGGTCCCTGGTGGGTGTAAATTCATAGCTTGAAAGGGCTGTCCTGCTGCCTGCCATGCAATTCCTTTATGAGAGCAAAACACAGTAGAAAGTGTGAGACACCCAGTGCTCTTTGTGGTCTCATCTCCAATTTCATGGTGCTGGAGCAAACCACATCCAATTTTTTTTGCTGTGCTGACATCTTTCCAATCTATTCTGACTGTTCTGCTGCCTGCCAGGTCATGTAGTGGACACTCATTTTGTAGTCTACCATCTGCAGTCAAAATAAATCTTGATATATTCCCTCAAACACACGTGTTGCTAGATCTACCTGTCCTGCTCCACACACCATCTGCTTCAACTTGCTGGCTGCTCAATACTCATTATCTCTTGTTTTGCTTTCTTCTAACTGGTTCAGGTTAGGAAATGCCCACGTATATTAAGATTTTTATAGGATCATGCAGAAAGAAGAGACTGCCACATAATGGAGCTGGTCTGCCAATTCTGTTTGTACCAGGGGTTTGTACACGCAGCCTTGGCATAGTGCTCTTACATCACACACCATTTTAACCTTGAACTGTAGTGCAGGTAGGGGTCATTCTTCATTTCTCTGCTAATAATATGTAAACATATCCTGTGGATGCACAAAATACAGCTTTTTTGGCTGAAAGAACTGTTTCTTTTGTCTAGTATTTGTTAGCCTGCACATCTGTCAAAGGTTGTTGCACTTTGCATCATCCTGTGTCAACGTGTGTGTTTAAATGAATTTAACACATGTTGGGCAGTAAATCATTCTGATCAAGGGTTCCCCCAAACACTTCTCCCTTTTTACTGGTGCTTACCCTGTGGTAAGAATCTAAAAATGCTTCTCTCTCCATTTAAAAATTGCTGCATCTAAAGGCTCAACTAAGAGCAAAAAACAGCTGGCAATTCTTGTGTCATGTCCTGTTCCGGCAAAACTCATGAGCACTGTCAGGTATCACTTTTCTGAGAGCTGACCTGTGCTTTGTTTCCCAGGTTCCTTTTTTGTCACTAGTCCTTTCCAAGTCTTCTCTCAGGTCTAATAGATGGTATTAGGCTGGATGGCTGGATACTGGAACTGGGACAATCTTGCTACAAAACTGTGTCTGTTTGCAGCTAAGTGCACAAAGTAGAGAAAGAACCTACCTTAGATCCCACTATTTCCATAGTCAAGGAGATATAGGTTTTCATGGGCCAGGAGAGGCCTTTTATTTTTCTATGTGAGCCTTAAAGCACGTGAGGTGCTGCCCTTGGGAAGGAGTCATCCTCAGCAATAGTTGACCACAGGAGAAATGGCTGAGAGCTGCTCTGCTGAAATGGGTGTGAGCATCTTCCCAGGCTTGTGAGAAACCATGTGCCCAGGCAGCAAAACCAGCCTCAGCATCCAGGCCTGTACCAACAGAAGAAATAAGAGATCAAGGAAAGCGATTATCCATTCTGCTTGGCACTTGTTAAAGCATATCTAAATAGTTTATTTAGTCTGGGCCCCCAAATGTGAACAAGATATTGAAAAAGTGTAGTACATTCAGGATAGAGCCAACAGGATACTCAGGTTGGGAGCCTTTTCCCTTTGAGATCTGAAGGACCTGGAGTTGTTCAGCCTGGAGGAGATGTGGATTCAGGGTGCCTAATAGCTTCAGCCTCCTAGTAACTAAGAGAAGATCATGAAGAGTTAGAGCCTGGTTTTTGTAGTGGATTATGGTAGATCATGAGAAAAAACAGGCATAAAATGAAATAAGAAATTGCATGTAAATATTTTCAAGATTGCATGTGTGGAGGAACTTTTTCATCATGAGAAAAGTTAAAATATAGAGAAGGTTTCTCATAGAGGCTTTGCTGTCTTCATCCTTGGTAGTTTTCAAGAATCAGCTAGATAAAAACTTGAGCAACCTTTTCTGATCTCACAGCACACCCTGCTTTGAGCATTATGTTGAACCAGGGATCTTCTGAGCCCTTACCAAGGTGATTGTATGGTACTTATAGACCTGTTTGATTAATAGCTCAGAATTTCTTCAAAACTCTTAGCTGTGCTCCTGTGCACTGAGGGCTCTTTTTCAAATTTGAAAACTCACTCATTGTCATGACCTTCTCTGCTCAATTCAACTTCTTCAAAGCCTCCAAGCTTCTCAGGTTCCTTCTGTTATTATCAGCTTGTGATGGTGATTAATTCACTAACTGTCCCTACTGTCCTTCAAAGACGCTTGTAGGGATTGCTCAGATCTTCAGTATTTTATAAAATCCTCTCCAGTTATACTCACATTTTGCTCACTTCTGCACATTTCATGGAGGTTTGTGTTAAACTTTGCCATGTGTCCCTTCTTAGGGAAGATCCCTTACACGACCTGTGTGCTATCACACTTTGAAACAGGAATGCATTTTACCCTACCTCTGATAGAGAGCTGAAAGACCTAAGCTTAATTGAAACCTAAAATTACCTTTCAGTGCTTCACAAATTGTTCTTATACAAACAAGAGCAAAAGTCTGTGGATTGCTTTTGTCTTATAATTTTTATTACACATTACTAAAGAGTTCAGGAACAGTCAGTAAGTTGAACTAGAACCAATTCTCATCTGTTGTTATGGTTACCAGGAGTAGAAAATAATTTCCTGTAATTTATCTTAAGATCATTTATGTCAGATACAAACACAGATTAAGCGGAATACCACGGTAATTTCTTCTTCAATTGTGTTAGGAACCATAAGACATTCATTTTTACTTCATAAATAAGGGTTACAGTATGTCATGCTCAGTCAAAGAAGATAAAATGAATCTAATTAAGTGCCATCAGAAGATCACTTTGCTGTTTTTATTGCAGCAATAAAAGTGCCCTTACCTTCTTATTCTTAGAGAAATGACAGAGATTATTATGGAAATAGGATGAGATCAAGTAAGCCTTGCTTGACCTAGACTTGGATACAACAATATCCTTGTGTCAGTGATTGTTGAAGTGAATAAGCAGTTTACAAAATCTGATGGGCTAAAGCTCATAAGAGATGCACTTCCTTTATTAGAATGAATGAAACCATATGTAAGCCTCAGACAGGACTTGTTTATTGGGTTTTATATAAACAATATCATCTTTTTATTGATCTGTAGGCCTCAGTGGCGATGATGGCAAACAAGGCTTTCAGATTGATGACTGCAGGTCCCTTATGTTGATTAGTTGATGTGTGCACAAGTGAAAAGAACCATTTAGCATTAGTAGTATGTGTATACCAGTATAATAATCTGGAGCTTGCTCCAGGGCACAGAAGAGCTCTGCATGGAAATAAGAACAGTGGAGAGCCCTGAGAGAGCACAGGTTAAGTGAAAGGCAGTTAAACAATATTTCAAAGACATTTTTATCAAGTTGTCACAGTCTTTAAAATGCCAGCAGGGAGTTTACAAAAAAATAAATAACTGAGGTCTGTTCTAAGTCTGCTCTATACCCTGCCATGTCTGAGGAATCTCACTGCCTGTAACATAAAAGAGAGTTAAGGTGATTTGTGGTAACAGCACCTGAGCCATGTGTTTGGAGTTTTGATGGAGAATAAATCCAGCCACCTATGTGTTTTCAAAATAAAAACTCCAAAAACAAAAAACAAAACAAACGAAAAAAAGCCAAACCCAAAAAGAAACTAATAAAAAAATCCCACCAAAACAAACCAAACAAACCAACCCCAAAAAGCACCAGAGCTCCCAAAAGCTAGTCTCTGAAACCAAAGTTATCTAAGCAGAGATTAAAAAAAAAAAAGAAAAAAAACCCCCCAAAACCACAAAAAACCCACACAAAGAAGCTGAGTTAGAGTTTCCTTCACATACGTATAATTTCTTTCAGGTTGCTCTGATCTGAACCTTTGCATAACATATCCTTTTCTATGATGATACTTTTTTACAGCATATTTTTGAAAATCCTTAGGACTGATACCACTCTGGAAAAGGTCCTGTATGTCTCTGTGTGTCTGATGCTACTATTTTTTTCTGGTACCTGCAGGACTGCACCTGAATTGCTGCCCCATCTTTTCATATAAAGACAGAACATTTTGACACACAGGATTAAATGTCCTCCCAGTCTTGTTTGACTTGGTAGAAAGCTGCCAGTTTGAACAGTGCATAAAAGTGCAATCAGTGCAATCAGTACAGAATACAGCTGGAATGGTAAACATTGAAACAATTGAAATATGGCAAAAATTGAATTATTGGTGTGGTAAAAGCAACTAATCCCTGTATCTCCACTAAGAAACCCTGGGGAGTTTCTTACCCAGAATAAATGTGCTGGATTTGGCTGGGGTAGAATTGATTCTTTTCACAGAGGCTGGTGTGGGGCTGTTTCAGGTTTGTGCTGAACAAAGAGCTGTTAAGGGATGTTTTTGTTATTGCTGAGCAATAACAAATTACAAAGAGCCCAGGCCTTTTCTGCTTTTTGTAAGGAAGACATCTGGGGGTGCATGGGAGGCTGGGAGGAGATCCAGCCAGGACAGGTGACCCAAAGTGACCAAAGGGATATTCCAGATCATGTGGTATCATGAGCAGGAGGGAGGGGGGAATGTTTGGAGCAGTGGTGTTTGTGTTCCCAAGTCACTGTTACTTGGATGGGGTGTTTTCTTATTAAATTGTCTTTATCTCAACCCATGAGTTTTCTACCTTTTACCCTTCCCCCAGATTCTGTCTGACCCCACTGGGAGAGGAGAGAGTGGGCAGCTTTGTGGGGCTTGGCTGCTGGCTGGGGTGAAACCATGACAGCAAATAATCCAGTTCAGCAGTTTCTCCATGCAAGAGACAGTAGGTCTACGAGTTTATATTTTTGTATGGGCTCAGGGCCCAAGTAGAGACATCATCTCATTCAGGAGAATGCTGTCCTTGCCATTTTCACTTTAGCTGATCTAGCAGAGATGTAAAGCACCACAAAAATCCAAGGAGGAGGGAGTGAGCAGCTGTGTGGGGCTTGGCTGCTGGCTGGGGTGAAACCATGACAGCAAATAATCCAGTTCAGCAGTTTCTCCATGCAAGAGACAGTAGGTCTACGAGTTTATATTTTTGTATGGGCTCAGGGCCCAAGTAGAGACATCATCTCATTCAGGAGAATGCTGTCCTTGCCATTTTCACTTTAGCTGATCTAGCAGAGATGTAAAGCACCACAAAAATCCAATAATGCTAATTTATTTAATTTCCTGAGCTGGAAGTGACAAGGAGCCAAGTGCACGCTATCCTGCTCACATGAAAGCTGATGTGCAAGTTGAAAATCAAAAGTATTGCCAAGGAGACAACAACTTGCATGGAGCTAACCCAGCTCAAATGAAAGCTTCTGAAATCCTTAACCTGTTTCAATAAATGACATTTCAATGCTAATCAGGAGTGAGGAAATCAGGGGAAATATTTAAAGGAAATGTATTGCAGCTGCAATTGCTGAGTGAGATCCACTGCTATAAACACTGTTGAAGCAAATACAAGATATAATGATTAGCATCAGCTAGGAATGCCCCTTAGCACTATACCATTAAAGTTCCTGAGAGTAGGAGTTAACAAAGGCAGTTTAAAGTGTATTGGAAAATGATTTTTCATTCCATTTTAAAAACTCATTTCATGCATTGTTGTGTCATCTACTTTTAAAATTACAGTACAAGCAGAAAGACCAAAACATGATACTGATCTTTTAAATCACAATCCCCAGGGCAGAAGTACACGATTGACCTGTAGTTATTTGTTGGATCTTTCTAGGCCATTCAGCAGAACAGTATGCAGGAGAGTCATATGAGCACCTATGCAACGAGTAAAAGGTATTTGATTGAGAACTATATTAGGGTGAATAAATAGCAGTGAGATGGCTCACGCTGTGAAGTTGTGACTGAAACTCAAATAGCCATTTCTGCTGCCTTGATGTAATTGGTGACCTACTGGAGCCAGCTCTTTGTTGGTAATCTATATCAATGCTTGGACAATAGTACCTTTCAATTCATCATTTCCCAAGAGATTTAAAGCAGTCATAGAAACATTTTCTATTGCTGCACACCATTTATTATTTTGAAGGATGGAGCAGTCTCTTCTAAACACCCACTGTGCATTAAATATTATAAATTAAAATAAACTACTCCCTGACCAAATAAAACAGTAGCCACAGAAGCGAGCTGGTATCAGCTTATTTTCTAATATTTTTCTCAATTAAAGAGAAAGACTTTAGTAACTTGAATAAAACAAAATGTTGTTTCTTACTCTCAGAAAACCTATGTGTGCATATGTAAAAAATACAGATCCTGAAAATGAGAATTAATTGTATTCCAATACAGATAGTGGATGGGGAACACTATACAACTTCTTATTCCTAGCTTTATTACTTCATCATACTTGCTGAGCTGGAAATGTCTCTTGTGTATGTATTGAAGATAATTAGACTTGCAGCAAGATATTGACTGGAAAAATTACAATTTATGAGTAATGAGCATTTGTTGATTTCTTTTTTCTTGGGGATGAGCTGAGAGAGCTGGCCAAATTTGAATTTCTCTGTTGCTGTTCATATCACATAGTGGGAAAGATGTCCTAAGCCATGAATCTAGCTGTGTTAATGTGAGGCTTCTTTGTAGTATAAAACTCTAGTTTTCTCCTTTCTATCCATCTTAATACATTTTATTTCACTAGGAACAAAAGAAAATCCTGCATGAGAGATTTCTGTCCATGTTCAGAGTCAGCGCCTTTGATCAAACTTCTGGATTCAACCCACACTTTGGGATTCTGCCCAGTCTAGCATGCATGAACCAGAGAAAACTTCTTTTGCTTTATTTGAATAAAGACTGTCTGTCTGATTCCCCAGTTCCTGATATCTTTCACTATTTTCCCCTGAAAAGAGACCCTGACATATTAAGAGGGTTATTGACTTTGGCTTGCATTGTCCTCTTTTAAATTTAATTTTAATTTTAGCAAGCTGCTCTCCTGTGGAGGAACAGAGAGAGGACGGATGGAAAACACAGATGGGGACCACTGGCCCCTATCTTTTATTTTTTTTTATAACGACTGTTTTTGACCAATATTTTCTGTAAAGATATTTAGAGATTTTATCTGTTTTGAGAAAACACCTACACTTTAGCTCTCCATGCTTTCAACAGCACCAAAAGTCTAATTAAATTTCACCCCATCCCTGCCAAAACTCTTTATTGCATGGAGAAGATATCTTTTCCCTATGAAACACATATTATTCCAAGCACTAATAAACATGGGCACACAGAACATTAAGCCTGCTTTGACACTCTAATGTTAACTGTTATTTGCTATTACACATAATAACTGTTATGTTTATTTGCTAGTACATATGATAGTAGCTGATAGCCACAACTGAAGCTTGAGTGTCAATGGATGAAGCACTGCAGCAGAACAAATAGCAAGAAAACAGTCTGGCTTGGGTTCAGAGGGAAAACCAAGGCATGCAGGGGTGAGTTGTCCTGCCTAAAGGCAGAGCAGGGCAATATTTGAAAGCTCCCTGTTCAGTGCTGTGACTGCTGGAATGTACTGCTTATCTCAATTTCCACTTCTGCTTTGTGGGTCTCAGCACCCTGCAGAATCAGCACAATCCTCACTGCAAGCACAGAGAGGGAAAAAGCTCCATGTCTGCACTTCTCCAGGCTGAATCTCTGTGTCCAGAGAACAAAAATGCATCCGTCAGAATTCTGATTGAACTTCTCCTCTGCTATGGGATTTCTGTTTGTTTTCAGTGTGAGGTAACAAATGCCTGATTGGAAGATTAGGAGCAGATTCTATAATCATGAAATGTTGTGTCTTCTGTAGCCCAGAGCATTCTCTGGAGTAAAGATCCCCAATTATGTCTGAGGTGAAGAAGTCAGGGTAACATCACTTCCAAGAAAATTCTTTCCCATGTCTTTCAACCAAGGAGATTTTGAAACAAGGAATAAAAAGACAGTAAATATGAATATTTCATCAGTTTGAGGTTCAAATACCCCTTTATTTTCTTTTCTTATGCAATGTGCAAAGAAGCTGCAGAATAAAGCAATAATTATGTGTAGCACGGGTTTGTTTTCCCCACCCTGTGTGTACAGCAGGTAACACAAACCAAACAGTGCAACCTGAGCTCTGCTGGGGTGGCTCTTCTCTGAAAAGTCTCATTCCTTCCACTTATAGCTCAGTTACTAGCCACATGTGTTAGATATTAGCCAGATCTGTGGTTTATGTTTTCCTAAAGTGTAATCAGAGTTATGGTTGTCTTTTCACAATTGTTCACAACACATGGATCTGGGGTAGAGCAAACTTGCAGAGCAGAGTGTACAAATTCCAGCTGAGGGGAGAGAGGGGCTAGGCACTGATTATCTGTTGTCTCTTGCAATGCAGTAATTACATGTGACTAAATGAAGCTGGCAGGAGCAAAGTACAAACCAAGCAAACTGGGACAGAGCTTGCACACTGCAGCAGATCTGTGGGGGTTTCCCACAGCTTGCATTGGCCCCAAAACTCATGTCTGCTGTTGGGTGGGGCATCTGAACTTCTGAACAGCATGTAAACACATTGCCTTCCTCACTGACTCTTCCCCACCCGTTACACATCTTCAGAACAATTCTACACATTAAAGTTTCCCTTGAGTCAAAAAGTTTAGTGAATTCCAGCCCATCCTTTTCTCCAAATCACTGCAATTTTGATTTTGAGATACAGCCAGTCTGCGAGTCTGTCCCTGTCCCCTTATGAAACCTGTAACTGACTTATTTTCATCAGACACTGTTTCAGAACTGATATCCATCAGCACAGTCAGGACCTGTTTGAAAGAACTGTCAAAGAAATCTTCAACCTCTGAAGTTCTTGGCTTTTGTAATAAAACTCACCTCCTTGTGTTTAAACATATTTTTCCACCTCTAAATAGGTGACACCTACACTTTAGAAAAACACATAAGTGAATATAGATGGAATAGCAGACAGAGGCTACATGAGAAATGTGTGAACAAATAGGTTTTACTATCTTAAATAGACCCTAAAACTGCTTTCATCTGTGCTTCCTTCAATTCCTCTGTTGAAATTGAGTCATTGAAAAAATTGGTCATTTAGATTCAAAAGCCTTGGTTCCCTTCTGATTCTCCATCACTTTATATCTATGTTGCTGAAGATGTGTTGTTAAACATCCTTTTAGGGCTCTTTAAACTCTGATATATTTCCGGAAGCAGAGATTTGAAGTACTAGTGGTTTGTGCTAAATGCAAGAAATCATATATCTCTGAAAAAAACTGAATTTATCAAACATCCCTCTACTTACCATGGTTTAACCACATAATGAGCCTTTTAATGCATTTTCCTTGGTGACATTTGGAAGGCAATGCACTCAGAGCTGGCTGATGGAGGCACACTGGGGTGAATCTCCAGGATTTTAGGAATGTCCCCAGACAACATCATCAATCCAGCTGCAGGTATTTTAATGCAAAAATAGGGAAAATTTCTAGTGCAGGATGCAGAGACAGCTGAGTGGGGATGACAGCAAATGTAGGAACCCAAGGGGTGCACCATCAGTCAGAAATCAGCATTCTGATTCACACTTCATCCTAGCACAGTCAAAACCAACCCCCACAAATCATGTAAGGAGGACTGATTCTACATTAATCTCTTGTATATAGAGACTTCATTAAAGAACCTGAGAGAATCTCTGATACTGCCATGGCAGGAGATTCTGTTTTAATTATTATATGTGGTTTTGTAATTTTAATTCTATAATTATTACGACATTAAAAGATGCAATTATATTTTAAATCTTTTTAAGACCTCAATTTTATTACATTTTCATTACTTTGTAATGGTATGATATTTTATTATTCAAAATTAGAAATTATTAGAAATAATTTTACGATTACACTCTTTTAAAATATGATCTTTTTATTCTTTCATCACTTTATCTTACAACCATCCTACACATCCAGTGGAAAGTGAAAGGCTGCAAGCATTTTGAGATGATAAGACATCAAAGATGGTGCTGAAATTTTTTCACTTTAGCTGTAGCCTGCCTTACAGAATTAATGAAGCAGCTTCTGATGACAGAAGTTAGTTCAAAGCAAAACTCTAGTTATGAAAACAGCTTTTGTGGAGGGCTCTTGCTTAAGATGAGTTATGTCACAACTGTCTGTGAGATCAGGAACCGTGTGAGAGGAGGTGCTGAAGTTGTCTGGTGCTAATTGTTCCATTTGCTCGTAGCAACCTGAATCAGAGGCAATGCTGGTGAAATCAGAAGCAACACTTCTGTTATGGAGATCTGAGACAGGTTTCAAACCTGAGCAAGCCTCACTGTCACCCTTTTTGCAGCACCCAGGGAAGCAGAAGCTTTTCTAAATACAAGTGAAATTGTCTGTGCTGCATATCAGAGCTTGAGCCACCTTAAATGCCCTCATTTCCTCTTCTATTTTTTATGTTTGTATTTACAATTTGCTTTTATGTGTTTTCCTCTGTGTTTTTATTACACAAAGTGCCCTTGTTGAGTTATATTACCATTTTTCATTGTTCTTCAGACTTTGATATTACAGATAACAACATCCATCCTTTGTCTCAACTCGCTCCCGAATCCTGTCACAAACAAAACAGTGAGAAATCATACTTTGATCTGCAGTTAATAGAAATGCAAAAGCAGGGAAGCAGGGTGGGTAGGGATGTTTCCACCCTACCCTGAAGAGCTGCTAACCTGAAAGACAGAGTGAGAGTAATTTTAACTGCTGCATTGCCACCAGTGCACTGACTGCACACTTTGTGATCAGGGAGAGCGTGGTCTTTCTGCCCTGTGAGACACAGCAACAGGGACAGGATTAATTCTCAGTGAGGATGTCTCTGCCTTCACAGTTTGGTCTCATATCCAAGGGTTGATCTCAGCAGAAAGGGGACTTATATCCAGGTGCCTCCAGCAGTGTTTTGTCAACAGTTTGATGTCCCACTGTACAATCATACTGTCTACCTCCCATCCAAACTGTGTGACAAGACAGATTCCTACACAGATAACACTCACCCTAAACTATAAGCAATCACAAAAGCAAAATATTAATACAAATCCAGTGTAATATTATATTCTGGTGGGCACACTTTGCTTGTCCTAAGTGCAAACAATCGAGTTTAAAATTTAAGCAATTGTTTGCTCTTGTTTTCCTCTCCACTGTTTTCAAATCTGTATTTTCAATCATGGCTTCACCTCCTTTATAGAAAACTAGACAACAAACTTCAGTGGATCCTGCTGTTTTTATAAAAGCTTAGGTAATATTTTGTCTGCACAAATGTCACAAACTCTTTTCATTTGGAACAGATGAAATGGAAGTATTCTATCAAAATCATTAGAAACAAAAAGAAAGCACACTGATTTCTGAATTGTAGAGACTGCATTCAAGTTGTGTCTGTACAGAGCATACAGATGCTGGAATTGCCCTGATTTTGCTCCTCTGTAGTTTTTTACTGGCAGAAAATATAACCCCTATGTATTAATTTCCTTGTAGCAATTCTGTGGTGTGTCTCAGAATGGTGTCTGAAGTTGTGCAATGTAGTGCAGTACATCGGGGAACGTGAATACTTTGCAGGGAAGCTCAAATCACAGTGTGCAGTCAGGAGTCACACTTCATCTCCTGCCATTCTTTCACAGCAAATGAGAATTTACACATCAGGACCCGATATGCTGAGATGCTTTCTCTATTTAGTGTCACAGCTGACATACATTGGAGGGCAGGAGTACTCACATTCATCAGAACTATGCTTAAAAAGCAGAGAGATTTTATCATTGTGTGTCACTGCTTTTGATCCCAGCACAGGCCAATTACCACTCTGTCCTGCTCTTCCTTTCTTTTCCTTGGGTGATGATGGAAGTATCCCATGCTGAAGAGGTTTGCCAAGCTGAAAGTGAAAAATTAAAAGCTCTTCTGCTGTAATAGTATCGGCACTTGCATCAGTACTTTTTTGAAAGCTGATCATGCTGCTTTTAAGGGATAATTTGTTACTAAAGCAACAGCTCTATTTGCTATCCTGAAAGGAAAGAGATTTCTGTATCCTGAGAACAACAGCAATGTGTTGAAGTGTAGACACTCTGTGTTTTTCTTCATACCATCAGTGGAGGTGATATTTGATTACAGAAAAAATACTCTTTCCTCACCTGTTGGCTCTCTGAGAGAGGATATGGAGGAGGGGAGAGCTGAACTCTTAAAATAACAACCTGAAAGCACTTGGGAGGACTCCTGGGCAGCTGTGCCTTTGCTACCTTAAACACACAGCTCCCACTCAGTGCCCTCAGGGATGCAAAGCACCCCACCCTGTCTGTAGGTGAGCGGGTTTTTGTGGATGACACGAGTGCTCTGCTTGCACACACGCTCATAAACACACACAGACACAGATTTACTCCACGCCTGGCTTCATCCCAGTGCTTCCAGCTGGTTCAGAGTGTGCTCACTGGAGTCAAGGGGCAACCTATAAATTGACTGCAGTGAGTGCTGAATCAAATGGTCAGAGAGGGCTCAGGATATATTGCACACACAGGCAGAAGTGAATTCCTGAGGAATTTACTATCAGTCACACGGATCATTTGATCACATCTGGTGTCACTTCTTCTGCAGGGAGCAAAATGAAAGAATCCAACCCCTGAATCCCATGCCACCTGCAAGTTGTTTTCCCACATCCCTACTAATTCCACGTAGAAAAACCATATAACACAAACACTGAGTTTTGAATAAACAATGATTCACCTCAGGGAAATTACCTAACAATACTCACAATTTCTTTCCAGATCAATCAACTGAAGTTATGGGTCAGATCTTCTTGCTGCTAGCAGCACTTTGATTTTTGGCAGAGGAAGGACATAGTTTTGTATTTTTTTAAAGATGAACTTTTGATTTTGACCAATTTAGCATGATTAAAACTGTGAATTGCTTGGGGATTGCATTCCAAATCTGATTCATTTCATGGTTAATTATGTCTCTAAACTGGGAGTATTGCCAGTGATTGTCTTTATGTAAACAGAAGCCTATATGTTTTGAAAAACTGAATGAAAATACCACCAGTACAGAGAGATCAATAAAGCTCTCTTTTCCTGATATTCTGAAGAGCCACATCTTTTTTATAATTGAGTGCAAGGGCCAAATTTTTAATTGATAAAAGTCAGTGCAGTTCTTGGGACTTATGAAAAGCTCCAGGAATGCAGATATATGTGAGGAAGAAAAGGAGTTAAAGGGCTGGTTTCAGGTATTATTTGCCATATTCTCCCTGACCCTCTAAGTACAGGCATTTCAGCAGCTACTCTTCAGCTTGCTGATATCAATAAAATTGCAAGAATTGAACATGAATAATCAGGGGATCGTGAAGTGCAGGGTTAGGTTTGCATGGTGATAAAAAGGAGAAGTGCTCACCTGCCTACCTGGTGGTGTGATTATGTATAGTCTTGAACAAAATCATGGTCCAGAGAACCCTTCTTCAGCAGAGCAGGTAGAAATCTGAAGAAGGGATGAGGTAGGAAGGTGATTTGAGCAGCTCATATGCTCATTTTCAGATTTATCTCAGTGCTGCCTGACACCCTGTGCATTTGTGGCCATGGTCCAGATCCTAAGGAACTGCTGTGTGCCTCTGGGAAGAAAATTATTAATGAATTTAAGAAAAAAAAAATTAATGCTTCTGGAAAAGATTTGGATCTGTCAGAGCTAGATTTTGCTTCAAATTGGGGTGACAACTGAATGCATCAAAATGCTCCACAGAATGAGCTGTAATAGCATTTCTGCTCAGTGAGTTATGAGAGCCTTGTGGTCCCTGGAGCCTCACCCGTCCTTGGGATGCTGGGATCCAGTCACAGATCCAGGAAGTATGGGGGCCACGTGTTGAGTCACCTTTCTTGCTGTGTCCAGGATTTCATCACAAACCTCAGCTGAGGATTTTAGCAAAGACATTGGTGCATTACTAAAATGGGTTCTGGCACTGGGGAAACATAACTTCCAACATCTTGTGGGGACTGTGTGAGAAGAGCCACTGAGCTGGGAGACCCCCACCAGCCCAGGGGGGCTGAGCAGTGCCCGTGTCTGCTGGCAGGAATCATGGCTGCTTATATCTGCTTGCATTTCCTAAACACCTCTTCAGAACATTTAGATGCAGATTAAGTTGCATTTCCCACGATAAAAAATGCTGCCCTGGTGTTTTTTAAATCAGATTTTGAAGTCACTTTCATCTGGAAGTCAGAAAAAATAATGGAAAAGAAAGGTAATGAAATTGTCCTGTGCTCTGTGTGAGGGGAACTTGATTTCCCAGTTACTCAAGTGCCATTGTGTTGTACAAAACCCTATTCTCTCAATATTCCTGGTCTGGCCAGAAGCAGAAATGAATTGAGATTTCATAAGGCCCCTCATTCTCATGACATTTAAAGACCCTCTTTGAAGACTGATTAATATGCAGTGAGTGCCCTGCTGTTAAAGTTCACTGTATTATGATATTGATGGTCTACTGTTGTATTTTGAGACCAAACATTGATTTGGGGAGCTTAATAGCTTATAACAACCTGTACTACCTCTGGTGGGAAACACAGATTTCTGATTCTTTAATGGATTGGGGAAAAGCTTGCTCATTTACAGACCCTGTTCTTATTGAGAGAGAATACAAAAATTAAGTCTTTTGGTCAATAGCCTAATTTTGCACCTTCCAAGTGGAGAGATTGATGGTCTTTCTGCTTTGCCATAATAATCGGGTGAGTGTTCCAGTCACTCCTCTGATCCTAAGTTGGGTGATTTTCCTATCATCTACTTTCCTGTGTCCACAGACTAATCTAGAGGAGCTGCAAACACAATGTACCTTTCTGTGCTTCTTTCCAGAATTGCAGCACATTCCTCCTCTATCCTTTTCACTCAAATGAATACTTTACAGCAATCAATAATATTACTTTCATTTATTTTTTTTTCTACAGCAATACCATTATAATTTCCTCTTTCAAGTCAGGGAAATAAATGTGAAATAATCTCAAGCTTCCTCTCCTTAATGTATTTTTTTTCTAATTTTCCAAATGAATCCCTGTTTCTGGTCAAAGACTAGCACAGTGTGATGAGTTCATTAGTTTGCTGGTGTGCATTCTGTGACTCACATTAAAGCACTAAAGGTCTTTGAGTTAGCAATAATTAGATGAGGTCATTAAAGCTACAATGAGATCACAATTGCCAGAAATGGCCTCACATTGTACAAAGTAAGGTCAAATCAGCTATAACCATTACTCATTCTGGATTTTTAATTCATTACATATGCATTAAGTAACAGTGGTGGGGGATCCACAGCTTAGAGTGAGTGAAAAGCCCCACATCCTGTCATATGCACAGTATTGTACACTGAGGGGAGAGTTGCATGGTGGAATCTTTTGTAGCAATGATCCCTCACACACAGAAATCCCCACAGGGACTAAACAAGGCTGGATCAAAAGAAATGGCAGCAGGTGCCAGCAGAGTTTTGAAGGAGAAGCAAGGCAGGAGCACAGGCTGCATTGTGGAAAGTCAGCAGGAGCATTTTTCAGAAGGAGAAGCAAGGCAGGAGCACAGGCTGCATCGTGGAAAGTCAGCAGGAGCATTTTCTCAGGAAGATTCAAACCAAGAGGAAGCAAACAAGGCTCTTAAGGAAGAGAGGCTGAGATGTTCCTCAGGTCTAAAGCTGATGTGAAAGCCATGGCTCCATGGAAGGCCACAGCCAGAGTACAGAGCAAGCCAGGCCCTGCGTTCCTCTTGGCATAAGGTAGCAACCTTACCTGAGCAGTATGAGAAACCCATGCTCCCTTATCACATTTGCCTTTATCCCAAAGACACTTCTCCAGGAAAATAATGAGTCAGTCCAGCTGGGAAAATGGATAGATGAGTTTTCTTTCTTTTAGGAATGAGTGATGTTTCCATTCCTTATGTGCTAATTATAAGCATGTAATAACCAGGTGAGGGAAGGCAGAACTCCTTCCATTTTTTCTCATTTTCTACACTACCAAAAAGCAGCTTTAAACCGAGCCTCTCCATGGCAATAGATAACCCAAATCAAGCTGAACAAATAGTTAAGTGGGAGAATAGCCTGAAGAGGGGGAAATCAATATATTAATGAAAGTGGCAATTGCTTCCAGATGTGTCTATCACAGAAGCCGAGTTGGTTTTTGTGTGGTTTCTGGTTATATCTCTCCTCCTCTTCCTCACACTCTGCTGATTGCAGGCAGAGTGGGAAAATGACACTTCCAGCACTGTAACACATCCCATCCCTCCAGCACTGTGCAGCAGGCAGCGTGCCCAGGGAGAGCCAGGGAGGCAGCAGCAGCTCCACAGCAGCGCTCACCTCGGATGCACCAAAGCCTGCAGGAAATGCACGGCTCTGTTTCACCTCCTTTCACTGTGAAATGCCTCCTCCCTGGATTACAAGGGACAGCCTCACCTGCATGTCAAGGCTGAGGAGACATGTGAAATTACACATCCATTCTGGGCAGTGCCAGGGGAGGAAAAGTGGCCCCTTGACAAGTACAGTCCAGACACAAAGCATAGACCTCTGCCTGAAATCCAAATTACTTGTGGCCAGGAGCATGAGCATGGTGTCCAGGGAACTGACTCCCAACAAGTTATTGTCTGCAACTTCTCCCACCCTCTGCAAAGATTTCTTTCCAGGAGAGGCTGGATTCTGCTTGCTGGTTGTAAACATGCACAGACCCAGGTTCTGCTTTCAGGCAATTTCTATTTGCATTGTTCTTGTAACCAAAGTAATTAATTAGCCTAACTAGCAGCAACATCTGAATTTCCTTACAGTCATACCTGTGTTATGAACAAAATTAATAGTTACTCAAGAGCTCTTGATTTGCAGAGGTTCTTCTGTCTGGGTACAGAAACACTCTAAATGACTGGGGGAAGTTGCAGAGCTCCCTTCAGCTTGCAAAATGCTGTTCTCACCCTAAACCCCCTCTTTTTGTCTGTTATTGTTGGGGAGAAGTATATTTTCTTTTTCTGAAAATATTGAGACTGTTGAATACAGATTCTAGAGTGTGAAATTAATTTTGAATGCATCACCTGGGGATGCTGGAGAATTTGGGAGCCTTCAGTGTCACCTCCAGATACCAGATGCTCTGGGTCAGCTTCCACATGAGCTGCCAGTGTCCCCACAAAGATGCAGTTGGAGTTTTACCACCCATAACATGGAAAGATGCTTCACAAATCTGTGCCTTGCAGTTTTCCCTTTTTATTTCCAAACTTGCTTGACTGGTAATGAGAAAAAGACATGGCAATGAAATTGCAAATGGAGGAGACTGTAGATTGGGCATGCTAATGCTTTTCTGACATTTCAGCTGCCCTGAGGATCTACTTCTTTATGTTATGGAGCCAAGGGTTGATTTTCTCTTCACAGAGTTTTTCTTTCAGAGAAGAGGTAAGTCATTAATGTTAATAGATCCTAAAATATCCACAGTGATGGAAAAAATGTTTTGCTTTAATGTGTGCAGTAGAACTTATGTGCAAATAAATAAAGCATCCAGGTTCATTAGCATTGATGTGTTAGCCTGAAAGGGAAAAAGAGAATATAAGCAGCTAATGTTGTTTGTCCTGCAATCCATCTTCCATGTCACTGAGGGGAAAGAAACCCTTCTTAAATTTCCAATCAATCTTCCTGACCTTTTTACATCATTTGCATCTTTAAACAGATTTTTTTTGTTGTGAACTTTCCCCTTGATATTTCACTTAAATAAAAAAAAAGCCTTCCCTCAGAAATCTCTGCTTCCAAATGCCTCAGCTCAGACATGGGTCCTCATAGCCCCAACAGGGACACCCAGCATTTGCTATTTCACCCACAAAGCAGCAATCCAAGGCTCAATTCAAAGTGGACCTCAAGTGATGTCCTGGGGTCAACCACATCGTTCATGAAGGCTAATAGAGAAGCAGGGGCCAGGGGAGCTGGTGGACCCACCCAGAGCCATTTACTCAGTTTTCTTTCCTTACACTGCTTGAGTAACTTTTGGAGCTACAAGTCTTAGCCCTCTGAAGAATTGACTTTCCTATTTTATCTAGTTTTGGATCTTTTTTTCAGAGATACACCTTATTTACACAGTTAATAACAGACAGACCATGTCATGACACCTTTACCCTACATTAAAGATACACTGGGCACACAGTAGCAGAGCAAATAGAGGTAGTTGATATAATAGAAAACACAAACACATTTACACATTCAGCATTCATGTGCTGCCAATTAAAAATCTTGCACAGCTTCTGACAGCCCACAACATTTTTCACGTATTTATTTGAAAGTGTAAGAGAATAAGGGCAAGTTAAAGAGGCTCAAAAGTTCCTTTGTCAGCTGTGGTACCTGTCTGTTGTTGCCAAGAGCAATGTGAATAATATCAGTAAATCAGGCTATTGCAATAATTGTTTCAAATAATACACTGGACAAAACTGCCTAGCTTACTAGTAGTACTAAAAAGCCAATATGGCAAAAACATAAGTAATATAAAACAATAACCATTGCATTTTATACAACAGGCCCACTACTCCTGTGTTTCTACAAAAAAATAAGCCCATCTTTCACCCTTTCATACCAGTTTCCATTCTTGCAGCAAATTTTGTCAGGAAGACAGAGGCAGGTTCCTCAACTAAGCTACCAGAAACAGCACACCAGTCTTCTGAGGAAAGAGAGCTCTTTGGCTTGAAAGCTTTTGGAGCTGGCTTTGAGGATTTCACACCAAAAAATAGGAATACTTAGAATTTTTTTATCTCCATTCTGCTTGTACACTGTTGGCTGCAAATCCTCACCCTGCTACCCAACAAAGGGTTCATCTGTGTCCATCTGAATTGTGTTTGTGACTGTAATTAGTGGGGAGGGAGAGAAGGAGTGCAGAACTGCCCATAAAATACAGCTCTAAAAATTACACCCCACAGAACCGTAGGAGCTGGCTATAGATTCACAGGACATGAATGAGGTGAGTTATTAAGTCATTCTTGATCCTAATTTCTGTAGGAAGCTGCAAAAACTAAAGTTTTGCCAGTTTTAGACCTCAGGATTCTGAAGAGTGAGAGGCAGCTTACTGACACACAAAAGAAGAAGAATTTTCTGTATTTGTGATTGCTATCATGACATTGACTCAGCATTCAGATGATTTTGGTGGCTTTAAGGAGAACTGAAGTGGGCTAGGGGGCCTTCCCAAGCACAGCTGCTGCTCCTGCTTCTGCTCATCTCTCTGACTTCCTCAGCAAAGAAAGGAGACCTGGGGAGTGGCTTTAAAGACCTGGCATGCAAAATGTATCCCGTGTGAGGGTGTGCTGTGGGAAATGATCATCAGCAGAATTCTACATGCTATACTGCCTGCTGAATCCCCCAAAGCAGTTAAAGAGCCAGGAGAACACGAGACTGTCATTACTCTGTCTCCCTCCCTCTGCTTTGAAGCATAAACCTCTGCCAGACACTCAGGCAGAACAAAACACTTAATCAGTGTTAAGGATGCATCTGGTCCCCTCAGAGAGATGAGCTGTTCATTTATGCTTGTTTACAATATGTTTATAAACATTAGTGGACAGGAATAGATTACCCCAGTTTACTGCCACATAAAGAAGTCAGCTGCTTATGTTTCCCATCATATCTATGTGCTTTTCTTTTATATTACTCAAGTGGTACCTTATGGCAAGTAATCTTTGTGAATTAGGCCAGAAATCAGGAGTGTCCTGCAGAATTTATGCCATTTTCCCTGTCATTATCTCCAAAGTATTACTTTTGGATCAAACCCTTATCCATGATGCCTAATTTTCCTTGCCATCCCAATTGCTCTACTTCATTTTACCTTTTTTTTTTCCCTGTGGTCCATGAAGGAATAGCATTGGATTTATATTTGAGATGAAAACCATATTGTTTGGACAGTAATGGAAAAAGTGGTATTGTGATGACACTCCCCATGTCAAATGCTCATAACCAGCTAAATAAATTGTCTCTGTAAAGGAAACTTTAATTTTTATTGTTCCTTTTTAAAAATAGATTTTCCACACATGCTCACTCTCAATTACAAGTTAGGACTTAGCAGTAGCAGAGTAGAGACTAACTGTGCAGCTCAGGTCATGTACCAAACCAGTGTCCTCTGAATTGGGCTGAGGACATGGAGCTGCCCCCAAATCCTGGGAAGGGCCCTGCACTGCCATTTTACATTTCACTCTGCCTGTTGGCTCTCCCTGTTTCTCTTCATCTTCAGTTTGGTCTTTGAGCTTTTAAGGACTGAGTTGTTTCATTTTAAGCCTTTTAATTGCACATCATGAGCCCTGATTTTAATTTCATAATCACAGAATCATAGATCATGGAATGGTTTAGGTTGGAAAGGACCTTAATAATCATCTCATTCCAAACCCTTTGTTATGGGCAGGGACAGCTCCCACTAGACCAGGCTGCCCAAATGCCCATCCAACATGGCCTTGGACACTTCCAGGGATGAGACATCCAAAACTTCCCTGGGAAACCTGTTCCAATGTCTCAGCACTCTCACAGTAAAGAATTTCTTCCCAATGTCTAATCTAAATCTACCCTCCTTCAGCATGGGGACACCTCCCCTTGTGCTATCATTTCATGCCCTTTGGAAAGTCCCTCTCCAGCTTTCTTGTAGCCTCCTTTAGGCACTGGGAGGTGCTGTAAGACCTCCATGGACCCTCCTCTTCTCCAGGCTGAACCTCCCAGCTTGTCTTCATAGTAGAGGTGCTCCAGCCCTGTGATTAACTCAGTGGCCCTCTCCTGGACTTGTCCCAAGAGTTCCACATCTTTCTGCTGTTGGGGACCCCAGAGCTGAACATGTCACTCCAAGCTGGGCATCACAAGAGCAGAGTAGAGGGGAGAATCACCTCCCTCAGTGTGCTGGCCATGCTCCTCTCAGTGCAGCTCAGGATGGGGTTGGCCTTCTGGCTGCAATCACAGGCTGACAGGTCAACAAACACATTCAGGGTAAGAATACCTGTGGTTGAGAAACACTGATGTAATGAAGGAGAAATAAATTGAAAGAAGACAGTGGAACAGATTTCACAGAGAGGAAATGTGATAGGCCAGGCAATCAGCTGGTTACAAATTAATACAGACCAATTGCTCTGGGTGAGGATTTACTTAATTGATGAGAGGTTTTAGCACCAAATATTTGACTTAAGGATGCTGTGTTGTGTGCAAACACATTTAAAAACCTGGAAAGAAAAGTAGTAGCCAGATGTAGCATCTTCTCCCTGATCTGCTATTGGTCACAGAAGATAAGGTGATAATTCCAGGATAAAGTGATAATTTTCATTTTGGTGGCTAAAGATCAGGTATTGTAAGGAGTATGGTCCCACCTCTTATTATATCAGCATTATAAATGGTCCAGCAATCCCATAAATCAATGCATACATGAAAAATGTTCATGAGCTTTCTCTCCTCTCATGAGATTCCCTGAGATGCCATCAGGTAGGACTTGCTAAACAAATCAGACCTAAGAGTGAGACTCACTTGTGCAAACCCAAATTACAGAAAAAGGCTGTAATTATGGAAGAGGCAACCCAAGCAAAAGGCACAGCAAGATGTGCAGCAGAATCCTCTCTCTCACACACTTGCACACACACAGAGGCAGTTCTGGATCACCAGTATTTGCACATTGAAACTCTCCTTCCAATGAAATGCACTGGTACCCTGGAAGGCAGATTCTCTTGCTTTCCTATCATGAAGCTGCCTGTACTGCTCACTATTTGTGTGCTTCATGTCAAAAATCAAAGCCAATGCAAGGTCAAGCAAAGGAATTTCCTGGCCTGTTTTCACTGACAGCAGGAAACAGGGTTCTCCATGCCAATGGAAGATCCTTCAACAGCCTCTGTATTACTGTTCTGAATGGTAGACAACCTTCTTTCCTTTATTAAATCCTCCTTCTTCAGGTGGGAGATTGAGAAAATGATATTTGTTTGCACCTGCTTCTTGAGGGCTCTATTCTCCAAAGAATAAAACAAGCATTAGGGAGAAAAAAGATTCCTATATCAAACCATCCTATACACATGCAAATTGATCTGTTTGCAAGGTAAAATAGTGTGTAGACAAGATTAATTCAATAAAGTGTGTGGAAAGATTCTTGATTTATTGTTATTATTATACAGCACTAATATGTATGCAAAATAAGTTAGGCTGAGTAATGCAGTACTTCAGTTCTGACTCACTACCAAGATTTGCACTAAAAGAAGCCAAATAACCTTTCAAACAGATTATTTCTACCTAAAATACTACAGTGCTCCATTTCACAACAGTGGAAATAAAACAGAGAAAAAAGGCACTTCAGTTATCAAACAAATTCATTTCAGACACATTGGCAAATTTCAAAAGGTTATGGTACCAATATGAAATTTTTAAAAAGGACAGAATAATGTTGGAGACCTTTCCTTGGAATCTCATTTTGCATGACCAGTATCGTAGAAGAGACTATTAAAACTGAAAAGATCAAAATTTGTGATGCCCTCCACCTGAAGCATGTCTATGGGAGATGGGAGATTTTATATTGGGCCCCAGGCTCTACAATTCAGATACATCTTAGAAGCAGTCCTTGCCACATTACCAGAACAAATGAGTGCTAACACATTCTTGCTTTGTAAGCAGAAGTGTCTGCCAGTCTTCATTTAGAGGCAGTTCCATTGATTTTGCTTTCAAATTCATACATAAGAGTGGCAGGTCCAGCTCTGAAGTTTGCGTGTTTCTTTTGCACAGGCTCACCCTGATAAAATTTTCAGTTGACTCATGGATACTTTTCCAAAGCATGATCAGTTGGGCTAGAACTTTTCAGCCTGGAAAAGAGACAGAGGAATATAAAGGTCCAGAAAAGCCTGAGTAGGCTGGAAAACCTGGTCAGAGACTGTTCACTGCCCCTTTCTGTACTGGGCAACAAAAGGAAACTACTGAGAACCAGGGCCAAAGCAAACAAAAGCACGTGGTTGTCATGAGGTCAGTGATGGATATGTGTGAGTTCTTTCCAGGAGTCTCTGTGGATGCAAAATGCACTTGGGAGAGAGATTTGTGTGGAATTACTAAATAGAGAGAATACCATTTAACCCTTGGAAGTCCTAGGAGCTGAAAGCAACTTGAGGCTGAGAGATAAGAGGAGACAGCAGCCCATGTTCTTACAGGTCAGATTGTGAACCTGCTGAAGAAAGAGAAGAGCAGTAGGTGAACCCTTCATCCAAACAACACAGCTCTTCCAAGAATTCCTTGCTCTGGTATCCACTTTGCTTTTGCAGATGCCATATACTTCCTCTGAGAAAGCCATGGAGACCTATCTTAAAACCAGCTCTGCTCTTTGCCCATCTGTCCCTACCCCTGCTCAAAACCATCACACCCTGATTACAAAAAATGTCCATGTATTATCCAACCATAATTCACCAAGGGAGAATTTAATCATGGCATTTGTCACAGTTCTCTCTTTTCAAAAATGTTTTAACCAGTGACTGTCTATGGAGTAAAATAGAGATTTTCAGCATCATCACAACAAATGGTTTAAGAGGATAAGAAAGGATGAGCTAGGAGAGCTTTTCTAGCAGAGTGCCAAGGGATCCTCAGGGGCTGTTGTGTGTAGTGTCCTGCATCCAGAGAGAGGCAGCAGCTCCCCATGCATTGTGTTCCCTGGTGGCTGCTCTGGGCTGCTTCCTAGGCATTCTGATACCTTTTTTTTTTTTTTTTTTTTTTAAATTCCTGTTACTCTGGAGCTGTCTAACTAACAGTAAGTTATCTCCAGTGAGCATATGGAAAACCAGAACCCTCTGAATCAATACCCTTTACTAAAGGTTTCAACTCTGGGGAGCTTTCAAGCTTTTACCAGAGGGTTGGCAGGTCCAGTGAGGAAATTCACATCTCTCAAATGCTGCTTCTGAAACTAATTTGAAACACGCTTAGCTGGGAATTCCAGTTTTGAAAATCTGCGTTAGTTTGACACAGGCTTTTTTTTTTTTTTTAAATTAAGAAGTAAAAAAAGACTTAGATGGGAATTTCAGTTTTGAAAATCTGTGTTAGTTTGACACAGGCATTTTTTTTTTAAAATTAAGAAGTAAAAAAAGTTTAAAACATTTTAATTATAGTAACCTGCTTCATGCAGTGTGTAGATAATTCAGGCAATTGAACACCTAATGAGTAAGTCATTAATTCTTAAAAACACCTTACACATTCCAATCATAGCATCAACCATTAAAAAAAAAAATCCATACTCTTGTGTTTGGTCTTATTTTCATCTGATAATAGCAATAGCCACCCCAGCATAGGGCATTCAGGGATTAATGACCAGCTGGGACTAATGGCACCCTTGCCTATACCTCTGGCCATAAATGCTTGTCAGACTACTATCAATCCTCAGCAAATGCCCTGTGCCCAGATCGTTACTACTTAACCAGGAGTCAGAATGAAAATGAAAAGCAAACATAGGCAGAGTTGTCAGGAATTTTCACATGGGACAGTGTTTGCCTCATCAGAAATCTTTGTGTTGGGGTTTCTGTGATTACTCCTTGTGCAGTTGTGCCCCTCAGGAGATGTGAGGATTCAGGCTGATAAGTGCCCCCAGCCCTATTCATCCTGAGGCTGGACAGAGAGCAGCACCAGCTTTGGTACTTTCACTGACTCCTGTCCAAAACACCCTGCATGATCTATCCTGCATCACCCAGGACAGAGCCTTTTCATCCCCATCTTCTCAGGATGGCCAAAGCTGAGAGCCTCAGCCTGGGTAAATCATCAGCGTGCTGTGGAATTTGCAGCAGCATCACTCTCATTTAGGGAAGACCAACAGGAGAAACAGCATTGGTTCATGCTGGTGGTCAATTTAGTTTCATATTTATTTCACACAGGCATTCAGAGGAGGTGCACATTGAAGATTTGAACCAAGATCTCTCTAGCTGTTGTGCAAATTTTCAGCAAATAGCAGAAAAAGCAATCCAAGCCATGTGCCACTGCATTGCTGGAAATGCCAAATGTTTGTGAAGGCAAGTAAGGAAACATGGATGTGATTTGACTGACAACCAACTGCTGCCATTTTTACTTTTTTGCTGACAAAATGACCCCAGGAAATATTTGTGCTGGCAAAATTGTAGGTGCAAAATGGGAAAACGAATTGAAGCTAAAGCTGGCAGGAAACTGCTTTCTCCACTCCCCTTAGGTATGTGTGGGTGTTCACATATTTAGAAACTTAATTAATAGCTCTGAGGGACTTTCCCTGGCTATTTTTCAATGAAAAATGTTTCCAGTTGGTTGGGGTTGTTCTTTAAATTTTGCATTTCTATATCACTAATTAAAACCAAGAGATCAGGCTTGGAATTCATTAAATAGAGGAAAAAATTATTTTTCAGATAGCCATTATCAGAAGAGAGTTGAAGAACGTAAAAAAATGTACATTGGCTGTACATTTTACTTTCTGAGGGTCCTCATTTCACTGGTTTCTTCTTGAGATTCTTTCACAAACCAGCATCATCCATCTGACCAATGCTTTTACCTTTAACCCACTGCTCCTTTCACTGAGAGAAGGGAATATCTCTCCATTGCATTTATCTTCTGATTATTTTAAATTTCTTATATTTTCATTGCACTGGGAGTCTTTTTCGTCCCTGCCTATTTTTTCCTTGTCTATACATTTCCTACTGTCTGAAGGAAAGGGAAGATTTTTCTAATCGTTCATCCTAGGATATTTTCTTCATTTTGTCATTCTGATAAATGTTAAATACAAATGAGAGGGTGTGGGATGATATGAGAGACCAGTGCAGAGCAAACACAGAAGCTCTTATTGAGGTGCATGAGGAGCATTCTAGATAAATCTGTCCAAACCCCTCTGAATAGGAGTCCATCATCTCCATAATTTGAATTAATTCATCTTTTCCTTTTGTGGCAAAGAAAAGAAGCTATCTAAATCAGTGGGATTAAGCAGTATTTTGCCAATTTACACTAACACCTGGCTTCTTTTAGATAAGGCCCAAATGAACGTTAGCTTATGTCAAAGAACAGCCTCAGACTGTTGACCTAACTGTTTAAGTTATCATTCCTGAGATTTGGAAGAACAAATGCTGGAACTAATCCTGTCTATTGCATGTAACCTTATGCCCAGGGAGGCATTCATGAAATGTTATCAACATCATGTGTCAAATGACTTTTATATGTATTTTTATTATTATTTTTAAAGGAGAAAAAAGAAATTAATATCAATTGATCCAATCATAAGTGGAAGTATTCCATCCTACATACACGACAGGCCTTTAGTGGTCATAAAACTGATGCAAGCATTACATTATTCAAGGAGCAGAAAACTCTAGGGAGAACAAAATATGCAAAAATACCCCAGAAAATAAAGTAGTATTCAATGACAGGAGGAAAATTGTCACATGGTAGCCTGCTGTAGTAAGCTTTGCTGTGCCTTGGGAACTCTCAGCCCTACTCTAATACGAACACCATAAGTAGCCATTTACATAGAAAATGTGAAATAAATGCACCTGGTCATTTGTTCTTGAAATTGGGGCCCTTTGAGACCAACATGAGAAGTTCAGGGTGAGTCCTGCACCTTCTCCCCAGCCAGGAAGTTGCTACATCAGCATAAAATCAGCATAGCCCTCACCCAGCTCCACTTCATCCTGTTTTAATCTGCACCTGGCTGGGTGTGCCAAGATGTCCTAAAGCCCAAGCTGCAGTCTCTCCCTGAGTGACATTGAAACAGAACATCCATATCCCTGAATTCCAATAAATTATTGCTGAATTGAATTGATTGGGATTCTGTCCAAGCAGTGACAGACAAAGGGATGGTGAATCATATTTGTGTCTATGAACAGCCTGCAGTGGGAAGTGGGAGTGTTCAAGGGAAAACGGGAAATGTAGATTAACCCCCACAGCTTATTGTTAAATAAAAACAAGACTAGTGTTAGCAGTCAGTGAGTGTTTGTCCAGTGCTTTTACTCTTTACAGCACTGTGCAATCCATGGCCAGCTCCTGTATGGCCTGAAAGTACATTTGCCTTCCCCCTGGTTCCCTTGCCTACTCCCTGTGGTTGGGTTGCTCCTGGGAGAAGTTGCTACCACAGCAATGGCTGGATAGCACAGACATGGTTAGACCTGCACAGAAATGGTTAGACCTGCACAGAAATTTGCCCCCCTCTATTGAATTACTCCTGCCAATTCACCCAGGCTGGCTCTCCTGTAGGAATAAAAGCCCCAGTCCCTCTCAATCAGATGTCGTGATCTCATGAAGCTGCTTCTCACACTGCACCTCAATTAGAAACTAGTACCCATGAAGAAAGCACTGTTGGCTAATTATGCTAATTAGATAATAACCACCACCTCTTCTATGGCAGGCTTGTCGCATCTCTCACTGGTATCTTATTTTATTGCAAACTGCACTGAGAAGAATTTTTACTTTCCTGCCCTGTCTCTCATGGGAGTGCAACACTAACCTGATTATAAAATCTGATTTCAAAGTTCAATCCTGCTGGGTTTTGGAAAGTTCACACTCAGGACTTGGTTTATCACAACTTAAGGAGATTATTTGACAGGAACTGCTTAAAAGAAAATTGAAGCAAAACTGCTTTTCTGAGGCTGGCTTACAAGAGTCAGTGGAAGTCCCACTGACTACAACAGTGGAGAACACCATTTATTCAAAAGAATTATTTCATATTCAGAGGGAAGAACTGATGCTGTCCTTTATGCTAAAGAGCCCATTTTCATGTAATTCATACAAGAGTAATTTAGAGCTGTAACTTATGGATTTAATGTCTTATTTGTTGGGAAGTGGTCTTCAAAAAGTGCTTTGAATCTATCCTCTTGTTGGACTCTGTAGCAATTTGTTACCATTGATTAAAATAACAATCCTCATCATTAACCCTTTTAGAATTACATGTGGAGAATTAATGTGAAGTGTGATTAGAGTGGGTTTCTGCTCAAATCAAGTAGGATGCTGGTACACTGAAAATGAAGTGAATATCAGGAAGGATTTTAAAGCCTCTCCTTATTTCCTTATTGCAACGTCGACATCCAAGTTACACCAAGAAATGATAATTTCAGACGTTTGTTCATTTGATTGTACTCTTCTACTTCAAAGGCTGTCTGCAGAGGATAAGAGCTTGCATTTTAGGGTGATGTCCATAGGAGGGATGAGAGCAGCCTGCTGTGGGGTCAAAGCCTCCTGTCCTGGCTGGGGAAAGCAACACAGCTTGTTTGGAGCCCCTTGGCACTGCTCAGTTTCCACTAGGAATAAAGGATCTCCACAAAAGCCAAAGCTCAGCAGGGCTCTGCTAAGCCTCTCTGCTATGGCACATGTTTGGTGGTCCATGTGAAAGGTGTGAAAATTGTTTATTATTGTTTCTGTTTTGTTGGGCTGAAAAGTATCTTGTAGGCACTGATTAAAGTAACTATTCCTCTTTGACTTGTTTCAGAATTGAACACATTTTTCAGGTATCAGCAAAGAGTATTTCTGATCACTTTATCATCATGGGAGTCTTACAGCAATTGCTAGTTTTGTTAAAATATTTACAATTTCTGATAACTTTTAGCACATTTTGTTTTTTTCCTGTTCCCAAATGACCATTATTTTTATTTTATTTGTGATGTTTTGACTATGCAGAGCCACAGGTCACCATTTCTATTTGAGAGTCTAATTCCTACTTAGGTGATAACTTTCCCAGTTATTTAGCAAGTTGTGAGCTATGTAAAACTCCAAACAGTGGGCTTCATTCCAAACAAACAGGCAAAGAAAGTGGTTTTTCCAAAGCACTGAGACAGGGTGGGAGCTGCATCACGCCCAACATCATGTCCACCACAACCTCTCCTAAGCAGCCTGGTCTGCAAGATGTGAATATTGCATTTGTACCACGAACATGATGTGCAGAAATCAGCCCTTCAGAAGAATGTAGTGCTGTAAATCTCCCTGTTGACACATCTGACATCACTGATGGCACTGGAGATCACCCCTGTGAGGTGCACAGAGACAGGAGACACCTGGAGCTGAACCAACTCACAATGCAGAAGTGAAACTCCTTCACGTCGCTGGGATATGGGCAGAGCAGCTCTGAGAACAAGGCCTGATGGAAAAAACCTGTTCAAAGCCCAGTTTAGTCACAGTATTAAAAAAGAGTGGAGGAGATAAGAGCTATTCTATCCTTGTGACTGGCTTCATTCACAAGGCACAACATTGTCCATGTGATTTCTTTTACCAGCAAGTTTAAAGAGTAACATGATAATGGAGCTATCTCTTTTTAATATTCACTTTTCTATAGAGTCCAAAACATTTATGAAATGCTTTCTACTGAAATCTGAACATCACTGTTTCTAAATGTAGTGCTTTCAAACCTTCTGGGTAAGCAACACTGCAGTGTCCAACTGTACTGTAAGTAGAACAAAATTATTCCTAAAGTTAATTGGAAAAAAACCTACCTCTATTTGCATTCATAAAAAGCTAACCTGACATCCCAAAAGCAGCTATTATATGTCAGCATGTCATGTGCATTGGGAATATCTGATCCAATTCACAGCTCATAAATGTCTAATTAAAAAAATATATATACAACAATTTTAATTGGTTCATTGCATCATTTGTTTTTATTACAGTTTTAAACTCTTGCACAATAGTCCAGACTAAAACTCTCACAATTTGCAGAGGAAAAAAGAACTATGAAGAAGGACATTGAACAAAGAGAAGTAGGAATTCAATAATCACCATATGTACAGGTATAGATAAATGGCTGAGTGTTGGTTAGATTATAAATCTGGGCTTTAATAAATCACAGAGTAGTTTGGATCTATCTGTGACAGGTTTTTAAAATGCCAGAAGAGTCAGGGCAGAATTAAAAAGTAGAGTCAAGTTTTAAGTTCACACAAAATTCCAAGCTGAAGAGTGTAATAGATATAGATGTGAGAGCACATTGCTTCTGGTTTAAAAAAAGACAGAGAAATCAGAAAATTATTCTTATTGTTGGTTTTATCACTGTTGGGTTTTAGAATGCTGCAGCAAAGAAAGTTAAAGAAGAGATATCTTATGGCTAACTCAATTTTTATCTGATACTTGATAAAGAAAATTCAATTCATAATTATTTATGAACCAACATCAAGGAGTTTATTACTCTGATTACTCACTAATCATTTCCCGTAAATGCAGTGACCTAAAAATCCCATATAATCAATAAAGTAGTAAGTTTCAGATTTAAATCACTGCACCTTGTATTCTTGAGTAAACCTTTGGGTAATTTACAAAGGCTGTTGAATTTTATAGTAAGTGTTTTTCAAACCAAGCTGGATTCTAAACAATAATGACTTTTTAATGTGGATCTGTGATTACATTGTCATAGTGAAATACGACAGTCTTTGACTGCATTCGAAATGAGGCAGAGGGTGAATTACTCCGAAGGCACAGATTACCATAGCCTCAGGTAAAGCAATCTTCATAAATTAAACTCCAATCTAAAGTGACCTGTCACTACAAACCTGTTGCTACTCTCAGTAACTTAAATTTCAGTGTACAATTTGTAAACAAGTTCTTTTCCTATTACCACAATGCGGGAGAGTTACTTTGTTAAAGTGCTTTAAAATGAATGTGAGGGGGGGGAGAATTATACAGAGCATTTTATGGGTTTCTTTTCCATAATTTCAAAAAGCTGTTAGTTTAGGAAATGCAACTTGTTGTCTCCTAAAATGTTTATGCTTTTAAGATCTCTAAAGCTGTCAGCTGAAGGAGTCTTTTTCAGAGATGCCAGAGCAGCTGTCTTCTGAAAATCATATGGCTTGTGTGGTAGTTGAAAGCTGAGGACTTTGCTCAGGGTTGGCTTTGGACATGCAGAGCAGAAACAGCAGATAATCATCCTGCTGGAGGGATCCTGTAGGCATGGAAGTCATAACCCTTGGTAGTTTTCACCCAGCCCACTCACATCCCAGCTTTTATCCTACACATCTCTTGGCCCAACAACTGCTCTTTCAGTACTCGCTGTGCTATCACTCAAAGTTTGTAAAAAACTGAAAGGTTACCCCATGAAGAGCTGAGCTAATTCATTGGAGCTGCACATTTTGATTTTCAGAAGGCAAGAACAAAGTATGTCTCCCTATTATGAAGATTGATATATAACTTTTTTTTTACTACATTTCCTGCAAAGAAGAAAGTTTAAAAGTCAGGAGTGGAAAGCGAAACGCATAGTTTTGTTGACACAAGAACTAAAATGAAACATTTTATGAAAATATTTTCGATCTTTTTTAGGTTTACTTTCAAAGCCTAGAAATCAATCCCATGATGCTTGGGAAAGCCTAATATTTATTGCAACTACCTAAAAGAACAGCAGTAGGTGGCTAACAACTGCAAGTTCAATTTGTTTTGACCAATACCTTCATATTCATAGAGCATGTGTCTGGGTTTTTTTCCCACTGGTTTAACAAAAATCTAAGTCAGCTTTACATACACGACAAACATGATGGTCTCAGTGTGGGGTCTAGGTCTAGGTCTGAGTCACAAGCGCAGTTCTTGGCTCCTTGGAGTGACTGGTTTATACACAGGAAGGTAATGAGGCAGAAAAAAGTTTCTCTGTTCTTCCACCTCTGGAGGCTGAAGAATTCCTTGCTTACAATGAGAGGTCTGGGTCATGAAGACATTTCTGAGGACCTGAGCAGAGCAGGTTGAACAGGACCAAATTTAGCATGGACCAAACCTTTCTGAATATCAGGTTTTCAGGCCTTCTTTAGGATGATCATCTTCTTCAGCCTATTTGGATATTAATATTATGTCCACTTCCTAAATCCTTCTTCATCCTTTTTTCATCCATTATCTCATCATAATCATTGAGAATGCCTTAAGAAAACAGGTTTTGTACAGACATTTTATATCTGCCAGGCTGTTTGCATCACATGCCCACTTACTTTAGAGCCAGCGACGAATTTCAACCAAACCCTAAAGTGATCCTATTTTTGTATGAGTTTTGTGAACTCTTCTCTGCATATCTTTCCACACAAAGACCCTGTAGATGCTAGAAAATCTACCTTAAGGTGGTGGAAAGGAAGACGCAAGCCTAAAATAGAAAGCTGGCCAAGTTAGATTATTAATCTTGTATTGCATTTTGAGGAAACTCAGCTGAACCAAAAACCCACACCAAAATAGAAACTCATAAATAAAAACCATTTTTCAGTTCTCATGCTGTCTGCATTTTGAGGATGCATAAAGACTCTAGATGCCTCTAAGAATTTTGCATTTGGTATTTTGTCTAGACATAAGTGCAGCTGCAAACATTCTGATCTTGCTAAGTAGTTCAACTTCTAGTTCATGCCACATCCTATCAGATTTCCAAGTATTGAGCTTTTTCACAGATTTTTTCCCCCACTAATTTTGTCACAAAGACCAAATGTAGCAGCTAGAAGAAGCCTGCTGCATCGTGCAGGAAAACACAGCTGTATCTCCTGTGCTACCAGCACTTCCTCAGGGGCATGGCTGGAAGCACTGGCTCAGCACACACTCTCTCATTCCACATCTCCCTTTACCTGCTCTTCAGCAACACTACTTGCACAAAATTAATTCACTCCTTTTACAATGGTGTCTGTAAGCAAAAGACTTTGCTCCCCAGTATATCCTGCTTTTTTGACTGCACCTCAGCCTTCAGGGAATGTCTGCTGAAATCAGTGCCCACACATTTTGGTAAGGAGAAGGTAAGAAGATTCCACCTGTGCATGGAAGCACTGCTATCGAGCCTGTTGAGACAGTCTGACTGCAGGCACTGGCTTATTTGCTCTGCTGCCAAGAATATCAATTGGATACTACACTTGCTATTGATCCAAAAGAAGATTTTGTTGTTGTTGTTGTTGTAAAAAATGTGAATGCATTATGCAATGTCATGTAACACCATAAAGCAAAATAAAAGGTACAGAAGGGAAAGAAAGCAGCAGAACAGAAAGGCAGTAATATTATCTCTGCAGATTTTCCAGCATGTTTTGGCAGATGGGCAAAAAAACCCATGGCATATCTATGGGTGTCTGAGTCTGGAGATGATTCAGCTCCTCTCTGCTGTGCCTTGATGGGCCTGTCTGTGATGACTAAAAGTACAATTAGGCTGGCTGATACCATATTTGTAACACCCTAACTGAGAAACAAACATACCTGGAGCAGCACAAAGTGCTCAAAGATTAATCTGGAGGATGGGTTTCATTGTCTTCCCAGCTCTTTATCCAGCCTGAGATGCTGCACACCAGGCAAAGAGCTGTAGGTTGCTGCAAGGGTCTGTGAGCCCTTTATTCTCCCCATCTCTTTTCTCTGCCCCTCAAGGGGAAATCTTCTCCTCTGGGTTCACAGTGGGTCCATGATACTGGGGGAGAGACCTCACCACATGTGGTGCACATGAAGCACCCACAAAGCAGTGAAAGATGTTTGTGTGGGAATGGGCTTTTGGAAGCTGGACTCCTGCTTTCCCTGCCAGCTGACACAACTCCTCTCCCAAGGGTATGCAAAACCTCTCTGGGCAGATTTCAGTGTGTTTTGCACTGACAGGTGTCTCATGCTGAGATGGAGGCCATGAAAGCCAAGTTTCTGCACTTTTAAGGTGGTTCCTAGACAGTCATGAGCCAATCTCTCACAGGTCTGGTTGTATTTCTCTGACATCACATCTGTGGCTGCTCTGTCACATTTAGCAGAACTACCTAAGGTGCTTAAGAGTTCTGATTTTCATGTGCCAGTTTGCAGCTCAAAGTTGTAGGTTTGTCCCAGAGATCTAACTACTCCTTCCTTGGCCACAGCAAGGAAACAGTAGAGAAATCATGATGCCTGTGACATCTTGGTATCTGTGGTGGTGACTAAATGGGAAGGTGGGTCAGCTGGATGCTAATTTGCAGGGGATGCAACTCTTAACCCTGGATCTGTGAGCTCTTACTCTGTCCCTGACCACAGTACCCTGTAGTCTGCACATTCAGCAATAAGCCCTGAGCAAAAGTTTCTAGTCTGCTGCCCACCTGGAAAAGGAGTCAGGTTCAGGGCTCTGTGGCCCCACAAGGACCCAGTAGTTTATTCTGTCTTTTCTTTTGACTTGTTATGTGGATATTTTGTGTTTATGAAGTCCTTGAAGGGATATATAATTACAGAAACAAATCACACTTTTGGCACGGCGAGTAATACAGCAATGTGGATAAAAGAAAATACATCTCATGTTCCTGCCTCATTTTTCTTCTAGTGCTCTTAAATCTTCTTCTCCTTAAAGCAGGGCCTCCTGAATTTGGGATGCCCTACAGGAATTCTTGACTTCTCTTGTGAAAGCTTTTAGTTCTCTGTCACACAATATCATCTTCCTTAGCTGTCACATTGTTCCCCTCCCCACAACATCATTTTTTTTCATTTGAACATGTGGACCTTTTGTACTGGGTTAATGTACCCAGGTTTTGGTAGCAGGGAAACTACAGGGGTGGCTTCTGTGAGAAGCTTCTGGAAGCTTCCTCCATGTCCAGCAGAGCCAGTGCCAGGCACCACCAGGACATCCCCACTGCTGGCCAAGGCTGAGACAATTGGAAAAGTGGGCACACCTCTATGATAACATATTTAAGAAGAAGAAAAAAGTTATTGCACAGTTGTAATTGCAGCTGGTCCCCTTCAACTCAGAGTATTCTGTGATCTCTGACTGCTCTCCCTGACCAGGATCAGGAAAAACATGTGATGAACTGACCACATGATAAATTGACCATAACTCCCATTCCTTGGGGCAGAGGAGGTAGAGATGGGAGGGAGGTGGGGGTAGGGAGAAGTTGTTTATATGGTCTTAATTTTACTTCTCATTATCCTGCTCTGATTTTGTTAGTAATAAATTCAATTAATACCTCTAATTTGAGTCAGTTCTGCCCATGACAGTAATTGGCGGGTGATGTCTCCCGCTCCTTATCATAACTTATGAACCCTTTGTTATATTCTCCCTCTCCAGCTACAGAGGGGAGTGATAGAGAGGCTTTGGTGGGTGCCTGGCATCCAGCCAGGGTCAACCCTCTGCACCTTTCCATTCATTCTTTCACAGAAATGCAAACAATCCTGAGGCCATGTGACTATTCCTGCAATATGTGCATGGCAAAACTTAGATATGACAGAGTGATACGTTGCACACTGAATGGAAAATAAATCTAAACACTCATCAGCTTACATTTAGCATAAGTATCAATCAGTGTGTTCCAGTGGATCTGCTCCAACATACCCCACTGTGGATGCAAGCCAAAATCTGAGCAGCAACAAACAGCCCATTATCAATCCATTATTCCTCACTGACTGAGCTATACACATAAAATCTTGTTTTACATGCATACTCCTGCCATTTCCCAGCAGAGATAATGAGATTACATGTGCCGTATCACTCAGCCCAGAAACTTGTCACATTCTAATGAGTTTCTTCTCTCTGCCCACAGACACAAATAAAATACCTGCTTTTTCTGTTCTTACCTAAGAGGTACCCAGCAGCCAGATGCTTGCTCAAGGAAACAGTGACACCCTGCAGCACCCAGCCAACATTCATGGAATGATTATTGCCAGTTTTGTCTGTCACTTTGCATCACAAGGAGACAGAAAATCACAGGTTGTGGTTCTCATAACAGTGTTACAAGCTGGGAAGTTGAAAGTGGAGCATCACTCATTTTCAATATAAAAAAGAGCCTTCCTTCCTTCCTTCCTTCCTTCCTTCCTTCCTTCCTTGATGGAGCCCAGTTTTCCTGGGAATGGCTGAACACCTGCCTGCCCATGGGGAATGATGAATTCCTTGTTTTGCTTTGCTTGCATGTGCAGCTTTTTCCTTACTTGTTAAACTGTCTTTATCTCAGCCCACAAGTTTTCTCATTTTGCTCCTCCATTTCTCTCCCCTCTCCCACTGCAGAGGACTGAGGGAGAAGCTGTATGAGGCTGAGCTGCCAGTTGGGGTTAAACCACAAATCTTCTCCTTTCTAAACCTGTGAGTATTCTGTAAAACAACTAATTAGGTGCTCATTCCTTCTGTTAGCACAGAGTAATGCCCTTAGCAAGCAGACAGCCATAGCTGAATGTGGCCAGCCTCAGAGAGCACCTGGAAGAGAATTTTCCCCACCCAAAACTCCACTTCTTTCAGAAAATCTTTTTGGGAGAGACATTTCTTTGTCTTTCCCACAGTAGCCTTCTCTCCTACCAAATGGTGGGTCCACTGGTGATTCACCCAGGGAACCCCATGCTGAACCCATCCCTTGGATATTGATGGGACAGTGCCACACAGGAAAAAGTTTCCTGGGTGTCCCACAGTGCTCCTGCAGTGCTGCAGTCCACAGTGTTCCATTTCAGGGTGTCCAAGTGCAGTGTAAGTGGTGCATGTGCCTTCTGCCATTGCTCTGTTTTGGAATAAGGCTGCTTTTTTTGTGAAGAAGGGAAAAAGGATGCCTTTGTAGAAGTCCCTGTGTTAAAATTCTGTGCTGAGCTGTTGATCTGCAAATGGCTTCGTTCGTTTTAGTGGGGAAAACCCTGTTATAAATAAAAGAAGAATCTAGCTGCTCATTTTTACTTTTCGATGCTGGATAGGTCTCCATTTTGCTGAATAGCTGGAAAGGTAAAAACATGTATAAAGGATGGCCAATTTATGCCCTAGATTTTAAAGCAGAATAGTTCATTGATCTTGTCTGGTAGATTTGCTTAAAATTCAGTGGTACAATATGTCTTAGAGGCTGAAGAGATGAGTGAGGATCTGTATAGCTTGCGTGAGCTGAGGAGAAAAAGAAAAAAAATCTCCCATTACTGTATAGAGTGGTTGTCTTTTCAATTATGGATGAAAAGATGAGTATGACCCTGAGGGGTTGGATTCAAACAGAATGCAAGGGGGGAAGAGCCCTAAAAACAAGCAAAATCTTTACTAAGGGATGATTAAAAGGGAACATAAATGTCTGGAAGTGTTTTGAAGAAGGAAATGCAATGGAGTGGGGGAAAATGGCTATGGTGGAACATGGAGTAATGGTATTAAATTAACAAAAGGAAAAGGTCTGTTGAATATCAATAGAATCCCTTCTGTTTTCCTGTGGCATCGTCTCCCAAGGGAAGTTGCAGAAGCTCCATCATTTGAGTCCTGGCAAATGACTTGGGACAAACCACAAGAAAGTGTGGTTTAAGGCATATTACTGAGATGTTCAGGGATGGAGTTACTGACCTAGTGGCTCATTTCTCCCTCCCCCTTTCCCTGGGAAGCTACAGCATTAATGAAAATAAGGGGGGAAAAAAAAACACCGGGGTGGAGTAGAGCTCCTGTTTACACATGAGCGGCAGTGCTACAGCAGTAGCAGCAGAAAGAAGCAAAAAGATGTGTCCAAACAAATTGAAAATACTGGTGATGGGGGAGGGAGATACACAGAAAAACTAAATTGCATGAGGAATGACAAAGAGCAGGTGAATGGTCTGGCCAGAGGCTGGCAGTGCTCCTGGACAGGGACTACCAGAACTGCATAAAGGCACTTGTGCCTTGGAAAGATTTCTTCTGCAAGAGGAGAAGAGGTTTTTTTGGACACTCTCTACTTCTGTCATAACGAAATGTGTTCCTAGTAATTCATGAAGCAAGTGGTTCTTGCAGAATGTGGTCAGAGAATACAGAGCATCAGGCAGGGTAGGAGATGCCACTTGCACCTTCCCAGGGCACTTATTCCATGTGTCCCATCACCTGGCAGAGCTTATAGCAGCTTCCTTTGAAAGGAGGGTCCATGCATGCTTCATAATGCTGATAATGCCCATTTTGCACCTCTATCTTAATTACCCTATTGAAGGGTCTCAAAGATATCCTGGAGCATTCCTTGGCTAAGTTAAGCCCCTGGTGCTGGAGAGTGGACTTTTCCAAGAGATGGAACGCAGGATAAGAGGGGCACATGGTTCAAGCAAGGCCATGAAACATCAGATCAGGAATCACAAATGCTGCTTGCTCAAAGCCCGTATCTGGTCTTGAATCCCTGTTTTCCCATGAACTTCATGAGCATGGACCACTTCCACTGCTTAAAGTTAAGCATGAGCTCTGAAGGATTTCTTGAACAGACCATCTAACTAGAGTATGGCAGAAGATATCCATCCAGATAGCTCAATAATTATTTCAATGAAAAAAGAAAAAATCAATCCTTTTTGTGTGGAGTGACTCAGCACCAAATTAGAACACCCGGAGTCTGGGCTTTGTGAGGCACTGTTAGGAATCTGACCATTTTGTTTTCCTTTAAATTCAACTTAAACCTTTAATGCTGCACACAATCACTTGTCTGCAAGAGCAGGGGTCAGAGGAGGCACTAAGGGAAAAGGCAACTGAGCAGAATTTCTTTTCTTTCCTGGGAAGACCCTTAAATATAAACATAAATTTTGTCAAAGAAGTGTGTCCAATAGATAAAAAATAAATCCACTCACAAAAGCCAGAATTCATTGTTTTAAAATTAAAATAAAATAGTCATTTTATTGCCCCTCATCAGAACAGCAGAGAAAACTAATTTGATTTCTATAATATAAGACAACAATTATTAAGTTTCATGAAAATAAATTCAACCATCTTAAGAGTAGGCTATAAATGCTAAGTATATTGTGTCAAAAATTAACGTATGAACTTCAAATTTGTGCACCAATTCAAAATCAGATTTAACAACTGCAGTTATTAAAGTCAATTGGTGAGAATTCCATTATAAAACCAAATGAAATCTTAACTCTAAATGAAATAATTTTTTTTTTCAAAGCCCAAGCAGAATGTGTTAACACGCAATGATCCAAATTATACATTAAATTCAATTATTTTCATTATTACTTTTCTATTAAGGTGACATGATTAACTCCATTCTTATTAGTCTCAGCTCCAATCCTAACTGCATCTCAACTCTGGTATCTTCTTGGGTAGAATTGGTTCACAGAGTTCTTGTAAACAAGCCTGCTCTCCAGAGGTCTATAGAGGGAGGCGTTTTGAAGAATAAAACAAGACTGTGGTTTAACAGGCAAGTTAGTGAAGTGGTGCTTTCCATCAGCTTTGGCAGCATTTTGAATGGAAGAGTGTGAGAATCAAGGTTCAAGAACTCAGTTGTTTGGTTCTTATCCAAGTTAATCTCATGGCTGTGTTTTTGAAATGAACACTTTGTTTTTACATTTTTTCCTCCTTAATATTCACCAAAGATCTGACCCAGTTTGAAATGAAGAAGTTTCTTCTGACATGACCTGGACTCCAATTCAGGTTCACTCACCCCAGCAAAGGATATGTCATTAGCATTTACATCTACAGTCATTGGACTAATTCAATGATTTCATGCAGCAGGTTTTTCAAAAATATTATTTTAACACCATCTTCATGCATATGGAAATCAAAATTAATGGCTCTGATTTTGAAATAATTTATTTGTGTGTGTTTTGAATCTTGAAGTATTCATAATGATGAATAGTTCACCTATTCCTTTTTCTAGTGTAATTTCTGACAGCCAGAAGTTGTCTTCAGCACTTATAAATTTTCTAATGCTAGCAAGATGTGAAAGTTCCTTGGGAAAGCGTTCTTAGTCCTAATGAGTCATGAAAGGAGACTTCACCAGCTCAGCACCTCTCTAGGAGTTTTTCAGTAACTCAAAATGGGGCTTACAAAATTTTTGAAAGATGTAGTATGCCCACCCTGAAAAAAGAATACAGAAATCAGAAATGTTAGTCAGATCTATTCTCGTTTTGAATGGGGAAATGTTTGGGTTTTTTTGCTGTGTTCCTAGGAGAAGCTTTGAGCTTTGGCTTGAATGAGCATTACTGGGTTTGATGCACTCTCCCCCTCACACACAGGGCTCCTGTCTGTAAATCAACACTGATCAAAAATCCCAGCCTTCACTGATTCAGTGTGATGTTTGGTCCCCTTCCAACTCAAACTATTCCATGATTCCATGGTTCTATGATATTGTTTCTGTGCCTCAGCAAAAGCTTTTTGTTTATTCATTTGATTAATTTCTTTGAGTTTAAAGAAAGGAATTAATTTCACTTATTTCTTTATGTGATCATTAGAAAAGCTTTTAATGAACATAGTAAAACCCAACTAATTATCACAATGGCATTTAACTCTAAATAAAATTGACAGGAAGCAAGAATATGATACATATAATTTTGCACAGTTTATTAAAACACATTTATCACTTTTTTCCTCCTAAAGCAACCTGATCATATTATTCCATGATAATTTAGCTAATATTTTTTCTGTGCATTTAATATTTAAGTGGCTTTTACTGATATTAAAGTCATAATGCATTTTATGGAAATTACCTTGCATTCTAATTACTTTTCTTGGTGAGGAATGGTAAACAGAATTATCTCGTTATGCTTGTTGTAGATGAAAGCAAAGAAATATTTAATGAGAAGGGACTGCTAAAGAAAAAAGAAAAATCCATATTCAGATTTTTTTTTTCAAATGAGTCCATTTTGCCATCAATTCAGAGACTCCTGGAACCAAAGCAGGAACCAGGCGTGCAATGTGAACAACAAAAGGCTCTGAATGGCAAGCTGGATGCTTTTAACATCAGGAGCTCCCTTTTCTCTGTGGCCTGTCCAAAGTAAGCTGAGGAGAACTGGGAGGAAGACAATGTGCTACCACAAAAAGCAAGAAACACAAACAACAGTGTCCTTGAGCCCGAGCTGTCCCATGCTTTTAGTAAATGAATTTACTGTTGGAAAGCTATGAATTGTAGCTACAAAAATGGAGAGGTCAAGGCCTGTGCAAAAGTTAACCCCTTGTCCATTTTTTCCCCAGTTCTTTATGTGAAATATACTTACTTCACTGGAAAAATAGAGGAATTAATTGTGGAGAAATCAAGTTTTCGGCCAACTCTTCTCTCAGTTTCTCTACTGAAGTCTAAGTGGAGTCAAAAACAAGGCTGGATTACTGTCCCTGAAAACAAAATGGTATATATATTTTTTTATGAGCCTTTATGAAGATGAATACGTGCTTTAGCACTATCTGAATGAGGTCTCTTCTCTTTCATAAGCCATATTTTGGGAGGTATGAGATGGAGTCTGGCTCCAGGGAAATCATGGTTCACTGGCCACTCTGTGTCTGGACATCTCTCTGAAAATCAAAATGCACCATGGCTCTTGCTTAGTTTGCATGACTTTTTAACATCCAAAGAGCTGCCACCAGAGCAGCTGAATGGAAAGTACAGTATGTAGCAGAAATAGGTAGAAAAGGAGGAATAAGTGAACAGTAACACCAAGAAATGAAATTCCAGGTGTTGTTTCTGTGAGGTTCCACAAATTTCTCTGGATTGGCATTTTTCCTTTCTTTTGCACCCATCTCACCCACCAAGACCTACATATATGGCAGCAATGGTTGCATCATAGGTAATATATTTCATAACTATATTATAATTTTTATATGTTTATACTTATATTTATTTATATAAATAACAAATATATATAATTATATAATGTATAACCATCCATTGGTGGTTGCAGTGGTGGTAGTTCCACCCTTTTGAAAGGACATCTCTGAGGCTTTTATTTAGTTTAAAGAGATCATCACATTTCTCCTCCACATGTTCTTAATTTCAAGGATCAGTATTTTCTGATTGCATTTCCAAACTCCCCAGCAAGGCAAATATTGTAAGATTGTTGTTCTCACACCTGTTTTACTTCCAAACTTCCCATTCGGGTAACTTTTGAGCATCAGACATTAAAGGCAAGTGGATGGAAGATGTAGAGTTAAGCTTTAACTCACACTGAAATTTCAAATTGAAATATTCTGTGAATTTCTGCCTACACTAAGCAAAATCTTTTATGTAGGAGAGAGAGACTAGAAAGTTCTGTGAATAATGCCTATTTTGCAATTTTCTAAGCTTTTTTTCCACTAGAAATGACCTTTAAATAAACTGATTTTAATTTCCTTTCCAGCTCATTCTTTCTATTTTTTGATCAGCAAGCAAAACAAGCAAAGAAGGCCTTTAGTCCCCTGTCATCACTGAAAACATCAGTGTAAGCTCTAATGCATAGTCCAACCCACTGATCTGTTTATTCATTTTTAGCCAAAACATCTTCTGCAACTCCTCCCATAGTTCTGCAACCAGTAATTGTAATTATATTTCACCATTGTATTAAGGATCAGGTCAATCCAACCCACTGATCTGTTTATTCCTTTTTTAGCCAAAATATCTTCTGCAACTCCTCCCATAGTTCTGCAACCAGTAATTGTAATTATATTTCACCATTGTATTAAGGATCAGGTTATCTGTGTAAAATATTTAGAAAGGTCAGTATCTCATACGTAACTTAGAGGCAAAAATAAAATTACCAGCGAATGTCATTGATATTTATTGCAAATGCTCTATAACATTCCGAGTTTGCCATACACATTTCTCCCTGTAATAGAACATGTTTCTAAAATGGATTAAATCCTGATTTGATTTTAGTACTCTACATATTACAAATGCATTTAATTTTAAGTGACAAAATAAAATGTAGCAGATGACATCCTAATCTGATGTATAGCAGTTTCACCAGCAATTCCCTGTGAGATACATCTTTTTTTTAGTAAAAAATGCCAGTGTTGCTTGAGTTAGCTCAACAGGGCCTTGTGTTCAATCAGCACCACACTTCAGTGTCTTCTCTTAACTAAATGTTACCAAAACTGAAGGGGTCTCAGCAAGAGAGACAAAAAGCAAGTTGAAGGAGGTTTATTTGCTTTTCTAGGCACAAAGAGCACTCCCTGTTGCTGTGCTCCAGCTTATTTGAATAGACAGCAAAGACAAATGCAGGCAGTGTTTTTAAAGGTCCACTAGAAGTCTTACCATTGGATTTTAAAGACTCAGGATCAGCAGAGATAGAACAAATGTGATGTGTCTGTGTGTCAAAGGCACAGTCTTGTTTTGGAGGTCACTGGGTATCTCACTGATGGAAAACAAATAAATGAGTAATAACATTAACTGAATGATTGGGTTATGGGTATTATTTTCTCCAGAATCCTTCAGAGGCTTCAATGTGTTGACTTCAGCAAGGCAAAATCCTCTCAGGGCATCATGACCATTATGACCTCTCTTCTTTCAAATTATGTTAGTTCTGAATAACAATTATGGAAATTAACTTATTAGTGCAAATTGATACATGATGCTGGGCCAGCAGAATTGACTATTCTGTATTATTTTATTTATTTAGGCTGCAGTACCGGTTATAGCAATAAATGGAGACTGACTCTATCATTAATGTAGAAGGATATTTAAGTTATGGGTATAACAAGAAATTCATTTATGTGAAATTTACCTCAGAAACATCAAGCAATATTCTGGTATTATCTGCAATTTGCTCTGGTTGGAAAATGAAAGAAAGGGCTAGCACAACACAAAGACTAAGAATGAAGAAATTATATTTGTTCTTTGAGCATCAGTAAGAAATCCAGGACGGTGCAAACTGTTTCTTTAAAACAGTTTGTGCCATCCTAGAAGAGGAACGCATTTTTTTGTCTTGCATATTTGTTCATGTCTTCCCTCATTCACCCCTTTTCCACCACATTTTGTGGGAAGTGCAAATTGGACATAAAACTGAGTCATTGTCCCGAGGCTGCTGGTGGTGCTGAGGCTTCACCAGGCTCTCATGAGCGCCACTTGGACACCTCCCTGTGCTAATGCAGGAGGTGTCCCATCTGCCCAGGCACAGGGAAACCCCTCATCTCTCCAGGAGGACATTAGGGAAAGCTCTGCAAGTGCCAAGCCCACACCAGCAGGCGCCCTGAGATGGAGGAAAGCCCATGTGCATAAACAACCACCTCACATGAGCCTTACCCAAAGCCCAGTGGGAGCTCCCACAGACACAGGGGGAATTCCCTGCTGCTGCACCATCCACCAGAAAGTCCGTGAGGAAAATCTGAAGGAGAATAAACCTTTTGGTGAGGCTGGCTGCATTCAGATGCAAATTTTTTTCTGTAAAGATGGAGATTATCACAGTGCCATGGGAGCACAATGACCTGTCCTGAGCCTCGAGTAGGACACCTCAAATCAGCTTTGCCACCGCCTGTGCCAGGCGGGCACTGAGCCCTTCTAATCTGGCCTCTGCTGCTCCAATTAACTGGGGACAGCCCCGAGGCTTCGGTGTGTTTGCATCAACAGTCTGGGCGTCACACATAATGAGGAGAAAAATAAAACCATCACACATAATGAGGAGAAAAATAAAATTCAGTGTATGTTTACATGGAAGCTAATTTTCTCAGGAAAAGGTAAAGATTATTTTTTCACCTTCCTTCATACTGCTGCAGGGGAGTACAGTAGCAGCAGTTGTAAAGCAAATTTTAATGATATGCCTGAATGTCACAGTTAAATCTCTGACAAGTTTTTACAATGGCAGCATTTTGATCTTTTTTTTCTTTCTTCTTATTTGACCCTAGAGATTACAATCAAAAGCTTTCTTTTTTTTTTTCTTTTCTTCTTCACATTAAAACAGTCAAACTTTAACATTAAATCTTATCTGGAAATTGACAAAGCCTGTGATTCAAAATGAAACAGGGAGATTACAAATACTGACACCATTCAAGGAAAAAAAAAGTTATTTTTTAAGTTTAAAAATTTAATTCTCTTTTAATTTCTCTTATTTGCATATATCATTGAGTGTTTGGGGGAAGTCTCATTCTTTGCAATTTTACCTGGCTATCTGTGTAATGACACATGGTTGTGCAGCTCCCACTGGTCATTTCAGTCATCAAAAAAAAAAAAAAAAAAGAGTGGAAGGATGTTCTGTGAATGCTCATTTTCCCCTGGCTGCTTCAAAGACACTTGGGAGAAAGCAAGGAATTTCCAGGAAGCTCTGGCTGTACCAACTGCCCAAGCCACATGTGCAGCAGGGGCAGTGAAAAAGATCAGAGAACAGGACCCTGTATTTTTGCATCAGGATGAAACCAGAAGCCTCCAGAGCAAAACCAAAGCACAAAGGAGCTGCTGGTTGAGGTACAGGAGATCCAGAGCCTTAGAGCACAAGGCAAAGAAGCAGAGATGCAAAATGACCTCTGGCTGGGAAGATACCCAGTGGTGTAAAAGATGGGGTGACTTGCATAATACAGCTGAGAGGTTTGAAAGAGTTCCTGGAAAAGAGGGAGCAGCTGCTTAGTGCCATGTGTGGGCAGGGAGTGCCCTGGGTGCCCCAGGTGCCACACGGGGCCAGAAGAAGGACAGGGGATCACGCTGTGCCCGAGGCCATGCCTGCTCCTGGAGCACAAGGGGCAGCCTTGGCCACAGACAGAGTGTGGGGAGCAGGCTGGAATGCTGTCAGCTCAGTAAACCATTTCCTTAAAACAGATTCTGTCCATACAATCTGCTTATAGAAATAGCCTGTACAGGGCAGCTCCTCTCAGCCTGTACTTTTTGTGCTAAACTCAGAAGAGAATTATCTTCAAAATTCACCCACTAGCCCCTCTGAGGAATAATGCCCTCATTTACAATAATGCCCCTCTCAAGCAAGCAGAAGAAATCCCTCTGCTTGCTTGACAGGGGCATTATTGTAAATGATCCCTTCTGCTTACTTGAGAGGGGCATTATTGTAAATGCTCAGGGCACCCCTGATGAAGGCAGGAATGATGCATCTGATTCCATGTGCTCAGGCTAATTTATTACTTTATTATATTATATTAAAGAATACTACACTATACTAAACTAAAGAATAGAGAAAAGATACTCCATGCTAAAAAGATAATAATGAAAACTTGTGACTCTTTCCAGAGTCCCAACACAGCTTGACCCCAACTGGCCAATGAGTGAAAACAACTCACACCAGAATCCAATAAAACAATCACCTGTGGATAAACAATCTCGAATTTCCTCCTGAGATAGGGGAAAAGAGCTGAAAAGTTGGAAAATGAGACTTCTGACCCAAGGACCTGACACCAGTTAATAGATTTAGTACTAAATATAAATTATTGCTAATATAAGAAAGTGGAAGACAATTTTAACTGTTAATGAGAACAAGTATGAAGTAATTATTTCTTGCCAGTTTTAATGAGAGACAGCAAAGAATGTACGAATGGATTATCACTTTATGCTTCTGTCTTCACTGGAATGAAGCTCCATGCTGGAGCTTCATATTATCTTTTCAAAGATAATACAGGACAAGATGGAAAAATAATCTAAAAATCACTGCTGTGAGAACATCTGTAAAAGTCAAGTGCTGAATGAATTCAAGCTCTGCAAATGTTTGGCATTGGCTTTATTTATGCATTTTTAACACATTCAACATGATCTTGATTTGAGAAGGAACAATAACATTATACCAAGCAATTTGTTGATAATAAGTTCTGTCTGGTTTTTGTAATTAAAAAAGTGATTAAGAAAGGCTAAGTCATTAATGCTTGAACTGCTTCTGCTGGGATATGCACAGTAACACGCAATTTATAAACTTTTGGCAGAGGGATTTATTTACTGCTGCTTTTTCAAGAAACTTCTTTCTTTATGATATTTATAGAATGTGAGAAATAATAGACTGTGATAATGAGCAGAGAAGAGCAATCATCCTGATAAATGCCAGTGAATTGTAAAACTAGACCAATTACTAGACCATTACATAAGGATACAACTGCTGAATCTTGCAGCTCAGCTACTTTGTCTTTTGCATATTCATTATCTCAAGGATAGATAGGTTTGGCAGGTAGTTAGGAGAACACTGGAGAAGCCACAGCCTCCATGGCAAACCCAGTGCTCAAGTTCTCAGTCTCAGAAAATGGTCATTTTTTTCTTCAAGTTTTTCGGTTTGTGTATCTATTTTCCAGTTCTAAGCAAAGGCAGAAACAACAGAAGGGAATGGGGCAGGTTCACTGGCATAAACAGAAGTAGAAATCATAGGATGTCCTTTCACCCCATGTCACAGGAAGGCACAGACTGGTGTCTCAACACCCCAGACACAACAGAATACTTGAGGAAATTTTAAATATTGCATCTAGTGCTGAGTAAATGAGTAAAATGTATCCCATTTTTAAGTGGGACGTGTGTACCAGCCTGGGCTTGAGTCTGTAAGAGGGAGAGGATGCATCCCTTTCCTGTATGTGAGATGGAAGCCAGCACCCCAAGCCAGCTGCAGCAGTTTTGGTGAAGAAATGCTGATTCAAGAAATTATTTGCCCACAGCAGACCACCCCTCTTTGAAATTCATGTAGTTTATGGCTTGGAGAAAACCCTTTCAAAATACATTTCTAAATTTTATCACAAGTGTCACAAGGTTCACTTTCTCAATTGCTTTATCTTTTATTGCAATGCACAAAATAAAAGTCTATACTGCTTTTACATAGAGTAAACAGCCAGGGTAAAACAGACCTTTCTCTGTAGATATTTAAGTAGACATAGATATTTGATGTATTACATATGTTTCTATCATAAACATATCTCTCTGAGTGCATTATCAATGAGGACCAAACCACGTCTCTTTTGAGAAAACAAGGATTTTCAAATCTAGTGTAGGTAGTGATAGGTTTAGGCTCAGGACTCTATTATGTTGGAGTCAACACTGTAGTTCTCTACACCTACCTTCAGAGCAATTTGTTGCAGACTTTTTCATGAACTGAAGATAAAAATTATTCTCTGCTACAGTAAATCTATTAAGATCTATCAATCTTCAGGCAAATCACCTTCTGCTTGGTAATGCCACCTAAGAACAGCCAGAGGCTTTAAAATTTATTATGGCCCTTGCTGAGCAGCAGCATGGATCCTAGATTACTCTTGTAAAAATCATGAAATTATGTCAATAGAGTTCTTATATTTTCCTGCACAAGCACAGTATAGGAGATAATGAGAGAATACCAGGAATCAAAGCTTTTGCTTTAGAAAGATTTACGGCTGAAGCTTCATACTTTAAGTCAACACTGAATAATTAAAAGACTTGTAATTAAAGGCTAATTCAGTATTGATTGTGTCCTAGAGCAAGGGGGCCAGTTCACTGCTCTCTCACCATCCTGTGCAAGCTTCATCAGCCAGACAGCAAAAGTGCAATTACCCCAAGAAGCCTTCAGCAGTGGGATGGCATCTCCTCCAACCCATTCTGGGGGGCTGTGGGGGCAAAGTGATTATCTCACAAGGTCTTCAGTATCACACATCCTCTCAGACCACTCCGTGCTCCAAAAGAAAACCTCAAGTCTGTTTCATTTGGGAAAGTGGGAGCATGGACTCTTCAGTCCAGTTGTGTTCTTGGTTCTCTGCTCCCTCTCTTCATGGTTCCTGGGATGGCCCATGTGGTAGATGAGTAATGAGATGATTGACTCTCACAGTTAACAGACAAATATCATGCGTAAAGGTTAAGAAAAGTTTTATAGATTTATAGTTATGTTTTACCCCCTCACATGGTTATCAAGGGACAGCTGGAGTTGGGACATCTGGGAGGGCTGGCCTGTCACTGTGGTGACACCTGACCTCCAATCAGGATTTGATGAAGAGACCTCCACCACTGGACAGTGAAGAAGGGCTTGATGGACAGAACTTTGGGAGGGGTTAAAGGGCTAAAAAGGAAAAAACCTCCATTATAAGGCGGCTGAGCACATGGTGTGGAAAATGTTTTGCTCCTGGTGCCCTAACCTTCTGTTGTATTTTTGATAAGGTTTAATAAACCTTCCTAAACTATGAAAAGTAAGTAGCTATTTCTCACAGCCCATTTTGAGATGAGCACCTTTTTCAGGGTCTCTGGTTGCTGCCTCCAGTGCTTTTCATAAGCGCGTTCAGAGTTGCTGTCTGATTAGGGGAATAAATGAAAAAGGGAGGGTCACGGGCACCTGGTATCCAGTCTGCAGACCCATCTGCACCTCTGCAGCCATGCACATCATTTACACAGGCTTTCTGGAAGAGGAAGACTTCAGTTTGGTGATGCACTCACAGAACTTGCTCACCATTGCACTGATGAACAGGGAAAGACAATGTGTCTTTGATGGCTTCAATATGGCAAAGGTGGCTGTCAAAATTCAGGGAGTTCCATTTCTCTCTATGACACCTTGATGATTCTCTGATTAAATTTCACTGGCCCTTAAGTAGTCTATCCCCACCAATCAATTGATTTTTTTTTTTCTTACAGGATCTCATATGCCTCCTGTATGCGTCGTATATCATAGAAATTAGGTCATATTTAATATACTGAATCATAAACATTAGAGATGGAAAATCTCACTGAACCATCAAATTCATTCCTTTGTCAGTGGGAAAAGGTTCCCATGTAGAATAGAATTTAATTTTTAGCATATAATATGTTCAGTCCTAAAATGTTTCTTTTTTTAGTTGTTATTCCACAAAACTCATTTAGTCCTTGCTACCAGGGTTTTTTATGATTATGTGAATTTTCTTTTAGAAACTTCACTCTACAACTTTTAATTATATCTCCACATTGCTCTGTCTCCAGAAAATAGCATTTGCAGGTAATAATCATATGCCTTCTTTCCAGTACAATTCAAAATATGAAAAGATGGGTCTAAATATGGAAACAATCCTGTAATAGCTATTTGCAAAGATACCTAAATGCCCTGCATTTTGTTTTCTAGTCACGATTTCTTTTTCTTCTTCACAGTTTGGGAAACTGAAATAACCACTTTTCCTTTGAAAACCAACATTTTCTTAATAGAATTGTTAATTACTTCTCAGTTCTTATTATCATGAAAAAGTCTATGTTTTATAAAATCTGTACTTTTTTAGCTAAGATTATGAACAAGTTTAGTTATTTAGACAAATACGTGCTTGGGATTCTTTCATGCATTATAAATCAGTTCTTTTAGCTGACCTGATGGTTTTGCATGAGATTGAAATATCAAACAATTTTGACAGCAGGAAGCACTTCATTAGATATTCCTGCTTTTGAGGGCAAAAGAAACAAAAGTCTCTCTGGAAGACCTGTTGTGGTTTTTCTTCTCCCAGTGAGCACAAAGCCCAAGGAGAAATTTACTGCCAGAGTGTATTGAGGTGGGGACAAGCTATTTTTTAATTCATATTTTAACTAGAGTGCACCAGAATGGGACAGTGCTGGATCACTGGGTGGGACTGGCCATGATGTATTTTTACTGTCACTGGGGAACAGCTGGGGACAGAGAGACAGGAGACAGAGCCATATCTGACAAACCTTGTGTTCTTCATCTGATCTGAGATAGCCTATTTTCTGGTAGCATTGGGTACTCAGATAATGTAAAACAACCAGAAAAAAAAAAAAGAAGAAGAGAAAACACAGATCACAGGATCACAGACAGGTTACAGACAGGTGTAAGGGACCTCTGGAAGTCATCTGCTCCCACTGCCCTGCTCAGGTGGGGTCCCCTGGAGAAGGCTGTCCAGGATTGTGTTCAGATGACTTTTGAATAAGTCTGAGGTGGGAGACTCCACAGCCATTTTGGGTAACCTGTTCCACTGCTCACCTACACAGTAAAAACATCTTTTCCTGTTGCTCAGACTGCATCTCCTGTATTTCAACTTGTGCCCTCCAGTCTTGTCACTGGACAGCATTGAAAAGGGCCTAGTTCTGTCCTCTTTGTACCCTATAAATCAGATATTTATAGGCACCTACAAGATCCCCCTGAACCTTCCCAGCATGACCCTCCCAGCTCTGTGTCCTTTGCAAACTTGGTGAGGGTACCCTGATGAATGCAGATAACCTTTCACGCCTTTACAGAGTATTTGGAGCATAAAGAATGTGGCCAGAGAGGCTGGCCTATTTATGAATTTTGATAACATAGATTGCTTCCTCTTAAGGCTTTCCACCAACTTATTAGAACCTTTGGCTGCCAGACAAAGGGTAATTCCTGACCAGTTTTGCTAATTTTTCCACTTGCAGCAATGTCACCATTCTGCTTGACCTTTCAAATCGATTCATCTTGAGGTACATTATTGACTAATTTCCTGAAATTCAGGTGAAATGTGCCCATTTTTAACCTTGTCCTTCCTTACGTACAGAAATTACCTTATCCTCTGGTACTAGCATTGCCATTAGTAAGCAATCAAAATTCTTCTCCAAAGGCTTTTCGATTTTATTTGCTCTTTCCACACTGATTTCAGTGATGTATTTCATCTAATCCTGGTGCTTTGTCAACTTTTTAATAGTACTGAGAGCTTTAATTGCCTTATTATCTTCTCTTCTGCAGTGAGGGCTTTTTCTTTAGCATTTCTATTCCCCTCAAGGAAAGCATGGACTCTGGAATATTACAGGTCCTCCATTTCCTGGGATGAAGAAATTGCCCAGACCCTTAAGGATATCTACTTCATCTCTCAGCAACATTTAATCTATCATGGCCCCTCTTTATCTTCCTAATAAATTTCCTTCTCAGGCAGCAAGACTTCATCATCCCTGCTCTTCAGACACAGCAGAGTCCTGCTGCTTGATGTCCTTTTCTTCTATTGTGCAGCCAGGAAACCCAAGATTCCCAGGGCTAAAAAACCAGTGAGATTTTTTAGGTCAGGACTACAGACTGGGGGTGGCATTCACCTAGGAAAAAATGAACCATGGCCATTGCTGCTTGTTTTTCACAGAAAAGCTGAAAAAAGAAGAAACCTGCCCAGCCCAGAAGGTTGTGACACTATAGCAAACTGAAGGGCCTGTCAGTGTTCCCATGAATGGCTGGCACTGGGGAGAGAGCAGGGCAAAAAGGTTCCTCCTTTCCCAGTTCCAGACTGTTTTCCACAAAGCTTAGATTTGGGTGCATCATTGTGTTGTCCTCTGGAGTAAAGGCACAAAATGGGTTTGGATAACATGGAACAGGATGGATGCTTAAGCACTGGCTCTCTGGATTACTGTCTTTGCTGCAGCTTCATTTTAGATGGCAAAGGCTCCCCTGGCTCTTCCCCAGTGCCCATTACTGGGATCAGTGGCAGGGTCCCAGCTATCACTGTCCTAATCCTCCCAGCTGTGTGCCCTGACCTGATTTTGCTCTTGCTTTGTCAAATCTCAGTGAGCTCTGTGTGTGATGGGTGATTACCCCCCAGACCAGACACAGCAAACACTGCACACAGGGAACTGGAGGAATAATGTGAGAAATTCAGGATTAAAATCTTCTACTATATTGCAAATGGATGTTGTTTTATTTACCTGGCTTTCCTGTCATGCACTGCAGATTGTACACTTGCTCCGTGTGTCACCTGCAGACAGATCTGCTGAACTGAGAATAAAGAGATGAATAATGTCACTGCCAGAACATAGCCATGAAAATCATAAATAAAAGAAAAAACATATTCCTGCTCAGAGGTATATTAGCTGGAACTTTTATGTTATTTATGTTTTGCCTCAGATACACACATATACCAGGAGCAAAAAAAATCTAGTACTTAGAGTAAATCTACTGCACTTTGTTGTAAGCTTGGGAAAAAAATGTGTTGATTGATTTCCTTGTCTGAGTTATTTAGAAAGAGCTGAAAGCTGGAGGGCTGTAACATTCTGGTAAAGTGAGTACATTTCCCCCTGAATAAAAACATTTAAAGGCTCTCAGTGTTTGTGCAGGTATTCGTGTTCCAACGCACGAATTAAATGTCAGCAGAGCCAGACCTTCAGCTACATTTGATGGCAGGACTGAAGTCAGTGCAGCCACATTGATTTATGCCACCTGAGGAACTGACCCAGAGTTATTACTTTTCACTGGACATCACATAAGAGCTGTAAATGGATCTCTGAGTGCACAGAAAAGAAAATGCAATATGGAAAGTGACTTGAAACCAGAAGCTCTGTCTGAAAGGAGTGCTCTGCCTTGGGGTTGGGAACACACCAACATCTATCAGACACTTTCCAGTAGAAATTGTGTGATCTGGGGATCCAATGTCCCCTGAATTCCAAAGGGAAGCAGAAAAAGAGCCTATCACTTCAAAGACAGGATTTGTCTCTGAAAATTGCTCTCTTACCCCTATTACAAGTGATGTCTACAATTGCAGTAGCAAGAATTACCATTTTCCTGACAGCAGCTGTACTGTGGGTTGCAGAACAGTTTCTGTGCATTGCCCTGCAGCTACCATACCTAGGGTTCAATAAGTTATTAAATTATTTTAAGGCTTTCTCAGTAGCTTTTCTATGCAATGGGCAACCAATACAAGTACTGTGGCAGTGAAAAGACTACGGGTTAAAACCTAAAAACACCCCATGCTGTGAAGCATTTAAATTCTTAAACTAGATTTAAGGCTTATAGTTCAAATCTGGGTTGGAGTGGATGTATTTATATGGATTCTAGCAGAGCCCCTGTGGCTTGTAGCTGCAGGGGATTTGGTCCAGCTCAATTTGGCGAATTGCAAGTTTTCTATTGAAACACTGAGATTTGACTGCCTCATTTTGCAGTAGCATTAAATAATCCAAAGACATTTGTTTGCCTTCCTGTCTCCACTAAATCTGCAAACAGTTTAAGCCTGATTTTGACTCATAAAACCCCTCAGTTAGATGGAAAGGCTCACACCTGGACTTGCTCAGGCTAAATCCAAAAGGAAACACTAAGGTGGAAGTAGTGTACCTCTATTTCTGGTGAAATGCTTTACAAATAACCTTCTTTAATAACACAATCCTTTTTCTTTGGATTAACTCATTATTTTACAGAATAATCTGGACTGGTGGGAATCATCTTTCTCACACAGAAACAGTTATGGTGGGAATCATCTTTCTCACACAGAAATAGTTAAGGTGGAGAATTTTCTGGGTGTGTGCTGCTACTTCAGAGATGACAGGTTTTGGTGATTAACCCTACACACTCAAGGTGTGCAGTGCAATCTGCTCTCAGTTTTACTTCCTCTGATACATAAGGAATAACATACTTCAGTACATATTTTCCTGAATAAGCAATAATTCATGCTAAAATGCACAAAATGTTTGGGATTAATGAATAGTCCCAGAGATCTCTTAGTATGTATAAACAATATGACCAGCAAGCAGGGATTTAAAGCAAATCAAACTCAATGAAAAATTTCCACAAACCTTTATTTCAATAATAAACAAGTTGTGATCCTTATCCAGTGCAACGAGCTACTCATTCCAAACTAAAGGCAGTGCTTTTGCCACATCATCCAGCAACTCACTCGTGGCTGCTGGGAACTGATAGCTGGGAACCAATATTAAGACTTGACCCGCTTTAATATATGAAACACATCACCTCCAGGAATTCTGCATGGCATTTAACTTGCTCTTTGAAAGTCACAATTGATGTCTAATCTGCAGCTGGGAGGCGGGCTTACTGTTGTGGCATGTGAGTGCTTTAACAGATTGTCTCTGTGTGTGTGTTGAAGTTTTGGTGAGCCCAGCTGATCCAATCAGCATGTTCACAGGCAGCAAAGAGCAACACGTTATGCAACTCAAGATTCCTTATCATCCTTCATGGGAATTGCTGTTAAATAGAGGGGTACTGACACTGGTGAGCAGACAGAAAACATGTTTACTGCTTCAGATGAAAGTGTGATGGCTAATGAGGGAGGCAGTGACATCCATTCAAGGCTTTGCATCTTTCAAATGATGTGTCACCATGCAAAGGGCATTGCAGATGCCAGCTGATAAGGGAAGCCTAAGTAGAACTGACATAGTAATAGAGTGGAAGAACACAGAAAGTGGCTGGGCTGTCTATTCTGATGAGATAAGCCACCAGAGTTTCCTTTCCTCAGACACCTATTGCACAAGTACATGCCAGGTACAGCCCTACCTCCCAACACCCTGCAGTCAGAAGAAGGGGCAGAAGAAAAAGGGTTTTGAGCTTTGAAATATTCTGGGGTTTTGGTTTTCTGAAATATCAGGAGGAGTGAAGAATTGGATGCAAAATTTTAGATTTCTGGATTAAATATTTTTGTGTGAATTTTAGCCATGATATTTCTGAGCTATCTTTAGTTCAGATACCAGATGTTCCTACTTGCTTTGGAATCAGTATCCTGTTAGTCCAAATCATTCACTCAGGTTCCTACTGTTAACATAAGAACAGTCAGTGAATTCAGGGGGTAGGAACAGAGTTCATGAAAGCACAGTTTTGTTAGCTTTGTGGGTGTCTTGGTTTTGAGACAGATTAGGAGGAAATTGCTTTGAAGTCTTGAATTTAGAATGGAGAGTTCACCAATAAAATTCAACAAATATTCAACAGTACAAGGCAGCTAAGTGACAGGATCACAGCCAAAGCAGTCTGTAGGAGCAATTTTCCACTGAAGTATAAGGGCAGGAGAATGGGAACACCTCTCCTCCCATCTAAAAGGGGCAAGGAGCTTCTGAAACTCAAGTTTTGTAAGAGACTCTGTTCTTCATTCCCACCTACAAGAAAGTGTGACAGGATTCCTCACCAAGTATGGTGTTTCTGTAGCCACAGCTCTTCCTCCCAGAAAACTAATCCAAGGTGTCAAATAACTTGGAAAAATAACATCTTGAAGACAAAATTGACTACTTCTGTTTTTCTTTGTCTCATATTTGTATATATGACCCCAAGCTTCAAGACATGCCCCACTGAAGACAGACAAGTAGAAAACACCCAGTTTAGCAGAGTCATCTGGAGCTGCCTGTTGTCTTCTCACACAGAGTGCAGCTCATATCACTGCTCTCCTTAAACTCTCCACTTTTCTAGCGCTGAATCACAGCTGGACAATTCATCCTGGCTAAGCTAAAAACAGGATAGTTGCACACATTGCAGCCTGTCTGTCTCAGGTCATCATTGTGGTATTAATGACCATCTGTAAGCAAAGCACATGGGCAGGGTGTGATTAGTGCAAGCAATTTAGCCACTCTGCCTTTGTCAGCGTGAATGCAGTTTAAATTAAACTGCATTTGGCTGCAGCTGAAGAAGCTTTTACTTAGCTCATAATGAGCAGATTCCAGTTTTCTCACAAAATCCTTTCCTTCAATAACTCCTCAGAAGACACTTGCAGAGGTGCAAAGTCTCTGTGCCTGCATCTTCTATTTCTGCTCTCTTGGCTGGGGAAACTCAGCAGGTTCCAGATCAGACTTTCCCCTTTTTTCTTTCCTGAGAGTGAAATACGATTTTTGTGTAAATCAGAGTTCTGTCTTTTGCACATAGGTACTGATGATTTGAATGGAAACATTTCACCATTTAATTTCTTTCTCTTCTGAAGCCAAGGTGAAAGCCTGGATTTTTAAAGCTGAAACCCTGATTACTGGAATACAGTTCTCCCACAGTAGTGCAAATTAGTCATCCATTGTGCAGTTTTGCAGCCAAGGGAAGACATAAGATTGTCATAGAGCCAATCTCTAGGGATGTAGCACTCCAATTCATTCTGCTGTTTGTATCTCAGAAATCCTCCAGAGTGCAATTCAATGACCATTGAAGCCAACTGGCATTGAATTCTGTCATAAATCCAGAGCTCATGATGGACAGGGTTTAAAAATCCCTTGACATGGGAAAACTGTGGATGATTCTGTTGCAGTGGCAAAAAGGTCCAAGAGGAGCCATGGCTCAGGAGGAGAGGTAGGAGCAAAGGGGTGGGTTTACCTCTACTTCTGGCACTGGTCAGGCTAACACTAAGGACAATTTATCCTGTGACTTAAAGATAACACTGCAAAGCCAGACAGGGCAATAGAAACAGGGCAATAACTTAAGGATGATACAGCAATGATGAGCTACTAGGGCAAATAGAGTGCCCACTGCATCAGGACAAACCTGGATGCCTTTGCTGAGCACAGCATTTAGCAGAGGGATGCAGAGTACCTGGAACCTGTGTAGGGGCTGAGCCAGTTTTGTGCCCTGGGTTTAAGTTCTGTGAGTCTGAGAGCCTTGTCACAGCCTTCAGGAGCAATAACCCTATTTTCCCAGCAAATGGGGTTCTGATTGAATCCAAGGGTGCTGGCTTGCACAGAAGCAATGAGACAGCTGATTTCAGTTCCAGGAGTATTGCCTTGAAGCGAATTTGGGGAGGTTGCTAATAGACCTTTGGGGTGCTTGCTAGAATATCATGAGGAGTTGGAGGGTTTTTTTATAGATTTAAGAAAAATATTCTGGACAGAACATACATTTTGGGGGAGTGGTGTTTACATGATGTAGTTTAAGGAGTGTAGGCCAATATTGGCTTTTTAAATATTTTATGTTTTCTTTTCTTCTTTTCTTCTTTTCTTTTCCATTTCTTTGTCTTTTTTTTCTTTTTGTTCTTTTTTTTTTTTTTTTTCTTCTTTTTTTTTTTTCTTTTCCATTTCTTTGTCTTTTTTTTCTTTTTGTTCTTTTTTTTTGACTTATTTTAGTTTTAATCTTCTCACACTACTTTTTCCATTTATTTCATTTGCTGTTGCCAGCCTGTTTACTTTGATTGATGCTGATGTGCAGGGTTTACACCAACTTACAACTGTTCTCTTTCTTGCCTTAACATCTAGTCCTGGCCATTCCTGAAGACTCTATTGGACTGGTGGATTTTTGTTTTGACTTGCTATGGACATTCCTCGGCTGTCATGCTGTTGACATATGCACTATGGAATTTCTGAAGTTCACAAGACATTGAGGATTCCCTTATATTCTTATATCCCCTAATATTTCTTACCTAGAGACATACTTTGAAAACTTAATCTTTCTTACTCTGAAGACTTTCTTTCTTACATTTCTATTTTAAGCACAATAGGCAAAATACTGTCTGTGCCATTGTTACATTAAAGGTTCAAAATTTCTATTCAAAATCTTAATATGTATTGATGTCACAGTACTAAATAAGAAGGAATTAAATGCAGCCAAATATTTCCATACAGAATACAGAGAGAAATTATGAATCTTCTCATTATGAAATTCCTTTATTCTCTGACCAGCTGGCTGGAATTTTTTGGAAAGAGCAAACAGATTATTTTTGGTGTTTGACCAGCACTGCCACATATTAGAGACACTTATCATAAAGTGGACCCAGTGGGACAGCTGTTACAAAGCTTCCAAAATAAATGTTGCCTGGATTTCTGGCCAACAGCTCAGTTTGACCATGATCAAATCCCTTCTTATTTGACATTGCTGAGCATGTGTGCCACAAGTCTGTTTGCTTGGTATTACTGCTCTGGAATACTTATTGTCTAAGCAATAACAATGTTTGCCTTTACTTGTGAAAACATATTAATAAGTGAAGTAGAACATAAGCTTGTTATTATGTTAGGTGCTTGCCTTGTATTGCTTATTCTTCTTGTATCTTGTATCTTGTATCTAAAAGCCTGAGATGTCTAATTGAGCACTGGGGGCTGTTGGTTATTATGTTAGGTGCTTGCCTCGTATTGCTTATTCTTCTTGTATCTAAAAGCCTGAGATGTCTAATTGAGCACTGGGGGCTGTTCTGAGGTAATCTGCTACATACCCTAAATAATTAACAGGAAATAGCTCATGATCAGTTTGTGGAGGAAATCTAGACTGGTACTTGTGCATATGGCAATGTATGACAGCACATTAGCAGAAATCAGGACTTGCTCTGATTGGCATTTTGAATGCCATCTGGCTTTTAAGTGACACATTATCTCATTCTCCCTAATTTGAGAATAGCTGCTTTTGCACAAGGCTGCTCATGACAAAATCTTAACTGGGACAGGAAGGGAAGGAAGGCTGTGATGTTTGATCTTCCCTCTCTTGATAAGCCCAGCTGCCCTGAGACCTCCAGGCCCAAAGCCCACTGTTATATGGGCTAGGCCACCTCCTTCCAGTGCTTAGGGAATTCAGATTTGAGAGACTGTCAGGGTAAGATGGAATTTCATACTCACTGAAAACAATGAAACTTGTGTGGCCTCTAACCACAGTATCACCACATCGTTTCAAAGCCTCACATCCCAATTTTTTTCCCCTTTTGCTTATTCTAGCCATGTAAGGAAAAGTTTGTGGGAGCACAGAGTTGTGAAGGGCCAAAGGAAAGCAGGATTTGCCATCCCAAAATATGACAAAATTTAGAATCCTTGCTCAGAAAAAGATCAAACTCTAAGTAAATTCAAGAGCAGGTCCACACAGCAGCCAGTTTCAGCATATTGTTGCAGAGGTGAAAGCTTCCTAATAGTAGCTAAAATAAAATTGTTCATGGTCCATTGGTGTTAGCATTGTCCTTCAGCTAAAATCACTCTTTTCTCTGTAATTTGCATCACCATGCTACTGGCCTCTGTATCTGTCTGACTGTGAAGTTACTCCCTTTACTATTCTGTTTTGGTTTGTATAAATTTGAAATGAAATGAATGAGTAAGATTTTCAATCTCCTCTCATAAAATATATTCTCCTTTATCTGACCCAATCAGTGCATCCACTCCTTAAATCCAGTCTTCAGACTGAGTTCTTGTCAGTGCCTTGCACAATGGCACTCATACTTCCTCCTTAATGTTGGGAATATCTTAACAGATACCATCTATTATTTCAGCTGCTCTTCTTACTCAGTTCACAACACATTAATGACTCATTAAAGAATGTTTTTTCTTCTGAAATCCCTGAGCATTTTCCTCTTTGCTGTGTCCAGCTCATGAACTCTCTAATCAGCTCTCCCATCAGTCTCCATGTGTGTGACATGCACCTTGGCTATGAAACCACATTACATTTCCAGCATTTTTCGTAGTACTACAATTCTTTCTTTGTTTTCCAATGTCTTAATGACAACTCTCAACCCTGTGTCATCAGCAAAGGCTTACACTTTTAGATCCAGACCACCTAGTGAAAAGTGGTCCCAAGACTTATCCTTCTGGAGCTTCACTAAAAACTTCCTCTAATCCATTGCCATATCCCCTTCAGTCAGTTCCTCTCTAATTAAATGATTTGCTTTCATCTCCAGCTTGCTCAGTTTAACTATTAATTTCCCAGGTACTGAGCTGGGGGAACATTTCATCCTAACGAAAAATAACTGTCTTACTGAGTGAGAAGTCTGGTTTTGAAATAATTAGCCTTCAATAAAACTTTTTCTGTGTTTCATTTTGGTTTTCTTCCTTTCAGATGCTTAATTTATTTAAGCATTTAAGAATTTATCCTTAAGCATTTTACAAACTAGATCAGAATGTGTGGCCTCTAGGTACTACATTTTTATTCCTCATTCCCTCTTTCTTTATATATAGAGACTCCCAATCATAAAGATGCATTAGCTGTATGTTTTGATATTTGTTCTCAAAATTTCACAGTCCAGTTCTTGGAATTCCAGCATGAGAGAGCACTCAACATACCCAAATTACATCTCCAGACATTGTAATTTCCTTTAGCTCAGCCCCACCTCTTTAGAATGTCTATAACTTCACTTGATAAAAACATAGAACTGGAAAGGAAGGTTCATCACTTAATGCCCTGAGCAAATAATCCATAGTCACATTATTTTTAACTCTTGATTGTCCAACTTATCTCTAAACATTATTTTGAAGACTCGATAACATTGCCAGACAATATATTTGAGAGCTTTTTGTCCTCACCATTAAAATTTCCCTTGTGTCTAACAGGAAGTGTCCTCATTTAAAATTTAGACTCATTAGTTCTGGTTGCAGCCATCATGGACATGGAAAGCAGACCGTATTTTATCATATCTCTATGTCTCTATCTCTATCTCTATCTCTATCTCTATCTCTATCTCTATCTCTATCTCTATCTCTATCTCTCTCTATCTCTATCTCTATCTCTATCTCTCTCTCTCTCTATCTCTATCTCTATCTCTATCTCTATTATCTCTGACAGCCTTTGGACTATTTCAGTGCTGAAGTTCTCCTTCAGTAACACAAAGAGCCCCAGTTCTTTGCTCGCACACAGCTGCCTGTGTTAGTGTAGATTGTGACCTTTCTTGCTGCTGTTTTTTGGACAGTATCTTTCTCAGCACACTGTGCTCTAACAAAACAAAAGTCTCACAGAACCTTTCTCAGTTCTGTGTCAGATACATGAATTACTTAATGTGCTTTCTCGCAGCACTCCTGCCTGAACTAGAAATGACATCACTGGCTCATGGCCACCTTTGATCTGCTATAACCCCAAGGTCTTTGTGCATAAAATTATTTCCAAGCCCATTTCCACCCTGTTCAGATAGGTACAGTTGGTCATTCCTGTCCAAATATTATTTATTTTGCTTTTTCTCCCCAACAAATTTCATTGCATTCATCTTCCTGGTAATTTTCAGAATGTCCCTTCAATAGACAAGTTCATTTTGAATTTTCAATGAGCCTGTAGTCCCTTCTTGCTCCATATCCTCTGCAAATTTAATAAACATACTTCCTATTCCATCATCCCTGCTAATGAAAATATTGAATAAATGCAGACTTAGGACAGACTCCTGCAGAATGTCACTCAATACACCCTTCCATTTGGATAATGAACCATTGATAAGTACTTGGTATGTATGGATTTCCAATCACTTTTTCACCCCTCTCATACCAATTTCATTAAGAGAGTATTTGCCTAGCTTGCTAATGAGGATGTCATGTGAGATAGTGTCAAAAGCCTTATTCAGGTCAAAGATGCCTGTTGCTTCTCCCTCTCTCACACAGCCTTCAGTCTGCTCAGAGAAAGTTGGATAGATGTGACACAGCTGGCTCATGACAAATCTATAGCATGTGCTGTGTATCCACTCTTATCTTCCAGGGGACAGCTTGTTCCAGACTTTTGCTAGGAATCAAAATGAAGATTGGTGGCCTATCTCCTTCACAGGATTTCTGTTTTTTCTTCCTTAATAACCTGAAATCCCCTGGCTCCACTTCCTTTTACACACTCGTACTTGGCTGTTACTGTTTTGTGCACTCTGTGTACCTTTTATTGCCTACTTTCTCTTTTATCACATTTGAAAAGATAAGACAGTGTGTTTATTAGTTGCAAAGCTCCTTCTTGTATTTTCTCTCTGCCATGGAAAACATTTCAATATTTTTAATTAGCTCTGTTTTTTCTGAATTTTCCTTTCTTTTCTGTTCTGTGAAGTTTCACTACCTCTGGCTTTATAGAGGAAATGGAAGGTGACAGGAAATGTAGGGCAGTGGCAAGGTTCTCCAACACAGTGGTTTTCCTTTGCTTCTGAAGCACCCACTATGTAAGGGAATGACCTGCTTATCTTCAGAGCAGAGAATGTACCTTTCTGGCACTGCTTATATGTCCCTAAAACACACTGCAAAACAACTGCACATAACTGCAGGGGATTTTTCCCTGTTAAAGTTTTTTCAGGCTTCTGGACTCTAAGAGCCTGCAAAACTTCTAGTTGTCAGCCCAGAGACCACTTTCTATGTTTTCTGCTCTATTAAAAAAATCTATGCACATTTGTTGTATTTTAGACTGTTTAGACTCCCCCAACATGGTTTATTACGCCATTGAATATTCTCATTCTTTTTTAAAGGTCAGACAAAATCAATCAAAACAAATCAATTTACATTTTAAAAATTGTGTTAATGTGACACCGTTATGGTAACGGAGATTGAGGAAGCCCTGGTTTCACAGGTAAATTCAAACAGATCTAGGAAAATAAATGAACTGCTGCTATTGGGAAGACTAAGAACAGAAGTGATTCATCAACTAAAGGAAAAGGTATTTGGGGCTGGGTCTGAATCTGATGTAACTCTAGGGGGTGATGCTGATTTTAAACCAAAGGAGAACTGGTCCAGAACCATTAATTGAACAGCATAATTAGTTTGTGTGGGCATATCTTTTAGATTTTTTCCCCCTAACCACTCCCTAGCAGGGTTATTAACAGTATATACATCTCCCAGCTGAAGCTTATCTCCATATTAAATATCCAGTGTGAAAAATGGCTGAACATATTAGTGAACTCTATTGTCTCCAAGTGACACGTTTGCTAAATTTCAAATCATTACAATGCCTGACAATCTTGGTCACTAATTTCTGTTTAAAACTCAGAAGTTCAAAGAATATTACAAGCCATACTAGTAGCCTTGCACAGCTCTTGCCTGAGTCAAGACAGAGAAGAGCATGTTGGAGGCTGAACACAGGGAAAAGAAATCATCTGTCAGTTGAACTTTTCTGCTCTTTGCAAGTTCTAAGGAAACTTGGGTGAGGCAGCTCAACAATTCCATGGCATCTCAAAAATGTAAGGTCTTCCTGCAGTTTTTTCCTGCTTCTTTCCCTGTCTACTTAAGAGCCTGAGCAAGCCTGTAATTGCTGAGGTGGTGATGAATTCCAGTACTTTGGCCAGAATTTTGGGCACAAGTGGCCAGCTAAGTATTGGCCTTTCAACACATGTCAGTGTCTGTGTGACTTACTTTTTTTGAATCACTATCTAATCACACTCAGTCCTGTTTATAACATTAGAGGATGTGAATGGGGATTTTTCACACTCCCTCCAATATCAGACTGTATCTCCATTTTCTCTTTTCAAAGGAAATTAACTCTATTTTGTGCAGAAGTTAGAGAAATGCAAAACCCTCCCTTTTTTTCCCTTATCATATTTCCAAGTTCCAACTGGATGAGTTTCAGCTGAAGTATCCAAGGGGAGAGTAGTGGCACCAGTCTGGAGCAGGATTCAGCTGAGCAGCTGAGGACAGCAGCCCATTAATGTAAGGACAGGGCTGAACAAACTGCTTGGAACAAAATATCTTGGATCCTTCTGTTCATTTTTAGAAGCCAAAGCAACTTCAGCACTTTAAGGAACTGTTGGAAAGTCCAGAAAACCTACTTCTTTATTTGCCGCTTTTTACGTTTACAAGATCTACTTAGGACTAGAACCAGAAATGCTGATGTTTTGATAAAAAGTTGCTTTAAATTTTGGTTGGGATTAACAGATTTGCCAAAAGTCTCATTAACAGACCCTGCTTTTGTCAGTTTTACAGCCCAATTGCAGTGGCTTCAGAGCCTTGGATACACCTCACCCTCTGAACTTGCAGATGCTTTTCCTCACCAAGTCCATATCTTTAAAACTGCTCATTAATCAAGGCCTCCTTAAATCCTTCAGCAGATAATAATCAATAGCAGCCTTAATAAAATTTAACTGCCTAAAGGTTTTGGCAGTAGAAAATACTCTATTTACTTCTTAAAGTGAGCATTTCTGAGTTAAAAATCCTTATAAGCATAAAGAGTGGGAAAAAATTCATCTTGGAACTAAATTAATAGTAAATTATGTATATTTGCTCTGGTGACAGCTTGGAAAGCTTTGTGAGCAGCAGGGCTGCATGGCAAAGGCAGAACCATTTCTGCAGTCCTTTCTCAGAAGGAAAAAACCCAAAACCTTCTGCTGTGTTTCAGGAGGAAGGAAAGTCTAGTGGATATGGCACTGCATGGAGTGTCATGAGACCAGGTCTTCCTGGCTGACCTTTTGGCTGCTCACTTAATCTCCCCATATTGCAATTAATAGGCCTGTCACTGGGGACTGCACTCCTCCTGTCCCTGCTCTCTCATCACGTCTGTCACGTTTGTTTTACTCTTTGGGTGACAAACTTTCTCTCTGGTAGGGCCCTTTTACAATCTCCTTTTACAATCCCCCAAGCCTTGATCCAGGCTGCTTTAAAAAACTGATAAGACTATTCTGGTTCTGAGCAGTGGAGATGAAGATCTGCCTCAGAAAGTTGAGCATCTGGGCAACCTGTGCAGTGATTTATTGGCAGTGCAGTGATTTTGTGGCCACAGCAGAGTAGGTCTTGAGAGGGAGGAAAAATCAGGGGAAAAAGGTGAAAATGTGGGTAAGGAGTGGGGGGGATGCAGCTTCTCTTTGTCCTCTTTGGCTCTATTTTTTTTTTTTTTTTTACCTCTTTTGGTACAAAAGACACAGTCCCTTTATGCTGGGCACTATGTTGCCTATACCATGAGCTGGCTGTGACTGAAAATTTCCAACCATTTGTTATTTTCAGAAGTCTGCAGCTCCCTTTGCTAGTGGAAAGAAAACAGACCCCTGATGTTGCTTTAATGGGTGGGGTTTTCCCTCCTCCTTTCTGTCTTCAGCCCTCCTAAAATAGCCATCTCAGTTTTGGCCATCAGTTCTACAAAGGGAAGTTATGCTAGGGAATGGAAAACTTTTTTTAATGCCAAGTTTTAGTAATTATTTTGTCAGGTTCCGAACCTCTGGAAAATGGGGTTTCCTAATGGAAACTGACCCTTCTCTCACCCAGATAACACTGCCCCTGTAGCTAATATCATGTGTCTCGTGATACTGACTGTCAGCTTAAATTGATTACCCAGGATGTTCCCCCCACACCCTGCTGTAAGATGTCACTGCTCATATTTATAACTGGCCTCTATCTGCATACCTAACAATCTGTATGTGCAAAACCTTGTCCTCATGGTCTCCATAAATGTTTATTGAAAAGAAAAATACAAGGTTCAAGATTTCTTTGCCCCCTCACATCATTTATGATATGAAAGAAATGTACTGATATAATGAAATAATTTGTATATTTGAAAATTAGTTGTAGATTTCTGAACTTCACCTCAGCTCCACACTGCCACATTTTATAAGTATTTATTTCAGACCTTTGTAGATTTAACAAAAATTACACAAAAACTCACATGTATTCAAGTGTCAATTGGTACTTAACACCCAGATTACATTTATTGTAAAGGTTGTTTTCTTGAATGCTAGAGAGATGAAATATTGAAATCCTTAGTTCCAGGAATTGAATTTTTTATGGTTCCTGGAGACTACTCCCTGAGGACCCAGAGCATGATGGCATACTTTGGTAAGGAAATAAAAGCCCAGCTACTTAATAAGCAGTCTGTCCCTTCATATTTTAAGATATTTAAACAGTATTTGCATTTCCCAGACTGGTACAGCTTCTGACAACATCTCAAGCCATCAGGTAAATAAGGGAAGTGAATGTTCCCTTACTTCATGAGAAAGGTGTTTTTTGATGTTTAAAGCACCATATTCCATTTCATTATGGCAATGCAGGACAGACTTAATGAATGTTTTACTTTGATCCTTGAGATTTGATGTCAGGAATATCAGATCTCGAGAAAAGCAGTAGGATTGGGATCTGTATTCATCACGTGTTTGTAAAAGGAATGGAGGATGAATAGCTGTGCCTTTGAAGGAGAGGAGCTGAAGAAGAAAAAGATGCATATTTTAACTAGCAGCCCTTTGGTAAAACATGAGCACATGTTAATGGAACAGACACAGCCATTCCAGCTGCCATGTTCCACCAGCGCTGAGCTCAGCAGATGGATCTGCAGGGACTTGGATCAGCCTTCAGAAACAAAATTGACCTCAGCTCCAAATACAAACTTTCTGCATCTCATAGGCTCCCCTTCCCAGGCAGTGTGTTTTCCTGCTTGAGGAGGTTTAAGTCCACAAGGAAGATGTTTTCCTTCTTTGGAAAGTCACTCATTCTGCAGTGAAGTATTTTTAATATTTTGACAAAGAAGCTGGATGGCTCAATACCAGAGATCTTTCACTGTTCTTTCATTAGAGTGTGCAGCTGAATGAATGGAGTGGGGTGGACTATGCAAGGAGACTGAGTGTACCTGTCATAATCTTCTCAGCTGATTTATTTTCAAGAAAAGTCTAAAATTTTCAGTCCCTTCAAATGTGGTGCATTGTTTCACAAGTAGCTTGATAATTAGGGTTGCTTAGGTGGTTTTACCTTTTGTGCCTTGCCAAATCAAATTACTTACAGACTATCTACATGTATGGAAAAATATTTTTAAAATTTTAGTGCTGGAGAGCAAGGAGGTTTCATTAAAAATTGAAATAATTTATTGTATTTCACACTAAAATGGTAATGCCCAGGAAATGGAACCTTTAAGAATTTTATTATTCTAGTAGCTTTTCATGTTGATTGCTGAAATAGTCTAGCTTCACAAAAACCTCCTTACCAAAAAAAGTCAGCCCTTAAATTACTATTAACAGTGCACACAGAACTTCATCACATGCTGTTTTAATAGGAAGATCTCAAAAGCAAGCAGACACTGAAGCTGATATTAGCAGTTAATTACTTCAAATGGAATAAAATATATTCCTGTTGTGAAGAGGATCACCTTTGGAACATGGGCAAACAACAGTTGTGGGAAAATGATGGGGTTTTTTTGGGGTTGCATTTGCCATCTTTGGGTACTTTGCTACCACATTTGTATGTCTCCCAGATTGGGGTCACTGAGGGGCTTTCTTCAATTCTTCTATTTTTATCTCACTTAGGATGGGGGGAGAAGATGGGGCAATGCCTTCCTTATCAGGTTCTTATCTTCAGGAATGCCCCATCAAATTTATTTTTACATTCCTAGAGGAAAGAAGCAGATATGTAAACAAATATATATTGATTTCTGTGTGGAAGATTATTCTGTTGTGATCATAGCAAAGCCTGGAAATGGTCGAGTCAGTGCTCACTGCTGGAGGTATGTTTCCATAATAGGATGTGCCATACTATTTGTACTCCATCCAGCTGGCCCGTTGGAGCATAGTATTTTATGTAATTATTGCATAAATTTTAAAAGATAAAACATGTAAATGAACCTGAGATGTAGTAATAGATGATTTTAATTACCCAGACATAGACAAGATTGCATTAAGTAGAGGAAATATATTTCTAAATCTGGAATGAGAGTGCTTTCTAATTCAATCTGAACATCAGCTGACAGCCAAAGAAACAAGGCTGGGTTTTACTGTAACTTGGAAAGAAGGTTGACAAAATAATATTAGAGGACAATTTTGGCTTCAGCATATTAGTTGAGGTCACAAATACATTACAGAAGGAATTAAAATGACAGTCAAAGCTATGAAGGGAAGCAAAAAAGAGGACCCTAACCATCAGGTTCAAAATAACAAACTGGGATACCATGTAAAGCAAATTAAATAAAGCATTAATAATAAAAATGATAGAAAATAAGAAAGCTAAAATGAGCTCAGACTATTCTGTGATATACACACTTGACAAATGGCTTATCTTACACCTGGCTGTATCCTCATTTGGCAGAAGCTGGGCAAATAACCCTTTCTTCAAATGTAAGATGAACTCCTCTGTGTTGCTTAAACTCATAGATCTACTGGTCACAGAAGGCAGTAGAAAATCCACAAATTGTTGTGACACTCTATAAAGACTGACCTCCTTCTGCCCCCTTTGTTTGCAGTTAAATTCATACTTGGAGGAGTTCTTCAGATTCCATCTCAGTGTTTGGTTCTGATTTATTTAATTTCCCATGCCTGCTCCTTTTCCCTTGTCCGTGTTCACTTCACATTTCAGCAGTGCAGGTGTTACAGAAAAGTAATAATATAAACCCCATGAACTATTGGTGGATACTGGAGCCAGACCTGGAAGAGATTATGCAGGTTTTTATCAAATTATCAAATCTTTACTAGGATTTCTGACATGAACACACACAAAAGCCAAGGAAATTAAGGGTATCATTGTTATTTCTCTGTCCCAAGAAAACGGAAGAAAACAGCAAGGTAATGAGGCTATCCAGCTAGTAAAGAGCATGACTGGGAAGTTAGTGGCAGTGGAATTGATTATGTTTGTAGCAATCTGAATGGTTCCATCCCTTCAGCATTGACAAAAGGACCTCAAGGTCAAATTTATGTGTATAGGATACATTTTCCTTGGGGGGGGAAGTGAAATGTTAAAAGGCTGCATGATTGTACCAGAGAAGATAGGAAATTAGAAGTATTAAAATAATGTTAATGGAACAGACACAGGTTTTTTATGAATTATATATACAGGTTTTTATGAATTATTTCAGAATTCAACAAGAAGTAGTGATGGAGATGACAAAGATCTTTTGCTGCTGATTTTTGATAGGTCACCACAGACAAGAACAGAGAATAAAAACAGCAAAAGGAAGGGCTAAATGCAACAATACTGAATATAATTTGGCTGGGAGAAGGAAAGAAGTAAGCCAGGTCTGTGTTTGGCTTGAGTGAGAGATGTAGTAAGTGCTGTTCATGGATTTTTGAAAGCAGCAAAGAATCTGGTGGTCTTGGGCCTGTAATGGAAAGATTAAAGTGCCAAAAGAAAGAGGAAAACACCAGAGCTGGGGAAGCAGTGAAGAGGAATCAAGCGAATGAGCAGCTTAAGCTTTCCTGTCCTATCCATCCTGCTCAGTCCCTGGACATCCTGCCTCTCTGGGTATCCCAGCAGGAGGATGGCTTTTGCAAAATACAGCCTGAAATTCAGAAATGACCCTTACAGAAGTAATAAAACTAATCCCTGACCCCTTCTTGCCACTGCTGTCCACAGCTCCTGTGCTGTGCTCATCCTCCCTGCTCCTGAAACCCCCTAATCTAAAAAGAATCACAGGCCACTTCAGCTGGCCTTATTGCTGGATACTCGCACAGCTTCCATGTCTGAAAATACATAATAAAAATAATATGAAAATATATAATGAAAATACATAATGAACTTGAAAATGTTATGTGTTATGGAAATGCATAACACCGTAAGAATCCTGGGGGGCCATTGAGACAGAGGAGAGAGCATTTTGTTCCCCTGGGAGACCAGGGAAAGGTTCTGCCAGCATTTCCTGGTACTGCCTGTGTTTGAGAGTTATTTGGAAGAATGACAGCTATGGTAAGAGCAGAAGATGGAATTGATGCAATTAAACATGCTGTCATAGATGATCTTATGGAGAGCAATCATCTCTTTCCCAGCATTAATTACAAATAATAGAGGGGATAATGACCAGTCCTGTAGACATCTTTCTATTGTAATATATAGTGTTTGACGCCTTTACCTTTCTGTTACCTTCCATATTAAAAAATCTTGTTTCTGCTGTGTTATGGTAGTATGAAAAGACTCTGCCAAGACAGCAGGTTGTGTGAAAGAAACAGGGAGGAAATATGTTGTCTTGCAGGTTGGGTGGACAAAATGGGGAGGAAATGGGTCTTCAAGCACAAAACAGGGATTTGTGAGGCACAGAGAAAGTGATTTGTGCATTTCATGAAAGGGGTTAATAAAGGAGAGTCAGATTGTGTAGGGGTGGGCAGAAGAGCTAATTTCAATGCCTTATTCAGCAATGGGCTTCAGGCTTATCCAGAACCTCCATGAATAACTAGGACAAATACTGTAATAAATAAAAATGACAAATAAAGCTATGCAGCGATTTATGGAGATATTTTTTCCATTTGCATTTTGATGTCTTTTAGAAAGTGATTATTTTTTCTTAAAGGAAAAAAAAATTGAAAGAAAACTTTGAAGTGCATTTTGTTTATTTAGAAACCAAAAGAAAAAACCTATTAGCAAGAGCTGAGCAGTTAAACTGCTCTTAAGCCAAGAGAATCCTTCATTCTAGGCCTACCTGAAGAACTTACTTTGTGACTTTGTATAAGTCATCTATTTCCACACAACTCCACCAACCCTAGGAAAAAATAGGGAAAAAAAATCAGGATCTCATTTAGAAACAGGTTTCACATCTGATCTATTTTCCCTTCAAAAGTGAACTATGGAAATAAGAAAGATGTCTATTGTTTATATACTGGGAAAAATATGGAAACAAGATGAAATAAGGGAAATGGCTGCATTCTGTAACCCACTTTGACAATGATCCAAGAATAAACAAACCCCAGGTATCCAGCAAGAGTGAGCATGGCCATTATGAGCTTAAACAATGGGCACAGTTGTGCTCATTGCTACCCTTGTGTAAGTCTGGTTTTCACTCCAGGTTTTCACAGCAATTGTTCTGAGCAGAGACAAAACAAAGATCTCAAAAGTGTGAGGCAACACAGCCTGGCTGCTGCAAGGTGCTGAAAATCCAACTACTTGAGCTGTATTCCAGGTTCTGAATTTGATGTGCTTTGTTAGGAGAAAATTTTACCATTTCCCTGTTAATTTTTTAATTTTTTTTCTAATGTAATTTTAAAAGACAATTTTTTTTTTCTTCATCTTCTTTAGGAAAAAGCATTTAAAGTGCTTACTTTAATGAAGTAGTGATCTACTCAGATATCTGTTTACACCTATCTTTATTTTAGGAAGAGATGTCTATTTTTTACAGTTACTCTTCAGCACATCATTCTGTAAAAACCCAGGAAAATCTGAAGTCTAAAGAAACTGCCCTAAGAACCTGCTCAGGAATTTTCTATACACTACACAGCAAGACCAGATGAAACCACTCCAATTTCTTTTATTTTATGGACAAGATATTGTTTTATGCTTTGGACAGTCTAAACTATGGCTGAAAAATACTGTAAATAGAACCACTTGAAAATGTTGTAGAACTCTGATAAACAATAGATTCACCTTTGAATTTGAGGAGGATATTTTGACTAAATCTATATTTTAAAAGTATTAGGTATTGAAACACACTTCATATGAGCTAAGAAGCAGGGAAAAACACAAGTGAAATTCTCACAATTTTCTATTTGTTAATTATCAGCTAAAAGGAAACCAAATCTTTACATATTTTTTGCCTAACATGGTTACATAATTGATCTGGTGACAGCAACGCAGCTATTGCCCAGCATTTTGTTTATAAATTTCATCAAAACCAATAACATTTTTTTGCCAGACTTGCAGTTTTGTGTCAGGAGCAGCCTCTCTAAGAACAGCAATAAGTGTATGAACTTTTCCACTGCTGAGTGCCAGCCCTCGACACAAAAAACCAGGTCTAACTGATTCTGCCAGGTTACATTTACCATCCTTTGTTGTATCTAACAGTAGGAAAGTCTCTTGGTTTGAGACTTGGTAATGCTCAAGAAAATAGGGTCAAGCAAGAATTTCTAGACTGATTGATTCTGCAGCTTCACTGTTAAATGCTTTTCAGGGTTACTCTTAGGTGACAGTCAATGTGGATAGTTTGTTTTATTTTTATTTTTGACTTGTTCAGAATTTAGTGAACTGGGAAACATCCAGTGAAACTTAATATCACCATAAGCATACCTCGGCTGAAATTCCACAATTCTCAGAATCTAGTCTGGACAGGAGGATTTATAATTTTCCATTCAATACTCAGAATGGTCTTTGAGAATTCACTGAAATTCTCACAGAATCTTGCCTGAATTTTGAAATCAAAGAAAAAATTCCCAATTATATTTCTCATAATATCAAACAGTATTCAGCAAAGCTTTTGCTAAACATATGCAAAAAATTAACAATTGCCCCTTTTGTTTATATATCCTGCTTTGTTTGTCTCACTTTGCCTGCATATGATGTTAAGTTACTGTGGATTCTGCTGAAAAATTAACAATTGCCCCTTTTATTTATTTATTTATTGCTTGTCTCACTTTGCCTGCATATGATGTTAAGTTACTGTGGATTCTGCTGCTTCCTAGGCTACTGCTTTTATTTCCTGAGAAGATGCATGGCCAGCTCAGCTTACGAAGGTGCAGAGCAGCCTTGCTTGTGGATTCTGGCTCAGCCCTTTCTTCTTCCTGCCACGTTTGCCAAGAATTACACCGGCAAAAACGTCACTCACATTGTCAGCAGGGACAATCCTGTGGCAACTGCAGAGGAGGAAAAAAGCTGCCTGCTTTTCTTTACATCTATTTGTCAGTGTAGAAAAAATATCAGAGAATGTTTCCTTCCTGGCCCTAGTATTCAGTAGTTTGGTGCTATTGTTCACAGCCAAAAAAAGATGCCCAGGTTTGGCACGGGTGTGTAGAATGTGTGACTGAGGGAGACCCTGAGACCTCCTGTTGCCATTGAACCCTCTCAAAGTGAGGGTGATTATTGTAAAGCAAGACACCCCCAACGAAGGGGAGAGAGGATGAGGAGGACCCCATCTTATCAGAAGGCTAATTTATTATTTCATTATACTATACTATATTAAAGAATACAGAAAAGATACTTACTGGATGCTAAAAAGATAATAATGAAAATTTGTGACTCTTTCCAGAGTCCTGACACAGCTTGGCCTTGATTGGCCAATGAGTCAAAACAACTCACACCAATCAAGCAATCGCCTTTGGGTAAACAATCTCCAAACACACTCCACATGAGCACAACACAGGAGAAGCAAATGAGATAAGAATTTTCTTTTCTCTGAGGCCTCTCTTGCTGCCTTTCACTTTCCCAGGAGAAAATCCCTGGGTGAAAGAATTTTGTTCAGAAAATGTGAATGCCACAGGCAATGGACTCAGACCCCAGCGAGGCTGAGCTTGGCTCTCTGGAGCTGGATACAGAACTATTATCTGAGGCCAAGCTGGATGGGAGCCTTGGGCAATCTCATCTTGTGGCTGGCATCCCTGCCCATGGTGGGGTGGTTGAAACGAGATGATTTTTATGGTTCCTTCCACACCAAGATATTTTGTGATTATATGATCCTATGATACCACCCCAGCATTGCTGGATATGAAGAGCATGAGAGCCATGATGTCACCAGAACACTAATTTATTACTCTTTGCCAACACCCAGACCCAGTTTTCAGGGTACAGTTGCAGCCTACTCCGTGCCATTGTTAATGGTTCTGCTTCAATGCCATCCAAGTGCTCAAGTCAAGGACAATGCCACAGCCTCACTTCCCAGCAGGCTGTGATGAGGTGTGCACAGACATCCTCCACCAAGACAAATCAGTCACATATACATATATTTGTGCAACCATTTCCAGGCATCACCTGTCTCTCCATTTCAGATGGAAAACCAAGAGTCCTGAGAGCCTAAGCTACCAGTTTTTAAAATTTCAGGTTTTTAATACCCATAGTTTGGATTAAAATTCTATATCAAGGACTCTTTAAAATGGATGACTCAATATCCCCTTCATAACTTTTATTATTCAGGATTTAGCTGGAAAAATGCTGGTGCTGTTATCATGTAGTTTCTTGTTTTACCACCCTGTGGTCTGTGATCCCCCAGAAACCTTAGAAGCTTGCTTAGACATGGAAATAAACTGCACAGTCCTTTATTGACAAATGTGAAGTGGTGCTCAGGTGCTCCTGCCTGGGGTCTGTTCATGGAGAGCCAGAGCCCAGCTGGAGCAGAGCCTGGGGCTGAGGCTGCTCCTGTAGGTGCAGCATTTTATGTTGCTTCAGAGGCCATGGTTGCTCTTTCTGCCGAAATGTAGCTACATCCATTAAAACAAAACAAATCAAAACAAAACAAATCAAAACAAAACAATAAACAAGAAAATTAGGCAAGTCTAATAATAAATCAAACAAAACGAATATGCTGGGAGCAACACTGTTTTCTATGGTGATCAGCTTGTCAGTGAATCACAGAAAACTCCTAGTGAGCAGCTCCATCCACACAGAGATGCTCCAAACCTCCTGCCCCAGCCACAGCTCACTCAGCAGCTCCTCAGGAAGAGCAGCACACAGTTGTGTGCTTACAACCTGACCCCTCCAACACAGGTCCTCCTGCTGCTGGTCCTGCCACAAATCTGAGACACTGAGCCTTGCTTAAAAAATGCATATAAATCAGTCTGAAGTCCTCTGAGCTTCAGACCACAGCCCATTACAGACTGAAAGACTGGAGAAAGACATAAAATATGGGTTTGTTTGCCCGTATCAATTGCCTTTTTATCTCCTGTCTTCTAGGCACAAAGGAATTTGAAGTGAGGAGATGTCAGTTTTGGTTTGTATGTTCACAGTTCCATTGTAATAAATTATGTCTTTGACACATTTTTGTAAAGAAGGCAAGGAAAGAAAAAAACCCTGCCCAAACCCTTGTAGTCTCAGGTACAGAGAGATCACATGCAGGCTGGTGATGATTTTTGACATTGAGAGAAATGAAGTAACTCAAGAGTTCTTAAAAGAGACGTCAGAAGGCAGGCTTCAGAGGCCCCGTGCTGTGCCGTGCTGCTTTTCCCCAAGCTGGAGGGCTCTGTCCAGCTCTGTCCTACCTGGAACCCACAGCCACACCCTGGGGAGGGGAATGGAGAGGCTGGAGCTTGCAGGAGCTTATGGACACAGCAGAACCACTCACAGCTCCTGCCCTGGCCGTGGTGGCAGAGATGCTGTGGGGCTCAACAAATGCAGAGAGAGAGTTTAAGTGTCCACTGCCCCATAAGCAGGAAATCATTGGCTTTGCTGCCTTGCAGAAATTGCAATATGCAATTTATGAGCAGAGAAAAGGCAGCAGGAAAGCTGTGCAGGCAGGGCACTGCTGCTTCTCGTGCCTGCCCTGCTGCTTGTGAGAGGCAATTGGACCCAGTGCCTCTGCCCCTGCTCTGCTGCCAAAGGACTCCATCAGTGCTGCTCTCACTGGGAGATTAATTAAAGTTTGTAAAGCACTTGGGCTATACTCAGATGAAATATCACAAGATATTTAATCCTTTGATAATATTTATTTGGCTGATGCCCGCACTAGAAGGGGAAGGAAAATCAGGGCACATGTCTGTTTAAAAACATCCTTTCTCATTAAAAAGAGCCCAGCTAAATTAAAAGGTTTGTGGAATGTATTTCCTGTCAAACCTCCGGCCTGGGGGGAAAAGTACTGGAGAAGCATTTGTGGCTGCAGTTGATGTGTCCATCTGAGCACAACTGCAGGGCTTTGTGTGACTGTGAGATTGAGGGCTGGCTTAGTCCATTATCCTGTAATATTTCATGCTCTTAATTCCTGCATTACTATCTCATTCAGTACAGCTACAGCAGGTATTAATTGCCTATCCAGACAAAACTACTTTAAGCTTTTTTGGTTTTAATTTTTCAAACTTGATAGAAGCTGGTGACTTTATTGACTTCTCCAAGACCCAGATGGAATCTTTTCTGAAAGCCTTGGTAAAAAAATTGTGTGTATTTTGTTTCATTATCTAAAAATCTTTAATCTTTCAGAACTGACATAAAATACATAGTTACTCCTCTCACTCCATTAATTTTAATTTGTTTTGATCCCATATTTGCTGTTTTAAGAATCCTCCCAATCTAACTTGAAGATTCAAAGCCATACAAACAGCATATGGTACAAACTTCACATCTGTATCGTGTTACACTTGGCAAGAGAGATAGGAGCCCTCATTTACTGGAGCTCAGCATGGGGTGAGAGTTCAGAGGTTATCATTCCTGATGGCTTACAACTTTACAGATGTTTTCCCTTTATGAACAACAGAACCACTTGTCAGTCACAGCCCAAATCTAAAAGCCAGACGCTTCTACCTTCTTTTCATAATTTTTTCCATAATTCTTTCCATGTTTTGCAGTCCCTTTTTAGGGTTCAGTAGTAGGGAAATGATTACAGATTAACAGTTGCAAAAGATTAGTTAACATTTTAAATGTGTGGGGAATATGGCAAAATAAAATAGTAGTGAAAAATAAAATCATAGTCAAAACATATGTGAAACCTAATCTGCAATAATCTTGAATTAATATAAAAGCCTATGTCACATTTTTCCAGTCTTGCCACAGTGGGAATACTGAGTGTACACATGTAATATACATTTCTATAGAATGGATCATCTAGGTGATAAATTGCAGTAAAACTTAAATTTGACTGGACCGGATTTATGTACATGACTCATTAGAATTGTGACCTTTAGTGTAGCCTTGGCTTGGATTCTCTAGTCATTTACAAAATACCTGCAGAACAACACCTGGGTAATTAAAAATGCCATTTGGCAGAGGGAAACTATGAGCAGAGTGTTGGTGATTGACTGAAATCTCATAGGGTCCCTATGAGAGAATAAAGAAATTAACCAGTCCGAGTTTGCCCAATATATTTCTTTCCTCTCATGCAGTGAAAGACACTTCAAATTTGTCTTACAAATCCAGCCTCAATCTAAAGAACCATAGAATCCTAGAATTATTAAGACTGGAAAAACCTCTAAGATCATTCAGTGCTTCCAGGTAAACTAAACACTCCCAGCTCCCTCAGCTGCTCCTGATAAAATTTGTGCTCCAGAAACTTCACCAGCTTCTGCAGTAATTGTCATCCAGCAGATGAAAATTTGCCTTTTCAGCTTTATGAACTTCTATTTAAGTGAGTTGTGGTCACTGGGAAATTTGCAGGTGTTTGGAAAAACACAAACATTGTTTCAGATGGCAAAGAGCAGGTCACAAAAAAGGAAGTGATTTAAAGAGTTGCCCCTCTCTGACTAATCTTCAGTAACTAACTATGTATGAACTCCTTGTCACCTGGAGCACAAGCCAGATCACTGGGGTGAATTTTGCACGAAGTGGATATTACTTTGCAGAGCAACTGATGTGGAAGTCACACAGGACCAGTTACCACACCTCAGCTAAGGGGAAATAAATCACAGAACACTAGCTGATCAGTCCTTAGTTAATATTAAAATTTATTTCATTTTAGAGTTTCATAGTCATCTCTTTTTTTTTTTTTTTTTTGTAATCCTAGAAAGAAATACAGTTTTTGTCCACCTATGCTTTTCAAATCCTAACCGTGATTATATATGCATAAGCTCTTTATAATAAAGAGTACCTACAGTGACACACATTTGAAATCTGCATTATGCATCTGGAAAGACTGAGTGGGGATGGGTGACTTGTCACAGGCAATAAAAAATGTCAGTGGCACATGTTTGTGTGTAGTCTGTGAATGCTGTTTGATGTACTTATCAGTTTCTCCCTACAATATGCTATAGTTACTGAACAGCACAGCTTGGCTATTGATGGGTAAAAGAAGTAGAAGATAAGAGAATAGGCAGACAGTGATTTGGATTCTGCAGATGATATTTTGCAGGTTGGAAAGGACAAAGACAATCTGCAAGCACCAGCAGCTGATATATCCTCAATAGGAAATAATTCTGGGCTTGGAGACAGAGAAAAAACATATGCACAGTAAATCATGCAAATCAAGTCTTAATGGTGGTGCATTTGACAATAAGGCAGAAAATTATGGAGTTAGAGGTTGTTTCTTTTTTGTTGTTGGTTTTTTTAGCTTCAATTTTATAATAAACTTCTAGTTGGACTGATCAGTTATTAACCTTTAGCATGCAAAAGGATGTGATGGTGAAGCATACTGGGATAACAGCAACCTTGTATTTGGGAGACGGAGGATTGAATAATTGTCCCTCTAGGTCTTTACTGACTTCCCTAGACCCCCTGAGAAAATCACAAGTAGCTAAGAAGCAGCCAATTGGTCAGAGGAAATTTCCAGTATCTAAAGGTGAGACGTTATTTTTACACCTCATTATTTCCAGCTAACTGCTCATTCTGTGAATATTTAAATAATTTTTAAAAGCCAACCAAATAAACGAACAAACAAAACCAACCCAAGAACAGTGAGACTGTTTCATTCCTGCTTCCCTCTGTAAAATCCCCGGAGCACTTCCCTTGGAGAGGATGCTGACCAGATGAGGAAAGCCAAAGGGAGCTGCTGGCAGTTTCTTTGTCACTGTAACATCTTGCAGGAGAGCCTGAAACTTGGGGATAGAGCTAACGACCAACTGTGGCACCATGCCATGGAACTGTCAAATTATCTGGAGGGAGGATGGTAATGAATGTGCATCACTGCTACATACAATTTGCTTTTAAGCAGGTAGGTAGGGCTGTGACTGAACAGAAGCCATTAAATTACGAACAGAAGGAGAGCGATCCAATTTTCTGCCTTGCTAAGGATATGAATAGTTTTAATGATAGCTGAAGACTCCGAGTTTGCCCTTCCTTTTGTAATCTTCCTCAATTGTTTCCTTCAAGTACAGCAAATCTAATTCTCTAGTTCATACCATCAATGTTGTGCTGGTCTAATTTCATAGATGTTTTTTGAAGAAGCAGTTTTGTTTTAGTGCAATGGACGGAAAAATGGAGCTCATTGTTCAAAAGCTCCTCTGGCAATGAGATAAATGGAATATCTCATTTTACCTCTCTTTTGTTGCGTTACTGGAATGTTTTCTGCAAGAGGAACTTGGATAGTCTGTGCTGCATCTAGGCAGCAAATAAAAGAACAGCGGGGCCCAGAGTTTGCTGGGTGCAAAGTGCAAAAACTACACTCACCATCAGGAGGTTCTGTCACCCACCAGCTGTGGATGTACAGAACTGCAAACACTTTTAGTCTAATCTTGGTGACTAAATTGTAAGTGGCCCAGATTTTGGTCACTATAAGATCATATTTTAGGCAAGAAAGGCTTGTGTTCAAATGCATATGTATTAAAGAAGCCTACAATACAAATTTTAGAGTCAGATCAGTTCAAATAAGGCGAAAGACTGTTTATAGTGGGTTCTGTCTGCCAGTATTTACCTTTTCTGCACTGCTGAGCCCTTTCTCCATTTTGTTGATATAATTGAAAAATTTATATATATGAATTTTTTACAAGGAGGGCTTTCTGCTATTGGAAACTGACCTTAAAATCTGTACCTTAAAAGGTAGAGTTAAAACATGTGTGCATTAAAGACACTTTCAATGCATAGTGCATGTCTTCAGAATAGCTTTTATCTAGTTATGATTAAAAACATTTCACCACCAAGACAACTTGATGGTTTTATGACTTATTGACTACCCTGTTACTGTGTAACATAGTTAATTGGCTCTCTGCTTGCTTTAATCTTGGGTGTTTGATTCTGCTAAATCTTTAAAACACATTTTTGACTACATTATCCTGTAAGTATTTAAAATAAATGCCCCTCAAATGCATTTTTTTTGCAGTTTTAATAAGTTCTCTTTAACAAATAAATGGGGGAAGGAGTGGAGACAAGGGAGAATGCATGAAATATTTATAAAGGCCAATATGATAGAGTCAATAGATAGAGCTTGTTAAGATAAAAGCTTGTTTTGCAAAGCATTCAAGTTTGGATTCTCATCTGGGACAGTCTGAAATAGCTCAGTGTAAATCACACTTTCCTTTTCCTCTTTCCCCTGTTTTGACACAGGCAGAACCAGCAGGAGGGAATATTTCTCCCTTTTTGCCTATTGTCTGTCTGCACTGGTGGGGAGGAACTAGTCCTTCCTGGAGATCTTGCATGCTGACTTTGGATGCTAAAACACCCTTTGGAAGAGGTGGATAAAATGTGCATAGGGCCACCATAATATTGGGTACCCTTAGAGGGCTTATCGTTAAGTCGATGTCTGCTGTGGAAGTGAATCGAGCCTCCTGTGGGGAGCTGTAATTCCCTCAGGGGTAATGCCACTGGTCTGACCATGGAGGGTGTAGATACTGTGGGGATGGACAGAGGTGTATGGCATGTGACAGTCACAAATAAGCCTCTTCAAAAAAATGTTAATATTAATGTGTGTGTGTGTGTGTGTGTGTAGGGGTTGAAAAATGCAGTGAGAGCTGGCCATGGGTGCAGGATGATTGGCTCATAGGGCAGTCCTACTTTGGCATGGGGAGTTTCTGCAGTACAGATGCTCCCTTTAAGGCTCTGGGGAACATGAACCACATCTCCTCACTGGGATAAAGGCAACTCCCTCTCCAGGCAGCTGCCAGAGGAATCAGCTTGTTTGCACACTGACTGAAAAGAGATGTCTTCAGTCCAGCTCCTCCATCAGAGTGTATCCTTTAAAAACACAGCCTGAGCCATTAGCCATGTGCTTGTTGGGGTGTCTGTCACAGACAGATCCTCCTGGGGAGCTCTGAGAGGTGGCAAAGGACTTGGGCTTTTAAAAGTCATTTAAAAATTCCTTTTTTAATTGTCAGGAGACAGAACTAAAATCCTGATGGATTTTAAAGATGTGCGGTAAAGGCAGTGGAAAGTTGTGAAGGATATTAAAAGGATATCCCTCTAGCTGTTTGTTTTTACATTTTTGAATCAAAAGGACATAATCTTGGGAGAGTTTCCCTGTTCAACCATGTAAAGGGTTTCTTCTCACTAATATATTTCTGGTGATTTTTGTGCAAATCTTGTAGAAAAATGAAGCCTTGGAGAAAATATTCTGTGGAGTGAAGTGTCTGCATGGTTTTGTGTCTCTTGAAAGCTTGCTTTTTGTGTAGGAGAGTGTCAATTAAAGCCATTCCTGTAGCATGTCGCTAGAGGGACATGAGAACATGGACCAGATTAGCTCCTGTTGTTCTTAGTTACTGCTCTTTAATGTGAAAAAGCTCAACAGGGATAACTTAGGGCTTTCTGTTCTCTGACTGACTGAAAGAGCTTTAAAATATGATCTTTGAGCTGTTTGATGTTTGTTATAAAAAACCAACACATACTAGTGCTGAAGATAGTGCAATAGTACAGAGGTACACCAGCAAGTACTCAAACAAGATGCAAAGGAAATCTTCAAGAATAAGATACAAAGAAATAATGTCTTCTACAGTTCTTAGCAAATTAACCTGTTAATATCAGGTATTTCTATTAAGCTTAGCCACACACTTGCTCATATTCATTTTAATAGTGGAGATGAATTGTGTTAGACCTGCTTTCAGCCTAGGGTGTGACCTCAAGCCATGAAGGTTTCAGTGTCTCCTCTGGGCAGTGTTTGGCAGCTCTAGGGGAGAAGGAGGCTCTTCCATGGGCCTTTCCCACAGAACAGCTGCAGTGCACAGCTGGGAGGCAGCAGCGGAACTGCTCCTTAGCTCTGTGAACAGCTCTCCTCCACCCTTGTCCAGCACCAAGCCATAAAAGCCCAGCTCCAATCCTCCCACATCTCCCACTAGACTGGAAAAGGACCATCCTGGGGCTGGCCTGTGCTAGGAGGCAGCAGCTGTCATGATTGTCCCCATGTGCTGGAAACCTGCTGCCTCCCAGCTGAGACCTGTGATCCACCCATGCCTGGTGGGATGCCAGAGGTGCCCCAAGCCACCATCTGTGCTTCAGGTTTGCAAACACACAGCAGTGACACAGCACGGGGAATGCCATTGCTTTAAGCTTAATGATATTCTTCACATTTATCTTGAAATATTCATCTTGTGGGCACACAAGGTCTGTGCAATCAAAAATCAGCAGTAACCAGGTTTTAGCTACAAGTGATTTGCAGGGAAGCAAATGTGACACCACTCTCTAAAATCTCTTTGTTGAGAAAGCTGTTAAGAAAGCACAGCTGAGGCATACCCTCTCTTGGCCAGCCTGGCTTCCAGACTGCTCCAAGCACGCTTTGATTTTATCTGGCTCAGAGACACAGGGCTTGCAGTCATTTTGCTTCACCCCCCTGCCTCTCCTCCAAGTCTCCACCTGGCCTTGGCTGCCTGAAGGTGCTTCCAGCTCTCTCCCCTCACACCAACTATTCGTATAGTAAAGAATTTTAGTGCCCAAATAGGATAAGAGCATTTCTGTTTCTACATTGGAGACAGGAGGAGAGTGCTGGTGACAATTGTCCCCTTACTCTGTTCCAGGTGGGGGATTTTACTTACACCCTATTTGTCCACAGCAACTGCAAGGGTGCTCAGAAGTCTTTTCCTTTCCAAAAAAACTCCTTGGGTGGGTTTTGTTTTGCATGGAGTAATTAAGGAGAGGAAGCTGAGCCCTTTCCCTTCATGCCTTTGTTTCTCCTGTGTATCACATTACAGGTGCAGGGGTCAGAGTGTGACTATGTCAAAGACTGGTGGCCATAAATAGCTGCAGAAGAGGATTTGTGTTGCTGCTGATCTGGTGGAAAAGCAAAAAGAAGCTGCCCTCTTTTCTTGCATCTATCTATCTATCTATCTATCTATCTATCTATCTATCTATCTATCTATCTATCCATCCATCCATTTATTTTATGATTGGGTTTTATTTTATTTTATTTTTATAGAATGCAAATACTCAGGAGAGCTTTTAGGTGTAGTTTGTCCCTCATTAGCTTTTGAACTGTTACTCATGCAGTGTGATAAGTTACATGTTGTACCTGTCACTGCCTCTGCCCTTTGTTCAGGCTAGCTAAAATATAGTAGTACTTCATTTCAGTCATAGACTTGACCTAGAGTAAAATGTGCAAATTCTTACAGAAAGTGCAATAATTGCAATTGATTTATGCTTCTATGGGGAAATAATGTCTGTCTCAAACAATAACATCAGCTTTCTCTTAATTGCATTACATTAATATCATATTATTCTGTATTCATATCCACATCCAAAGCTGTGAAACACGTCTGGGTTGTGTTGGGGTTTTTCCCTACCCTTATGAAACACACAACTCTCAAAATAGGTTACCAAATGTGGGAAGCTCCTTTTTGCCCATTTTATAGAAGAAAGACAAAAGGGAAGAAAAAGAATTTTAAATAATGTACTGGTCTATAAGCAGGGAAGCTGTATCTTACCAACCACAGCCCCATGTTTATCTCTGTTGTTAATCCAGTGGTGGGGATTATGCTCTTTTAATGATGTGTGGGAGCTCCAGACTATTTCTTATTCCTGGCTTGCAGCATCTGCTTTCAACAAATGTCTTTTGTGCACATATGTGACCTTTTGGCTACCTACACTTCAGTCCACCTGTCAGGATGGCATCGTGCCTGCTCATGAGTGTGTCCCAGTTGCTGGGGCAGGGAGGAAATCAGCCTCTGTGGCCCTGGAAATGCTTCTCCATGGCAGAACACCTCCCTCTTCTCCCAGTCCCATGGTGCACATGGCTCCTGGCTTTGCGGAGCCACCAGCCTGGTTTCCAGAGGACACCAGCCTTGGACAGCTGATGGCAGATCTGAGCTGGCATCAAGCAAGAGAGCTGCCCTGGCACAGGAGCCCCTCTGGCCACGGGGCCCCTGCAAGCTCCAGGCACAGCGAGCTCAGGCTCATTTGCAGCAGGAGTCTGGGACACAGCTGACACCCAGCCTGTAAATCCAGGCCTTTACCTTTAGGCAGAGTCATGGATAAAATCCCAGCCACTTTTCTCCTTTCTAAGACCGACCTGTGCAAGATGTGGTACATCATGAAAAAGATTTTACCAGCATGGTTTCCCTCAAATTAGCTATATTTTGTGAATGTTGCCTGATTTTTATTTAGAGGGCATGAAACTTCAGTTCAGAGGCAAAATTCCCAAAGTGTCTAATGTTGTCAAAACATCAAATTTCACAGTATAGTATTTGGCACTAAGACTTTTATTTTTTCTTTTTTCCCCTCTGATTTTCACTGAGAGATGCCTGTTTGAAAGGCAGAGTTTGTTTTTCAACTTTTCTGCGATTGGACACATTTGATTACTTGGAACACAGTAACATGGAGCTCTCCAAAGTCACTTTGAGTTTAATTTTGGCAAAAATTACACCTGTTCTGTTTTTTCAAACTGGAAAAGAAGTCAAAATGGCAGGATTTCCCATGAAGTGATAAGTCTCATTTCTCTTCTGCTTTGGCTGGGCTCAAATCACCACAGGGAGAATTTTCCAAGAAGGTTATTTATAAACTCTAGAAAATGGAAATATTTCAGTGTTTTCAACCTGTAGCACGTGGAAATAATCAGGGAAAAGGAAAACATTTCCATGGTTTTTGATAACTGAAACAACAGGTGCTAGGTCCAGGAATAGAGAAAGAGCAATGGGAATTAAAGCACTTTTCAGCATATAACATTCAAGGAGGCAGTGGGTGGAAATGCCCAAAGAGAGGGGTTAACCCAAACACAAAGGAGAATTTACACACCCTGCACTAATTACACTCAGGAACCTTTTGACACAGGACATTGTGAAGGCCAAAATGTAAAAATTGCAAATGAGTTCAAACTGGGAGCAACAGATTTGATGTAGGAAGTCCATCAGGGGCAATTATGATATTCCAGATGTTACTTCCAGCAAGTCCTTGAGCAACAGACTGCTGGAAGAATTCCTCTATTTCCTCTGCTTCCTATAGCTTTTCCTTAATTGTCTGCTGCTGTTGGAGAAAGAATAACAAGTTGGAGGATCCTTGCTGCCATCTTGTCCTTGTGTTTCTGGCTTGTCGAGAGCTTGGACAGGAGCCATGGCAAATGGAAGGTGTAACAAGGGACTCCAAATAAAATAAGACAAAACAAAACAACAAAAAGTACAGTTTCTTTGGTTAGCATTTCTCTGAAAATTGATTTCAGACAACCCTGTTTTTGAGCCTCAGTGGTGTCTCAATAGCTGCAGGACACTAAGCAGGGAGCCATCCACCATGGAAACCCTGTTAGGAAAGTGCAAACTGCACATCAAGAGCAGACAGAGAGGAGGAGAAAAGGAAGACGAAGGTTTAGAGATGGTGGGAACAGAGGGCCCTATTTGGCAGCTCTTTAATATTGTATTTGGCACCCAATTACCATAGTGCTGATTGGCAGCTGATTGACAGGATTACGTAATGGAGCTGTCTCTCTTGAGCAAGAGCCATATTTTCAGAGGAAAAAATATCACTTTGCTGCTGGGGATGGGACCAATGCACAGCCTGCTTGGATCAACTGAGGGTTTGGAACAGAATTTTCTCTTTAAACAACTAAATATTAACAACTCCTTCGCGGTGAAATGTGAGTGAAGTAGCCATCAGGACTTCAAGGGTGTGCAGACATCTCATCACCCTCCTGAGCATCTGACAGACCCCGAGGCAGCTGCCAGGCTGGCAGCACTGAGTGCCTGTTGAGCTAGCAAGGGGGCACCCCAGCCTCAGGGAACTCCTGTTTCACTGCAGTCCCAAACGCAACGCTTTCAGAAATGACACAGGAGAAAAAGCTGCAAATAAGGACAGTGGTAACAAAATACAGTACAAGAATTGGTGGATAGCACAGCAATTTTCCTCCTGGATATTTAAAACACACCTATTTTAGTGACTGGGGCGGAGTGGTTGGTATGAGCCAGCCTTTGTTTGTGTTTAAAGGGCAAGAGAATTGGGTTGCCAGTTTTCCCACAGGACACCTCAGTAACAAGTATCCTGATCCCACCAGTGCCTTTTCTCACCTGGCACTTTCTTGATTTTTGAGAATGTGGGGCTTGTCCCTGATCATGTAATTCTGGGATTTGCTCAACATATCCCTGGGATTCCTGTGTGCAGTTAGGGTGTTTTGTTAGATTGTTAGACAGGAAATGAGCTCCTGCAGGGACTGAGTCCATGGACAACGTGGCTGGAATGCTCCTGATGGCATCCCTTTAGGAGATGCTATCTAACCCCCTTTGCTTCCAGGGAGAACTGATCACAGATCCCGAACTGACTATAAAGGGTGAGCAGAGAGTGATGCCCAAATTCCCAACCCCCTGGTTCAGAGCAGGTCAGACAGGAGCTCACTCTTACCTGGAAAAGCTCAGAGCCACACAGTAATGGCCCTTCTGTCTGTGGATGTAGGAGCCTGGTTGGCCACACTGGAGGAGAAGGTGTGAGAGGATTGTGACTGCCCCTGCCCCAGGGACCTCAGCTGCTGTGGGGGAGAAACAAAACTCACTTCCTACTCCCAGCTGCAATTTGGAGAGGCTGTGGTCCTCTGTGGCCCCAGGGACAGGCTCCATACTTTGATTTCTTTGTGGCAGGGCTAGCCTGTGATGGAACAGACATCCTGTCCCTCCAGTTTATGAAGAAGCATGTATTTTCTCTTCTCCAGACCACAATTAAACACTAATAATGCACAGATCAGCATTCAGGGTGTTGCAAACAGGGAAGATGCCGCTGCAGGGTCCAGCTGTGTGCAGTGCAGAGAGCACACGTGTGAGTGCACACGTGGATGGGTGTGTGCTCCTGTGGAACCAGCACAGATGGGATCTGCATGCAGGCAGGGGTGCTGCAGCTGCTGGACAGGTCCTGGCTCTGCTCTGGGCCTGTGTTTGTGCCCCAGCAGTGTGACAGGCCCTCCTCATCTTCAGCAGCACTTGCACATGCTGCAAACTGTGCTCTCCAGCTGTTGGCAAGGCAAAGAGCTGCTTTTGGCTGCCTTTGGATCATTACTTTCTGGAGCAACTTCTGGAGCCAGAGAGGTCTTTCCCTGTGAGGCACAGCATGGAGCTCTCTGCTCTGCATATGGGGAGAAGGGGCTTCCAGTGATTCTCTTGACTCATGCAGGTGGTGGGAGGGCTGGGGAAAGCTCCTGCCTTTGCCAAGCAGGCAGGAGGACAGGAGCAGCTTGTGGGGCTGGAATATACTGGCCCCAAAGAAACACTGAACACGCATGGGGAATGAGGGGGATTAGTTTTCACTAGCTAGCAAATTAAGTTTCTGTAACCCCTGACCAAAATTCATACTATCAGCTGGAAATAATAAATGTAACTGGTTTCATATGGCTTTGAAACATGCCATAAACAAAATTCAGTTTTTAGGTTTCCTTTTATTCACCACTGTTTCTCTCTCTTTCAGCAGGACTTGGAGAAAAAAATCCTACTAAAGCCCAGGCAAAGACTCCAGTTAAGTTCAATGAGAGCTGAACCTGACCCTTTGTAGGACAGCTTTACAGGTCTCTGTGCTCAGAGAGCTGTAGTTAGAGAGTAGGAGTTCTGGAGCACATGCCACAGAGTGTTTCCTTATAAAGATGCTTCCCTTTGGACATGCAGCAGTGACAACAGCACCTGTGTGCTCACACACAGAGGCACAACAGGCACAGAGAAGTCATCCATCTTAGGAAACGTGTTGTGCCTTTTAAGTGTTTCTATATCAAAGACTGATAAATAAAACATGGGTTTAGTGTTAAAAGGAAAAAAGAGCCCTTTTAACAGATTAAAGTGCTCACAGTGCCTGACACTGTGAAATAGGAGTGCGGAGCAGCAGGGCAGTTAAGAGAAAGGACTGGCTATGCTGACAGGTACAAACTGTTGTGTGTCTTGTAGCAGTCACAGGCAGAAAAAAAGCCCAAAATCTACTTTCCAGCAAAGCCTTCCTGGAAGGTAACAAACTGAGTCTTCTATAGCTAAACTTTTGTATGTTCTCCAGCTGAGTGTCATGAGAAGAAGCTTTCCTCCCTGAAGGAAGAGGAAGAGAACAGTTTTTAAGCCCATCAAAATAAATAAGCAAACAAAGTCAGCATCCTCTCAAATGTTATAATGGTTTATTCCAGCAGACTAAAAGCCCTGCTGGGTTTTGCAACTGTTTTCTTCCTCAGCATCCTGATTCTTCTTAAAGCTCAGCACACTGAGTTGGCTCTTTAACTGATTTCCATTTGTTCCTCAGCAGTTGCAAAAGCAGTGATAAAGCCTTATGCCTTTTCTCATCCCTTCACAACTGTGAACAGAGAGTCCAGGAAGGCTGTATTTATAGAGACAGGGACATTTCCCCACTCAAAGGAGCATTAACTAATTACATCTATTTGGTTGGTGAGAAAAGCTGATAGTTAAAACTGATTTCCTTTCACTCTTTCTTTCTGAGCCTGTGTTACCTTGGTGGAGGGGAATCTTACAGCAGAGGTCACTGAAAATCCTCCTGAATATTTTATCAGTTCTGCTCCTCATGGCTTAGTGTACAAAGACAAACCCTTATGTGTGAAGGGCACAGAGCTGAGCCAGGGGGAGGAGGGATAAACCAGTGCCTGCCCCTGCTTTGCTCTCTGACCAAAACACAGAGCATGTTGTCTGTGGAAGTGGGAAACGGAATTTGTGCACAATTAGGATCCCCCTTGATGTGGAGCCTTGCTTTTAGTAGCTAAAAAGAGCCCCAATGAATGTGAATGAGAGCCAGCTGATTTTGCTGTCAGGCTGGTAAGGAGCAGTTTTATGGTGCCAGCTGGTATCCCATCAACTTTTAGGACAAAGTTGCCTACTGCTCTCATGGACTTGAAATGTTGCAGCAAACAGCAAGCCCAGGTTAGAGCACAGCCAGGCAAACCTGTGATGCTCTTTTCCTAACCCAGCCATACAGAGTGGCCATGCAGTGCCCACTGTGGAAAAGCCATGCTGCTGCTCTGCCACCTGAGAATCATCTACACAGTCCTATAAACCATTTCCAAAATGCCCCAGCCAGCAAGACACATGGCCAAAGGCAAGTGGGGGGAACCTATAAAATTAAATTGCATTATTTATTGGAGAGATCCAAGTTCTATCTTGCCCCAGGGTGTCATTATGCACCTCTACTCTATGCTGGTAATAGTCATCTGCACTCTGATAATGACTTTGATACCTTTCAAAAGTGATGATAATTTAACACCTCTGTGAAAGACACCTCTTCTATTCATACTGGCACCCCTTACAGACCATGGTGCTCCTGCAGGGACTGAGTGGGATCAGAGCCTGAAAAACCACACTTGATTTCCCCTCAGCAAGGCAGAGCTGACTCTGCCAGCAAAGGGACACTGACCATGGAAGCTGCTTGTGCTGGATTTGGGGTTGTACTGGCATGGCAGCTGGTGTTAGATGGGGGCAGAAGGCAGGTGAATCCCAACACCATAACCATATAGAATTGTCATGGCTATTGTCCCTTTCCTCCATTCAGCAGGAGAGAAGGAGGCAGTTTTGTGTCTAACAGGCTAGCTCACCCTATGATCAGTAGGCCTTATTTAACATTATACTCCATGGGAATTTTCTATTTACCTTCCATGTATCTCATGTCTCTCATAATAAGCATCCTTCCAGCCTTAGCAGGTCAGGCCCCTAACACTATTTCCCTGTATTTCAAAACTGATGGGATGAAGTAATGGGGGAAAATCCTTATGCCCACAGGAGGCCATTCTGAATTTGCTTTTTAAATGAGTATTTCGTCCCAAATCCTGGAAGAAGCTTACCCTTTGGTCAGAAAGTCTTGGATTTTCCGTGGTGCTGTTTAACTCAATAGCATTTTCCACGCACTCATGAGGCAGTGGCTTTGGTGAAACCCTTCTGCCATTATAATCCTCTGTAGAGCTTAAAAGCAGCCTGGGACTTGTCACTTTTTAGTTTTATAGTTTATTTATCGCAGAATTGGCAGCCTGTGGGTTGATAGCTGAGGTTTACCCAGCCAGTATCTGCTGCAGGGCACTGACCATTCACTGGGATTTTCTGCCCACCTCCTTCAGCCCTGACACTCAGTGAGCATCTCATGGCCTCTGCTGACACTGACAATTAGCACCAATTACACCAGCAGGTTTGTAGGGTGAATATTTGCCCACTGGGACCCTGAAAGAGACCTGCTCACATCACAGAGGCTGCCTGATGTCTGCTAGATAAGAATGATTTACTGACTGCAGCTGGGCTCCAGCAGAGGACAGAGGTGTCATCAGTCTCCCCTGACACCTTCAGCCTGGCAAACTTGGGGCCTTTGAAGGAGTTAACACCACACAGCATTGAGATTATTCCTTCCTTGGTTTAAAAACTGCTAGGAGATTTGGGGTTTAATCCTCCCTTTGCCTTGCCACGGGAGAGGAGCAGAATGGATTGTCAGATCCACACCCTGTGGAAATTACCCTTCCTCTGCTGCACCTCCCAGTGCTGTCAAGTAATTTGTTGGGAATTTTAAACCTAAGAGAGGATGTCTGCTCTGTTGCACATAGCAAAGCACTAGAAAGCCCAGCAAAGCAGGCAATCTCCATTATCCCTTCTTGGATCTGTTCCTGAAATCTGCAGGGCTTTTTTTTTTTTTTTTGAAGTCTGCCATGTAGCTGCCCTCTTAGTCCAGCCAGAAGAGGCAGGTGTGGTAGAAGAAAAGGTATGAACTGGTCTGACAGTGGAAAAGAAACATTTTTAATGAGAAATGATGCTGAAGCCAGCTGAAATAGTGTACCTATTCCTCTGAATTTCTGTTTCCTGTAGCCATTTTCCCTGCATGACTGCCCTTCCTTTCCTCTTATTACCAATAAATGCTGTTGTCTGTGGCATGCTATTAACTTTTTTAATACCCTATTTTAAAAATTAATGTATTTTTAATAAAATGTCCCAACTGATCATGCAAAGAAAACTATCACTTAAGAGGTACAGTATGTACTGGTTCAAACTGTGACTTTCTGACATCTTCCAGCATCCACTGCTGGGCAGCAATTTCTGTTCAAAAAATAATGTTTCCTTTGTCAGCTGGATTTTCACTTGCTGATGTTGACATGAATTACAGCAGAAATATACACAATAGTGACATTGACATTGTGATGTGTAATGGACTATTTTCAGCCTAAGCTGGAGTGTTTTACATATTCTTATGATAACAATATTGTTTCCTTACTTTTCCTTTTGTTTAGAGTTGGTTTGGGTTGACTTCCTTTAACCCCCCTCACTCAATAATGAACACATTTATTTTCACTGCTAAAAATTTCAGCCACTGAAAAATTTCTACTGATTACTGGAAGTTCAGCAATTCCTGCAGTTTCTCATAATCTCAGCAAGAGATGTTTGATATTTTGGACTCTCCTCTTTTTGCCTTGCTTTGCACCTATTTGGTGAAAGGAAGCACAAAATGTGTTGATATTTGTGTCAAGGCTGAGGCCCCATATTTCAGCTGCTTCAAAAAGAATTCAGAGGCAATGAAACTTTTTTGATCTCAGAACTGTGATTCAAGCCACCTAATAAACCTCTCCCCAACAAATGCTTTTCCTCTACCACTTCTATGCCAGACAAATGGCAGAAACCCTCCTCCTACCATAAAATACCCCAGCACCTCTATTTTAAAGAGAAGGAAGTGTGGGTAGATGAAAGAAAGAACTGTGTTATATTAGAGGAGCATTTGTGCCTCAAAAAGAAGCTGTAGACAATGACTCAGAACATCCTTCTGACCCACCTCTGTGGCACAAAAGCATTCTGATACCAGTTTCCTTCTCCCTTTTGTTCTTCTGATTAAAATTTGATTATTTATGCATTTGCATTATTTTACAAAACACTTCCTTTTTTGTTATTACCATTTAGAAAACTAATTTCTCTTGCTTGTGGATTTTCCCCTAGACTGAGCAAACTGAAATTCATTCCCACTAACCAGTTCTGAAATTAAAGAAGAGCCACTTAAGCATTATTCCTAAATCTTTTGGAAAGGAAAAAAAAAAATGAGGGGGAGGGAAAAATGAAAAGCCCAAGATTTTTATCTTTGCTTTAAGAAAAATGGGTGATGCATGAAATTGAAACTAGCTGTGCTGGATGAGGTGATGAGTGGAGATGAAGCATTCCTTTGTTTTCTGAGGCAAGCAGCAGGCAGATCAGTGAGACTGACCTTTTGGCCCCCTAGGCTGCTAGTAAAGGTGCCCTGCCAATATCTTCTTTTTCTGCATAGAGATTTCTCTGTCTCATACTGAATTCACAGTCCTTCCTAGGTCACTGGAAAGCAGCAAAGTCTTGTTTGATTGACTGTACAAATGAGGGGTGCTTGAGCCTGGGGTTCCCTCCCTGTTCTGGTTGTCATTGACAAAATGTCAGATGAGCTCTCCTGGGCATTTCTGTGCTCTGGCAGCATTTTGGGGTTTATTTTGTTCTTTGCCCTGCTGAATGTCCCTTACTATGTGAATATACTGTGCCTGGTGCTGGGAAGTACTGAACAGATTTCAGATGGGTGTCTCCTGATATTTACAATGTTGAAAATATCAGCCTCCCCCTATATCCTTAGATATTAGCATCTTCTGACTGGACTGTCCTGTGTTGCATAATGATGGTGCATTAGAGGAAGCTCTGGAGATTCCTCTCCAACCTACCCTGCTAAATCCTTTCAGGGGTCATTCTTTGAAGCTTGTTTTGTGTTGTCATTGGCAGATTTTTCTCAAAACAGCCCAAGGAAAATCACAGATCTTGTGATTTCCTGGAAGGACATTCTAAGAAGCTCAGGAATAAAAGTCTCAGCAGGCTGGGTAGGAGCCTTTTTGCAAAATCTAGCTATAGACTTTCAATGTGGTCCCATGTCACCTGGAAAAACTAAAAAATCTCACAACCCAATTGGCATTTTCTGAATTTTAGGTAAAAAATGGTTTATTTCAATTGAAGGGAAAAAAAGAAAAAAAAAAAGAAGAAATAAGCTGGGATGACTAACACTAAAAGTCTCTCCTACTACTGTGCTCCTTTTGAGCCATGAGAAACTGCTTAGTGATACTGCATTCATGCAACAGTGAAAGCATGAACTAACTCAGCAGTGTCAGAATTGATTCTGGACCTCAGCTGTGTATAAGACCAAAAAAGTATTCTATTCTGCTTTGATTATGGGGGGTTTAGATTGATCTTTTGACATTTTCCTGTGAAACCTGAAGGGGAGTCCAGAACACCTAATATTTTTGTGTATTCACAGCCTCTTGCAGCCAGGAGGGCGGCAGTCTGATGGTTTCCTCTGCTGCCAGTTCAGAGACCAGTTTAGGCTGGACATTAGGAAAAAATTCTTCACAGAAGGAGTGATTGTCCATTGGAATGGGCTGCCCAGGGAAGTGGTGGAGTCACCATCCCCGGAGGTGTTAGACACAGACTGGATGTGGCACTTAGTGCCCTGGTTTAGCTGATAAGATGGTGTTAGGTCATAGGCTGTACTTGATGATCTCAAAGGTGTTTTCCAGCCTTGTTAATTCTGTGATTCCCTGATGTGGTGTCTGAGATGTGCCTGAAGTTCAGCAGTGTGCCAAAGGCATGTAACCCACCCCCCTGGATTTGCAATAAGGGTGGATAACCTTGCAGGGTGGATAGCCTAAAGCAGCCCTCAATCCCTGTGCTGAGCTCCATGAGTTATTCCCCATGGATCTTTCCATCAGCCTCAAGGGAGCTCTCAAGATGCCCCAAATCTCTGAAGAGATACAGCAGCACTCCTCACAAACAGCTGATCAAAAATCAGTGATGGTGTTAAAACGAAGTTAGTTCTGGCTGACTTAAGCCACAATGTTTTTTCCATTAATTGAGATTTTTTACAATAAATAGTAAAACATAGAGATCCTCTGCCTACCACTGAGTGGTGTTTCTATTTACATCACTCAGAGGTGTGACCAGCTTAGGGCTGAGAGCAGTGTTGATGATTTTGCTCAGCTGCAGTCACTAACTGGCATGGATATACTGCTTCCTGAACTGTCTTTGCAAGACTTTCCCCATTTCTTCCAGCCTTAAGGCCAGCTCTCCCCAAGGCAGAGCCCTGACCTGCACTGCCTTTGGGGGTACAGGTTGTCCCCCCTAGTCCCCCACAGTGCCTGTCCATGAAGATTAAATCAGAACTCAACCCTGAAGTTGTTCTTTTCAGGTGTCTGGAAAAAGAAAATGTCTTTTCTCGGAGAAGTTCACTTTATTTGTCAATATACTCATATTTCCTCAATAAAGGCATTTTATGTACCAAGAGAAGGTTAGCTCCCCCTCCCCTTCTCATTTAAGGGCTAATTCATACCCAAGCTAATTTGTTCTGGCTATTATCACAATTTATTTCCGTTGCTACAGGGCAGCCAATAACTTTAATAAAGGAGGTTCCAGTTACCCAATCTTCCCAGTTAATAATCTGCATTGAAATACACAGAATGAATTGTCTCCCACATGTTACAAATACAGAAAATTACCATGCTGTAGTGTTATCACTACCACACAGGTACAATTAAATGTGTGTTATGCATGGAGCTGCACAGAACACTACCAGTAATGTCAAATGCAATTAAAAAGGAACTATTGTGCGGCTCCATCTGAAAAATCAGCCTGTTTGTATGTACTTTACACAGGATTACTCACTGGATAGGGCAATATTGAATCACTTGATGTTTGGGATTCTTGGGAGAGAGCAAAGTAAACAAAGGAGCACAGCCTGCCACAGAGGTGGTTAGTAGTGAGGAGCTAAGGCCTTCCACCTTAAAGAAAGCATGAGATATTTATTTCCTGCATCACTGGAACACTGTTTGTTCATTAATGGTGACCTTATTGGGCATAGGCACTGTTCAGAGGGTTGCAGGTTTTGTTCAGCCATGTGCACTATCCTTCTCCTACAGAAGTGACAGTTTTATACAAGTCCCCTGCTCTCTTTAATAGATCATTTTTCCAGCTCGTTATGCTCTAGTTCTTCTCCCTTTATCTTTAAATCTCAAAGTCTTGACCTTCTTTTTATACCCCTGTCAGTGTGAAGACACCCCAGATCCAGGCAATCACTGCATTAAAATTGTTCCCATCTTCCCTTAACTCAGCTCTTGGAAATAAAATCATCTCTTAAGACCCATGACTATATTAAATAAATATGAGCTTAGTGTTCTGATTACTTTTATTTGGTGGTTTCTTTTGCTTACAATGCAAAACTGCAATATCCTTGGACCAAATTTCATGGTGAATGAAAGCTGAACAAAGTTCTGCTAAGTCTCTGTAAGCTGCACTAATCATCCTTATCCCCATGTGTGGGGACTTACCAAGCCAGGACAGCATTTGGGAGGGAACCTCTCAATTATGGGCATTTTAAAACAGAAAATTAGTTACTTTTTGCTGGTGGGTTGATAATTTAATACCTTAATTCACCATCCACTTAACTGAGGATACTAGTGGGAAAACGTTTTTATTTTCTTTGAAGGCAACAGGATAAGCAGAGGAACCCTGGCTGAGAGAAGAACTCCTGGGGCTCTGGGTGCTGTTCACAGCACTGCAGGTTATCACATCTCAGCATGACACTGACCCAGTTGCAGTGTGCTGTGTGAGTACTGCCCCGGCAAAGCAAAGGGAGTCCAGGAGCAGATGTTACTCCATGTTTTTTATTAGTCCTGGATGCTTTTTTCTACCCCTTTTGATTTAGGTGCTCAAATATCCATCACACTTTCAATGGAATTAAAAGCACTGCCTGAAAATGCTGCATTTCACTTTGGTCCTGGTGCCAGGCTTTGCCAAAGAGAAGCATAAAGTGCAATTATTCTAAGATCAAGTCCTTGGACAGAGCAAACCTTCCCAGCTCCACCCAGACCACAGGAGCTACAGCATCTCACCCCTGTCAGTGCCAAGTTTGTATTTTTATTCCTTCATTGCAATGCTCAAAACAATTGAAATGGTGGCCTAAATAACAGCTATTCCATTAAATTATTCAGAATTTGTTCCTCTAAGGGAGAGTTTGAGTGTTGTCTCTCACAGAACTGCTGAGGTCTACAGTTCTGGCTCCCCGGCAACATTCCCAGAGCTGGAACAACCCTTTCTGGATGTAAGTTTGGTGGTAATCTTGTGTTGGAGCTGTCAACCAAAATTCAGACTCAGAGCACATCAGCTCATCCCAGGGCCAGTGTGTTCCTTGTGTAGCTGTTGTAGCTTTTGGAAAGCAGTGCCCTCTATAAAGTGAATGAGCTGTGGAGGGCAAATGCAGCATGGAAAGGGCTTGATGTGGCACAGCTCATGCCAATCTTGCTTAAAATGCCATAACTACTGTGCAGTTACAGTCTGATCAAGTGCAGTGCATGCCATAATATTGGGGGGGAGCAATTGCAGCCTGCCTAATTGCTGCCTTCCTTTCCCCTGCCTTTCTCCCTGGCCCAAGTTCATGTGCATATGTTATCCTGTGGGTGAAAGCTAATATAATATGAATTAAAGAAAATTGCACTACTCCCTAACGTCCAAATCACACAGATTGATTTGCATTTACTTGTAACTGAAAACACATGGCTAGTCACAGTTTAAGAAAAATAAAAAGGATTACAGCAACCTCAGACCATGACTGAAAGGAGTTATTGAGCCCTTGCATTGTATCATTTAGCTTCACAGTGGAGCAGATACCTAATCTCACATACAACAGGCCATCTATAATCAAAGAGTTTGCTGCTCCCTGGCTGTCCTGGAATGATCACTTAAGCATTTGTCTTGACAGATACCCAAGGATCGTTTGGCAAGGGGAAAGTAGCAGCAAAGGAAAAACCGGGGTAGGAAAACCTTTAGGAGACTGATTGAAATTGCAGGTGACAAGGGGATTGATGGCAATGGCAATTAGGCAGCCCCAGGGAAGTAGATAACTGTTAGAGATACAAAAGCTTGGTTCTGCATGTGATGCCACACTCATCCCCTGGTCGAGAGAGTGACCTGCTCTCCCCTCTCAGGTGGCAGAGTGATTTCCTGCAGGGCTCTGCCTCTGCACCTCATTGTAATTCAGGGAAGGCCAGCACAGAATATTTTCACTGTTCTCATACCCTGATGAGATTGTTCTGCCACGACGCAGTCAGTACAGTGCCTGAGAAAATTACTTTGTGAAACGCTGGGCTTCAAACCATTACCTGAAGTAAAATCCTTAGGCTGAATTTAAAGCATGATCTGATGCAGGCACTTGTCTCCCTTTTTCCTTTCCTTTCCTTTCCTTTCCTTTCCTTCCCTTCCCTTCCCTTCCCTTCCCTTCCCTTCCCTTCCCTTCCCTTTCCTTTTGTTTTATTGTATTTTTTTTTATTCTTTCATATTAGGGGTTGTTTGTTTTTCATAGTTCTGGGATCATCAAATTGATGGATAACTCTAAGTAATGGATCCCATGACTGCACTATTGAAATTATCTCAGCCACCAAAATGTCTGCTTAATCTACATCAGAGTCGCTGCACCCCTTTGCTGCCCAGATAAACCAGCTAAGCATAACAAAATACCTCCAACACTAGTTTCCAAAGATCTGAAAAGTGGTTGGCTGGTCTTGGGTTTAGTTCTACAGCTGGCAGCTGTCTGGCAGTGTTTCTGATGGAAAGAAAAGCTGGGGGGGAGTGGGGCATGGGAGGAAATTTCTCTCTCTGAAAGAGTGATTTTATTAAAGTTTGAATTCTGCAGTTTTTTCTTGTTTTGTTTTAATTTCTAGTGCCAGTAAGTTAATATTGTCACTGAAGGAAATAAAGATGCTTTTAGGAAAAAAAAAGAAGTCTGTTTTCTTCTTTCTTAATTATCTTTTCTTTTTGAGTGGTTGGTATCTATTGAGGCATCCAGAACCCCACAGACATGGGCAAGCTTCCAGTCTTTCTGAAGTGATGCCCAAACAGTGTGAAAGCAATGTCAGTCCTAGTGCCTACACTCATTCTTTCACGAGGTCATGCTTTGATCCAGGGGCAGCCCATTTCTGGAATCAAATTCCCAGCTGTGGCTTGCAGGGGAGGACAGCCCAGCTCCCAGGGAACATCCCCTCAGTGATTCTGAGCTGAAGTTTATGGAGAGTTCTTTGTGCCCTGCAGTGGTGGTGGCATTTGGGGTTCAGGCTCACCCAAAATGACGGAATTTGATCCCTGGATTCCACCAGGGAAAGGAGTGAGGGGCCCAGGGAGGAGAGGGAGCCTGCCTGGGCAGGGGTGATCCAGGCACCAGCAGAGCAGGGGTTCCTGAGCCCTGCAGGTCTGACAGGGCCATTTCATGGGGCTCACATCCATCCTCATCCTCATCATCCATCCTCATGCCCCAGCTGCCTCCTCAACATGTCACTTGTGCATAAACTGGAGAGAAGTTTGTAACATAAAACAAGTGACCTTTTAATCCTTCCAGGGGACCGAGTGGAACTAATAACAATCTTAAAATGGTTTCCATCAGAAAGTTGTCTGGATCTATATTTCTGGATTCCATTACTAATCTTCAAGAAGAAAAAAAAGTAAAAATCCAAACAATGTTTTTTTCTGCCTTTTATTCCTTGAGACAATGATCCCATTGTAATTGTCAGTCATTAAACAAAACTCTCTGTGCAGAATATAAAGGAACCACAAATACTGACATCCCGAAATGAAGAGATTCATTAATCACAAGCACAATGAATAATTATTTTTAAAAGAGGGAGCACAAAAGGCCTCAGGACTCGGAGTTTGCATGGTGGGATGTAGCAGCTGGGAGTACTGCAACCTTACCAGTGGTGTCTGCCCCACTCAGAACAATCTTTCCCAGAATATGTCCTGTTGGGCTTTCTGTTTGTTTCAATATACTGTTTGTTTGTTTGCCACTTAGAGCGGTCCAACTGGCTGTATTACTCAGTAGGATGCTAATAAAATTTAATAGCAAACCTTAAAAAATGTTTATTTAAATGTACCATAGAAATGTTTCATTAAAGAAAAAATATTCTCTCCATATCCGTATGGTTTCTGTTTGAAGTGCTTTTGGACAGGACTCAAGGCATTTGGGAGTTTGCCAGGAAGGGGTGTAAACAAGGGAGGCGTGGAACTTTTATTCTCAGAGAATGTATGGCAGATCCAGGGTGCAGCAGTGCCAGGATGTTTGTGCTTTAAATTCAAATCAGATACACAAAAAAACCCAAACAAAAAGCCACTACTTTGACTCAAGCAAGAAATGTGCTGGGGTCACCTTGTTGAAGAATTTAGATAGGAAAGGATTTATTAATTTCTGTGGTTCATCTGCCTGCCAGAACAAGTTTTTCTGGAATATTATTTGCTATATGTAAGTATCTGATAATTAGGAAGATTTTATTTTATAGAGCAAAAAATAATTCTGATTTTATGCTACCATTTTTATAAGTATTTACATCAAACCTATATTTGACAAATTTTTCATCAAGAAGATGTGTCTTACTGTCAAGAAATAAGGCTGGAAGGTCCCATTTGAGCTTGTCCAGCCTGTTTCTGTACCCCCAGAACAGGATCAATGCACTTCTGCACTTCTTTTGTTTACCTTGTTCATGGAAACCTCTAATGATGGAAATTCCACCATGTTTCATGGAAATTTCCCAACTATTTATCACCTACAGCTTTTCCCTGATGTTTATCCCCACATCTCCTTTCCTGAAAATTGGACAATAACCCATTAATCTTTGTCCAAACCATGGAGGACAAGGAGAACAATTCCTTCTGTCTTTGCAGCAACTTTTCACACCCTTGGGGTCTGTTATCTTCATTATTTTTTTTTCTAGCTGAAGCTACCCAGTTCTTCCAAAAGGGACTGATTTTCTAGACTGTTGAATGTTTTTGTGCTCTCCATTTGATGCCCCACTTCTCTTTCTAATACACTGCCAAGGACATCAGGTGAGAAGCAGCCTCTGCGTGGCCTCATGGAAGGATTACTTCACAGGACTTTTATGTGCAGCTCCCCTGTTTACACAGGCCACTCTAATATTTAGTTTTTGCAGTCGTGTGACAATGTTGACTCAAGCTCAGTCTGTGAACCTTGGTAACCTTCAGATCCTGTTTCACAGGGCTGATGCCCAGCAGACGTTTTGCATCCGGTGTTTGTGCAGTTCATTATCTCCACTCAGAAGCGTCCACTTCTCTCTGTTTTCATTGAACCACGTCCAGTTTTTCTCAGCTCATTTCACCCATTTGTCAGGAGGATTTTAAATTCTAATCCAGTCTCTCAAAATTATTGCAGTTCCTCTGTGCTTGGTATTCACCCATTAAAGACCTGCCACCCTACCTCAAATTAGGGGGTAATCTTCCTTACCAGCAAACCCTTTAATGAAGTCCAATGTCCAAGAGCTAAAAGACACCTGTCACATGCCCTGGAAAGCTGAGAAGAAGGTCAGCTTCCATCATGGCTCACTCAGGTTCTGGAGAAGCCCAGTATCTCATTATCCAGATGGGCATAGAGAAAAGGGCAGCATGGCCCAGGCCCAGGGATGTCAATGTTTTATCTAGCATTAAGGAATTTTTGTTACCCAGAAACCATCATATCATCACAATGAGGTGCTGGTCACCCCACAAAGTCACAGAGTGGAAGCTGCAAGCTGTGTTAATGAGCCATTTGGTGCACAAGCATTACTTGGCAACTGCCATGCATATATGTGAACATAATCTGGCATGAACATGCACTCAAAGACGTTGGTAAAGTCAAGCACGCCTGTATATGTTACATATTATAAATTTATTTATTATAGATGTACGTGTTTTACACAGCAGAAAAGAAAGTAAAATCCCTGCTCATTTGACTTAAACTGATGCTGTTTACCTATAACTGCTGCAAACTCTCATCACTCCAGCCAAATGCATATTGCATCTCCCTCTAGTGGCTTAACCTACACGTCCATCCTCCAACAATAACTCTGTGTATTGTATTAATTCCATTTGTCATGAACCAGAACATAATTCAGTCAGGAGAGGAGATGAGCTCATTTATGAACACATCTTTATTTTGAGGTATCCCCTGTTATTTCTGCTTAAAGTCTGCTTTAATTTTGTACCAAACTCTGATTTTGCATACAGAAAATCATTATAATACATACGGAAGAAAATGTGGATTTCCAGTTTAAAGATACTTTGGTGGTAAGCTAGCGGAAACAATGAGACAGAAGCCAAAATTCAAGTCTGTCAAGAGTGCTCTGTAGTAAATACCTTCATTTTTCTTCAAAAGAGTTGAAACGGCTCAGAAAACAAAACATGTTTTGGGCACCAAGCATGTGCTGGGAAGTTTTACACAGTTACAGCCAGAGCTGCCTCTCTGTTGCATACACCCCATTTACAGTCAAAACCATAGTTTGGAGCGGTGGCTAATGCCCAGAGAAGTGTCTAAATCACTCCCACTCAAACTACTTGTTTTCAGACTTGCAGGTAAGTCATCACCTAGCTAATCAGCTATAAAATGAGGCAGTCTGAGTATCATTTCCCTTCAATCACTGAAAAGTGCCATATGCCTCTGAGCACACACAACCATCCCAGCTGAAAGCCAACAACTTAACTACCCTCTGTGTTCATTAGAAATTCCATGCCTCTCTCCAGCCCCGTGTCCTTCCTCCAGAAGACACATAAAAACAAGGTCTTGGGCACTTGTGTTAATTAACATTCCCCCGGACCTTTTTGCAAAACTGGAGATAATAGCCCTGGTGTGCTGGCCAACTTCCAGTGTGCAAATTGCATTCGGCTTAGTTCACATTCCCCTGGCAGCTGGAGGTGGCTGAGGTGTTTGGATGTTCCCTGTCCTCTGCTGTGCTGTGCACACAGAATGAGCCAGGCTGGGAGCTGGGCTACAGGGGGATGGGGGAAAGATCCCCCTTTGGATAAGGGAACTGCTAAAGGTACACTCAGAGATGAACACACATACAAGGAGCTTACCCACTGCTCATATGGAAAGAAAAGAGTTTATTTACTTCCCACTGACTAGTTTCTGGCAATAAATTAACAACTTTTCCCATTTTTCTTCTTTTTTTTTTCATTACACAGCTGCTCTTATAAATCTCTAGCTATAAATCTGAGAGAGGAGTCCGTAACAAAGCCATAATTAAGTCTTAAAATGTAGGTGTTGTTTTATTAGTTTCTGGGTCCTTATTCATATTCTCCATGGTCCTAAACACTGGTCTTTTTCTTCCTCAAAAGTCTCATGTAGAGTTAGTTGAAAACCCAATGTACTTATTAAAGCCTTTTTTTTTTTTTCAATAAAGGTAAAATACTTGCACAAAAAGCCTTTTTGGCTTTGTTATCAATACAAATTCTGTTTATGATATTCAGTTTGGGCCCTGAAAATGTAATTAAAGCCTTGTCCCAGAGAACTTATTTATCTTCAAGTGAGAAACACTGGATCAAAATTTTGCCAAATACTTGTTTTAGTGTAGCTTTTCCTATTCTGCTTCTAGTCCATCATAAATTACTATTTCTGCTGAGGCTGAAGAGAGAACTTGTAGACTCTGGATCGACTGTGATATTGGTTGAGCACTGGCACTGACTGCCCAAGGATCTTGTGAGGCCTCCATCCTTGGAGATATTCAAAAACACAATCTTTAGCAATGTGCTCTAGGTGGTCCAGCTTAAACAGGGCAGTTGGACCAGATGATCTGCAGAGATCCCTTTCAACCTCAACCATTCAGTGATTCTGAGAATTTTCACTCATTTCATGCTGTTGAAGCTTAGAGACCAGCAGCATGATCCAAATGTAAGGCTGCCAAAGAGCTGGCAGGAGACAGCTTCAGGTGGACAACCTGATTCTTTTGTAAATTCAAAAGAGAAAAGTGAATGTGGGCCAGCATCTCTGGCTCAAATCAAATGTTTATGTTTTATCCAGCTCAGACTAGTGTGATGATGGTGATGCTTTAGGAAGAAATAATAAGGAAGTGAATGCAAGCTCTTCCCTCTTCAGTCTGAAGATTCCATGGTTTGCAGAATCCAGCTGAGGGGAAAGGAGAGCAGCACAGGGGACAGCAGAGTATAAGGAAAATCACATTTCCATGCAGTTCAATGTTGGAACCCTAATGCCACATTTGACCTGAAAAGTATTTCCCAACAAGTAAAACCACCATACAAAAATAGAAATAATAATAATAATAACTCAACTTCCAAAATTTCTCTAAAAACAGAGAAATCCACAGTTCAACACAAAATTACTCTGCAAGAAATCAGACTGAGTATTTCAGATTTAACCCTGAGTTATTCTGAGGCCTGTGTCTCTGTCAAAATAGTGCAGTCCTTTTGCTTCAGGGCAACAACTTGATCCAAATCCGAACTATTCTGATAGGACTTTTAGATCAAGAAGTGAAATTATTGGGTTCTAAAGGACAAAAAAGACATTTCTCACTGAGATCCCTGAGACTTCCTCACTTAATGGTTAATTCTTTCATTAAAATATTATCTTACATCTTTTTTCTTAGAAGCTGGAAGGACAGAACAGGACAGGACACCCCCTATCTTGGTTTTGGTTTGTTCATTAGGCCATCAATGAAGACTTGTGTTACTGTCCTTGAAGTTTTAGATCACTGCTTATTTCAAGCTAAAATGGAGTTGTCAATCCCTGGTATTAGCTTTTCAAACAAACTAAGTGATATTTATGATAGTCTTGTATATTTATCTTCAAGATGACTTTATTTGTCCTAGGTTGTGGATCCCTGCTTGATCTTAGATTATTATGATTTGTTTGTTTTATCTGCTTCTCAAAGATTTATATTCTCAAACTCCTCCAGTGGCACTAACAAAGGTTTGATAACCCAAGTGATAAACCAGTTCTGCTTTTAAGTTTCTTATAAAACTTCATTACAAGTGAAATTAATCGCTGTAGATTTTAATGTGAAGAGAGGACAGGGGCTGTTATTTGATGGCCCGTGTTCAAAAAGCTGGGTAAGCTTTATATCACTCTTTATGATAATAAAAAATTACGGTGTAAGACCAAGGTCAGATCACAACACATGAACAATAGCCCAGGGTGCTCATGATGCACTGACAGAGGATGCTGGTTCAGCTTTATGGCTCTTACTGTAACCTTCCTCCACTTCATATGCACTCCTCATACATTTGCAGTTCAGCTCCTACCTGAAAATAGACAATATTTTAAGAATAAATGATTATATTTAGCTGCAGTTTACTCAAGAAAAGCCTGACATACACTTATATGAATGTCCTGGATCTCTGTTCAAGTAAAGTGATGATGCAGTTACTTGAACATATTATCATCTATATCCTTATTTGTCTGTCTTGCTCAATGCTTTGAAAGGCCTTGAAAACTCCAGAAATAAAGTAAATTGAGCAGGCAAAAGGGACTGGCATGGTTTGTTATGTTCCAAAATCCTCCACAAATGGGAAAGAGTAATCATATTGGGAAGCTGTTCTGCTCATTGGAAATGAATATATAGCTTTGTTTTTTTCTTTTCTTTCAGAGCAGCAAAATAAGTGTTTAACACAATATTTGCAGCTTGCACCTATTGGTGCATGAAAAGCTGTAATACAGGCTTGTCTGGAATGATCTTAAAGAGAATGTGTCCAACTGCAGCTCCAAGGCAGTGAAAGAGAATTCTTAAACAGTGTCCCCAGCCCCCATTCCTGCTTTCCCATGGTGTGCTCAAGCACAAAGAGTCACTTACATTTTCCCTTAGTCACCCATCTGCTTCATTCTACCTTGCAATCCTGAGACCTGAGCAGAGCTTTCTTAACCCAGAGCAGAAGCCTTTGGACCATAAACCTAAACAGATGTTTGCAGATTTGTGTGATTTCCTCAGAGTACCTAGCTGGGTTTGGATATGTTGCTTATAAATATATAGGGGATGAAATTATGAAATTACAGTAGGAAATTATCTCAAATTCTGCCAAAAGGCAACTTGCTTTTTGTAATTTTTGAGGTCTTGAGTTGTCTTGTTATGGTAATGCTAAATGAAGAAAAAGTTTAGCATTATTTCACCCACTAAATAACTGAATTATCAAATACATGATGCAATGCAACAAGCACAGTGAACAAGAAGTGTGCTGTCCCTTTGAAAGCTGTCACTAGAGCCAGAATCTAAGCAGCTGGAAAAATTGTAGCTCTGTGACTACACCACTCTGCAACAGCAAAGCCTAACAACTTAATGCTGTGGAAATGCAGTGGGAATCAGCAATTAGAGGCAAATAAAATTGTGATCAGGTGATTTGATGCAACACACATAGTGTATTTCATCTCCTCCAGTAAAATGAGAACAGATTTGAAGGCTTTAGTCATAAAACCAGAATTTAAGTGATAAAAATATTCCAACGTGACCAGCACCAAACTAAGTCTATACAGCTGCTTTGTGGAGTAATTTCATGCAGCCATGGATGAATGTGATATTTTTCTCCAGAACCTGAAGAAGGTGTGGTCATGCACCAAATCCTAGGGTCAATCCTGCAGTTACTACTTAGGCAAAACTCCCCTTGACATCTCCAGTTTTTATTGAACGTAGGCAGTGAACCTTCTTCCAGCTGTAAGCCTGTCCTCTCACATTCTTAAATAACACCATCAGGTGGCTAAGAGGGGATGGGAAAAAAACCTGATTCACATAGTCACCTGAATATCTAAAAACTGTGTCTGCTCCTTTTTGCACCCCCAAAACCACGAGGATCCAGCAGACAAGTCTAGAGGACATTGGGACAGTCACACCTATGAGCTGGAGGCTTGCAGGAGGATCTCTGTCAAGACAAACCACTCTGCTGGGGCTTGATGACACTCTGTGAAGTTTTGGGCCTGTTTACATTTTTGACCCCGTTTGAGGCTTAAACAGCAAGTAGCTTAGCATAGTGTGAAGTGGCTAAGAATGAAGTTTTATATGAGCATGCTAAAAGACAAGGACATGCTCTGGTGTGTGCCTGCTCACTGGCTCTGCCATGGCTGATGCTTGAACAACACTAGACCCTTGTGTTCTGTTTCATTATGAAATTAAGATGGATTGGCTCTATCTATTAGAATTTTTTGATATGTGAAATAATTTATTCACATCCAGCCTGTTCTCACAAGGGTCATAAGGACTTTCTCATTCCCCCCACCAGAGAGAGCAGGGAGATGGAAATGTACTCTGAGCCAAATGTGCCCTCTTCTCCATGGAGCCTGGCATTTTTAACCAGCTCTTTGGAGTCCAAAGAAGCCTCACACCAAAATACTGCACGATGCTCTAAGCCTGCCAATGCTTGCACTGCCTGATTTCTGACTCGAATAATAACAATGAAACATGATTGAGCTGCTTGACATTTACAAAAAGGTGCTTGTTAAAAACAGTTCCTCCCAACTTAATTAACACTAAAACCCTTTAGGTGTTCCTCCAAGTGCATATTAAAACAGCTGTCCTTTTCCCTGAAATGGAAGTAAACTAGAAGTGAGCTTCAATAAAACCAATGGACTATGACTTCTCCCAAGCACAACTGTAATGAAACGTTACTGCTGTAATATCCAGCTAAATAAAGAGTGGTGAGCTGGCTGGGCCAGCTGCAGTGGCAGATGCAGACAGGATCATGGGCTTTAAACAATGCTATCACTGAATAAACACAGACGAGGAGATAACATTTCTACACCTCCCCAGTTTCCATGAAATTAGTTTTTGTTATTCTAAATCCAAAAAGCTGATAATCCTCCCAGTATAGAATGAACATCAGTAATTGTTCCATACATGGTATCATAAACTGCCATTAGTCATTGGTCAGGAATATTTGGAATTATGTGTCTGTAAATTGCACTGCATATTTGAGGAGACTTGATGCTTTGCTGGTGAAAGAGATCAGCCACTGGTTTGTATATCACCCTCTGTGCCACACTTTTCTTCATAAGAAACTTAATGCATGACCTAAAGGCCACATCCAAACTGGAATCTTTCCTTATGGAAAGACCCCAGTAAATTCTTAAGAACTCACTAAAGGAGTAAGTTAAACAATTCAATACAAATATAAGCTTTCTGTGTTAGATGTGGCCAAATGGTAAAATGTACATCATTTAAAATGTACTGAGATTTTGAAGTTAAACACCATCCCAAACTGAGGTCAAAGTTTAAAAATTTCTCCAATTTGGTTACTGCATATCATGTCATTTGAAAGTATCAAAACCCAGAATTTTTAAAACATGGCAACAATATCCATTAAGCTTTTTTGAAATTTCTGTATTCACGTTTAAATATTACCAGCATTTTCCAAATGAGAAAAAGTAGTATTTATTGCTGTCATTCACTTGACAAGGAAAACACAACAGTAAATAAATGCTTAATAAGGATCAAAATTTATCTTGTGTCTCAGTCTAAGTGTTGAAGTGTATAATGGTCCAAACTCAGAGTCTTATTGTACTCTACAGGCCCACTGGTGTTCATGGACTGGGTTTGGATGTATATTTGATCCTTGCAGCATTTGTTTTCTTTTATCCTCCCTAAAACTGAACTTTACGTCCCTTTAAAATTGGCTTGGCCAGATAAGAATCTGTGTGGTTATAGGATGTAATAACGTATTTAATAATGATGGGAATGATTTGCTCGTATTAAATAACAGCATTTTACCCAACAAGAAGTTCCACTGAAGTCAAAAGGCCACTTGACACTTGGGTAATAAAGTGTTCCCATGCCATAAAGGAGACTCAGTCCTGTTCCTATGCGTTTTATTGGGCAGCATTTGAACAGATTAAGTACTACTATTGTGGAAGATAAATCATCACAAACTCACCATGTCATCTCAGCTCATTTTTATTGTATTTGCAGGGAAGGAGCTTTAAGCTCAGATAAATATTGAAGATGACACTTTCACTGAAAATAACCAGTCACTGGGAAATAAATGAAATGTGCATAGATATTGCTTTTAAAGATAAAACTTGGTTCCCAGGTTTTTAAGGGCACACTGACAATAAGCCATCAAAGTAAAACTTAGTTTATCTTGCAGGAATTCATATGGAACCCATGGAAGAGTGCTGTGAAAATCTGCCTGTGCCCATGGGGCTTTCAAGCTTCTCCAGAAGCCAGTGGTCAGGCTCCTCCACCAACAGCAGGAGGAGGCTGCAAGTGTGAGAAAAGCTGCCTATTTCTCCCTGTTGCTGTTTCATATCTCTCCTTTTCTCCTTCTGTTTTTGCAACAAAGAAACTTTATCTAGCTGTAATATCCCCATCATTTTTCCAGGGGAATGGCAAAAGTTCTGGGAAGTAATAATAATCTTTCTGTATAAATGAATAGGAGAAAGCAATAGAGAAGCAGAAGATTTCCCATCATTTAACATAACTATCCTATAGCAATCAGTCTGGGAGAACAGGCACTGACACTTGAAGGGTAAATATATTTTATTACCCTTTGGGCCAGACACAACAGTTTATCTTTTAAGAACAACTCAAGGGAACATTTCCTTCCCTCCCTAGCATCCTATTACTGCATTTTAAGAGGAGGGGATTGTTTACCATTGTTATAATATGTCACCAAACAATTAAGCCTCCTTCAACTAACATGATGGATTGGTAATTAATTTGCCCAGGAAGGTAATTAATGCATAAAAGCTCACCAGATATCAGTTACCTTTTTCACAAGAACCAGGGCAACCCTCAATAAAAAGGGTCCAGGCTGTCATTAATTTAGAGGCATGTATTTCTACTTATGCAGATTTTATTAGAAGAATTTATGGACATCAAATCAAAGTACAGTCAGACTTTTCCTAGAAGCACAGGATGGTTTAAAACTTCTAAAGTCCATTTAGTCCATTAGTTCTTGCTTTAAGAATCCTTAGCTCCTTGATCATACAACAAAATCATAATTCTCAATAGCAACATCACAGTTTTTCATGACTGAGATGAATATATGACCTTACAAATTCTTTCTTTAGGCTGAAAAAGTGGCAATTCCTTAACCCCAGCTTTTCTGAAGAGATATCAGCTGTGTCAAGAGCAGCAATTAAGAACCACACAAATACAATAAACAGTTATTTAATTTTCATTCACTATTAATTAATTAATCATTTCCAGGGACAGGTGATCAGGTATGGAAGAGGTTAGCTTAAACAAGTCAGGTTTGGTTCTTTGCTCTTTCTCCCTGATTCCAACCTTGTAACTTATCTGAACACTTTTTGGTTTCAGTTGGGCTGGGTGTTTTTCCTTTAATCAATGAACAGAATTAGTTACAAATAAAGAAAACACCCATCAATTTATGTTAAACAACCATAGTAGTATTTCAGCATCCAGCACTAGAAGTGTTTTCCCTGTATTGCTAATACTGCCTATTGCTAGTCAAGAAGTACTACTAGTAATTTATTTCCATATATAGATATATATATATATCTATATCTGTTAAGTTCAGACAGTTTCGTGTTGGTTTCATGTGTGCATTACCTGAGAGGGCAGAGGCAGATTTTTACCCACAGCTGGGCACACACATATCCTCACAGCTCAGAGCAGGGTGAGAGGATAATCTGCCTCTGACACACACTGGTATAACCACGTTGATATGCTGGGAACCCTGAACAGATTTGCTAACTAGAGTTTTGTAAATCACAGGTTATCCTGCTTCTTCCAAATTACATCAAGGAGTGATGCAGAGTTTCATGCAGGCTTGAGAGCTGACCACATCCTATTATATACTCTCTACATTGCTGATAAAATCTGAAAACGTTTGCTCTCTGCTTAGACCATAATCATGTTGGGGTTTTTTCTCATTTTTCAATTTTCATAATTCTTTTCAGCGATTTATCAGAGTTGCAATTTTTTCTGCTTTGTCTTTATGCACAGATTGACTGTTTCTCCCAAGGACATTTCCCTCACTGTCAGACAATGACTGGATCAAATAAGGGGGGTTTAGACCCTTTTGCTTCTTTTCAATTAGTGAACAGACTGAAAATGGAAACAAAGCATATTATTTATGCCTTTCTTTCCTCCATTACAGCAGCTTTCAGGCAAGCCAAATGAAGTATTTTTTTACACTTTACATAATTATCTTTGAGCTTAATGAAATTATGGAAATTTGTTAAAGAGCTGGCTGTCTCTGGCTACTGTAGCTCACAGGGAAGTGGGGAGCAGCCACAAACAAAGGCAGCCCATGAAAAGCTGCTGTTCTGCATTAGGCACCTCTGTGCTGGGACCAATTTTCAAAAGGCACTCAGGCTATATGTTGCAAGTGTTCAGGAAGGATCTGAAAGCATTTAATAGGTCATTTGTGCACCATCTGAGCAGAATTTGAAAAAGTCTCAGCATCATTTGAGTATATATTTTTGGAATATCAAACCCATTGCTGATGCAGTTTCTGTTGGCCAGAAAAGCCATTTTGCAGAGATGTGGATGTGTGCAATTATTCATCCATCTATAGCTTGTGTTGGGGTGAAAATTCCACAGAGAGGGAGACAGCAGCTATGGGAAACAGCACAGTCCTTTGACTTATGGGATGGATATCATATATTATATATTGCAGGAACTTTACTGTTGAGCTGAAGCCAACAGCTGGAAAATTTGGACCCAGTGTGGCCAAACCAGCCCTTTGCCTCTCAGCATGGATAAACCTCAAAAACATCCTGCTACACAAGTGAGAGCTGCTGAAACCTCCTTTCCATCTTCCCTTCCTTCACCCTGTGCCCTCTCAGATGTGCTACTTGGGCATATGTGAGTAGCACCCCAGAATGTAACAGAAAGTGAATTTGTTTCTATCTGATGCTCCTGAGACAATATCAGTAATCCTTCTCTTTCATATTTATTTCACTGGTGGTGTATTTCTTTATATTTAAGTTGCCATTGTCTGCTCAGAGAAGAATGGAAAATCTCATCTCTCTTAAAATAAGTAAAAATATGGCTGTGTTTTCCTTCTGCTGTCCCTCCCTAATGGGACTGTTGCCATTTTGAGTAATGAACCTCTTCTTTGATTCCTCCTTCTTTTCTGTAACCATGGAAGAAACTTGACTATAAATCATTCCAAAAAATAAACAACTTTTTTGTCTGTTATGCTTGATTCAGTGTTCTCTATGTTTATGCACTTCTCAGGAAAAATAAAATCTAGATTAGTACTTTATCCAGGTCCATTTTTTGTTTTAATTTGAAAAGTCATGGAAAGAATGGGTTATTGAAGAGGGAGCCAAATACCCTTGGAGGAGGATCAGGCAGCAGGCTTCTCCAGTCCAATAATTCTGCTAAACATGACCAGAAGCCAGTCAAAAGTCAAGCAATCAGACAAGAGTTCTCAGACATATTTTTGCAATTCAGTATGATCAATGGATATTATCACAGAGAAAATACCTCCCCTAAAAAATAAATGAGCAAATAAGCACACAAAATATGGAAACTTGATTAACATGAAGGCAAAGCACTACAGCTGTGCTTCAAATCACCTGTGAAAAGTTGCTTGGGGGAAAAAAAAAGAGTGAATATTTATAAAAGACCACTCATCTACATATAGCTACATTCATCTATTTCAAATTTTCAACCTTTGCAAAAAAGTAATTGCAGTAAAAGGGAAACAGAGGTGATTTCTGCCTTAGACCAGCAGCAAGTTTCTGTTTCAAGGTGGATATGAAATCCTGATTTTCAAGAACTCAGGAAGCAGCCAGAAAAAGAAAAAGAAAAAGAAAAAGAAAAAGAAAAAGAAAAAGAAAAAGAAAAAGAAAAAGAAAAAGAAAAAGAAAAAGAGAAAGAAAAAGAAAAAGAAAAAGAAAAGAAAAAGAGAAGGCATAAGTTTAGTGTTTTGAGTGAGCTCTCATTCCTGAGATGCTTCTTTTACGAGTTCTGTGTCTGATTGGCCTTGGCCTGAACTTAGAGAGATTCAGCCAGTCTGTGATCATTATTAAGCTATTCTGTGCAAAATCCAGGATGTTTTTGACATTTCCCATCAGCTGCTGAGACATCTGCTAAAACATGCAATGAGTTTTGACAATCATGCATTCCAATATTTACCCACTTGTCCTCATATCTGCTTAAATGTCTTCATGCTCTGCTCACTCTATCTCCAGGCATGTTTGTTAAGCAGACACACTGCTGTGCAGATGTAATATTCTATCATCTGCACAACATATTAAAGATGGAAGGTTTAAACCATAGGTTAATGAATAGCTGTAAACTCTGAGAGTCAATTCAAGAGCCCAGAAGGAAACCTTTGGCCCCCTGGCTGAGTTCATGTCTAAAGGGAAATGAAGACCAAGAAATCTTAAGACTGCTTTCAAAAAGGGCATTGCTGTTGTTTGCACTTAAAATCATCCAATGGAAGCTGTTATTTTCCTCAGATTTTAAGAGTTTAATTTAGCAATTTGCAAGTGATGAAAGAAGCTCCTTTTTTTAGTCACTGTTTTGCACACATTAAGTTTAATTTTAAGCAGTCACTAAGTGCAAAGAGGATTCACTGGGTTTTGTTCCAGGCAAAAATACCAAGAAATGTTTGAAAACATCATAAGTACAGGAAGAGGTTATTTATCAAATATACTTAGCTGGTCATCCCAAGTAATAAGACGTAAGACTTTCAATAAATATGTTCATTTTCCTGGACTTAAACACAGTGTTCTTCCAGTAAATACTATTCAGTGATATTTCTGATCTTTTTCTCTTCATTTGTTCATTTTCTGAGAAAAAAAAAAAAGTGTATGTGGAATAAATTTCTAAGAGCATTTTTATAATGACACCTGAATTGAAATGGAAAAGGTGAGGGGTGAATAGAGCAATTATAATGTAGATAAGGAAGAGGCCAATGAGAAAGAGAGAGGGGGAAAGAGAGAGTGAAAGAGGGGCAGGGGGGAAGAGAGAGAGAGAGGTTTTTTTTGAGACAGGAACTACTGTAATGAAAAGAGATTGCTAATAACATTTCTGAAAGAAAGATTTTGGGACAATTTTGACTTGATATTTTCTTTGAAATGTTGTCATACAATTACACCTGAATCTGGTGTAATTGACAAATTACAAAAATACAGGGGGCAAATGCCCATGTTGAAGCACAATTAAAAGAATTTCTACAGCAAGCTGGGAACTCCTTCCCTACAAAATAAGCAGAAATAGTAAAATAAGTTGGATAAATCAAGAGTGTAACAGAAGGGCAGATGCATAAGATGCAATATTGGAGAGTTGCTAGAAATAGGAAATGTTGGGCACCAAATACTACTCCTTGTCTGAAACAGAAGAAGTAAACAAGAAACAAGAAGTCTATGTCAGAATTACTAAAAACAAAAGTAGAAATCCAAATGTCTGAGATTACAAGACTCTCTTAAACCAGCTGTGTCATCAGATCAATTAAGACATGGAACTACACCCATCTATTATCCCTCAGACAGATCAGTCATGAATAACCATACAGGCCTTCAGTGCAGTGCAGCTGTGAAGAAATAAATTCAGTACCTTTACTGTGTCTTAGGAAGAGTATTTAAGAGTCTGTTATTTTATAAAGAAATATTCTGATTTCATCTGGAATAAAATTTATGACTGGGGACCGAGAAAGACATTTAATCTGAATTAAGTGGTTAGAATTACTAAAATGATATGGTGAAGGCCATCCTAGGGAAAAACATGGTTAGTGTAACCAAAACAAAGGCTGAGAAGGAGCTAGAACTTTTCACTGAAAAAATACTGAAAAGGTAAATGCTAAGAGAGGAAGGAAGTGATTTAAGGCTAAGGAGTGTTTGCACAAAAAGTCAGGAAATTGAAAGAAGCAGTCTAAATGTAAGCCTCAAAACTTAAAATTCCTCATCTCTCCAAGAAAGCAGATTCCTCAACAGCTGTGTAGTGGGATGAGTTAGGGTAACCCTGGAACCCCAATGTGCTGCCTGAGCTTTGGAATGAGATTCAAAGATGCCATATCTGAAAGTTCAAAAGATGGACCCAGTGATCCAAATACATTTATACAGTTATACTCTTGAATTTTTGTCCACCACACAGACAGCAAAACCTATTAAGGCTGCTCATGTTTACAGGGGATGGGGCAGGGGTTATGGGTATGAATTTAATGAGAGAACAAAGTTATTTAAGCCATCAAATCCACAGTACGAGTATTGAATGCTTGCACAAAGACTCAGAGGAAATGGGTTTTGTATCAGCTACATATGCAAATGTGTCCCATAAAAGATTCACCTGGCAGTAGCAAAAAAGTTATGTGGGTCTTTTAAAAAGTCACCTTAAAACTGTAAATTTACTGAGTAAATTATTCAGTGTGGAATGTTCATGCAATTCTTCTTGTGATATGTGAGAAGAATGAATTTAACTATTTTGAAACCATCTACGTGCTCCTTTTTTAGTCGGTGACATTCCAGAGATAATAGAATTTATTCATGAAATTTACATTTCAGTGGTGTGAGAAGATATTACCAAAATCATAAATGCAAAAACACAGAATATATTGAAGCAAGCAGTGGCCTGTAATTCAACTGAAGATTTTATTTACAGGTTAAGCCACCTTGAACTCAGTAGCATGGGGTAGCATTTGAACAGGCCCACACTGACATGTTGGTATTTTACAGAATGGCTGCTGAAATCACTGCCCTTGGGATCCCCCTCTGAAAAGCTGGCCTATAGATGAGTGAAAAAGATGGAAAAGCTCTGTCTAATTCCCATGGGCTTTGAACAGGGCCTTTAATATTATATAGAGGTTGAAGCAATTTAATTCAATTTCAGAAATGCTGTTCACTTCCGTAGCAAGCTGGAGATGCAAGAGTTGTTCTTATTTAATATTTTAAGAAAAAAAGCCCAAACATCTGACACCTCCAAGCAGGCTTCAGAGATTATGGAACAAAAGGTAGCGTTCAGTCTGACCTCTAGCAGAACACTGAGCATGGATCTTCTTGCTTGACTCAGTCCTTTAGAGAGATTTGATTACTTTTTTTTTTTCAGTGAGAGTCAAGAACAAACTAAAGTTGTTACAGTGAATAATTCACTCTCTCATTATACCCCTTGCCTGAAGTTTATCTAGTATCTACCTAGTTTACAAGAGTATACCTAACATTTCAATAATCTCCAGTTACTCTGTGCACCCAGGCTGGTACTACCCTTTCCCTTTTGCCATAACCTCTCCTGTTGTCATATGGTAATTTTTTATAATCATGGAGCCATTTTTAAAGACCCTTTCCCACTGTTGAAGCAGAACCTTCATTCTTCACAGCTGAATGTCTGGTTTTCTTCTTGTCTGTATCAAATAACATAGTTTTTTCTGCTGCAATCCACTTACCCTGCTATCCAGATCATTCCCTGTCAGCAATGTGTCTTATTTCTTATTCATCATGTTCCAACTCAATGTGTCATCTCCAAATTCTATCAGCCAGGACTTTAAGTTCTCTTTCAGCTCATCAGCAATGTTCCAGAGTTTAGGAAGATGAACAGCTCTCAGCAGTCTCTCACCAGAAATTCATATATGCCATTAATATCCATTTGAGGCGTGTCAGGTGGATTTTAATCATCCTTTTCACTAATCAAATAACACACAAGCCAAATCACTTGTGCAGTCTCAGCTCCCAACACACAACCATGCCCTGATGCAGCCACGTTAGGAAGAGGTGATTGCAGTTATTTTGTGATTAACACATATCATGTTTGGCTGTGTTACTGGGGGACCTACAGCAAGCCTATGGTCCTTCTAACATCTAGATTATCTCAACAATGTGACATTTGTCAACCGAGTTTATAGAGTAATAAGATTTTGGTCAGTTTGACAAGATTCCAGATTATACAGCCTTGTTATTTTAACCTCCCTTCTTTCTAAGTTAATTGAAACCAATACTACCTAGACATTATTTTCTTTGGGAAGAATGTCAGGGTCATATCACCTATTCTATTCCAAATAATAGACTAGCATGAGTTTCCCTTCTGGATCTTTTCAATCAACAATAAAAGAGGTTCTTCAGACAAGGTTTCTAAGCTTTTTGTTTGAGAGTTATCCAGATGCAGTATTCAACTTTATTTTAATCTAATGCCTTTTAAATTAATCAACAGAAAAGTCATTCCTTGTCATTGAATAAGATTATCCTTTCTCTCATTTCTATCTAGTGAAGTAGCAGCACCATCATTAGTAATTCCTTTGCTCTTTTATTCTTATTAGCCTGTTATTATTAGTCTGAATTCTGCAGGCTAAGATTGTGCATTTCCTCTTTTTATAAGTTCATATTTTTTAGCAGTTTTCTACAACCCCCAGTTTCTAATTTCTGTTATTTCTAGTATATCCTCAACATTTTCATCTGTTGCAAAAATATAATTTTATTAGGAGATATATTTGTCTTGCAACCAATAGACTGTTTTGATTTTTTTAGTAGAGGGCCTGCACTGTGCTGTGTGTTACATAAACATATTGGAAAACAGTTTCCACTTAAAATAGTGGGTTTCTCAGGCTTCTTTACAGGTCCTCTGCTCAAGGTACCTTCATCACTTGAACTGGGAAGCAGGACAGTGGGACATCAGGGATGTGCTGAGCTGACCTGCTAATACTTCTAAGCCATAAGGCTGCAGCAGTTTCTCCATCACATGGTCCTGCCCCAGGCAATTCCTTCTGGCCACATGCCTGCTCGATTCCCTGTTGCAAATGTCCCCCAGATGTCCTCAGACAGAATCACTTTTGATTTAGTATGCTGCACCATATGAAAGGACAGAGGTTCCCCCAAGGTGCTTCCTCACCATTGGGAATTGTTCAAAGCCAATCGCAGAGCTAAACACAGCTTAAATTCATGTGACTTGAAGCTTAAGGAAACATTAACACAAATCTCTGCAAAAGCCAGCCACCATGATTTGTAGGTGAGCTTTCCCAGCTGCTTGCAGAACAAGTTTTATGGCCAGTTTGGTTTTCCTTTGTGCAGGAGGAGGTTTCTCTCCCCTTCTCTTCCTCCAGATTGCCTCAGCAGAGAGAGAGAGACAGTGTGTGTGTCTCTGGGGAAGGAGAGACCTGTGGGCACAAGGGCAGCTGGAGTGCAGATATGATGTCAGATGTGTTTTAACACAGCTGGCAGAATGCTATAAACCAGGATTTTTAGTGTTTGAGGGATTTGCATGAATTCCAGATGTTCGCTCTGTGATCAATCTTGCTATGTGCACAAGAAGTATGTCCCCATGCACGTGTAAAACAAAGCCTGCCTAACCCAGGGAGTGAATAAGGGCATGCTTGCCTTCCTGGAAGTCTTTTGTTTGCTTTTCTGTTCAGATTTCATGTCAGGTCATCCACGGTTTCTGTCAGCCTCATGAGATTAATACAGGGCTTTATGGCTGCTATGATGATGTAATACCTTGATTTCACTGAAATTGAAGAATCTGTATGAAAGAAAATGGATTTTAAATTACAACAACTTAAAGTAACCTGAGCTTATAGAGATGGACACAGTATTTGAAGGCACAAACCAGCCTTTGAACTGAAGATTGGGAAGGAGTCCTCTCTACAGGCAGGTCACGCTGTAATTGTTTCTAAAGCCTTTCCTGTCACATCCTCTAATGAAACTGCTGCTGGCCAGGGTCAGAGACAGTGCTGCAAGAGCTGGATCCCTGGCTTGAAATGGTGCAGCAATGCCTGAGTTCCTGTCAGTCACTATGAATTTACTCCATTATAAATTGAATTGGGATCAGACCCTTCACACTTCACAGAGAGAAACGGTTCCACTCTTTCCAAAAGCATCAGCATTTTAGTGTTAAAACAGCCTACTTCCCCCATGTAACCCTCCAAAAAGCTGAGGATGAGGACTATTCTGTGCAGACTAAGCCTTAGATTTTCATTCTCCACAAGTGATATTACAGCTTTAAGCTACTTAAGATAGAAAGGTGACTGAAAAATGAAACAGAAACTGGGAGCTGGAAAGTACCAGGATTAAAGCAATGCACAAACCCTAAATCTTAGGTGGAAGATTTCAGGACGCCAAAGCTGGCAGATTTGATTTGTTTTGTCTCACTGACTTTGAAGATGAAGAAGAGAGGAGAAGGGCATTGGGTTTGTTGCTCACCCCCTGGGTGTAATTGTGCTTGAAACTGAAAGGCTTTCAAGCCAAATAGTCCAACTGTTGAAGACCTAGCACTCAAAAGGATCTTCACTGGCTCCAGCCATGGTCATATTTTGAAATCTCACTGTTGCCTTACTGCATTACAAGTAAATATCACCAGAGACTGGAAATGGGTGGGCTGTGTTTGAGACTGTGGTCCACTGAGAAGCATAAAAATAGAAAGTTTTCACCCACTTTTTAACCAGTGACAGACACAGTGTGGGCAGAAGTTCTGGAAGCTGACAGCTCCTCTGCCGTGGAGCCCACGGTGCTCACCAGATGTCTCCAAGGTGGCGAGGGCATTGGCAGCAGCAATGTTGGGATGGGAATGAAGTGTCCAGGCTGGAATAAATCCCACAAGCCTTGCTTGAGTTCCCTCCCTGCTCTGCAGCCCCACACCTGCAGAGCTCAGGTGCTGGGCACAGAACTGTCTGGACACACCACAGGTGTGCCATCCCCTACTGGTTGCCAGGTTGCTGTAGGTGTGACCCCAATTTCACTTCCCTGAGGGGTCTGAAAAACAAAAAGCAACCCAGTGAACCCAAGAACCAGGAATTAGGAATCTTGTACTTCTTTATGATTTCATCATGGCTTGGGTTAACTTGCTGAACTAGCATGATTCAAATTACTCACCAATAAAATGCAAATAACTGTTCCTCACGGGAATGTAATGAGATTCCACTCACCCTTTTCTATTGCTTTGCAACCCTCACATTAAGGCATTTATTTCTGTGCAGGTGCTTTCTGGGTGGTTATTGTCGGAATGAGATGGAAGCAAGATTTGTTTTGTTTAACATTCACTGTCACACTATTTGAAAATCCCAGTCTGGTTTTACCAACCAGCTATTTTTTCTCTTCACACAAGAAGAACATCCTGAATACCAAATAATCCGTGAAGTGTGTTTAAGCACAGTATTACTGGAACAAGATTGCTGCATCATTTGTGAACTTTCCCATGGGGAAACAAAAAGGCAAAGCTGCAATAAATCTCCAGGTAAATCTTGCTATAGTGGAGATCAGTCAGAACCATCCTTCATTCAGAGGCAACTAATTTATTCCTAAACCAAATAGAAAATATTGCTATCAGTGACAGGATTTTCCAGAGGTTGAGAAAATTGCTATAGTAGAATGAAAGAATATTTTAGCACTCTAATGACAGAATAAAATTGCAATTGTTCTTTTCTTGGCTGCAAGGGAAACAGTAAGAAACTAAGAGACCCCACGGTGTGTCTACAAGAGAAAAGTATTCCTTATTTTAGGAGGATGTAAGCGATTCCATGTAGTGACAAGGAGAGTCCTATGGAGAAGAATTCATGGGGTGACACCTTGATGGTCTATCCCCACTGGGGTTTAGAGGGGTTTAGCAATGAGAAAAGGGCTGGGTGTTAATTACTGAACTATGCCCTGAAGGAGGAAGGCTTGTATTTAATGAGGTTTTGTGGATTTTTACCATAAGTGGTCCTGAACGACTCGCTTTTTTCTTACCAGTTTAAAAGTTGAAAACTCATAAGTCAAAAAGCTGTAATTTCCAAATGAAAACAAAATAGAGGGCACTGCTGTTCTTTGGACTTCCATGAGGATCTTGTTCTGCCTTTCTACCAGCTGTGGTTGCAAAGAGAACAAGGTTCAGCTCATCTGTTTGTGGGTGTACTACAGATGGCTGCACCACAGCTGGTTTTCAGTTCAGCCAAGGAGGGTAGCAAGTAACTCAGTTCACCCCAAAAAAGGCACTTTGTTTTACTATAAGAATCATATCTACACTGTCCTGAATGTATCAGGAGAAAGCTCTTCCCTGTGAGGGTGCTGAGGCCCTGGCACAGGGTGCCCAGAGCAGCTGTGGCTGCCCCATCCCTGGGAGTGCTCAAGGCCAGGCTGGATGGGGCTTTGATCACCTTGGTCTGGTGGAAGGTGTCCCTGCCCATGGCAGGGGGTTGGAGCTGGATGAACTTTAGGGCCCCTTCCAACCCAAACCAGTCTGATTTTGTGATATTGATAAGATTTATTTGGCTGAAACAAGAGCTCAGGATGATGCTCTTAGGTCAGCCACCATCACTGCAGTGACACAGATTTCAGCAAGATGGATTGCAGGAAACCCAAACAAATAGAGCATGTCCAAGGCCAGGTCTGCAATCCCCACACGTGCCTCAGGTCAGGTCTCCATGTGAGTCCCTACCCTGCTTATGCCCTTTGTGGCTCTGTAAAGAACACTTCACCTGCTGCGGTACAACAAATTGCAGCAGCTGCCCAATGTATGCAGCTTAATGCCAGGGGGAAAATTACCATCTACTATTGCATTTGTGGGGTGCCTGACAAAGGGAGGAATGATGAATCTGACTCCATGTTCTCAGAAGGCTAATTTATTGTTTTATCATACTATATTATATTAAAGAATACTAAACTGTATTATACTAAAGAATACAGAAAGGATCCTTACAGAAGACTAAAAAGATGATAATGAAACTTGTGACTCTTTCCAGAATCCCGACACAGCTTGGTCCTGGTTGGCCAATAAGTCCAAATAATTCACATTAAACCAATGAAATTACCTGGAGGTTGGATAAACAATCTCCAACCACATTCCAAAGGAGCAAAACACAGGAGAAGCAAATGAAATAATATTGTTTTCCTTTTCCTCTGAGGCTTCTCAGCTTTCCATGAGAAAAATCCTGAGTGAAGGGATCTTTCAGAAAATATGAATGTGATAATCTACTCTGGGAAAACACCAAAACCAGCGTGTCATGAATATTTCCAGGGTTGGGGGGAAAATGAAGTAAAAAGAAGTTAGATGGGTTTTTAAAAATTATTTCTTATATTTTCTTGCAAAGGTCTACATTTTCTGTGGGGTTTTGCAGAGAAATCTTCTGGTTTGGATCCCTTTTAGCTGGGGGGAGTGTGGGGTGAGGGAGGATGTTAGGGATGAGGAGGCAATTAAGAAACAGAATTGCACCATTATCAGAAAATCTAGTTCCTCTCCTCCACTGGCACTCTTTTCTTCTCCTCCTTTAAGAAACAGGCATAATAAGCCTCAAGTTGTCATAATTATGTTCTTCCACATTGTCTTACAATTTAATTATTATTAAAGAACCCATTTGGATATCAGTTACAGCAGTCTATATCCAGTATGGCTTCTCCAATGTCAATGACATTGCAATAGTATAAGACTGCACTGAGCTCGAAATGAGCCCTGAAGCCTTCATTATTCTCTGGGGAAAAAAAAAAAAAAAGTAAAAAGTAATTTCTACTCATTTATCTCATTCTGAATTTCAATGAAGCCCTCAGTAATATCTCTCAATTCCAGTTTTAAGTATTGATAGTAACCTGCTGTGTGACACATATAATATCCAGCATTGCCTATTGCACCACATGAATCTGTTTCCAGTAAATAGGAATGAGCCTGAGGTGATCTTTGAAAGAGTATATTCAGTTGTGCTAGAGGGCTTTTTGTGGTTAATGGCTGTAACTGTCATAGTCTTGGATTCAGATCCAAATAAATTCTCCTCCATCCCGATTCCTTTGGTAATTTGCCTATATCATAAGGCATCAGTGCAATGTCTTATGATGCACACAATGAGGAGAGTCCAGAATGCAGGTGATTTATAGAAATGGCGAATTGGGCAACTATCCAAACTTAATTCTTGCTTAGGGTTTGCTCTTGCCTTCCACTGCTGTAACACTGAGTTGGTTGTTCCCCTGCTCTTCTGATTATGCTCTCATGAGGGAGGCAGATGTGTGGGAGGTTTGGATGTAAAGAGCATAGAGATCAAGCCTTGACTTGGTGTGGAGTTGTTAAAAATGCTTAGGGCCATATTCAGATCAGCTGTTGAGAGTTGCAACTCCATTAGTGTAATTTAAGGATGCATTCAAAAGTAGAAAAAAATCTTCTCTTTGGATCACCTTTTTAACCCAATGTCTTGATTTTAAACAGTGCTTTTGAAAAACTGTAAGTGAATCCACATCCAAAATTACATTGCCAGTAGCAACTCTCAGAAATGTCAGTAAAGATAACTTTGAATCTGACATATTGTTAAGTTTGGATCACTCCCTTGTCAGTGAGACAACTTCTCTGCAAAGCATCATTAGCTCACGTCTCCTCTAGGCAAAAGCACTGAGAATATTATATTTAGGGAAAAAAAAAAAAGGAAACAGTAGTAATGACTAGGAACATCTGTAGAATGAAACAACCTTCTGTGTTTATTTTCAGGTACACAAACTCCCTTAGTAGCACAATCCTTTAGAGATGTTTGCCCTCCTCAGTTTGTACTCCTCAGGGCAGTACTGAAGATACCAAGTAGAAATTTCTGGAGTTTTTGCATTTTGGCATATCAGTTCTGACTCCCTTCTGTTGCACTGATCAGATCTCTGTCTATCCAAGGCAAGGTGGGAAAAAATGCTGTGTAACATCTGCAAAAATGCAAACAGCATCAGACTAGCAGATGCACAGAGCTGTCACCTCTCCAAATTAGTGAAAATTGAGAAAGAAAAGGAAGGAAGGAAGGAAGGAAGGAAGGAAGGAAGGAAGGAAGGAAGGAAGGAAGGAAGGAAGAAAGAAAGGAAGAAAGAAAGAAAGAAAGAAAGAAAGAAAGAAAGAAAGAAAGAAAGAAAGAAAAAGAAAGGCACAGGCAAGCAATCAAAAAAAATTAGATAAATAAATTAAAAAGAAAATATGTCTCTACCTCTCTGCTTTTAACATTTTTAAATTTGAAAAAATCTTCAACTCCAAATCCATCAGTTTGTATCCTGTAATTACTGCCAGCCATGTCTGTTCAAGCAGATATTATTCTAAATAGATAAGCATAAAGCCTCTGATGCTCTTGGTGACTGAAAGAGGAATATCATTATCTGTTGATTTATATTTAGCATTCCTTGTCCAGGTGCTTTCCTCCTCTGTTAAGTATACTGAAGATTATATGCAAAATTGCACAACTTAATGGACTGAAGAAGTTTGATGGCAACACTTAAATTGCCACTGCTTTTCCAGGGTACCTCCTGCAGGTGATCTGCTGACGTTCACAAAGGTCTATTCCAACAAACCAACTGCAGAAGTTCTAAACTTTGCACATTCCTTGGTAGCAAGGGCAATTTTACAATTTTAGGAAAGTTAAAGAAGAAAAAAAATGTATTGTTAATATTTTTGCATGGAAATGGAAGCCTAGAATTTGTATTTCTCTTTCTTTGATTCAACCAAACAACTGGAGTCTTAAGAGGCTTGATTGAGAGCTATTCAAACTCACAGTCAACAGTTCAGAGCAAATCCACACCCCAGTAAAGATACTACAAAGACTCATCTAAATCAGAATCACAGGGTGCTGGGACTGTAAGTATCCAGACCAGTGGTATCTGGTCAGAAAATTTAAGAGATTACCACAAATCTACTGCAATTCATGACTTGCACCCTTGTAACCTGCCCAGACACAAAGGTAAAATACAGCATGAATCTCTTTCAATCATCTGTAAAGGAACTGCAGGAGGCTCTGCTCAGATGATGAGCAGTATTCCATCACACATGTGCAGTTCAGTTGCTTTTACTGGTGTGTTGAAATCCCAGATCCTCTTTAGCTGCTATTTCAACCCGTTTATTTTCTTTGGGTTGCCCAGTGGCAGGATGGAGCTTCATTTTGACTCCTATGCCTTAATAGTCAGGACTGATCACTGATTTTTGTCCAGTTAAAGCACAAAAGCAAAGCCGCATAGGAAGTCTAAGCAGGCTATGTTTAAATTCAGGGCTGCTTTGTGGAGAAAAAAGGACAGGTGGACACAATCACTGAGTGGTTCAGCCTCCTGGAATCAATGACAAGTACTCACAGAAAAGAAATTAAAGCTGGGCTCCAAAAGGGATCCAAATATAACCACATTATCTCATGTGTCTCTGTGTTTCTGGTGGTGTGTCAGTGAGCAGTGATGTGTTGCGTCAGATTGCCACATCCCAAGTACTGGATGTCATATCAAACAAGTGAAATACTGCCTAGCAAACACCAGACTTAATATGATTCATCACCCTGAATAATCAGTCTGTTGAAACCCTCTGTAATCTGTACTTAGAAATATGCAGTGGTATTTTTTTTCCCTCTAATCTATAGCTGTAGAATGGAAACCATAAGGTCAGATGTGAAATATGTTGGAGATAAGCCAGCTGGTGAATGGGCGGAAAAAAAAGGTTTTAAAATAAATAAACTCACAGAGATTCCTCACTCCTTAGGAATAAAATTTAAGTATCTTTCCAGGTGGAAGGATAAAATGATGCGTCAGTAAAGTGGAAGGAAATGTTAATTCCCTCTTCTCCACAAACATCGCATGTGTGCCTCAGTTTTCCCCAAAAGGTAATATTTTAATGTACCATGAGGAGACAAGGAAAATAAATATGTTAGTGAATGTGAAGCACTTGAATCCTCTGTCAAAGAATGCACAGAAAAATAAGCAGAAATTCAGGTGGAAGACTGGACATGTGTGTCTTAGAGCCTTCCTTACTGAAATGCATAAATTGACACTGAGTTGGTGTGTTTTCTGTCGAGCTTGAGAAGTCAGTCAGTCTTTGTCTCTTCAACCAGAGCCAAACTTGTGGGATTTGAGTGTTTCAAGAGTAGCATCAGTTGGAGCCAAGATGTTTCCCCTTCCTGAGGCTGTAGAGCCGCAAAATTCTGTCTTTATGAGAAACCATTCTTTTGCCAAGGAGAAAATCAATTGAGTGTTCAAGGGCCTACACTGCTCACTGTTGGCCAAGAAACCTCTTCAGCCGTGTTAGAATTACAAATGGAAGTTGCTAAGTATTTATTTGCATTACAGTGTCACTTGAATCTAATACTAGGACTTGGTTTTGGGACTACAAAGGATGCAGAGATGTCTTTATTTCTTGACTCGTTTCAATGAGCTGATAGAATGTGCTTTTACAACAGTCCCACAGCATGTAGTGACACCTGTAATCATTACTACATTTTCACTATTAGCCTGGATTAATAATTCATTAATGAATGGAATTAATTTCTTAATGATTTGCTACACTTAAATCCTGCACATTTTAAAATTAGGAAAAAAGGCCAAGCTTAATGAAGGGTTTGGAATCAGTTGGCATAAAGTTAAATTAAATTGTGTGCTACAGAGCACTGCAACCATGATTTGAAGTCAGAATGAAAGGGAAGGAAATCAGACATTATTTCCTGATTCTCACAGCATATCAAATCATGAATGATCAAGATTTGCTATGATATTTTAATTAAGAGTAATTTCAAAGAACACCAGTCCTGAAAGGGGATCTCAGCTATCTCCTGGTGTTTACAGTGCATGAGGAAAACACTGCACTCAGCTGCCCTTGCTGCCTCATGCAGCCCATGCTAAAGAGCTGCCCAACATCACATCTGACAGGCTTTCCCCATGAAAAGGACACTCTCAGCCACCTCAGCAGGGACTGCAGAAAAGTGCAGGTGCAGAGGAGGGAATTGCCCTTCAACACTGATCACAAAGTGCCCTTTGACTGCTTTTTCACAGGCATTAGGGACAGGCCAGGGTTTTGGTACACATGAGGGCACAGGACAGAAGCAAGGACCCTTCTGGTCAGGGGTGAGTGTCACAGATGTCTCTGCTGTGAATTTTTGCTCCAGATATGTGGATGTGACCTCATGTGAGGTTTGTGACTGGCAGCTACCCTGCAGTCCTTGGGGACAGCATTGCTGTGTGAGGGTGACAATGCACTCCCTGCAGTGGCAGCAGTGCAAGGCACAAAACAAACCACAGGTTTTGGTCTGCTCTCGTTGGGTCTACTTGTGAGCTGCAAGATAACAACTCGAGTCCATCTAGAAACCACAGCTGGATTGCAAACAATGTCATTAAACAAAGAACAGCGGCATCATCAAATCTGTTCTCTGAAAACCCTTTCCCTGAGCTGGGCTAGTGCACAAGGGAGACAGAGCACACATATTAATGATTTTGGGCAACATGTTGCTCTTACAGTAATTGCTTTTACTGTTATCTTGGAGACTTTGAAATGACTGCAGCAGATGTATTTTGTGGTGCACCCTGGTACAGTAGTGCTTCCATTTATTATTTATCTCTATTTGGCTCTCTTTCACTTTTTTTTTTGTGTTTTAATGCCTGCTTTATCTTGGTTTCAGAGGGCCTGTTCCTGGTTTTGGAAGGCACCAGATTGCTAATTTGACCTCAGGCCAGGTGTTCCCTTGGTATTAGCATTATAAATAAAAATAGGATCAAAAAAATCATAAAATAATTTAGTTTGGATGGGACGTCTGTTGGTTTTCTGATCTTCTGCTTAGAAGAGGTCCAAGTTGGAAGGTAGATTTGGCAGTCATGGTAGTTCAGGCTGCTTAGGACTTTTCTCTGACTAATTTTTTTAGGATATTTAATTGTAGACATTTCACATCCTCTCTGGGTTACTGTTCCAGTGGTTAATCAAACTTCACATAAAAAAAAATTAGAAAACTAATCCTCGTATCTAATCATTGCTGCCCTTGTAACAAAATATGTGTTGCATGGTGTCCCTCAGCTGTGCTCTCCTGACAAAGGTCAGCTGCATATTTTCCATAACCTCCTATCATGGAATTAAAGGCATAAATAAGAAACCCCCTTCATCTTCTCTTCCTAAGGCTGAGCAAACCTGGTTCACACCCACTTTCCTAATATAACCTGTGCCTTGTTATTTTAATGGACTTCTTCTGAGCTCACCCAGGCATCTCAATGCCTGTTCTGTACCTGTAGCCTCAAACCAGGGATGTGTTTGGTAAGCATTACTCTGGCAACCCTGAACTCCCCATGTTTCCCATCAAAGTACGTTCTGACCAGAGTCCAGAGTGAAGCTGGAACTCAGAACTATAGGTACAAAATGAGAGCTGAGGAGGTGCAAAAGAGTCTGTGCTAGAAACCAGCATGGCTTCTCTGGTTTTTCCTTCCTGAAATGAAAGGTCTCCGCACTGTGTGGGCTTGAGAATGCAATTTAGGCTGTAGAAATTTGCGCTACTCTGCATTTGACAGAGAAGGAAAGGATCAGGTGAGTACCAGCTCACAGTGATTGTTTCCTTCTTCAGTGCTGACCATTCAGAATTGTTTTAGCTTTTGTAAACCACCTGCCAGTTTGACACATTCTAATGCTTTCGTTGTCCCCACAATACAAGCAGAGCTGTCTCCAAAAGTCAGGGTAACCTTCATGCAAAAGCCACATCTGAAATGCAGCAGCAAAATGCAGTTACACAAACACAGATGTGCAGGATCCCGGCACTTGGAAGGAGAGGGGGGGCATCCAGAGGAGCTGAGAGCCACAACGAGCTTTAGTCCCCACTCTCCTCTAGAGCTCAGAGATCCCAAACACGCCCCAGCAGCTCACAGAGCATCTTGGGGCTAGGCATTCTCAAGGAAAATTAAAACACCAATCCTCAATCAGATATAAGTCGCTGAATGATGAGAGACTCAATAGCAAGACCAGAAGACCCATTAGCATAGGGATACATTAGGCAGGCTGCTGGAGCTCTTCTGGTTTAGTTTTGCCTGAAAGGAGTTTGGTTTGCATGCCCAAACACCCTTCTAGTGTGAACTAGAGGACACTAAGTGGGGAAGAGGAGCCTGTTCACTTCAAAACTGTTCTTCTGATCTGAGCCGAAGTGCTCATGTAGAAACACTAAAGTCTACTTCCATTTCACTTCCAGTACAAGGATATTCAACAAAGTAGATGCTTCTTCCTGTTCTGTTAGCAATGGACATATTTATTTGACAGCAAATATCATGGAAAGGAAGAAAGTGTGTTTTGGGGCCTCATCAAATTTTTCTAATCAGATTTTAGTGTGCAATTTAAATCATGTTTTGCAGTAAGTGAGGTGATGTAAAAGATGTCCAAATCTATTCTTTCCATTGTACAAATCCCTTTGCCTTTGGGATCGAGTGTAAAATGTGCCTTATCAATTTCACTTGCAATTGAGGTCAACATCTGGGGTATATATATTGGCACAGTCCATATTAAACACCACTGCTCTTCACAAAGTGGTTTTTCCAAGCATAAAATGTTATTATTCTATGATTCCATGATTTGTTAAATTACCCACCATTCATTAAGATGATGATCTCTAAATACTGCTAGGATGTTGAACCATGCTCCTGTTGTTGGAATTTATTGAGTATGACTCTAGTTTCCTCTGTGTGAAACACTGTAATAAAACCATAAAGCAATGCATCAGAGCTGTGATATAAGGGACACACTTTTTATGATCAGATACTGTACCTGTTATATGGAATATCAGTTCAGAATAGATGTGACAGACTCCAGAGACAGTGAATCACTGAGCTCAGCACTCCCCCCAGTCTCTCTGCTGGATGCTCAGATACACCTGTACACACTTGTAAATATCTCTGACATCAACTCACTTCTCCTCAGCAACAGGGAGAAAAAAAGAGTGAGGACAAATGTCAGGGAACTGCAGTTATCACCAAGCCAGGAAAAAATTTGCTCTTATTTCCTTTCCAGAAATGGAGGAATACATTCGCCACCAAAATTTCTGATGCTTTCAAACATTTTCATTCCACTAGACACAAAATAAGTTCTGTGAATAACCCTCATTCAGTCATCAGGATTTCACCATGTTTCAGCTGCTTTGTGTAGCTCGTGGGTCAGATGCTGCCTTTGTGCATCCTCAACTCCAAAAGTTTTCCCTCTGCAAATGTCACCCCAGCAGTGCATATGCTGAGTATCAGGATCAACAGCTGATATTGAATACACTATAAATCCTGTCAACAGAGGTCAGTCCTAGCTGCAAGTGAGCAGAAGCCCCTGGGCTTTGGCTCTGAGGGTCCCTGGTGGCTGACCTGGGGTTTGTCACCATCCTGGCAGTTCTGGGGTACCCAGCAGCTGACCTGCCTGCTCCCCCATGGCATTGGCACCTGTCCCACATCACCTGGCAGGGTAACCCCAAGTGGTGGCCTTAATACCAATATGATATGCCACTGGTGCTGTTTCTCTGGGTGCATGCTATGTTTGAGAGCCAGGCAGAAGTCTAGAATTCACATAAGAAAGTGAATGATTGTGTTTCATAAAGCTAAAAAAGCAATAATGCAAAGATGTCAAACTAGGAACAAGGTCCAAGTAAAAACCTGCCTTTGAGCAGAGATTCTTTGGGGTTACCTGTTGGCTAGCTTCCTCTACTTTAATAGTTTTCTATTGCTATTGTGATATCTACTTTATATATTGCACTGCTTTCTGTAGCTGTCACAGGAATGGCAGATGTTTTTGCTCCTTAGGGATGATATTCATCCTTCTGTCTGTCTCTTAGGGTACTAATACAGCTCCATTCATACTGTAGCTTGCAATCTTTAGTGCAGTTCCCCTTACAACATCCCTGGGAGGTAAGCAAGTACTGGAAGGTGAGGAAGTGCTTTCCCCTTTTTATAGGACAAGTGAGACAGAAAAGAAATGCTGATGTTTTACAGCACATAAGCATCTATTGCTCATTTAGAAGAAAAATAAAACCTCTGCAGAATCTTCTATGATTCATGAAGTGTGGGAGGCAGAGGAGGTGAACCCCAACATCCCATCTTCAAACTCCAGAGTAGGCTTCTCCTTCTCCACAAAACTTCCTCTCCAGACAGAAGGGAGTTCAGCCCTAAGGGGTAATGATACCAGTGGTTTTCCATTTCACCTTGGCATGTCATCTACAACAAATCTCTAACACAAGGAATTCCTCCTACAGGATTCAGTTACCTATCACTTTCTTTTCCAAATAAATCACCACATTTTTTTTTTCAGACAGGATTGCCTTCTCTAGGTAAAACATGATCATGAAGAAAATAAATACAATAAAGAAAGAAGTCTAAGAAAAACATGCCAAAGCCACACAGAAGTAATAACACTATTCAGTTCTCAGGGCAACCTAACTAGGTTCATTCTGTTTTGCAAAAAGGTATGGGTTTAATGTTCAGATAATCCATAGCTGTCTGACTTAGAAATATTTCCTTAGATTAGTTATTCATGTATATCTTTAGATAAAAAGATATACTTGGCTAAAAAAAAAAAAGGAAAAGAGAAGGGTCAGTAAAAAAATATTCTACATGCCTACTTCAGCAGCAGAGTATGTGAGGCTTTAGAAAATAAAGGTTCCTGTGGAAGAATCAAACATTTTTCTCTCAAGTAGGGAAGTAATTTTGATAGACTGAATCATTCCTTTTATCAGCACAAAGCTCTTTGTTTCAGTTCAAATTGTGTTGTGTAGCAGTAATGATTACATCATGCAAAGAGAAAGCAGGAAGATAATAAAGTAGATGAAGTGCAGGAATCCTGCACTCCAGCTTTACAGACTTTTTGTGATGGTTTAGGTTTTGTTTTGATCAAGGCATAAACAAATATTGGAGTGAAAGCATTTTCCACTCCATAGTAAAACCTTGATTTACAACAGCCTTGACTTACAACATTAGGAAAGAGGTTTATTGTTCTTTGACAATTGTCTTATCATTTAAGTTTGCCTCTGAGGATGTAATTTTTGAATAAATATAAGTGAACCCAAAGCAGGATTATATACCAAATAAAATTCTTCCTGGGGTAGAATTTCAAGTTTAGATCTTCCTCAAAGAGCAGTTTCAAACTTCTCTCTTCTCTAGAATTGCTTCTAGATGTGTGGACTCCAATTATGCAGGTTGTCCCTTCTACTTACCTCTCTAAGTGACTGTCAGCCTGTAGCTGTGATGGTTCTCTACATCCTCTCTCTGCCCCAAAAGGTACCTTGGAAATAACCAGGAGGTAAGAAAAAAAGCCCTCTGTTCTCTCACCCATTAGGATAACTTGGCAGCTTGGTGGAGGTTTTGCCAAAGTTTTCAGTTGCATCCCAGCCCATCCAGGTCAGAGAGAGCAGGGTTTCACTCAATGGCAGCTCAATAAAGCCTTGCAGAGCTGCACAGTTCCCTTGGGACAGTTCTGGCTTTGTGGGTAGATGGTGCCATTGCTGTGTACATCTGTCTCATCTAAACCAGCAGCAGTGCCCCTGCAGTCCCAAAATCCGTGACTGTTTTCCAATCAAAAAGAAATAGTGATGCAATATACCTCATTCTTGTGTTCTGTTACACCAGGGTGGTAATAACGTTTGAAGGAAACAAAATTGGAAATCTATTTCCAATTCAAAGTTAGGACCCATCCTGGGTAAATGCTACTGCTCAGAAAGTTTGTGAACTCTAGATTTTTTAACCCATTTAAGGTGGTTCTATTTGTCTGCACTCCTTCAACAGCTGGTGACTCCACTATTCCTTATATTATAAGGAAATAACATGGAGCAATTGTTTTCCCAAAGGCTTTGTACTCTAAACAGGTAACAAGGAATAAAGAAATTATTTTCCACAGACTCCTAAGGGAACACTGATCTTTGCATTAAGTGAATGAATAAAGGGGCAGGGGAAGGTCAGGAGGAAGTTACTTTTGTAAGACAAATTAAACAGATCTAACTTTGTACCTTAATTCCCATATCAATTATTCTTAAACACTTAAGCAATCACTTCGCTGTAACACAGAACACCAAAACAGTGCATATTAAGTGTGTATTAGATCATAACCAAAGAAAATTAACTTTAGGTACTTGCTGTGCACTTAGATCACTGCTTGTAGTTAAGACTGCCTGACAAATTCCATTAAAAGATCTTTTTTTCACCTTTCAGAGGAAACAAGTCCAGGATTCAATTTCTCTTGCCAAAAGTGCCCTTAGGCTGATTTTTTTCTCCTTTTTTTTTTTTATTTTTTTGAGAAAACTTTAGCTCATAGTTGTTACATTTCTGTGAACAAAGGGGAAGGGAAAACATACTTTAATTTTGCCTCTGAGTGAAAAAAAAAAATAAATCTGGCGAACTGCTATACCACAACAAGAGACTTGAAAATTAGGTTGGTTCCTCCACTGTCAAAAGCACACCTTTTATTTACCTGGTGATTATTGATTTTTTTTTTTTTGATTCAGTCAATATGTGCTCATAAAAGACTTGCTAGAATTTGGAAGTATTTGAAGAGCCCATCTGCCCTGAGCTTAGCCCACTCTTTAATCTGCCAGATAAATGCACATGCAGTTCCACAGAGTAACTGAGTGCTGTTATCTTGGCTGTGATGGCTGAGCAGAATTTCCCTGCAATTTGTTTCAGCTCACAGCTGGATACTACTGAGGGAGAAAGCTTAGAAATTCTGAGAAAAGAGATCTGTGTTCTTTACTACTGGTGATGCCTGTGCTGTACAGAAGAAGAAGGGAAGTTCAAGCACACATGGGGAAGTAGGGACGTTGTGCAGGAAATTTATGCGAAAGAAAGAAATGAGAAAAAATAAAAGCTGATGAGTAGCTAGGACAGGAATTCACTCCTGTGTAAAACTGATATGGCTTTTCCTGATGTGTTCATGTGTTATGCACAACAGGACAGAGGAGGATCCCAAAGGCATGTTCTATCCAAATACTCGATTGTAATGTTCAGTAAATTGCTTGGCTTTATCCTTCTTCAACACACAAAAAGCAAATTATCTTCAAACAAAAATTCAGATGCTGACAATATCTAAGAAAATCTTGTATGTTTAGTTCTGAGTACTGAATAGAAATAAATAGATTCTCAGGAGTAATTATTTACAGAACTATCTGGGGGGTTATTTCCAGCAGAAATGTAAATTCCATAATTTAACTTTCCTCTTAGTCAACTCATTGCTTGTTCTTGCTGGAACAGTTGAATGGATGGCTCTTCTCATCACTACTGAGATGCTCAGTAGTTCCATGGTAAGAGTTTTTCAGTTACACAACAGGCACTGACCAAAACAGCTGTATTAAATAACAATAATTCATAAAATCTCAGTGCCCGTGGTGCAGGATCAGCTGCATCCCAAAGTGGTAAGAATCAGGGGATAGAATTGCAAATTGTGATTCAGTGGAGAATAATAATCAGAGTTACCTGAACTTCTTCAGCAGTTTTATTATTAGTCCATGGGGACGTTACTGGTGCTGGTGGACTTTCTGTCCCAAGAACTTGGCCACTTTCCCTCCCTTTTATTTTGTTTAAAATCCCAGTCTCCCAATCTGCCCTTCTCCTAAAGAGATGATGCACAACTGCATTTTCTCATTCTCAAGCCACCATAACATCTGTCCTTGAAAACAATGCTCACTGAAATCACTCTGTTTTTTCATGCAGGAGGATCACTTTTTTCCCCCTATTATTTGACCTGCTCCACAGATGTGAATAAAATTCATTATGGATGTTGACATTTTCCTTCCAGTTCCATATTCACAAATAAACAATTCATTACAATCAGTATGAAATACCTTGTAAAAGGTGATTTTGCATGATCAGATGCAGCTCATTCATGTTGGAGGGTAAAGCAGGCTGATGATGGAAATGTGTGTCTGTTGTTTTGAGGTAACACCATATTGGAGCTGAACCACACAGACTGCCATCTGATTAATAGGCCCTCCCACCCAGAGCTGCTAAGATAAAATAGATGGCAGATTTTTGTTATTTTGGGCACACATTTCTCCACATGACAAGGCTATGTCAGCCAGCACAGTGTGTGCTCACACACACTATTTACATTACTTGCTCCACTCTACCTGTCCAGGTTTCCAAAACTAATTTTTTTTTCCTTTACTGATGGCAACAATGTGGATGACCTAGAGGAAGCATTTTATTAACTAGATTTCAGACTCTTCTTGTTATTTTTCATGTGTTTAAACCAGTAGCTTATGCTATGCATATTCCAGTTTGTCCCATTCTCATATTCAAAAGCTCCATGAGCACGCTCCAGAGCACAGCACCTAGTGTAATAACAAGATTTTTTTCTCTTGTTGCTTTGCCCAGAGTTTTAAGATTTATTTCTCTACTTCCAAACAACCATTTTAACCATTTACTTCAGACATCCATACACAACTGTGTGAAATCTCCACGAAATTGTCTGGCAAAATCCAACTAGGCTATGCCCTGGATTACATGGCTGTGTTGTAGCCAGCTGCTCCAGGCTAGATGTACATCCAAAGGGCACTGCTTTAAATTTCAAAGCCCTCATACAGCTTTCCCTGAAACTGCTTTATGCAGCCAACCAGCACAGACCCAGGAAATGCTGTCAGCTGCTACTCACTGTAAATCTTCCCCTCAGCATCCTTTCTGCTTTTTGCTACTTCTAGACAACTCTACTCATCCATCCTAACTTAAAGAAACCTATATACATCACAAAGGACAGAAAACACTAGTGATGCTGAGCAGGAACAACAATGGATCAATCCTTTGGTTAATCACTAGTTATTCTCCTAGAAAGATACATCAGGACCCTGATGGTCACCTTTCCACCTTGGACTTTGTAGGTTAGAATTGGAGGCTGGTCACTTGCTGTGATTCCCAGGCAACAAAGCATCAGCAGGGCTGTGTGCCACCCAACATTCTCCTCTTACTTTAACAGGAAAATCAAAATATATGATGGCTAAATGGATGTTAGGTCTTTGTGTGGATGATGCTTGGGTTTATCTTCCCTTAATGTCACCACAAGAAATGCAGATAATTTTCACTTATGACAGCTTGTCATATCAACCCTTTTTAAGAGAATGGCTCATTGCTCTAATTTCTGAAGCAAATTTCAAGGTATATCATCTACTGCTGCCTCCTCGGTCCTCCCACATGATATACACTGTAATTTTGGGAGGATCACAGGGCTGTGGGAGACAGTCTCTTGAGTGTTTAATGTCTGTAGTTTATATTTTTATTCTCTTGACTCCAACCCAAGAACTGGAGAGGATATGTGCAGTTACTTGGATCTTCAGCAACATTAAAATTGTACCTCAAGTATTCCTTGGTGTTGTTCAATCTGGTCACTGCTGCTGAGCAGCTGTAAAGTATCCCCCAGTACCCTTGATTTTTTACTCACTGCTGAAATTTGATTTTCCTCTGATTGCTCAGATTACCCATTTTTGAGAACAAGAAATTTCTACTTTTTGAGAGAATATTTATCATTTTGTGGCTGGAGCACCATGGGAATTGAGATGAGCAATGAACAATGGCAACACCTTTCTTCCTTCCCTCCAGTTCCAGTCACATTATGCCATGCCTTGCTCTGGGGAGGCAATCCAGGAGTGTGATGGATCATACTATCTCTGAGGTGAGCCTCTGTGGCGCATCACCTCCAAAGAGGGGGAAAAATGCCAACTACTATCAATCCCAGGCCTGGGATCCTTCTTCTTGACGACAAAAAGCTGTTGCATACATGGATGATAGATTTTTCCACAGCTGCCTTTCAGTTGCTGTCATTCAAGGAGATGAGGGTGGTCTAATTCATATTTGACCTCTGGTGCAGGGAATGAATTCTGTATTTGCAGGTTTCATGGCTCATCCAAACCCTCCAGCCAAGATCTTAGCTCAAAAGTAAGGTCTGGTTTCAAAGTCCCATCTACTGATTCATCCACATGCCTAAGTAATTCTCTGTCTCATCTCAGGCATGTTTAGTCTTTTGTGCCTAGTTTTCATCTTTCGCAGTTGTTAAATGTGTTAAAAACTTCTTGATTTGAAATCCACATCACTCCTTGGCTTGCATTTCTAGACCACAGAGTCTGCAACTGGACCCTGCAGCCTGAGATTGTTGCTTGTTGTACCCCAGGATTTACCTAACGGGTGTAAAGTCTTCAAATACCAGGGGTGTGATGTTATTTCTGCCACATGAACTGTCCTGTTCAGTCTCCAGCTGCATAACTGAGGAAAGCAGAAGCCACCCTGGCACTGTCTTTACTGTGTATGCCAGGCAAGCCTTAGCCCATCTGACAGGGAATTACCACTGGGATAGGCACAAGACTCTCTTCCAGTCATGAGTGACATCTGTTTGCCAGCATCTCTCACTTGCTCAGGCCCTTTCGGTAAGGAATCCGGGTAGGACAGCTTTCCTCAGTGCTCTCTGGAATCCTTCTTTTTACAAGCTATGGAATTACAGCAGGGCCCTTTTCTCTTGCATATTTTCAATAACTTTCTTGGCCAATTTTGTCTCAAATTACTTATCTCCATGGATCTTTCTCTTAAATTTAACTTGGCCAGAAAAAGTATAATAGTGGTTTTTCACCTTCCTAAAAGGGTTTAACAGAACTTTAGTGTTTAAGGGATTTTGCTTATATACATATATACACACACAGAATATATATACATACACATCTCTCTTCTGTATTTTACAGGATTATTGCCTTTAACTTACTTGTTTGAAAAAGTTATTGGATTCATAGGAATATTCTCCTTACTGCCTATTTCTTCACCCAGTAGCAGTCCAGGTTCCACTTTGTCATGGCCAGCTCCTTGTTCTTGCTGGTGGTGGAGAAGACTTCCCATAGGAAAACTGAAATAACAGGAGTAGTATGGATAAACACGAGTCTTTAGTCTGGCTACTATGGTGCCCAGTCATAGAGAATATTAATTTTTCTGAGCTTTCTAATTTTTGTTATTCTGGCCCTCTATCTTTCACTCCTTGGTGTCTTTCTAATGGGTCACTTCTATTTTGGCATCTTTTACTATGCAAAAACATGCAAACAAGCTTATACTGAGCAGATTAGTTATGGCTGACATCCAAAAGAGATCAGAACATTTCAAGTCATGGCATAACACTGTAAGCCCTGCACAAACATGAGATCTGAGCATTTTGAATTGCACAAAACAAGATCTGGTTGGATAAACAACGACAGAAAAAGTGAAAGACAGGCAGAGACCTAGGTGGCAATGTTTCCTTCCATAGAGGGAATTTTAAACAAGAGCATTTGACTAATGTTTCCAGGGATGAGACTGGTTGAATGCCAAAACACAGTTTTCATAACCTTTAAACCTGAACTATGTAATTGTTGCATGAATCAAAAGAAAAAACAGTGACAGGTATGAACAAAGAAAATCTGTCAATCATGTGGAAAGGGGAAAGATTTATGCTGCAAGTAAGACAGCAAAAAGAGTTGGGGAAATTAAAATGAAGAAAAAAAAAGTATCGTTGAAATTAAACTATTTCCCCAGGTTGAAAAGAAATTTCAGTTATAATTAAAAAGCCTACACGCATGTGACTTGCTGTCATCTAGAAACAATTATAATCCTGCAGTGGCTGAGAAAACAGATGCAGTCCCTCTGAATAGCTAAATCAAACCCAGTTCTTTCTCCCCCTTTGATAAGGCATCCCAAAGTGAGCCAGAGTACACAGCTATTACACACTAATTAGTGAGATGGGGCACAGCCTCCCTTTACCGAGCAACCAAGTGGCCACTCAGCTGCAGCCCATTTCTTCCCCCTGTCTGCCCTTTCCAGCTTCACAGTGCTTCAGCAGAGTCATGCAATAGGGCAGCAGCAGCCACGGTGGTCTAAAGGGTCACATTTCATAGGGAGAAGTAGTGTCTTTATATATCTTTATATAGCTGAAAAAATTGAGCCAACTTCAGGCTCTTTAATCTTCCCCAAAGGCTTGCCTAACATCTTGTCCTTTTTCCCAGCTATGCCTGTTACTTTAATAAAAGATTTGGTCTATCCCCACAGCCTTAACATCAGAGGCAGGACAGTCTAAGACCATTCACTCTTTGCTTAATCCACGGGGTAAAAGCAATTATTCTACAATTTTAGGAACTGATATGACAGGAGGAAAAGAGCCAAACTGCCACTCCACATGCACTGATTTCAAATGTAAATGTCTTGCTGAGCTCTGGCAATATTAAAATAGCCTCTTGGCTGTCAGAGACTGCCCATAGGACTATCATTCTCTAACACAGAGTGAAAGTGAAACGAGATAACCCTGTGATGGGAACTGGGGCCTGAAGTCATTTCTCTTACACCATAAAGCTGCTGAAAAGATTAGTAATTGGAAACTGCTCTTAGAAGGGTCTAATAGGATTCACCTCCCTAACCAGTGAGGTAGCTGGTAGGGTTACCTCTGAGGTCATTAATTAGTCACTACTTTAAATGAGTGTCTTTCCCTGTAACTTTATCCTTCTAAACTTTGTAACTTCAGTGCAGTCTCCATTTCAAGCATATGGTTTTCCCTCAATGAGGCTGTTAGCATGGTAATTCCCCTCTTGCCAACAGCGATCAAGAAGTAATAAAACAATCTGGAATCTTTATTCATGCATTAGATTTTCCTATCCAATAGATAGATTTACATCTTAAATGTAGATTATTAAAAAGCTGATGATTTTAGTACTCTGTCAAATTTAGCGAAGAACACAGTGTGTTTACTTCTAAGGCTCATCTCTGCTTTTCTTTTTTTCCAGAGGCTTAGAAAGAGAGTCTCTTAATGAACCTTTGTTAATATGCACATTTATATGATCTGATTGGCCCCTGCAGCAGCTTAGGAAAACCTGTGAAAAGGCAGCTGACAGAGTTACCAAAAACCCCTGCTAATTGGAATTATTAATTGTTTATAGATGCATTTACCACAAAGAGAAGAAATAAAAGGCAGTGACAGAAAACTCCTCAATTTTTCAAGCCAGGCAGTCTGCTAGCAAAATGGTAGTGAGAACATGGAACATGTCACTGTTAAATGGCATATCATCAAGTTCTAATTATGTGCTTTTTTAAAAATATCAATCCTACAGGTAAGATGAAAGTCTGTAACTTCGAGATCTGATCTCTGCTCCAGGAGCCCTTTCTGCCACATGTATCTGCAGAGGGTGCAGCACAGTCAGACAACAGGCACATGGCTGCTGGTTTAGCTTTTGCTAGACCTACCTTTAAGTGCTTTCCTGACTTGGCTAAGGGTCATTGGAAAGGAGCTGGCACAGACCCAGAGCCAGCAGTGCAGCAGGGAACTGCACCCTGGGCTGAAAGCCTCCTTCACTAAATTGCCCCTCCCTCCACTGTCAGCCCTTGCTACTCAAAGCACAGGATGATGAATTTCTAAATGAAAAAAGTAAAGCTGATGAAGAAATATACAGAAGAATTGTAAAAAGTTTGGGTATTCTCTCGTGGAGGAGGGGACTTTGGCTGCAGCTGGGCTTGGTGCAGAGGATAGACAGGAGATGCTCTGAGCTGCCACACTGGGATGAGATTCAGGAGTGAAAGGAATCCTCTGCCCCCTGGAAGGGCTGCCTGAGGGAAGGATTGAGTGTTTTGCATTGTTTTTGAACTGGGGGACCCAAACTTGAGCTCGCTAAGGGCAATTTGCCAAGACCCCGAGGGCTGCCCCTGATCTGTATAGGCATTTGCATTAAGTGGTTTTTGTTGTGATTTCTGGGGTTTAGGGTTTGTTTTCGAATTCTTGGAAATACTCTTGGTATGTTGGCAAGGTTTTATGTGACAAACACTCTCAGCAGAACTCATACATGTGACCGAGAGGAAAAAACAGTACAAGCACCAACACTTCTCACCCACTGCCTGCTCTGGTTCAGCTCTCAGGGAGAAAAGCCTTTATGTACCCAAAAGGAGGATCTTCTAGGTCTCTAGCACTCGATCTCATGGGGGATTTCTACTTACCACGTGCTAGAAATACAATGGAGCAGAGAGGAACCAGTCTGAAAGATTCCTGAGTGTGTGGAAGAAAACTTCCTTACACAGCTGGTGAGGAGTCAGCTAGGGAAGGTGCACCCTGGACCTGTTTGTGAACACAGAAGGGATTGTGGGTGATGTGATGGTTGGAAGCCACCTTTGGCTTCCAACGATCATTAAATGATAATTTTTGGTTCTTGGAGAAGTAAGGACAGCAGAAACAGCCTGTCTGATACAAGAGCTTTGCCTTAAAATCACAAAAAAAATTTGAGGGTTTAAGACCTTTGGAGGAAGGGGCAAGCAACATAGGAAAAGCAAAGGATGTTGTGAGGCTGTGCAGGAAGAAGGTTAGAAGGGTTAAATCCTTTAAATCCAACTTGAACTTAATCTGGTTACTGTCATAAAAGACAATAAAAATGTTTCTACAAATACAGTCACAGCAAAAGAAAGACTAATGAGAATCTCCATCCTTTACAGACCGGGGGGTGAAACATAGTAAAAGCATAAAAAAGGATGAGGAAGAGGCTGAGGTATTTATTAATGCCTTCTTTGCCTCAGTCTTTAATGGCAAGACCAGAGATGTTCCCCAGTGCTCAGTACTGGGGCCAGTCCTCATTAATAACTTTATCAATGATCTTGATGAAGGAATCAAATGCATCCTCAGTCAGTTGGAAGGTGATGCAGCACACCCTGGAATGATAAACCCTGGTCTCCAAATTTATGGAAAAAGTTGTGGGACCAAGGAGATGTTCAGACATCATGGCCAGGGAAGAGGTCACAGCCTGACAGAGTTCAGGAGGTGTTTGGAAAATACTTTTGAGCACATGGTGTGAATCTTGGGAATGGTGCTGTGCAGGGCCAGACTTCATGATCCTTGAAGGTGCCTTCCAATTCAGCTTATTCTGTGGTTTTGTGATTTCAGATGTTTTGGCTGTTTCTATGCCTGTACATTTTTAATGCTTCTGTGCCTTAAAGGAAGAAGAATACTTCTCAATATTTCCACTCTCCTTAGAAATGTCCCAGCATATAAATCAGCTGTTCTGGCTGTTTGCTGGAGATAGGATTTGTCTATTTCCCTTTATTTGTTTTATTTTCCAGAAGAGATGATTAGAAACTGCTTGTTGATTTAATGTTTAGATGAACAGCTTTCTCCTCACTATGTAATACAGGGAGCAGTTCAGGAAAATTGCCTCATGAACTTTAAATACTGGGCAAAATATGATGTTATGTCTGCTGGATTCATTTGAGTGCGATAAGCGCACTGTAGGAAGTCCCATATCACTGAGATCTACTCAGGCTCTGCTGAAGTCAAAATAAGCCTTCAATTCTAGTTACTTGCAGCAACTGGGCATTTGCAGGCCCTGCAAGGTAATGGCAGTGTGACTGAGTGGGCAGGAAACAGGGCTGAGGAGAGCCATTAAACTTCATTCTTAGTTCTGCTGTGGATTTTTTCTATGTATTTGAAAAGCCTTCTGTAATCCTTGGAAATTGTCACCTCCATAACATTCCTGACAATAAACCACCCATCCTCCCTCAGGCTCCTACAGCTTCTGGTAAGGGAGTATGAAGTACTTTCTGCATGGCAAGGACCCTTTCCTGCAAAGGGCATTTCTGGGTGAGGTGGTAGGTGCTGCAGAGCTTGGCAGAGATGGGAACAAGGGGAAATGTGACCTGGCAAACTTCAGTGACAAACCACATCCTTGCCTCTCAAGCAGTACTGGAAAATCTCACTCCCTTTAAGTTTCAGCCCAAAGCCACTGTGGTTTTACTTGTGTGTGGCCAGAGGAAGAGGTTTGAACAAAGCAAAGCTTCAGTGCACAAGCCATAATAGCTCAGTAGCCACCCAAATAAAAAGTGGAAATGAGCAAATGAAAGAAAATCCACCACTCTCTATATTTCAATGTCATGTTTAATGCCCTTTAATACTTGAAGGAAAGCAGGAGGATGAGTAATGGTGAGTAAATACTTGAGGCTGGCAACACAAAAGGCCTTTTGTTTTTTTTAAAGAAATTAATTTCAAAGTCATCCTCCCTCCACTGCTTTTGCACAGTGGTATGTCCAGGTTGCAAGCTGCCTCAGCTCTGACCTGGAGGAGCCCTGTGGATTGCCTGACCTTGCCTGAGGAGAAGCTGGACCTTGGAGTGCAGGGAGTGGAGCACAGCTGCCTGAGGAAGCTCCTGTGGCCAGGAGCAGCTCCACCAGCACTGCCAGGAGGCTGAGCCTAGAGACCTCCAGCAGCAGATGACCTCTCTGCTGAGCAGACCTGCACGCTGTGGGTCAGGAGTTTGCGCCTTGCTGCTGCTTGTGGAGGATGTGAATGTTACACACTCAAATCAGGACTGAATTCCAGGCTCAAAGCACTGCTGAAGTGACATCACCAAACAGTGCCAGCCATAACTGCAGGGTTTATGTTGCAGATGGTCATCCAGTGGGAGCAGATATGAAAGTCCTGGTTTCATTTTGGGTTGGATAACTTACAGATAGTTTCAATGCAGTCTTGGGTTCAGCTCTTCTTATATTAAACCATAATCTTTTCATCTTTCCCAAATGTGATGCTTTGGTTGTTGTGTTTCTTGTTACTCAAAAGAAGTAGAACAAAAATTCTGCATTGCACACAGCCCCAGGGGAAGGCACTGAAACCCTCCTCATCCTGCAGACCCCCCAGAAACTCTTCAGTCTGACAATGCCCCCTGAGTATATTCAAGGCCAGAAATATTAAAAATTAAATCTCTCTCCTTACATCAGTGATCCCATAGCAATGCACAGCTAAAACTACTTTGGCTTCAGTTTCAGGAAGTCTGGGATTCAGACTAGGTCTAAAAAGGGATTCAACATCTGGCATGAAAACATACAGATGAGGAAATGCAACTTTGACACATGTAGCTCCACTGTGTGTACATCTCTTCTAAAAGGCGATTTTACAACTGTCTTGGAATGAAAGTGCTGGTAGTTTAGAGATGGTCACCAATAGCCCAGAGATGGTCACCAGCAGCTCCAGAAGTCACAAAACACATGTTCCTATGCACTGGCAAATGTGGGCAGTCTATTTCTTTGCTGGCACAAAACTGGTGTGCATGAAGCAAAGCATTGCAAATAAACAAAAATGACACCATAGCTGATAAGTCTTAAAATCTGGAACTAACTTTTGGTTTGTTTTTTTTCAGTTGACTGCACTTTTCTAAAGACCAGATTCTGATGGGCCTTAGAGATCTTTGTGAGCTTCCATCATTCTGTGCTTTTTAACCCTTGGAAGTCTTCCTTCATCACACTGTTGTTGTCTTGGCTGTTCCTCTCTGAGGAGTTATTCCACCTGGAAGACAGGGGTCCCAGTCTCTCAGCCCAGACTCACACAGCTGTGGTGCAGGTGGGATGAGGCTGTCTGGTGGTTGTAAGGGAAGGTAGAATTATTTCAGGTGAATTCCATAAAACCATTCTCAGCAATAAGCCTTCTTGTGCAAGCTAGACATACATTCAGCTTAAAACTACGAGCAGGGATCACCTGTCTATAGCTTCTCCAGCCCTAAGGAGGTTTAAGAACCCCTCTTGGTTAACTCAAGACAGCGGCTGATAAGGACAGGAACTCACTTTACTTAGCCTGTTGTTTTCACAGAGTGCAATGATGCCTGTGACTCCTGCAAGCTTGCCATTCCTTGTTGTTTAGTTCCTTAAAATAACTACTACCTCATCAGATTACCTGCCAGATCCCTTCCTTATCTGGCATAGGGTCTCTTTTGCTCTTCACTTCCCTCTCTCTGAACTGGGAGCTGCCTGCCAGTCTTTCTCACTGATAAAAACATCCTTATCTTTATTGGCATGCTTTGTTTACCTAGACAAACTGGGGCCTACCTCCCTACAGATAAGTCTATGTCTTGTTTACTGCTTCCCATATATTCCTTTCCTACAAGTGGTCTGGTCATCCTAGCTGGCTCTTCTGTGTCTACCTGGCTTTTGGCAGTGTGGAACAGGGTTTAGCCTTATCATCCTGTCCGGTTTTAAATCCTATCAAGGATAATATTCCATCTACAACCACAATATGCCATTAAGCACACAATTACAGGTTGTCTTCTTTGCAAATTAGCAATGCAACACCACGATCTGTGTGTAAATCAGCAACAGATTTATTAGCCACTCACCTTGCCTTAGATTGTAATGACTCTGATCTCATTGTTGGAAGCCCAAAAGCATAAATCACAGATGTCTTGCAGGTTGTGACTTCAGTTTTTCACTGCATTTAGGGGGCGAAACAGATTTATGAATACTTCAGCAAGGCAGATTAAAAGCTGGAATTCACTGGCAGTAAGTGCTGGTCTGTTGTATAAGGCTGTAATGATCATTGGTATTGATTAGGGAGCTGCACAGTATCTGTATCCTTTCCCATGTGTTTTAGCAAAAATATACAATATATCTCTATAAATATACTACAATATCTTTCTCATCGTATTAATAATACATTGGATTCCGAGAATGAACATTTACTGCACTTTACTAGGTAAGTGGCTGCAGATTTTAAGCTTCTCAATTTGACAGTAGGGATGATTGACTCTTGGAAGAAACAACATATGGTTTATTACAGTAAAGCATATCACTGTGGGTTGTTATTGGGAGGAACTTTTCAACCTCTTTAAATTGTATGCTAGAGGAGCAGCTTCAAATCACTCACCCTATTTAAAGAGAAACTGATGTCTGACTTATTATCAGGCATCTGCACACACAATGTCAATCACAAAGTCCACCAGTGAGAAAAGCTTGTTCCTACCCTTGAACTGCTTTAGTATGCCCACTATTTCCTCTAATGTAGTCAAAACATTCTACAGTCCCCACAATCTCAGATTCAAGTAAACACCCCTTCAGAAATAATAGTTTCCTCACCAAAAGTTTCAGCTGTCACCCAGTCAAAGAATCCAGCAAAATCAATGAAAAGTAACAATGAATGACTGCCTTCACAATCAGACCTCAATGTGAGGGACAGACTGCCTGGTGGGGTGGGAACATCAGTCCCTCCAAGTGCAACAAGAGATGTTTCAGGGTCTCTTGCAAGAATGAGGCAGTGGAATGGCTCCAGCTTTCCTCTACCTGAGAATTCGAGTTTGGCATCACTTCAGCAAGCACAAGCAGCAGTGACTGCAATCCTGTCACACTGTCCCAACATGGCTTCTAAAGGATCTCTGCGTTTACCTTGTGTTTCCAACTCTCCCTGGCTCTTGCTAGCCTCTCAGTCCCAGCCTTAGACTTTTATGGTGGCTGGTAGACTGGTGAAGAAAATTATCTTATTGCTGGGAATGTTTTCAAATACTTTTGACCAGAAAGAGATCCCTCAGGGAGAAGGTATGTTTGCTTTGAAGTGTATTATTCTGCACCGTGATTCTTTCCCTTCACCATCTCTGAACAAAGAAAAGGGTAGGCATTATGGTGTAGTATGCTGAACACATCTGAAAAATCTTCTCACACTCAGAGAGAAAAAGTTCACCATCACAATCCTAAATGATTAAATTGTGTTCTTCCCAACTGGATATGTGAGATTTTAACTACCCAAGAGATAGATCTCCCTAATCCCAGTGAAAGTGAAAGGAAGTAGAGTGAGAAGATTCATGACTGTTAATAGTGCTTGTGTGGGCAATCATTCAGCTTTCTTTGCTAGAGCTGAATCAACCTTGTGCAGCCATCTTTTGTTGCTAAATCAGTGTAACCTTTTCATGCTATTGCCACCTTCAATGTGTTTGTGACATTTACATAGTGGCTATACCCCATATGCATTTTCTGTTTAATATTCTCTTGTCACAGTGTCACTCAGGGTGTGGGAGGGTGGTGAGGTGATCAGTCACATGCTCACCCACAGTACTGGGGTGATGAGGACAGTCTGGCAGTATTTTGTACAGCATTGAAATCCTGGCTGATGCTATCCTGACAGGGGGAAAGGCAACTCTGGGTTTGGACCCCAGTTCTGCAAATTTTTGTCACAGACGCAGAGAACAGGGCTGGTAAAACTCACCCAGTGAATCCCCATGCCTCAGGGCAGGGATAATTGCACCTCAGTAATTTCTGATAGATGTTGGTCTCATCTACCCTTAAAGACATCCAGTGCTGGAGACTACACAATCTTGTCAGACAATCTCTTGTGTGCCTCACAGTCCTTGCCACTGAAAACATTATATTATCTACTAGACATTTCACAGAGGATGGTTTCTTCCAGTCTTTATCTTTCATTCAGGACATGGGTCAGGGTTGAGAAGTTCACCCCAAAATGTTCATTCCCAAATATTCTGTGTGCTCTGCATGCTGTTCTGCTGCACCTTGGTGAAGCTGAACACATGCTGTTCATTCTGTGAACTCTCACCTACATTACAGGAAGAGTAACAGCACACACTGTTAGCAGAGCCTCTGGTCTCTTCCAAACATTGCACAAATGAGCCTTGAATAACTAGAAAAATTAGCAGGCTGGGATAACTTCCACAGTGCCCCTTACTAAGCATGGCAAACCAGGCTCCTCTGCACTCTGTGTCTGGCAGCAGATCCCTTTTCCTCAGGATGGTAGTTCCACGTCACCAAGAGGCTGCAGTTGCTCTGCTATTTCCTTCCTGCTCTGCACAAACCTTTTCTGCCATGAGTGTGTCTTTGACCTCACATAGTTCTGCAGTTCTCCCATGTGAAGCTACCTGATGGGTCTGCTGAATGTGGTTTAAGCTTTTGACTGGAGGAAAGTGATGGTGTTACATGGTGGCTCTAATTCCCTCTTGAACTAAGGTTCAGGCTCATGCATGAGTAGAGGGGTAAACCACACTGGGACATGTGAGCACAACTGAGGGGAGCTGAGACGAAGACATGCCTTAGCATGTCCTTAGCAGGTCCTTTGCTCAGTATGCAAAATGCTGCAAGCCATGCACAAACACTAAATTGTGCCTGCAGTTGTGGATAATTTAGCCTCTTTATCCTCAGCATGGTGAGGAACACCAGTTTTTCTTGCTGTAAGACATTGTTCCGCATTTGTAAGTCAATGACTGTTTGACCCTTCGGTTGTCAGAAGACAGGAAAATAGCCTTGGAAGCTTGACAAGACATAAATACCTTCCTCTTTGTCCAGAATTACTAGGATTATATGCAGGGTTGTGCAGGAAGGATTATCACATGAATGGCTCTGAATTTTGCTGGCTCCATGTGCAATTCTGTCATTTCTCTTCCTGGAATAGAACTGAAATTCTTACAAAAGTGTCAAGAATTTAGAGGTCATAATAAGCAACTGAAAGGTAAAAATCATTTAAAGCCTGCTTCAAAATGCCATGGATGTCATATGACTCTAAAAAATCCTCTTCTATTTTCATTTCCCAGAAGAGGGGAGGGGGGGTATTAAAATATGTAAATCAATCACAAATTGCTTAACCTTTCCATGAGTGCACTGTAACTGGGGAGGGTGAAATAAGCCCATTATCAGCAACAGAGCAGCAAGTCCTTTTGGGGAGCTCCAGTGGATTCTGCTTACCCTCTCCAGTGCTGGTGTGGAAATTGCTGTTTGGGAACTGTGCCTTTCTCAGCTCAGCTCTTCCCATCCCAGTGCTGGAGCTGCACAAAACATCCAAAGTGCTCCAAAGACAGCAGTGAGGAAAGCACCATATTCCTAGCATTTTGTCACTGCATTAGTAATAACTGATGACAGACAATAAAATCAAATAAGTACATGTGCAAATGGTAATGGAGGAAAACAAAACTAAATAATGCCTTAGCAGGCCCTGATTACCTTGATCTTGGCTTGCTGTCACACTAGTCTGTCCTCATTGGGAAAAGACATGAAGTTCTACAATCTCTTCAGCAGGAAAGATGTGCATGAAGGGGTTTCCACAGGTAATTATTTACAAATTCCCTGCAACCATGCTGCCTCTGTTGTTTTTATTAACCTAATAAAATATATTATCTGGAGAAAAGCTTGGTGCATATAGCAGTTAAATTTATATGTGTTATTCTAGTATGACAAATATTTTGTTATAGTTTGCTAGCAATTATTCAGAATAACACAAACAGCTTGGTATGATTGTAGCCTTGCGAATTGACATTTGAAATATTTATAAGTACAGCCATCCTGCCATATGGGCCCTCGTTGGAGTTATCAGTCAACGCATCCTACTGCTTCTGCAGCTTCACATTCTTACACTGCCTGCTTCTGCAGCTCCAAGGAGCAGAGCTCTGGGCAGCACGGCGTTCCCCATCCCTCAGCCACAGCTGTCAGCCCTGACAGAGGGGATGAAGGCTCGTGGAGCGCGTCCCTCGCTGAGGCGTTCTGCAAACACCTGCTTAACGCTCGCGCCATTCAACGCCACGTGGTGGGAACAGCATAATGGATCCCTCTGGAAGTGAGCTTTAAATGCAAAAAACCACCCATCACTGATTGTTCACTTCTGAGTGGTGTTGTTATAGACTGAGGAAATGGAGGGCATCTCTCCTCGGCCTACTGGTTTGCAGAGTATCTCCTCATCATGTAAAATGCATGTGATGGCCCGGCTAGCAAAAGCAGGATATGTCACGGCTTTTTCCCTAAAATTAATCTTTCCTCTCTCACATCCAATAGCTTATGAACAAATAGTGGTATTTACCCTTTCAACAGGGGCTCACCTCTGTGCAAAACTCTTACTCCTCTCAGTGAAATTCCACTCAAAGGGATGATGACAGGGGAAAGTCCCGAGCACAACCAGGCACTAAAACATGCATGCTGCATTCCTTCTTTGACCAATCAGTTGTATGTACAAAATCTTCTGCATCAAAGAATGAGGTGGAAATTCCTCCTGGTTAATTCATTAAAGTCTTGGTTTCAGTCCTGGGAATTTCAATGAAATGCAAGGATCATTGGAAGCTCAGGAGGAGAAAAAAAAGTAAAAAAAAAAAAATAATTTGACACACATAAAGTTTCTTGCTATTTATAAATCTTTAAACTTAGCTGAGAGTGATATTTGGTGACTGGTGCATTGTGTGTTTGTGTAGAAAAAGAAATCCCAGAGGCTTCCCAGGCTTGGTGCATCTACAAAAGAGACAAAATGGGCAGGAAATTTTTTTTTTTTGCTAGCTCTTGGGAACTGCTGCAGCCAAACCAGGTGAACAGCTCAGAGAATTAAGCTTCCAAAAGTATATTTTCTCCTCTGAATGCAAAGGACCTTACCAAGCAACTGGCAACTTCATGTCCTCCTTGTCTGCATGGTGTCCAAAAAAACCGCAGAAAAAAAAAAAGGATCAGTGAAAGAGAAACAACTTCCTAAATGAGACAATGAAAGTAGATGGAAAATGCTTTGTTTGATATCAAATTCTCCTCAAGGTGAAAGGCACAATGAAAGCCTGATCAAAATGTCTTCAGCCAGAGGGAGCAGACCTACCAGGAGCCAGATCTTCTGTCCTTCTCTTTGCTCCCACTTTGCTGGTCACCTTATACTCAACATTCAAAACAGTTTTGGTGAAAAGCCTCCAAAAATTGTCCAAGGGTCCCACTGGACCACAAAGGCCAGGAATATTTGCTTTTCAGAATTCATCTTGAGACAAATACTTCAGAAAAGTTTCTGTTGTTATCTGTGGTTTTGGCCTTTGCCATATTTTGTTAGATGCTTTTACAATTTCTCCACCTCTAATTAAATACACGCCAAACTGAGGGCAGTGAAAGAAAGCAGAGAGGATCTTGTCTTCAGGGAAACTCTCCAGTGTCTCTGGCTAAGCTACAAATCGGAAGGCCCTGAGCATGTCTCCTGAAATAGAGGAGACAAATGAGAAATATGGGCTTTGTTCAGAATAAAAAGCAGATGAGGCTCAAAGGCACTAAGGCACAAAAGGATTAGGACACAGCACAGCCTTTCATTTGTCATGTGCAGCTCAGCTGGGACCCAAACAACACCTTCGATGCCTCCTGCTCTTTGTCTTAAAGGAAAATCCAGAGAGTCCCTCCAATTTATACATAAAATGATGTTGACAGAGAGCCATGTTTGGAGACATAGTGGCTTTTTGTTCCAGATAATTAATCCCCTTGTACAGGCTGACTGTCACCAGAGAAAGGATAAATTGGGCCACAGTGCATCTTCTATCCAGGCAAAAGTGTCCACTACTTGGATAGGATGCTGGAGGGTTAAGGATAGATGGCATGATGTGACATAAAATGGTGCTGGGTCTGGCTAAGTTTCTTCTGTAAATGGCTCTGCTGTGCTGCTGTAAATCAGAGAGGCTTATTTGAGTTGAGAACTCCTTTTAAAATTCCCCCTTTCTTTCCCAAATGAGTGCACGTCAGCCTGCCAGCAGCACCAGGGCTCTGCAAACACTAGGGAAACTCCTGCCCCCCTTGCTTTCCCAAATGAGTGCACATGTCAGCCTGCCAGCAGCACCAGGGCTCTGCAAACACCAGGGAAACTCCTGGATGACTCAGACCCTAAGACCCTAATACTGCTCATTCTGCCCAGCTCTTGGACAATAAAGACTTCTGGTGCTCATTTCACTGGCCAGCCAGCAAGTTCTGTTCGGTTACACAACAGACTGCACAAATCATCTTAGTAAAGGAGCATCCCAGGAGGTAATTTTTATAGAAGTGAATCAATCAACAACCTCTAGAAATATTTTAACCTGGTATAAAGCAGCCTTTGCCCTGATGACAAAAAAGCAATTTCTTCCATTTTTATTTGCTGGGGATTGATCTCTTAGTCAGTTATACTTTCATATCATACAACATGTGCAGGCGTTTACAAAGCCTATATTTATTAATTGCTCCCCAGACCATTTAGATAGAAAGGTCTTGATTTTCAGCTTGGTTCTCTGCTGCAAGACTGGAGCACTCCCTAAGAAGCAGGTGAAATTCCAGTGATGTGAAAGTAGTGGAAACCAAAGCAGAATTGAGAATCAAGAAGTCTCATTGATCATTGCTCACAGTGATCTTTCAGCTACCTTTATCAAATATTAACAATAATGACTTATTTATACAGCACCAACTGAGAGCTAGGTGCAAGAGGATAGGCATAAGTCCCAGAGAACTAACAAACTAAATAATAAATACATATCAATCTAGAATAATAAATAATAAATCCCATATTCCAGAGTCACTTCATTTTTTTTTCTTCAGAGCTGTTTGCCCTCACTTTCTCTGATCAGCAGGAGGGCTTGGTTAAAAAGATCAGATTAGAAATTAATCTCTTTGATGTTTACAAAGGCAATAGGGCTTTCACACCTTTCTAAGTGCAATCCAGCTGCAGGTAAAGAATTCTGCAGCTTGTGGAAGTGCTAATTAAAGCCAGTAATAACATGATTCACCTTCAACCCTGCTCTGAAACGCCCAGTGTTTTTTTTGCCAGAAGGAGTGTTGTCTTTCCAGGGCACTACTTTTGAGGAGCTCTCTTGTTTCAGGGATCTCCAACCATACAGGCTAGAAAGGGAGGAAGCCAAGTTGTTTAAATCAATCCTTGTCACAGGATCCCACTGTTTATTGATATCCTGAAGGTGAAAGGTTAATGCTTTACTGAGGAAACCACTCATCCTCCAAAATACTATTATTGTTTATCTTGCTGAAATCTATTTTTATATTTCCCAAGACATTTTTATTTAATTTCTGTTCCAGGTTGTCTTTACTGTGTTTTCATAGTATCACTGTACAGACTTAATCCTTTTCCAATCTGATACTGCAAGTTGTGATGGAAAATGCCAAGTGTCTGGTATTTTTTGAAATAGAAAGATTAGCAGAAAGAAAAATTATTAACTCGAGGCTACTTGTTTTATCCCAACATGAGTTATCAGGGACTCCAATCAAGCACTGGAGTTGAAAGTAACAGATCAACTAGAATAAACATTTGTCCCCAGCAATAATATGTCTTGTCACTTTAGTAGCTTGGAACATGTTCTCATTTATCCAGCCATTTTCTTGCCAGAGCAATTATAAATGGCCAGTTTGAAACGAGATCTGTTTCCATTGATTTTATTCTCAACCTTTTTCTTTTTTTTTTAAGTCTTTGTACTTTCTGGTTAATAAAAGAGCAAGGAAGTGAAAGGTACATAAATCTGCAGCATACACAAACAGCATTTCATGTGAACAGCTTGGCCAGTGAAATTCAATGTGAAGAAACTTCGGGTAAAATATTGCCTGCCTAGACTGTAAACAACTACTAACATGCATGATAATACCGGTGACTGGATGTGTTGCCTCATAACAGGACGGTGTCTGTGATGCAGATAGAGAAATAATTCTCATGTTCTCCTTTTCTCAGCATTTAGGATCTTCCTCCCCTCAGGGCTGGCTACTGAAAATAGTTAATAAATTCATGGTCTGATGCAGGTTAGCAAGTACTGCATACCTACACTTATTAACCTGGAATTAAAATAATATAATTAAAGGAATCAGAGAACTTGAAGAACATGCTTTCTTTGTTAGGATTGACATAAATCATATACTGTTGAAACCATAGAAAATACCAAGGTCCAACTATAACCACTGAGAAGTTATGGAGAGACTTTCTTTGTATGACCATTTCTATATCATTGTCAGAGCTGAAAAAAATGGCTTCATTTTTCAATGCCTTCTGATTTCCCATATATTAAAGTGGAGTCTGCAAATGTTATTCTATTCAACTAGCAAAACTCCTCCTAAATAGAACTGTTCATTTAACATGACAAATTCCTTGTACCCTGAGTGATGTTTCTTCCCCATGGTTTAGACTGAACCCAGGTCCTACTGCTTGACCTTTTCTGTCAGATCTGCCATCCCACCAGGACAGCCAAGAGTGGCTTTACCACAACAAAGTACATTTCCACATTAATTTCCAGAGATCTGCCAGACCTCCTGGCAAAGCCTGAGTTCTCTCCAATGTGTTTTGCCTGGACAGAACAGTCCAGAAAAACCTTCCTCAGAGGTGGCCCTGCCGGCTCCTTCCCTCTGGGAATCACAAGCTCAGCAGTCCTTGGAGACTTTAAATGAGTGGAGAGGGATTAAGAAGTTTGCTCTGTAACATTCTGGGCAGCAGCACCTGGTTCAGAAATAGAGGCTGCTATTTTGATCTTCCCCTTAGAAAATAAAACCTTTGTATTTTTATAGGATGCTCAGAATTTGAAAAATTCTTGTCAATTTCAGTAAAGCAAAAAATTTGTGATTGCTGATAAATCTCTTGACTTAGTCTCCAAAACATGGGGTCCAGCCAGAAACTCACAGCTCAGACCTCTTTTCATTCAGCACTTTCTTCTTCCTTAATCTGCCCACTTATGTTCTTTCCTCCTTCCCTTGCTGGGAAAGTCATCCTCTGCATGCAGGGATGCCAGTACTCACTTTCCTGCACACAGTAAATCCTCACAAAGCAGCCTGCAATATATCCACCATCCAACAGTCACAGCAGGCAAGGATGTCTTCAGTTTGGGTGCAAAATTATGGAAAGGAAGGAAAATAAATTTTATTTGCCAAAGGCAAAATTTTGCCTTCAAGTCACTGGCCCCGAACTGAAGATTTATGGAGGGCAAGAATGAAGCGTTATAGTCCTTGAACCAAATCCTGTTGGCCCCCAGGGTCCTGAAGGTGAGGGCCATTTCCTGGACCTCCAAGTTTTTCATTGGATGGCTTTGCTGACAGGTTTAAGCATCCCATGGAAGCCATGCAGGCAATGGTTCCTTGGACAGGTACTGGCAAGTGCAGCCTTTTATGAGTTGTTCATTAATTTCCACTGCTGAGAGCTGACCATTAGTTCTCCTCTCCTGCAATGTTAGCAATTAAACTTCGCCATTCCTATCTGCATCTTCCCAGTGGTTCTCAGACACTTCCCACTGGGGACAATTCTGTTATGCAAGGCTGCTGTGAATGCAACCCCCCCCACCCAAGACAGATCTGGGAAAAACATATGTTAAAATGAGAGATACTTTCCATACCGGCACACTGCAAACCCTCCTGCTGCTCCTTCTTGCTCCCAGAGGCTGTTCCATGTATTTCTCAGCTCAACCAAAGCTCTTGCACCCCTTCTTCCTGCTCATCCTCACATCTGGATGTGTGCACACACAGCTCCAGGTGTCTTCCCAGAGAGCTGAGTGTCAGTAAGGCCAGGTTTAGCATAGGCTGCTGGACTCTCTCCTGGCAGAAATGGTCCTACCAAAACCCACAGAGATCCTTTAAAGGAAGGTAGAAGTTTTACCTTGTTTGAGGCCCAATATTATAGAGCTTGTTTCTTTTGATTCTCATTCAGTGATGTCTCATAGGCAGAAAGAAAATGCCTGCATCATTGATCCTTATTAGACACAAAATTTGCTCTCTGTCCTGAGTGAGGCTTTAATCTGCAAAACACCCATGGCATAGACAAGGAGGCAGAGACCCTGAGCTACATGCTTTGTCTGTGTTTTGGGAATTTCTCATTTAAGCCTTTCCTTATAAAAAACCCCAATAACTTATCACTTCCTCCCTCCACACTGCTGATCTTCCTCATTTACTCCCAAACCTCTCAGTTGCCTCACAACCTACCTCTCAGCATTTCTTTCTGAGAAAGCAGAACATTTTCATTTCCAAATGGCAGCTCCAAATACAGGTTTCCAAATGTTGGATTATTTCAAGAAGGCAAACATGCACACATTTTCTCATTAGAGAACTAAAAAGGGAACGATAAACTCCTAAATGCCACACACAGTTGCTACTCCAATTCAAGCACAGCATGTAATACAAGAGGCTGTGGTAGGCTATAACATTACAAATGACACCCCATTGGTGATGGAGACAAATCAGATTATGTGTGAGTAGGTTATTGATTGTGCTTAGATTTCTTAATCTCTTAAATCGATGAAAGAATAGTAAATAACAGAGACAATGTGTGCTTGGATAGCAAAGCATCTTTTAATACTTAGGTTGTAATGAGCATTTTTTAATGCTCAGTAATATCCTAACAGGAAAGATGCTTAGCCAGCTCAAAGTATAGGTTACTATTTATTACCAAGATGCCTCGTCTAGATTCCCTCTCTGTTTATACTAGACATCAATTCTGATTTACCTCTTGTTGAGTTAATGGAAACATGTTATGCAGTTTTATTAAAGAAAATAAAGTCTTCAATTGACTGCCTTTGAAACAGTACAACAAATTCTGAGGAGATTAGCATAAGGATTAAACATACAGATTTTGTTGCAGGAGTTGTTTTCATGAATACATTCTTAATTGATTGTAGCAAAACAAATAAGCACTTTGGTAATGCATGCTGAGTCTCCAATTCAGCATTATTTTAATTAAGTCTTTTGAATGATGAATTTCAGTAGAGCAGATGTTCTTGAGTATTCAGGTATACAAATACAACCAGTGTCAGCATCTGATAAGCCTACAATTTGAGAGTTTAAGCACATATGAAACTCGGCCAATTGTCAAGAGCTGAAAATGGAAGGAATTTGCTAAACCACTGTTTGCACCTGTTTTGAATTATGATGTTGTTTCCTCCACACTAACCTCGGGGGAAAGAAGGAAAAAGTCTTGTGTGCAGTGCCAGAACATGGGGAAGGAGATGTGTTCACTCTCCATTTGTAGTTTCTCATTAACCAACTGCAGCAGCTTATCTTTAGGAAGAGGGAATTCCAGTATATTTTAAGTACACTTAAAAAATGCCAAACCCTGCAATTTTCAAGTTAAAATTGTGTCTCCTCACAAAAATATATATCTTCTGTATTCCAGTCATTTCTCTTTCAAATAAAATCTGATTCAACAGGGAGTGTCTAATGAATTTAAACATGTTTGATATCACCTTGAGCTTTGAATGAGACAATAAACGTTATTGGTTATCACAGTTTTTGGGTGTGTTCTCATTAAATTTTCATATAGGCTTTTAATCAGTGGATACACTTCTGTGCATGGAGTTCTTGAGCCTTAGCTCCAGGCTGTTCAGAGCCACCACCCTTTTGCTGTGGGAAATATGTTGATAAATGGGCTTGACTTTCTTTGCTAACTTGACATTTTTATTGCTCTCTGTCTTTAAAGACATATAGGCAGAAAAACTCTCCCTGTTTGGAGCATGTCCAGGCTTCCATGGAAAATCAGCAGAGTCTCTCAGCTTTATGTAAGAGACTGACGAAATGCAAGGGTGAAAAAGGAAACTCAAAAGATGCAAAGGTCTCCTATGGAATAATATCTGCTTTCAGAGACCACTTCTCTATTTAGACAACATTTGGGCTCTGACAGTTGCAAGTAAATATGATTTCAAGTCACCAGTCGATGCAGGCATTTGTGGGACAGAAATATATCTTAGAGCAGAATCAAATAACACTCTGAAAGAGTATGAGGGGGAAAAATCGGGGAGGATGCTGTATTTGAGTCACTGTAGGAAGGCAGGATGTCAGACTGGAGTTGTGATTGGAGTTCAGGCTGAATTGGATGTAATTGTTCACAGGTGTTTGATCTGGCACCTAAGTGTGACACCAGGAATTGCCAGCCTAGGCTAAAGGTCATGAGGAAGAAAATCACCTCAGCTGTCACCAGCACTGCCACATTCAACACCTTGCATTGCCCAGACAAATTTCTGTGAGCCAAACACTTCCCATGAGATATCACAAAGACCTAGTGTGAATTCTGGATACTGAGCCTATTCCCTGCCCTTCTGCCCCTCTCTTTGTCCCCTTCAATATCAGAGCCCCAGGTTATATTTAGGGAAACCTGATGGTGTGTTTGATCAATAGGAACAGCTCTTCACACATTTCTATGATCCAGAATCCACATTGGCAAGGATTGAGACAAATGTCCTGGTGCATTGGTAAGACAGTTTCCCAGCCTGGGCTCTCCCCAGGGCTCATATCTGGCTCAGGCCAAGATAGGGAGACCACGGTTGTCTCTTCCAGTGCACCAAAGTCATTAAACCAAGCCAACCCTACAGCCCCTCAGATTCACAGATTTATACACACCTTCAATATTTCACTAGAAACACTTCAATGCCTGGTTTTATATGTATGTCTTCCTTCAGCATGAATTTCAGTACAAGTTCAGTACTGAAATTCTGAAAATCTTTCTTTTCAATATTCAATATTCACCTTCACACCTTTCTTCCTCCTTTTGTCCCTTTCATTCTCATCCTGAGCTTTGCTGCCTCTGGAAGCCAAAGACACCCATCCATCACAGCTTGTTTGACACAAAGGCCATTTGCAGTTTCTCAGCTCCTGGCATGTGGACAAATGTGTTGCAGTAACACCTAACATTTAAATAATGATTCACCATTGAATATTATGAGAAATTGGCTGACAATTTCAAGGTAATGCCCTTCCAAAGATATACAGTATTCATTCTTTACTACCATATAACTGTACATTCACTTGGAGAATCTTAAATAAAGTTTACACTTAGCAATTAATTTAGTGAAATTCTGAGTTAAATTACTTGCTATAAAAATATTAAACATATTACAACTGTCTGTACATGGCCTTCTAAATGAAAGGGAAGTTTAATTATTTTAGAAGAGAAATATAAACAGTGTCAAGATTTAACCGCTGCTCAATTTAATGTAACTTCTGCCTAATTTTACAAATCGTTATTTATACAGTTAACATGCATAAAAAATTAATAAATGACCTCCATAAGATCGCTTTTGGTATAGTTAGCAGTGTAGGCAATTATTACAGTAATGTTGCAAAAAACCACAAGGGAAATCTGTAGTTGCTTTCCAAACACAAAAATCATGTAAAGAGGAAGAGAGGAAAAAAGGTACAAAAACTAACTTCATTGAGCCAAGCTTAGTCATGAAGTCAATTTTGCATCTCTCCTCCAAAGAGTGGTGAGAGAACTTGAAAGCAAGGCTTTGAGACAGTGATTTCCAGGATTTTGAGACAGGGATTTGAGACAGGGATTTGCAAGCAGAGAGACAGAAGGTGAAGATTTCTGCCACCTTCCTGCCATCACAAAGAGCAGCTCCAGGATGGAATGAGGGTAGGAACCTGCTCCCAGCCCGGCTGCTGCACTTGTGGTGGTGAAGCCTCCTGGGCACTGTGAGTTCTGGCCAAAACCCAGCCCAAGCATTAGTACTACAAAATGTCTTATAATGGGTGGTGGAATGGGAGGAAGCACCAGAGACCATCAAATTTTCTTTCTGTGAAGTTTCCATCAGGAGCCATGTGGCATCCCCAGAGAGGTGCAGGCAGTGCACAGGAAGGACTGGGATACAGAAACTATTGCTCTCTATTGCCATATCCCTGTGGTTTCAATGTGGTCCACGGTCTGTTCCTAAGGGTGTGAGAAAGCTAATTCAGAACAGCAAGGCTGTTGGTAGCAGACTTGCAAATATTCTGAATATTGCAAATATCTGAATATCCTTTACTGCAGGGATCCAGAAACTGAGCATGCAAAGGTAAAAAAAAAATCTTTATTAGAAAAATAAATCTTGCAAGAAAGCTTCAAAGACAGCTTGCCTGTGTCCAGGGGCTTTATGGGATAGACTGTAAAGGTTTTACCAGACCACTGACAGGGCCAGATACATCCAAACTGTATGGAAGTAAGCTCAGCCCTCCTGAAGTTAGTGAGAGGTCCAGCAAGAACATGTCTCCCAAGCTTTGTTCTGATATGCACACTAGGTTTTCAAATAGAGTGCATTTTCAAGTGTTTATTGCTTAAAACCTTGGCTTCTGCTGTCAGAGTGCTATCTTCCCTTTCTTCCTTCCTGCTGACCTTCCCCACCCTGCTGATTTACATCTGGAATTGTGAGCTGCAATACTGGGAGGCACCTACTGCACAGTAATTACTTAATTCCTTTCCAGAAAGAAAGGAAGAAGGCAGCAGGACTGAATACAGATAATATTTCTAATGTTTCCTTGCAGCAGCATGCTCAAGTGATCTGATCCCACCCTTATTCCCAACAAATAGAGAAAAAGAAGGGGATAAACCTGTTGTATCTCCTTCTGAAGCATGAGGTAAAATAGAACTTATCAGGAGAGGGTGTTGAGCTTCCACAGGGGCTGCTTCAATACCACAGTGCTTCAAAGGTGCTTGTTTGTCAGAGCCCTAGGTGGTACTTCTCTGTGTTTGCAGGATGAACCTCAGCCAATAAAACAACTGTGCAGCGCTCTTTTTCTCCTTTATTAAAAGGCTTCTGGCAGATCATAGAAAATTATCTCTTCAGATACTGCAGAGGGGTTTTACTGCACTAGACAATATAATAAAAGATATTAATTCTTCTGTAAAATTATTGAGGGTATTTTTTAAGCAGTCTTTTGGAAGGTCAGCAGGCTGAGTCCCCAGAACATCCCTCAGCAATGTTATATGCAGATTCACCTCCAAGTCATTTTCAAAAGAGGAAAAACTCTCCACACCCTTTAATATAGAAAAGATTTAAATTATTTCCTCAGGGAAAAAAAAAAATCAAGGCTGTTCTTTGGCCTCTACTCTGCAGATCTCTGCTATGTTGACTGTTTTGTTGGCTGAATGATCTGAACAGACTTGCTGAGTTGTCTTAGGAGCCAGAGTACTGGAGAGAGATGGGGAAGGGAAAACAAGCAAAGGGCAAACAGGGAGCTTGAAATCTCATCTTGAATCAATAGATGCTTTGCCATTGGTTTTCATAGAGTACAAAAGTGTCAGAAAAAAAAATCAAGAAGGTTCAAAGTCCAGAAATTTTTCAGTTCTGTATGGAGAAAAACAAATTATGAAAGTTCCTGATTTCCCTCCTTTCTCTCCTTTGCCTGATATTAAGTTCCCAGACCCACTCACCTGCATTGCTCTTCACTTTTTCTCCATTACTGAAGGAAGGGGAGAAAATCAAGTCACACTTGCAAGTGTGGATTAGTGAGATTCATCGGGCTTTCCTTTATTTTACCAGGAATTCAAGCACATGCTGGGCTGCGCCAGCTAAGATCCAGCCATTACTCTTAATGGCACCTAGCAATGAAATACCAGGATATGATGCCTTCACGCCTATGTGTTCACATGAGAAAGAGCATTTCCTTTAGAAAACTACTGTACAAATCCCAAATCATCAGCAGAAGAAATTTATGCACCACAAAAGCCTGTTAGGCTGGAAAACCACAGCTAGATGTGGTTGCTCTCTCTATGCAAGCTTATATTTCAGGTCAGAAAGATGCACCATCATTTAATGAATTGTCTGGTCTCTGGGAAGACCAATATCTCTTTACACTCTAAGTTCAGGAGGGTATTTAATCATTGTAGTTTGTCAGTGCTTTGCATCATGCTATACAATAAACCAGCTTAACATGATATTTTCTTTCCTGCCTCTCACACTTCCCGGCACTACAAAGTCTGACACAAAGCCCTGGCTGGATCCAGCATGTTTGTGTGACTTGGAATCCAGCTCAGCTCTGCATTATACAATTAATCTCTCACGTCTCAAATAGCTCAAAGCAGAACCACAGTCCTCTTAACCCCTAAGCCTTGGTGTGTTTCAAATCCAGATCTTGACTAGTGTGCCAAGACTGTGAGTTGGATGGATCACGTATGAGGCACAGTCTGAGAAACCTGGTGGGTGTTGTTAAGGTTATTAGGGGTCCTTCAAATCATTTGAGAGCCAGACACCATTTGGGTTCATGATATTGAATAAATCCTGCCAAAAAGGTGCCAGTTGGACATACTTGCTTTGGACTATTACTGTAATGATATTTTGTAACTAAGCATCTTATTCTTTTATTAGCTCCAATAGTGATTTTTTTTTTTTTTGTGCTATTCCACATAGCATTGAGTTTCCATGGCGGGGTTTCAGTTGTGAAGAGGCTACAAGGATGGATTCTGTGAGAAGCTGCTGGAAGCTTCTTCCAAATCCAATTAAGCCAATGTTCAGCTGCAAGATGGACCCACTGCTGGCCAAGGCTGAGCCCATCAGTGATGGTGGTAGTGCCACTCAGATAATGTATTTAAAAAGGGGGGGAAAGCTGCACAAAAGCCCCTGAGGTTGGAGAGAGGAGTGAGTAAAATCAGCCCTGCAGACCCAAGGTCAGTGCAGAAGGAGGGGGAGAAGATGCTCCAGCACAGAGATTCCCCTGCAGCCCCTGGTGCAGACCAGGCTGAGGCAGCACACAGAGCTCTGGGGTGGAGCAGATATCCACCTGCAGGCCCTCAAGGACTCAGCTCTGGAGCAGGGGAAGGCCCATAGGAGTCTGTGACCTTGTGGGAAGTCTGCACTGGAGCAGGCTCCTGACAGGACCTGTGGCCCCACAGAGAGAGGATCCCACTCCCAGCAGATTTGCTGTCAGACCCTGTGGGGGTCCCCACTGGAGCAGCCTGTTCCTGATGGACTGTCCCCTGTGCAAAGCAACCTTTGCAAAGAACTCCCTCTTCTTGGGAAGAACTCACTCGGGAGAAGCTCATGGAGGATTGTGTCCAGTGGGAGGGACTCACACTGGAGCAGGGGAGGAGTGTGAGAAGACCTCTCCTGTCAAGGAAGTAGCAACAGAGACAACATGGGATGAACTGACCACAGCCCCTCTTCCCCATCCACTGGGAGAGAGGAAGGAGAAAAATAAGGAGTAAGGTTAAGCCTGGGCAGAAAGAATGGGTGGGGGAAAGTGTTTCAAGAATTAGTTTTTATTTCTCACTATCCTACTATGGTTTGATTGATGAAAAATTTATTTTTCCACCAGTTGTGTCTCTTTTGCCCTTGACCTTGTCCTGACCCATAAGCTTTTCATTGTATTTTCTCCCCCCTGCTCAGCTAAGGAGGGGAATGACAAAGCAGCTTTGGTGGGCACCTGCTGTCTTTCCAGGGCCAATCCACAACGTCTATAATGGAGATGAATACAACCACCAAGTTTTAACATGGCCTCAGTAAAACAGTATCCTGAAACCTTCCAAGATCACTGTTATAGAAGTATCTGATTTTTTGGATGTAAAAAAATTACAGCAATAACAAATTAACCTTCTCTGGCATGGTCTGTTCCTCAGCATTTTTCTTAAATGTGTTATCAAATGCTAATAGCAATGCAGTGTCTGTGTCTGGAGGGTGTGGGTTACAGTCCCATCTGCTTTGGATGTTCATGCCTTGGCTGTCTTGAAGAGAAAGGGATTGAAAGAGCTGACCCCAGTAGTCCCTTACACTTCCATGTGCTTTATTTCAAAGTTCTCTTTAATCTGTGTGTCCTGGAGGAGACATTTGTTCCAGGAGTGTTCTTCCTAAGGACACAACTATTTTCTGCCCAATATTTTCCCTAGTTTGATATTGCTTTTTTTTCTTTTTTTTTTCCCCATGAAATCTCCATGTGTGGAAAACCAGATTTTCTGTTTGATCTAGGTGCTTATACTTGCTCCCTCTGCAGCTGACTTGAAGGCTTCAACTTGTGCAAGCTGCTGATAAATTATGACGTAGGCTGGCATTTCTAAGAAGGCAAAAATGTCTGATGTATGAAAACCCACAAGAGAGTGCACAGAGAAGGTCTGTGTGTGTATGTGCCTACTGGCGTGGGAATTCAGCTTTGTCTGCACATGTAAGTGCAAGGATTTGCAGACAGAAGGAATGCAGGAGCCTTTGGGGTACAACTGTCTTATTCTCATCCTCTGTTGCTACCAGTCTGGCCAAGACTTGAACTCAGGAATAAGCAACGAAGGGTAAGAATAGTGAAGCAACCCCTCTACCACATTAAAATAACTTTGGCCTTAACTTGTCAACGTTGTATAATTTGTATTGCCACATCACCAGCCAAGTCCCAAACAGACCTTCCAAACTATGAGCTCAGCCCACAAATCACACTCATTAGGGTTTCAAATTTTTTCAGAGTACAAAAAAAAGGAACTTTTAAACTTCATTTATGCCCGTGTCTGAAATCACTGCAGTTCAGTCATTGTTCCAAAAGTTCTAAGGCAGACTACAGATGTTGGCACGTTTGTTATCCTAAATGAATCACTAAATGAGGATAAAATCTTTATTAAGCTTATACATCTTGGCTCTAAAGTAGCAGTTCTGTGTGTAAAATCAAGGTCTCAGAAAACAGCAGCAGTTCACTGGCTCCTGCATGATCCAGGTGGAAAGGGTGATCACAATGCAAATAATGTACTTCAGCAATGGCAAAATAAAGAGGAGTCAAAGGAGTTTTAATCTTTAGGAGAGCACATGGCACTATCTCCCCCAGTCAAAAACATTACAAATTCAATGTTTTATTAAATAGGTTTCTGCAGGGGAAGATGCTGCGCTGCTAATTTGGAATGAAATATTAGCACAGTGCAAGCAAGCTTAGTATAAGTTTCCAAATTCACACTTGCCTAGTAGGAAAGGTTACTTAAAGGATGATAAGTCTAAAGACTGATTAGGTGTGTAATCATGGTGTTATTATGCTAATGGTGGATTTGTTTGTTGTCGTGTTATCAACAAAAGATTAAGCAAATCCCTACATGAAAGCTTGAGGTGAAACAGTCGGCTAGAGAAGGGGCTTGGGCAGCAAATCTGCTCATTACCATCACTTCTTTGTGGGGTAATTATTGCTGTACGAGGTGCTTTTCTCTCAGTTCTCACAGGTGGCAAACCCACAGACTTTGCTGAGCAATTTTGCTCCCAGTCGTGTTTCTCCTTGGACTGGCTCGGTTTCCCAAGGCTGGGTATTTTGGTGGGGCCTCAGCAGCTAATCCACTGATGGGGCAGCCGGGAACATCATCTCTTCACACAGAAAGGCATCTTTGAATAAGAAACAGCCGGTGGCTACATAAACTTTTTCTTAATACTTCAAGCCTGAAAGCTCTCCCAAGTGTGGTCCTCTTGTGCTGGATTTGCTTGAGCTGGAGGAACTGATCCTGCCTGGGAGGATCTCTGCTGTGCCATGGGCGTCCTCCCCTGCCAGGAGCGCAGGCCCTGGGCCCAGACCTGAGCCCCCAAAACAGGCCGTGGAAATGAGGTGGGTGGCCAGAGGGTCTCTGCAATGAATTTTCTCTGCCATATCAGCATGTGGTCGATAACTCAATCGTGTCTGTGCATCAGTATGCACCGGGCCGGGAGGCAGAAATGCGGTTTGCATTCTGATGCAAATGCCCTGCTCAGGCTCTGGCTGTGTCATGCAAACACTGATGGCTTGCGCCTGTTCCATCCTGATATGATCCACTGGGATTCCTCAGGGGCTTAGATTTTTCCTTTTTTTATTTGAAACCTTCAGCTTTTTTTCACATGTTCCTTGCAGAATACTTCCTGCAGAGTTCTGGCTGTACACACCTGAGTTGAATATTTCAGTCTACAATAACTTGTTATGACAGCAATGAGTTTGGGCTGGGGTTTGTTCAGTCACCACTGTGGTTGCCCTAAAGAGCTGAAGGAAGATGTGGACTTTTTGGCAGTATAAACTCTCTTAGCTTTCTTGAAGTCCATACAGTGCCAAATTTTTCAATATCTGAATGCGATCCTCTGTGCTTACAGTCTAGGCAGCAAAACAACATCCCACATGACATAGTTTGGAGTTGGTCATGGATATTTAAGAGTCATGTCACTGTAATGGAGTTTTCCTTTAGGAATGCTTCACTATTTCATTCTGGGGAAACACCAACAAAAAATTTGGTTTCATTTTAATTTTTCAATGTAGGCATATTTTAGAAAATTTGAGGTCTTCATTATAAAATTTATTTCAATTTCAGAGTGTTTTCTATGTTTCTTTGCAAAAATATCTTGGTCTATAATTTTTTTTCCTAGCAGAAGAGAACCTAAAGAACTTGTGAAACAAATACCAAGTGATGGAAATACCAAAATTACACCTGGCCCTTGACAGAATTCTAGCTCAATACATACCAAAGACCTCATTTGTTTATCATGATACGGAAGAGAAACAGATCTATGTAGAGATCACAAATGCTGAAATAATCATGAAGCCAATTATGATACCTCAGTCGGACATAAATATTTCTAACATTAAGCATGTTATTTAAAGGCTTTGCTGACTAGGCAAATTGAGTAAGTTGATGGATATCTCCAAGCTGTAAATAAAGTAATAACATACTGTAAAGTGTGAAGGCATCTCTGAGACCCACTGAAACCTGTGAGTTATCACTGGAGCAGTAGTGCCAACCACAGTATGTTTTGTTTTTCCTTGTCAATAGCCGTAGTAACTTGAGGGTCTCACAGATCAATGAACACTATATTGACCAAAAATGTAATTTAGCCCAGAATTATCTATAGTGCTTAATTTCTAGTCTTTTTCCTGTTCACATCTGCATTCTAATTATGAGGTTCTTGTCAGCCCAAGCTGGAAAACATTTTGGGCATGGTTTGCGTAGATTTAATGTAAAATCAGTTTTGCCCCCTATAGGAGTACCAGATATGCAGGGGTGAACTCTGGCTGCCAAACTTGGAAGGTGGACAGGAAGATTGCAAAGGTTGGCTTTGCCACCAGGGCAAGCCAGTCCCAGACCTCTGGGGAAAATTTGAAGAACAGTGCCAAGTGCAATGTGGCTTTTAGTCATCATAATTGTATTTATAAAGCTACCAGGCCACCTGCTCAAGTGCTTGAGCTGCTGCTCAGCCGATTAAAGCACAGTAGCCAGGTCATAAAATATGTATTAGAAGAACCAGACAACGTGTTAACTCGTGGCAGGGAGAGGGAGCGAGCCACACCCTTGAGCAAACACAAACACAAAACCTGGAGATTGCCCCAAATGTGGCCTCATTGCTGTTTTAGGCCAGGGGATGCCAAATGAAAGGGTGAGCCGGGGCTGTGGGTGAGCAGAGCTCTCAGATGGTGTCTGCCAGGAGCTGCCAGCCCTGGGGCACTGCTCCAGGGCTCTCCTTGAGCAGCAGCTTTGGCCGCTGGTGTTCTGCAGGTGACTTGCTGTGAAAGGTCTCCTGACACCCCCACCACAAACAGGCTTGCAGGATATATGTGCTGCTCTGCCTCAAAATGGTAACATCTGATCGTTCTCCCCAGTCACCATAGTTACCTTTTCATCTGAAGGAAGGAAATTGTGCTGCGCAGGGCTTTTTTGTCTGTGGTTGTTTTGTTTTGGTTTGGGTTTTGTTTTTTTTTTTCAAAGGAAACTCAGTCAAGATGAAGCACTGATTCAGTTCTGAATCAAACACATCTTACCCGTGCTTCATTAACAGTTTTTCTTTGTATATTTAAGTAACTGAAAATTTGAACAGTTATTGAGGTACAGTGAAGTCTGGGTGTGTTCTTTGGTAGGTGCCTTAAGTGCAGGAACAGTTGTTCACCGACCTTTTCCTGAGTAACTAAATGACTGTTTTACCAGAAAACAGTATCTTAATATTCCCAGATCTACTCTAAGGTCAGAATCAGCCTTTTGCAGGCTGAGTACTGGTCTTACACTTGATTTATTGCAAATATTGGCTAGTATAGAAAATTTGAAAATAAATTTTAAAAACTGTTAGAACACAAAAAAACCCCACAAGTAAACATAAATAAAAAACATTTAAATGATTAGGTGCTGTGGGTTTCTTACTTGCTGGGAGGACTCATTCTTAAAAAAAATAGAATTCTTTTAAGGGAGTAGCTCTACTCTGCTTTTGAAGCAGGTGAGAATATTGCGAAGGGAAGGGAGAATTAAATATAATTAGGAAAGTTCATTATTCATGGTAATAAATGGGAATCTTCCTGTTCAAAGAGAAATACTTAACATTCATGTAAAGGAAAGGAAATTATAGGAATGACAGAGCTTATCACAGAAAAGATGAAAAATATGTTATAAAAGTAACTCTTATATGGAAGAGGATTGCTCTTGGAAAGAGTGAGTGACTCAGTAAGCCAGTCTCTGGCATTGTCCTATGTCCTTTGCTTTGGCAAACCCAGCAAGAGCCACCAGGACATTTCTCTTACATCAGGACTCCTCTGGAAGCAGAAGGATGAAACCAGACCCTCTGTCCCCATACCATACCTGTCTCCCTCTGGGATGAGGGAATGGGGGGATGTAAAAGCATCAAATCTGGGCTGGCAACATAATCCCTGGGATCCAGCTGAGCCTGGCATCATTTACAGTGCCCCTGAGGCTTCTCTCATACATGTGACCAACTCCCTCAAAACCTTGTTTGTCACCTTTGTTTCAAGCATTTCTATGTTATGCCACTAAACCAGCCCCAGGAAAAGGCATGTTCTCTTGGGGGGTAGGGGGAATGATTAGCATTTTCCATAAGAGAAAATGAAAACATTTTGGCTTTCTACTCAGCAGCATTTTTTTCCATGGCAGTACCCCAGGCTTGCCAAGGAGGCCACAAGGAAGAGATCACAAAATTCAGTGCAGTAGCAGCAAAGCCTCACTCCAGCTGAGGTGAGCTCTCCTTACACCTCCAGCCAGCTGTTCCACCCTTCCAAACCAGGGCATTTGGCCCCCACACTAAATACAACACTTAGAAAACAAATGGTAAAGTTTTGGTCTGGTTCGGAGTAGCTCCTGAGGAGGCAGGGTCACATCAAGCATCTTGAACCAGAAAAGTTTGTTCCTAAGACCATCTGCAGGAGCTAGATGAAGGGAGGTATAGGACTGATAATTCACCAGCCTGGAGAAATGTGATATTTGGGCATCTGTAAGAGTTTCCTACATACTAGTATAGAGGCCTTCCTCCTCATCCTGGTTTAGTGGACCTGGTCCTGATATATATACATACACATACATATATACAGATACACACATATATATATGGCGTCCCATTTGAAATTTATCAGAAGTTTCTTGAAATGCAAATATTTATTCTTTAAATATCTCCTTGCCTCTTTTTTTTTTTCCTAAAATCATTGTCCTGAAGCAGGCCAAGACTTCCCAGTAGAGGTGATCTGTTCCTGAACTTGGAGCTTTCATGCAAGCATTTATTGTAAACCTGAAACCATTTGATATAAATTACTGCCAGCTCTGAGCTGGTCCATTTGTGACAGGGACATTGACAGTGCACACCCAGATCATGCACATGGTCATTCTGCCAGACATCTGTGATTTATGGTTCCAGGAAAGATCATCCCCTCTCCCTGTAACTGAATAATGTGCTCCCAGGTCAAAAGTTAGATACCTAACCCTTACACTCCAAATTCTAGGGAATACAAACAGTGGTGGTGCTTCTGCCATATACCATCTTGCTTTTTTGTAACATCATGTTAGGAGGTGGAATTGAAATGCTCAGGCAGTTTGCCTACCTTTCTGTTAATAATAATAGGAAAGCAAAACAAAAGAGAAAAATTAACCTTATTTCACCAAAACAGGGTAGGAATAATATGTGGTTTCACAATTCTGGCTTTTTATTTACGTGGTTATCTCATGCATTTCATTGTTCAAAGCTGTTTTGTATTTTGCCATTTTTGTTGGTAACTATAATTTTCATATTAAAGGCCCTTTTTCTCTGACAGGTTACTTTTCCCAAGCCAGCTGCAGAACCATCAATGTACTGGTTAATGGGCGAGCTATCCGGCCCCTCAAAAATGCAGACTGATTTGGATCTTGCCCTGGCAGAAGAGAAAATAAATCCCAAACCTGTAGAAATTCTTCTGAGTCTCTTCCACTATCACAAATAAAGAACCATTGAAGGAACATTCATGTATATGCACATCTGTTCACTCACATGCTTTATTATGCACAATACAAATAACTAGGGGAAAAAAAATCTATTACTCAAGATATTTTTTTCTGTTAAATTGTAGCTGGAATGTATTGCAGCATTTTGATTTGCAGTATGATAGGCAGAGTATAGAATTATAGAATCATGTTGCATGTAGAGTTGAATTCAAACCAGAGGTTTTTTCCACTGGATATTTTAATCAGAATTGCAAGAGTGAAATGGTGGAACTTTTTGCCCAAAGAGACTGTGACACCTCAGTCTGTTGAGGCTTTCAAGACCTGTTTGGACCAAACAACCTGGTCTGATCTCTGAGCTGACTGATTTAAGTGTGATGTAGGATTGGACTCCTTTCCAGTCTGGATTATTCTACAATCTCATTACATTAGATATCTGAAAAGATATCTCAAAGAAAGTGCAGAGACTGGATAACAAAGGAGGCAGAGCTGGAAAACAAGCTGTCTAGAAGACTGTTTAAATCCTGTTTTAAATAGGAAGGGATTCAATTCATCATGACAACCAGGTGGCACTAATACCCAGTGGTGCCACTTACTGCTTACAGTTGGCTAGAAAGTTATTTGCAGAAATGTTGTTGTAAATAAGAAGAAAAATTTTGGAAAAAAAAATACAAGTATGTGATTATATAAATATTCGAAACTGAAAACACAAATCTTAGCAGCAGAGGAGCATAAACTTCTAAACTAGAAGTGATGATCGCTCCGGGATTATTCAGCTCATTTCCATGGTTATTAAACCTGGTTCTTTATTCTCTGAGATAATTCCATAAAACTATTAGGGTGGTAGACATACATGACGCCGCATCTGCCTTTACCCTAAGCAACTCGATTGTTTGTTTTTCAACTATAAAAGTGGTAAAGAAACTGTACAAGTATTCCTTAATGTAATTTACTATCCTACCACCATCTGCTGCTTTTGGCACTGAATGTGTAGCTGAAAACCCTTTTATAAGAGTGCCCTGAACCAGGAAGCCGATTCAGACCAGAACCAATTAACATTCCCAGCCTCTCCCAAGGCACGCGGCAGCAGAAGCGCGCACGCTGACGGTGCCTGCATTTTACAAGTGCTTATGTTTTGTGAGCATGAATATTTTCAGGAACCTGTTTCAGCTACAGCAGCTCTGTCCATTCTGCCCATCCCTGGCCCCAGCAATGAGAGGGCAGTGGAGAGAGTCATGCAGGGAGCATGCAGCTGCTCACTCATGGCCGGTCGGAGCAGATGGAGCAACAGCTCCATGGCAGAGTGAGTCCCTGTGTCTTGCACATTTGCTGCCCATTGCTGCACCTGAGTGTGAGCCAGACCTCGGGTGAGCACTAAAGAATTGCTTTGGGATTCAAAGCTGGATCTCCAGCTGCTGCAAATCAATGTGGCTCTCCTGTTTGTTATAGCTCTGCACCCTCCATCTCAGCAATTCCCTGCTTTGTGATGGGGTCTTGCCAAGTGCTGCTCTGCTCTGTGGAGCATTCAGAAGCCATGCCCAGCTGATGGCACCTGGGATTTCACCAAATCCATGAATCATGCTTTTGGCAAGTACTTCTAATGAAACCATAAGTGAAAACATGTGAATGGGCAGCCACAAACTCACTCCAGCTCCAGTCGTCTTCTGAGTGTTGTGTGAAAGGAGTTCAGGCTCTGGTGTGGCCCCTTGACAGAGAAAATCAGAAAATCTCCTGCTTTCTCAGAGATTTGTTGGAAATTTCTCCTGAGCCTGTGACATGAAAGTTGGGAACCTCCCCTGAGGCTGTGGGATGAAAGCAGAAATACACAGAGTTTGTGATGTGATTCCAAAAAATCTTCTGCTGTAAGTCACGCTCCAAACTCCTCTAGATGAGACCAATGGCTGATTGAACATATACAAGAGGTCAGTGATAACATGGTGATTAAGTAAATCAGTGGCACCAATATTTTGTTTTTAATCTTCTTGGCAGATGTTTTGGTTTGGGTCTTTTTTTCAGTTCTGCCATACAGTGGTTTATCACCAGCAAATAGGCTTTAGAGTTCTGCCAATTAAATAATTACACCTGGGAACTGCACCACTTTATGAGAGGTGAATATCTATTATTGGGAAAAGAAGAAAGGAACCAAAGGGAATATTACTGTTGAAAAATTTTTTTTTCAGATCTCCTATTCAACAGTCAGCATCAGGGCAGAAAGCCAAGATCTTTTCCATCTGCTGATCTTAAAGGAGAAGAAATATTAAGAACAACAGTGATCAAGCCTAAAAACACCAGAGGCCAAAAAACGTGTTAACAAAGAAAAGCTGTATTCACATGCTTAGGAGGAGGCATTGACAACAGAGGGCAGCCTCAATAGCCCAAGTGATTAAGTACAGAATTATCACGGTGAAGTGAATACTGCACAGTGGGCTTTTGGGAAGGCAGGAGGGGTGTCAGGTGTGTGAGATATTATGATCTGGACAAAAATCACTACAAAGCTGATACACAAATGCTTGAAAAGCCTTACGTAAGGAGTAGTTATCAATAGTCTGCTGTCAAACCTGGAGGTCACACCACAGAAGCTGTCCTCTGTCCATTGTTATTCAATATTTTTATTAAGTATTTGGATCATGGGATGGAGAGTACACATAAAAAAATTGGGGATGACACCTTACTGTAAATCTCATGAGAACAGAGGATTAGACTTCAAAGCAATCACAATAAATTGGATAAATGACCTGGAATCAATACAATTAAATTCAATACACATGCTGTATTTAGGAAGGAAAATTAGGAGACTATCTCTTAGAGGATATTGTAGCAGTAAGGAATCTGAAGGTTTTAGGTGATCACAAAATTAAAAATTACCAGCAAACTGGAGGTCCTGCAAGAGTAGTAATGTTCGTTTTTACTGAGCACTAGTGGTATCTCACCAGATCAGTCTGAGTCCTGCATGTAAACACCAGAAACCAATAACAAAAATGACAAGCAGATAAAAAAGCATCATCCCTATGGAAACCAATCAGATCTTGGATTTTTTTTTAACCAAGAAAAGAGAACTATGAGGCCTAAAGGGGGATAGTGGAAAAAAAAGTTATGTTACAGCTTATCATAACAGAAAGCATTATTCTGGAAGGGGTAGAAAGCAGTTGTTGTTTATATTGGCAAGGGACTGGGCAAAGAAAAAGGTGCTACATTTGCAAGAATGGAGACTTACATAAGATACCAGGCAAGCAATTTCTAAAAGGTAGCAAAGGATCTCTGCAAGATAAGGGTAGAAGAGTCAGTACAAGATATCCTCGTAAGTGGTAATTGCTAAAGGAAAGGAAAAGTTATTTGCACTGGGAGGGAAGGGAGTTACCTGTAGCTATTTTTGCTTCTGTCTATTCCATCCTAATATAAATGCTGTTGTTAGGATTCTACTGCTGGTTTTTGCCCTGCCAATTTAAGAGCAGCATCTCCATGCATTTCAAGGGTTTGTGTTGTTTCACATTGGTGGAGCATGGAGTGATAGGTTGGCCCAAGTTTGTGCAGTGAACTGACCACCCCTGACTGCAGGTGGGCTACCAAGTGTCCCTGCGCTTTGCTCAGTTACTCACAAAGGTGAGACACAGATTTCTGCAGGGTCTGGTTAGCAGGAAACTCGCTGTATGGATTTGCTGTTCATGGCACTTCACCATCTCTGCTGAGCTGACACTGAAAACTCTCTCAGTTCCTTGGGATTAATGAGACCCAGACATTTTATCTGACCTCATTAGCCACCTATTCTCCATCCAGCAGCCTCCTTTGCTCATTCTTTTATTTTACTGCATCACATCTACTGTAACAAATGAGGTGCCTTGAATAGGCAACCACCAATTTAGGCACAACTGGCTTTTCCAATATGCAGAGTTTTGTGTGTTTATGGGGTGTGGATAAACATTGATAGCCATCCCATTGTTCAGTTGTTTGGAAGGAGCATTGATCACTGAGATTTATTATCTCATGAATTAAAGAAGTGAATACAGTTTGTCAAATGTATTTATCTGTTAAAGGCATCAGAGTTTTACCTGTAGTCCTTTGTGTTGAAAAGCTTCCTACTCCCATTTTTCCTGCTGCAGTCAGGAATCAAATCCTAAAATTTATTCCTGAAGTCAGTCACCTGAACATCAAAGAGGTTTGGAAGACAACTTAAACTAAATTTGTATAATGTGTCCCGTACCTTAATGTTGTTTTATCAATATTTTTATCTTACCTTTAATATTTTGTATGCAACCCTTTAAACTTAGGCTTAGTCCTTAAGAGCAGTGGGAACTGAGACATCAATGTCTATTTCAATTTAGGCAGTAGCTCTGAAAGTAATGAAGGCATTTACAGCAGAGATCAAGAGTAATGAGAAGGGTCAAAAGGTAGGGAACATACCATGATTGCTTTTAGCATATATGCTCAAACCTGAAAAGTCCTGAATTCCTCCTTACACACTATATAAACTTGGCTCCCACCTCAGATCAGAAAGGGCACAGGGCACCACCCTTTCACTTGGACTTTGCCCTAAATTATCTTATCATTCCCATCAGCCTAATTGCAGCAGCTCTCTCTCTGAATTTCAAAAGCTCTCTCTCAAAAGAGTGAAGTTACTTTCCTGTAACAGAAATACAATGGGAAAAATGATTGCCCTGTTTATAACATTTTCAATCCATCCACTCCTTTTCCCTCTAGTGCAAGCATCATAAAGGAATAATATAAATGTGCACATGCAGAGAACAGAATTGTTGTTTCAATATCCAGCCTAGCTCTATATTTTCAGTTTTTAAGAAAAGAGAAAAAAGGCAATGCTTTGGAGGCCAGTACAAAGAAAAAGATTGTAAAGACTTATTGCTTCACATAACTTATGACAGCAAACTTTATTATAAATAACCTGTTATTCCTTCAAAGGGGAGAGAGAGAAAGAAGCTTGTTCTCCCCTAAAAAAAGTAAGAATACTTGCAAAGATATTGTGCAGAAGATGGGTTTCAGGGACTGTCATTTTAAAAAAGAGTTGGATTGTGGCTTTTATCTGAGTGAAATTGGTGGCAGGACATCTTTGATTTTGACAATACTCAGATTAGGCCAGAGGCAAGGAATTTGCAAAATGTCACCTGAAGGATTGTTTTGTTTGCTGATTTTCAGGAGTATGGAAATGTTGCTGAAGGCAGCTCACATCAAGGCAGATGAAACTTATTTGCCAGGGATGCTGAGCAATACCAACAAAGCTGGGCAGTTTGCATTAGAGGTACCTGCATGCAAGATACAAGAGCTGATCAGGTCACTGTGAGTTCAGTAGATGGGCTATTGAAGGCTACAGATATTGAGCAGTGTGTGAACCAAGTACACTTTAACTCTTCAAAAAGCAAGAAAAGTTTTTTCTTGTCTGAATAAAGACTGTCTCAGAAGTGAGATGCATTCAGTCTAAATTCAGGATCCAAGCTCTATAAAAGTCTGATCTGTAAGCAGAAGCCAAGCTTGAACTATGGAAGGAATCTCACACAAATACCTGGAATAACTCTCTTGCTTAAAATTAGGTCTCTTCCAAACCACCTGGGGAAGGAAAGCTTTAATATTCAAGTCCAAGAGGCTGAGCAGCATCCTGAGACCTCCACTCTCCTTGGCCTCACCAGAGCTGCCAAGCCACTTCTTCAGGGTCTGAGCAGCACTTCTTTGGGGCTGAATTCCTGGTTCCTGTGAATATTCTGTTGGTCTCTCCAGACACTCGGGCTGAGATCTGTCCAAGACCTGGTTACCTGGCTGGATTTGTGCCTATCAGGATTCATACACCAGGCACCATTCCTTTCCATTCTGTAAGGCATATTACATTGCTCACACTTTATTATGAAATGTGATTCTGAAACTGGAGGTTTTTTTTGTTAGAGGATTGCTTACTATATTCTAATTACCATAAAATACACAGTCCCCTTACTAGATTTCCACAGTTGCAGCTTACTGAATAATTTCAGTTAATGTGCTTCATTTGCTTCAGAATTATTTTATGATCCAGTTGAATGTTTTAATGATATTATGAAGTCTTTGTGACAATCCAAATAGCTGGTCACAGAAAGGATTAAACAAGACCATGCTCAGTGTGTAAAGAAAATAATTGTTTAAGGAATGAGTTACTACACGCAGTGATGAACACTGAAAATTAAAGTGAATGGATGGAGTTACCATGTTATTTTCAGTAGGATTATTCTGGTTTATATCTGCTGAGGAATTTCACTGAAACAACTTAATAAATGTAATCAATGGCACTGCATGAGAATGGAGGTAGTGACAACTTATTGCTTTCACTACTGCTCAGCCCTTTCACAGTCTCTTGTGGTAAGGTTTGTTTTAGAAACTTCCAAACTCTGGAGGGAAGAGGAATGTCAGATTCTCATCAGGTGTAAATCAGCACAGCTCTGCTAAAGTCGACAGAGGCTGCAGCAGCTGAAAACCTGACCAGTTATGTTAAGCATGTCTGATGGTTTTAATATCCTTCATCTTGAAGTGAGGTTTATGGCCACTTTGTGATATAAAGTATAAATTAAAGTTTTCTCAGCTGCATGCTGTGAATCTCATGCAATGACAGTGCTGTTGAGCTGCACTATTGTCTTTTACTGCATACATAAAGCAAGGGATTGCTGTAAGTAATTTGTTTTGGAAGGCTGGCAACCTTAATGGGGCACGCTTGATAGTCTTCAAAGGTTCTGATTAGGCACAGTACACAGAGATGTTCTTTCAACTTGAATCTCCAAAGAAAAAGACTTAATTTTTAACAAATCACTTTCCTCACAGCTTCATCAATTTGGTTTCTTTGAAACTCAGTAGTAAGATGTATCAAAGGAACAGATTGTTTGCCCAAAGCCTATCAAAAAAATGCTTTTTGCCTGAACTCAATATACCTAATCTATTTTCACTACTCATTTAGAAATGATCCTGTAAGGACTATTATTGCTATAATGGTTTGTGAAGCTGGAGCCCTAAGAAAGCAGCAAGGTGCCTCTGTGCAGCTGAGATGATATGAGCATGTCCTGGACAGCTCTTCCACAAGGACTAAGGGGGAGGAAGGCTCTGGGCTGCTCCCTGCTGGCTGTGACAAAGTGGGGGAGAGCCTGCTGGAGCTGATCTGCTTTTCTGTGATGCCATTGACTTTCTGTCAACTATAATGTCACCTCTCCCCCACACCCCACAATAATCCAGAAATTCACAGTTACCCAGCACTTCACCTGAACAAATAAAAGCACTGAGATGGCTTCTTGTCTGGTTTCACAGCATGGACAAATCATTAGAGGACATTATCTGTACCAGATCGAAATAAGGGGGACCTTTCTGCTGTTAAATCTGTCATTAATCTCCCCAATACTTCCCACTCCCAGAGAGCCAAATCAGGAGAGACGACAGTTGGAAATAGCTTTAAAAGGATATTATCACATTGATTTACAAAAGAGAGAGCTTTTAGCAAGAATATTGTCCTTTCTATGTGCTCAGGCTCCATCTTTAATGTTTATTCATTTGGCTGCTTCACAGGGGAATGCAAATCAGAGAAATGCAGAAGCTCTACAGGAGCGTGCAAAATGAACACCACACAGCATTCCAGGCTTCATCCCCTCCTAGCCCAGCTTTTGAGGCACGGAGCTTTGTGTTCTGAGGATCTTGGGAAGAAAAAGCAGCATAACAGGATTATAATAGCCCCCTTTCAGGGAGAAGATGAAATTCATGTGATTTCCTGGGATTTGTGCTTGAGCCACCGCTGTCTATATGTTTGTTCGTGAGAGAATCTGGCAAAATAATTTATTTATAGTCACTTTGAGGGGCTTCTGCAAGGCAATGCCCCTGACCTTTCTTTTTGAGGCATTGATACTTGCAGGGGAAATCTGTGAACCTTCAAAGCTCTAGTCTGTTGTTAGAGGTGTCTTAAACTTTGATAAATAAAGTGAAGCAGCTTTAAGAAAGAGCCAAGATTAAGCATTTACAAGATGAGAAATTAGTTATCCAGAACTTCCTTATGCAATTGCTCATCAAGAAAGAGCTGGAAAGTGCACCACAACAGGGAAATTCTTCTCTCTCAGCATCAGCTGGCCCCATCTCTGTTGGTTTATGAGGCAGGATATATCCTCCTCTCGAGGCAGATCAGCCTAGGTGAGGCAAGTCCCTCCCAAAATGAAGGCTCCAAAGGCAGTCCTTTGGCACTGCATTTCACAGGTATGTACACTTACCAGAGTGTAAAGAAGATTCATTGCTCTGTCAGCCTCCACTGCTATTAACTTCCATCTGTCAGTTCAGGTTACAGAATAACTGAACAAGTTCCAAAACCAGACATTACCTGCAAAATTATGAAGCCTTTGGTTATTAAACCAAACACAGCTGGCTAGCAGTGGCTGTATGGTCAAGTAAATAGGTAATTGTTATGCATTAGAGTATTTGGCCATTTATTGTATTTTTAACACACTAGTGCAAAAGATTTAAACCAATTTATCAGAGCCAATAGGGAAATTATATTTTCAAGAGGAATTTTAAGGAATGAGAAAAAGTCTCTGTTGTGTCCAAAAAGAGCTACATGCAACCTGTGGTTGATTAATTCATCCTTACTTTGTGCCAGTTGAGGACACAGAGCAAAGATCCTGTAAGTGCCATATGTTCCTTTCCATTCTCCCTCCTTGGACCCACATGCAGAGGGGTGACTGAGGTTGTGTCTGCCCCTGCCAGTTTTGTGTTTGTTGGGCATTTCCTCTTACCCAAGGGATCCTGTGCTCTGTGTTTGTGGATGCATTTTGTTCCAGTCCATGTACTTGAGTGGCAGATCTGGGCTAAAAACCAAGGTCAAAGCCTATGGTGGTTTTACCTGGGGGTAAAAGAAAAATAACATAAATACATATTTCGTTACAAGGTCAAAAGACTGTTTAAGGTATTGAAACAAAGCACCCAGGGACAAATAGTCTATGAAGTCAACTCTGGTCAGTGGAAGGCCCTGGGGTACCAAAATACTGATGCTGGTTCTGGGTTCAGTCAGTTATTTTCATCACTCAAGTGAAATAAGGAAGTGGAGGATGTGTTAATTAAACTTGCAATTGGACACTTCACTAGGAGTGTCAGAAATACCAAAGAGGACCAAAATAAAAGGGCTTGAAGAAGCTGAAGAAGGATGAAATAGGATTTAGCTAAAACAAAGCAAGTGCTAATGGCTGAAAGAAAAAGTAATAAAATCTGAAAGGAATGATGCCAAACTAGGTGTATTATTATGGTGCTAGAGAGCTCTGCAGCTCTAATCTCAGAGTGTAGCTTAGATCAAGTGGAAAATTGCCATTTGAGAGAGCTAATTGAGTTGGGCTTTACATACAAAGGGTTTTACCTTAATTTCATAAATTAGAGAAGAATCTATTTCAAAATGAGCAAAAGCATGTCTTAGATGCCAGCATCCTTTTAAAGGCAAGCTGGTTTAAAAATGAGATTTATATTAGTAGAATTACTCTAAAATATGAGTATGTGAGGGCTCTTTTCAAATTACCTGATGGCTAAAATGCTGCCTTACAGGGCTGGAGAGTTTACCTTGATTCCCTTACCTGTCACTGAATTTTTAAGGAGGGGACACACTACAGCACAGTGGAGTTTCTCAGCCATTTGTGCTTTAAATACCACTAAAACTCATTCATGTTATTTAAAAAATACCAATTTCTTAAAAATGCTGACAGTTGGGCTGATAATCCCACTTCTCAAGGGATGACCCTTCACTTGTTGAGATGGTGCAAAGGCATCCAGTGTGAGTACATCACTGAACTCAGGGGGAATTTTAACCAGGTATATACCTTTTACATAATACTTTAGGTCTCTGTGTGTGTGTGAATATGCTACAGCAAATGTTCTGTGAATTTTGCTCCCTTAGATTCATAAGATAAACCTTTGAGTTACTCTTACTGTGAGTTAGAGTTGGGTTGTAGTAAATACTATAAGAATTTTTGTTAAGTTATTTAAATCAGGCTACCAAGTAAGTGCTGTTACTTTAAGAACTGTTAAAACCTTTAGGCCTGAATTGTAGTCAGGTCTGGGGATAGGTTTAGCAAAGGAGTCCACTCCTTGTGAGTCCTTGTGACCCAACAGGAGAGTCTCCCTTATTACTTTTTATCCTTACCTTTTCCTATCCTTACCCTTTTTTCATCCTCAGCCTGTATGTCAATAATTTTTGTTTGATATTTGTTTTAGATTGATTTTAGATTTTAGTCCAATGTGCTTTTCCCCCATGTGCTTTAACCATCTAGTGAGTAGTGGAGTGAACCTTGCCAATGAACTTTGTGGCACTTTTACCATATTATTAAACATTTTGCTGATGTCTTTGCTGGAAATTCTTTGAGTCACCTAAACCATTCATTTTTTACAAATTCTAAACTGTATGGAAACTATTATGTGAATTGCAAAATTCCATCAATAAGGAATTGTTGTATTACAATCCTGTAAAATTTCTGAAACAGCTCATAGCAACTTAAAAATTTTGCCAAGCTTCCATATGCAGAGAAGATTGTGTCTATGAAGCATACAAGTATATGGGAAATTCTTTAGGAAGCCCACAGATTGTGGAATGGTGTTATTCTTATTTTTAAAAGAAAGAAGCAAACAAAACAAAAAAAAAGAAACCAAAATAAAATTTAAAAAAAAAACCACCAAAGCTACTATCCATCTTTTAATTCAGGATTTACTTATATTTGTGTATGAGAAGCATCCTTCCTCTAAGAACTTCCTTCACTCTGCTTTGAAGAGGCAAGAAAATTCTTCACAAAGACTATTTTTCTTGAAGAAATATTTTGCCTAAAAAGAATGGAATCGAAAGTCACATAGTTATTTTCTAAAGATTTCATATTCCAATGCTGAACATTACGGTAATGCTCAGCCAGCTTCAAGATGCTCAGAGCTGAACAGTTCTTCTGTTAATCAGAAAATCTCTTTAGGTTCAGTTGCCATTCAACAAGTGTTTGGTTTAACCCAATATCAAAGTTAATGTACATTACAGTTATGGCTTTCTGCACTTTATCAAAGGCATAAAGTGAAGTGTGCCATTATTGAAAGAAGTCATTTGTATCTTGTACCATGTCCCAGTTCCAGTCCTGCCATCTGCTATTAACTGTGTACAAAAGTAAGTGAGTAGTTCCTTTGCCTTCCCAGGCCTGTTCTCTTGCCCAGAAATTATGTCAGATGGGTGTAATTCAAGACACAGAAACATCTCCTTTTGCAAGGGCTGCAAATTTGTCTATGGTTACTTTGGGAGTGCTATAGTAATTACAGAAATTTTTTCAAAGGCGCCATGTGAAACAGCTTCTCTTCAGTGAGGATACAAATGTTTGCTGCATGTGGGTGCTCTAAAGAGTCTGTAGCTTAACAAGGTGTCAGAGGGTGAGCATGCAGACTCTGCATCATCAAGACCTTCAGCAAACAGTATTTCATTTCCTCTTCTGGTGTAATCTTCACCTGATGGGTGCTGCACTCCCTGGGGTGATCCTGTGTCCAGCCTCAGGCAGGCAACAAGGGCAATGTCCTATATTCTGACACGCCACTACAGTCAAGGATTTGGTGTCCACAAACATCTGAACATATTTACATACATTTGTATACTTTGGGGTTTTTTTCTTTCATTTTCATGATGAATGTCTTCTGCATTATGGATCTTTCAGCAATAAGATCTTTCCTTCTGTGAAATTTCTCCAAGCAACAAATTTCCTGTCTGGATCCATGCAGTTTTAGGAACAGTGCTTGGCAGTGCTGTTACTCAGTGTGGAATCAACTTTCTGGCTTGATTTTTTTAAAAAAAGCAAACACAAAGCTTTGTATTTCCAATACAATCCAAATCATTTCTGCTTGCTCTCTTTAAAATAATTCTACACCACTTTGCAGAGCAGACTTGGAAACCTCTCATGTAACATGAATCTTTCTAACCTTGCATTCTCCATAAAACTATGAACCCATGTCCTTCAAGGTTTGAAGCCAAATCAATATGACTTCAGCTCTAGAAGTAAAGATTCAGAAAAACCATTTAGCAGCTTCATTGTTGCATTTATAGAGTAAGTTGCTCTGGGGTAATGTTTTGTCATCCATTTTTACACTTGACAATTTTTAATGATTATATTGCCAGGATGGGTGTACTGTAAGATGTCATTAAACTCCTACTAGGTTTCCTGTTTGAAAACTGCCTTGTTAGGTCTATCTAACTCACAGCACATTTAACTATTAACAGGTCACAATCAACATTTTGCTATACAGTTTGGGGAAGAGAGAAAGAAAAAAATATCTTGCATCTTGTGATTCAAGGGTGTTTTCCTCCTTTTGTCCTGATGGTCACTGAGACTTTGTGCATGGTTAATGTAAAATGCGTGTGGGTTGTGCCTGCATGTATTCACACACATGCACAATCAATGGCTTAGGCACGGCCATGAGGGGCACTGAATAAAGCAAGTAATTCACATTCTGAGGCTGGTCTTGCTGGCTTTTATCACAGTTTTCATATCAGCACTGCTAGCTTCAGCCCACTTGTAAGACTCTCATTAATCTTAATTCATCCTCCATCTACCTTAAAATGTGCCTCAAAGTAATTTTTTCCCCAGCCCTTTTAAACCATGCTCAATCTCCCAGGCTAAAGACAAATTTATCAACCTTGTGCAGCAACATCCGGTGTCCAGGAATATTTCAGCCTTTTGAGAAAATCTCTTTGGGTCTTCACATGGCTTCTTCTTCTTCAGCCTTGTGTTTCTAGCATTCTCCCCAAAACCAGGATTGTTTCATTAATTACCAGCATTGCCACCACTGCAATGTAAATCTCCAGACATGAGGGCTAAGTACAATTGCTTTAGAAAAGATGACTTGTCTTTGCACACACTATGTCACTTCCTCATTCATCACCCTCAAGTGATCACAACTGAATTACTCCTCACCACTGCCACTCATTTTTCAGGCCTCTTGCTAATTCATGGGGGCTTGTTAAAATGCTGCAAGCAAAGGTGCCCTTCTGATCTTTCCAAACATTCACTAAATGGTTTGAATTTATTCATTGGACTGAGCTCATCCTGGATCATGTCTCTTTTTTGTGTCTGTCTCATTGACTTTTAAATTTCCATTAAGGCTGCAGTGTCTTTTTGTTTGAAGCCAGATCTGTTGAGGAAAGTTACTGCTTTGAAGGGAAAGGGGTGGAAAAAATCTACACTAAATTGCCACAGCAGAAACAAAACATGACAAACAAGCAATTAGCTTTGCACAAAGCCATCAGCATCTTGTACTAGCAGGAGCTTGAATTTGGTCATAGAAGCATTTGGGGAGCAGTTGGTTCCCCTTGAAAGCAAAGGGGATGATTCTAGAGAAAGGGTTCCAATAGCAAGACCTGCCGCTTTAACTTGACCTGTGTTTTAAATTCAACCCAAACAGCATTTTCAGATCAGTGACAAAAATAAACCCATAGCTCATGATGATGTGTCACAAAGTTCCCACCTGACAACACCTGATTAGTTCAGGCTTCCAAGCCTTCGTGCATTCCTGTTTCTCGTGTATTGAATTTCAGAGTTGAGAGACTGAGAGGAGTCAAAGGAGGAAATTAGGAGGTCTCACAAATCAGTAGAGGTTAGGGCAGATGCCAGCTGATGGAAGGACTGACACAGTACCTGCCTCCACCATTGTGGAGATGAGACTTTCAAATACAGTGATATAAAGCAAACAGTAACAGGAACAAGCTGCTCCTTTCCCTGACCTTGTCACACTCCCCTCCTGTCATGGTGAAGTTGGGAGCTATAATGTTCAATCATCCATCCCAGAAATACAAGCAACGGAGAAAATTCAGGTGTTCCACTGGGAAAGAAAGTTTTCTCATCTTCAGCACTATTCTGACAGGCTTTCCTCATCTTATGGTGGCTGCTTGGAAACTATAAACATCTGCCTGGCAATGAAGGGCCATAAGCAACAAGGGCAGCAGGCAGAAAGCAGCATCTGAACCCCCAGGCCAATACATATATTTATTTTTTTTAATAGTTGATGTTTTGGGCATTTTGCTGCTCTTTCAATGTAATAGAAAATGAAACAAACACCCATTCTCAACAGCTTTTGTTGGCTGAGCTTTTCATGGCTAAGAGAAGAATATTTACAGCAAGTCCTTGCATGCCATAGTGCCAGCCAAAAGCCTTATGTGTCTCACAAACATTTCTAATTAAGCAGACCAGTTAAAATTGGGTTTTTAGGATCTAATTTGTGGGCTGAACCAAAATTGCTAGGGTGTGAGTATTGAAACTCTCCTTAAATCCCACCCCATCATCCCTGGGTTGAGATGTGTCAGAGGGTGCTGTGTTGTGGTACCCAGCCCCTCCAGACAATCTCAGTGATGGACTGCAGAGCCATTTCCAGGGATCTTCTGGCGCCTGCTCTTCAGAAAGCAGATCCACCTGGCTTTGAACAGGGTCCCATTCCTCCTAGGCACACTAAGCCCTTTTAGAGATGAAAGAGTTGTAGCAATGTCCCTATGAAAAATGGAGTGGCTTCTTTTTACCACCATGTTAGATACAAGCCCCAGGTGGGAATAGAGGAGAAAAGTTGTGTATGCAAATACACTGTGGTGCATTTCGCTTTGGAAAGCATTGTCATTGTTGAGCACCCAGAATTCTGGTCCTAAACAAAGATGGAAACCGCAGGTTCTGAAAGTCTGTGTCAAAATTTCTCTTCAAATGAAAAGTTTCAAAGCCTAGTGCCTTTTGTAAATAGGACTAAGGTCTGCCAACACCAACTCCACAACAATGAAACTTGACTAAACACCAAGCCCTTCTCAGGAACAGCACTGACTTGGAAACAATCTAATAATTAAACCAGTGACATTTCCAATGTAGGAAGTCAGAGTGATTTTCCATTTTCGAATGTGTCCCTCTTTAATTCAATATTTATTTAGGTGACATTCCTCTGAGTTAAACAAGAGGATTCCTTTAGAATCCTTTCTCTTCTCCAGGGTAAAAAAGTCAAGACCTTCTCTAACCTCTTTGAACATTCATGCAGTGTTTATAATATGCAAACACACCCTTATTCCATTATTTGGCACTAACAATGTTTCTACAGCTCATTATTTCCTGCATGAAATAATGCTTAATTAGTGCCGAATTACAAGGGAATTGCTGTGGAACTACATAAGCCATCCTTGCAAATCCTCTAATTAATTCAATGTGATTGCTGCTATTGCATTGAATTCTAAATGGATTCATAATGATTAGAAACCTGAGGCATACCTGCCTCTTATTGATCAGTGTGTGACAACAGGATTTCTTATAGAGAGATCATGTGGCCAGTATATTGATACGAGTATCTGAAGATTTTTAGTGCCTCTTGGGAGAAAGCTGGTAAATGTGGCATTTAAATCCAAGGCTACAGTGATAAATGAACCAAATCTCATCAGTTTTCCTCAGTCCTTCTGGGACTGCAAAGTTACTAACCCTGCTGAGTGCACAAATAAATTGAATTTAGGTTTGGTGATGAAGACTATAAATTCAGGTAATCCTAAATTTAATCAGAGAGACACAACACCTGGGTTCTCAGCTCAGGTACAGTGCATGTGTTTACAAGTCTGTATTTCCATGAGTGCCATCTATCTGCCATAGAAATTTTCTCCCTGGTTTTGCTGGATGTTGGGCAAGATCCTAAGTTCACAATGTTGCTCTGTAGTCATGACTTCATCCCTGAGATGGGAACAACTCTGCATTTCACCATTGCCACCCTAAACAGGAATGTGGGGAACAGGGGTGCCTGCAATCCCACACCATTCAGCCCCAGCTCTCTCCTCTGCACCAGGAAGTTCTACAAGCCTGGTGATGCCTGAAGAAGCATCACCAATCCCACCATTTGGACATCTGCCTTCAGTGTAAGCTGGGAGGAAATTTGGCCTGCTGTTTCAATATTCTCATTCCTTATTTGTCCGGTTGTGTTTATGATCTTGGGGGAAGCATGTTGGGCTCAGCTCTACCTTCTTTCACTTGCAGGTTATTAGTATCCCTTTCTAAAATTGTTCTAAAACTGTTATCACAGTCTCCCATGCATTAAATCCTACACCCCTGGAAGCCAATGCCAAAACCACTGCTGACTTCAGTAGGAGTGCTTTCAGGCACTTTTGGTGGGTTATTTTATTTTTACTTTTTATTTGCCTGTCTTGTAGCAGATCCTCCCAGTTTGTAGTATCCTTCAGCCTCTGACATTTGGAACAGGTTAGGCTGACACAAACATTTCACTTTTATACCCCCTGTGTAAGATTTATTCCCACAGACTTAGATTGGTCAGTGTTCAAATTAGCAGTGGTTCCAGGCAGTCTGCTTCCTTGGGCTATGCTGGCATAAATCTACTGACTTTGAGGGAGTAACTTTTGATTTGCACTGATAAATACAAGAAAGAACTCAGCACTCTCTACCTAAAAGGCTTAGATTAGATTCCTCCTGGCCCCATTAATATTGCCACTGGTATTCTTTCTGTATTTCTTTCTCTGTGTACGTCAGTAAGTGCTTTCTTCCCACATTTAAAATTCCTTTAACTATTAAGATAACTGAAACTCCTTTCCTTAAAGAGTTCCTAACTGATCTTTCAGTCTGAGATACACTTGAATGCACCTTGGCAAAGACTCTCTGTTCCTGAACTACATCAAATGCTGGAGTTAGAGAGGGCAGTCTGGGTCATTGAGTCTCATTCTTCACAATCTCAGCAAAACATGTAAGGGATGCTTAGTCCAGACTGGACTCAGAACATCCCCTCCCAACAGATCCCAAACTGAGAGAAGTTCTCTATTTAAAAATGAATACAGGATCATTAATGAAACACTTATTTCCACAAAGTAAAATCTACCCAAATTATTATAAACATCAGAGGGCACAGGGAGACACATATTGTGCTTACAAGGCATGGTACTTTAGTGGAGCAGTGCTGAAGGAATTGGGCCCATGGATATTTAACACAGCTGAGTCCAACCACCAGTGTGGGCTGATGTGGTGACAGCCCCAGAGGCAGTGCATGGCTGCATGGCTACCTGCCATCCATCACAGGGACAGTGGGCAAGAATGAGTTCAACGTTCCTATACCTCCTCTATCACCCTTGCACGAGGAATTTACAGTAGGATCTCAAGCAAAGAAAACTTCCCCACACCTCCTGGCTGTGAAGTTGGAACTGGGCCTTGAATTTCAGTGCTGCAGGACTATCTCTGTTTATAATCCACACTCCCAGATCTGGGCTGTGTTTGCACAGGTTGGCCTTGGCAAGATGCAGATGGCAATCTTCCTGGCTTCAAATGGAAACTTGCAGCTGACATGCAATTGTGAGAACCAACAGTTGGGTGAAGAATCCTTTCCATTCATTTAAACCAGGTTGAGATGCAGACATGGGCTGTGTGTCCCCACAGGCAAAGTTTGAGGCAATCATTCTCCCATGTAATTTCTGGAGGATTTGATCTGTTCCTCAGTCTCATTAAAATTGTTTGCTTCAGACGTGTTCTGGTTTGCACTATGTATTTGGTACTTTAAAACTAATAACCTGGTGGAATATACTTCCCACAAGATACTCTGCTCTCCTTCCAAGAGATGTAATCTGAGGCTGAGGCCAGGAAGCATTTTGTGCCTCCTGAGCACCCTGCTGCTCACTCCACATGCCCAGCAGCAACCAGACCAGTCCTGTAATCATGCACATCTCAGAGATAAACTGTGAAGACATCAGGAACTCTACAGCATTTCACACAGAGCACTGCCACTTCTTGCCTCTGCTGCAGATGGTGCTGCTCCCTCCTTGACAGCACTGAATGTTTGACCCTTCCCAAATGGCTCTGCACATTTGACCCTCCCGTGAGAGGTGGAAAAGGTTGAAAATGCAAGTCTAATCCCTCAGTGTGCCACAGTGTAGCACAATGAGTCTCAGCAAGGGCAGGCAGTGACTTTAAGTAGCATGCATGCAAAATATGCAGCCCCATTAGCCAGTCAGGCAAGGAAGCAGAGATATTTCCTGAGGTGGGAAATATATTGAAATGCTAATAGACCCCGGCAGGTATTGTTGGTCCTTTGGGGAAAGATACCTAGGAGGAACTTCTTAATTGTATGTTCACCAGATCCTTTCAACAGATCAAAAGAGAGTACTGATATGAGCAAATAAACTTTGATATCTGCCTTTCACTATTGGTACTAATTGGAAGGAAATTCCCTGGTCTGTGGACCAACGCTTAATTTAAAAACATTGGAAATGTTAATTGAATAAGGGGGCAAGGTTGATTAGAAGCATGACCTCATGTCTACAATGTTAATAAGGGTTCTTGACACGTGAACAACAAAAGGTCATGATAGTATAAACAATGAGACGAGAAAGAACCACCAGCTAGAGCCTGACAGTGACATATGAGTCATGTGAGAAAGAGCTTTGGGCAGAGAGGAAACTGCCAGCTTCAGACTTGAGACATATACAACACAACCTAAAACAGCAAACCCATATTCTCTACTCATGTACTGCCACTCACCTTTATTAGTTTCAGGGCTACAATTCAGGCAGAGTTTTGGCCTAAGTGCTTAGTTTTCTCTTCATCAAGGACCACTGGGTCCTTTCATGTGCAACCTTGGACGAAACTGGGCAATGTGCAGGTCAGAGAAGATTACCCCATGATGAGGAGTTAGGGAGGCTGACAGATAACCCTTGGATAACTGTCTGGAATGGGTTTGCAGAGGTATGCCATCTTTTCCTACTAAGAAAAGGTCATTCCTTTGCCTTCAGCAAGGAGAGTCACATAATTAGGTCAATAGCTGGATTTCTGCTCCTGGGAGAACAAGACTTGGGGGTATATCTCATCTCCTTGACAGATTGTGGTTTGTGTCTTGTACACAGACAAGCAGCTGGAGAAAAACTGAAGAGAAGGCAAAATAGAGAATCACAGAGTCATAAAATATCCTGAGTTAGAAGGAACCCATAAGGATCATTGAGTCCAACTCTTAGTCCTGCACAGGACATTCCCAAGAGTCACTTCATTTTTGGAGATAATTTTCTGCATAGAACCTCTTTGCAAACTGGTGAATTTGTATCTTTTTAGATTTCATGTTGTCTCTCCTTAGATATTTCTGTTAAACTATTTAGGGAGCATGTTTACAATATATAAAAAAAAAGGTCATGTGGGAATATGCTTTTGTGTTTTTTGACTCAGCAAATGTTTCCAAGACCAGGCAAGGGCTGTATCTTAAATTTCAAGATTTGTTGTATTTTTTTTTATTGTTGGAACATGTATAAATAAAAGTAGGAAGCCAAACAGGGTCAAAATAGAGAAAAGGATATAATTTATAACTCAACATTATTCCACCTGAGAGTCTGTCTGTGAGATGACAAGTTTGTATGAATCCAATATCCCTGGATTTTCCAGCCTCATTTTCAGTACTGAAGGAGCAATCCAGTGTCATGACAGGAAGGTTCACTAAGTGGAGAGATGATGTGTGGATGTGCTTTGAGAATTTGTGTTTGGTTAGTAATTTCCCACACAGATTATGTTTGCAAACTGCTGAACCTCTATTGTGTATATATTCCCTCTAGACTATTCTGCCTCTCTTCTGAAGTCTCTGTTATTATATTCTCAATCCTGTTTGCAGTCTTCAGATTCTATTTTACAAATTCTTCCAGCCTCCTTCCTCCTTTATTCCCAAACCCTATTAATATCTGACCTAGAGTGCATTTAAGTCTCACTTTTTCCTTTATACACACCTTACCATCATGGCCTTTCAATCTGGTGGCTACGCAAAAAAGTTTTCTTATCTGCCTTGCTTTTCTTTATGCAGTCAATCAAACTACTTCTCCTGATAATTCTGGTTTACTGGTGTATTCAGTTAAAATTATTTGTGGTGGTTTTGTTTTTTTGGCGTTTTTTTTTGTTGTTGTTTTTTGTTTTTTGGGGTTTTTTTGTCTCCATTCTGATGATCCATATTCCTGCATTGCCAACTCCCTACTATTTCTTGCTGGGTTACTGTGTATATAGAATTAATCTCACAAAATACACTGTATGCCCCTAATTATTTTTCAAAAAGCAAAGAGAGGAAGGAGTGAGGAAAACTAGAAGAAACTTGATTAAATGTGACATCAGATACACTTAGAGCAATCAGCCTATAAATCTTAGTACAACTGTCCTCTTTCTTTCTTAGCTTCCTTAGAATAGGATATGTCATTGGGGCATACTAGTTTAATAGGGAAAAAAAAGGTATTCTGCCTCTGCAACTCCTATAGTATCCCAGAGAACCAACCCTTTCCCAATGCAGAGCACCCTGAAGGACAGTGTTGCTCAGGGTGGCTCCATGACTCATTTTCAAGCCAAACCCATGCTGGTTTATACTTGGCCCCCAAAGCTACAGCAGGCAGCCAAAGTGGGGTCATATCCTGGCCCTAAAAAGTGTGCATTGTCAGCAGGAAATGTGCCACTCACATGTCAGAGCTGAGGCGGCCAGGAAATGCTCTCCCAACATTGATGTCCCACTCACACAAGAGCCCAGCAGTTACCCATGTGAATTTGGATAATATGGGAAAATGGAAGGAATGAGCAAAACAGAGCAGAATGAGCAGTGACTGTGGCGTAAGACAATTAGCACTGTCAATATCTTTCTGTGCCAGTGGGTCCTAATTGATTTGCTGTGTCTTAAAAATGCAGTTGCTGAGTGTACCCATACCATGGATCTATGTTTAAATTATTGCACTCAGCAAAGATGTTAGCAGAGAGCTGTTCTTGTAGCCACTGGAAACTGCCCAAATACAATGAGCTGAGAGTAGGAACAATGATGCTGTGAAAGGAGGTATCATGAACCTCACTCCTCAGGGGTCTGGATTCTTTAGGTATAGTACATTTCAGAGGATGCCAAATGCCAGAATTCCTAGTTTATTTTAGAAGACTTGAAGGACAGAGGACTCAAGACCTCATGCTTTATAACCAAGACCTCATGCTTTATAATATAAATTATAATAAAACAAACATTTCCGAATGGGAAAAGGCTGTCTTAGAAGAGGGATGATTTGTTTGAACTAAAAGCTAAAAATAGGGTGGATTTCCTTATGGAATGGCATTTTGTTTTTCACCCACCCATTCAATCTCATGCCATACTGCCCTTCTGCAAAAACTACATTCCAAATGTGGTACTGCATAGGAAACAACTCCATGCCCAGCTGGGTGTGGATGCCCAGTTCTGAGCTGAGATGGTAGGGCAACATGACACTGTAACACCCTTGAAAAGAGGAAAGTACAATCAGGAAAATACATTAAGGATCAATTTTCCAAGATCTCAACTCCTACTTTTGTTTCTGTGCAAAAAAAAAGCCAAGAAATCTGGTCTAGACAGTTCCAGACAGTGTTTTCCTTTCAAACTCACGATGGCAGCTGTGACTGTGACATCTTGCTAATGATAATCATTGACAACTGCCAGTTCCATTTAGAAGACTCTTCTGCTCAGGACTCCTCAATGCTAAAGCTACATTAGTCAGCCACAGCAGGAGATGGGGTTGCCCTCCTGAATGTGTCCCAAACCCAACAGCAGTGCTACCTGAACCCCTACCAAGCTGCCTCCTCTCTCCTCCTCCTTTGCTTCAGTAAATCTGAACTATCACTGGGGAAATAACCATGCTGAGCTCTCTTTTCAGCTACTGAAATAGCTCAGTCACCACTGAACCTTTCACACAGTGGAGAGGACCCTCTTGGCACATCAGCCCTACAACCCCCAGAGGACTTTGAGAGGATCCCATTTGCACAGGCTCTCCTTCCAGTGGGAAGGATGCTGCTGATGTTATCATCTCCTTCCTCCCACCAGCACTTCCAAACAATCTGGTCTTTTTAGTCCTTACCCTGTCCCTGATAATCAACTGACATTTTTACAAGAAAATTTTTCTGCTGACTGTTGTGGTAAGGTTCTCTCTCCAGGGAGAGTGGCATTGGTGACATGTTTAAAATTAGACAGTAGACTGTTCAATGTACAAATAAGGAGGAATTCTTGCCCCAGCATGGAATTGGGTTAAATGATGGAAAATCTTCGCCTGTAACATCTCTAAATCTGCCCAGTGCTCTGTTCCCCTAGACAGTGCATCCTCCCAGATGGTGATCAAACACAAAGCTGCCAACAGCTGTAAAATGGATTAACCAAGGTCTTAAATTATTTTTGTCTCTCAGATTACTCACTGCTTTGCAAAAGACTGAATGGGGAATGACACTAAAAGTTAGAGTAATCCAGCCTCTTTCAGAACATTTCATGGGGTAGGAGCATTTGCAAATAACAGCAACCACAAAAAAAAAATACCCAAAACAACAACCCGTTATTGGTTTGGGGAAGTCCCAAATATATTCATTTTGCCCTCATGATCTGCATCATCTTCACACTTCTTTGTTCTGGTTTTCCTTTCAGTGCTTTCCAGGATGTCTGTGCTGACATGCCCTGTGGCAGGGAAGGGAGGCACAGAGTGGGAAGGGGGAGGATTTCTGAGGAGCCTGTGTACTCATTATGGGCTTGCTCTTCAGCAGCCCTGTCTGCAAAGGGTAATGGCATTATTGGAGTTACACTGCAAAAGCAGCAAAGATCCTGAATGGCAATCAGAAGCTTTTTGCTTTATTTAAATAAATTGCTTTGGCTTAATGTTACCATACATATTCAAGTGTTTTCCTTCAAAGAAGAAGTAAATTCCATTAGGAAATTAGCCCAGGTGCCAATCACATCATCTTTCTTGTTGACATGGTTTTGCTTGGCTTCATCTTTACCTAACCAGTCTTTTGTGATTTACCATTGGTTAGATCCTATGAGATCACCTTATGATTTCACTGCAGTTCAGCACAGGAACCTACCCTATACACCACAGGCTGTTTCTACCGTACCTGCATTTTAATGGCTCTTCCAGTTCCATGGCTTGGACTCTGCAGCCCTTCCCACCAGACATGAGCAAGTTTTGACCTTAATTTGAGTGGAAACAAAGTGCTGCAAATGACTTTTCCAAGAGTGAAGCACCAGATAATGTTTTACAAATGGAAAGGTGAGCCACAGAGCACCATCTATGTTAGCCCTCTGTTTAAAAGAAGAAAAAGAAAAGGAAACAGCCAGCTGTCCTACCCCTTCTGACACTGTCAGACATTGCTTTGCAGGATTCACCTTCTTCCAGAAGTAATGATTAAAATTTACCACTCAGTCTCTTCAGATGACACGGTTTAAAAAAGCAGCTGATACATTACAGAGGATATTCTCAGCAGGTGTCAGCCAGGATTTCTGTATAGTTGAACACTTCTTCATACACAACCACTATGTTGTAGCCATCCCAAACTCACAGGCTGCCTTTTTCTAGACACCTAGACACAAATTAACATAAATCTTATTCCTACTGCAGTTTTGCCACTGACTCAATGCACAGGCTGAGCACAGAAGCAGCAGCATTTTTCTATTGGTGGCAGTTTTGGGGGCTGTACTTAAAACTGAACAGATTTGATGACTTGTGTGAACATTTACATTCACAGCAAATCCAAAGGTATTCCCAGGAGGAGCAGTAGTTAGCTCCAGTGTCCTTGACAAGTATGAGCAACAGCATGTTTGTGGCAGGATAAAATTCTCCCTGTGGCATTCTCTGCTCCCAGTGCTCCTGTGTTGTGTAGTCTGACTTGTTCTCTCCACTTAAAGTGGAGTCAGGCAAAAAATTCAGAACTACTTAAGATTTTTATTATTTTTCCTCTTTGTTAACTGAAATATTTGTAAATTCTCTGTGGGAAACAAAAGAGTTATAATAGACCTGTCACAATGCTTTGTTCTTAGTCACATTCTGGTTTTTAATCTAAGATCCAATTTAGTGTCTCACTTCTAGAAAAGAGGTTGTCGCAAGGTTGGGGCAGTCTCTTTTCTACAGTAACATTGCAGGAAATGGCTTCATGTTTTGCTAGGGGAGGTTTGGATTGGATGTGAGGAACAGTTTTTTCATGGAAAAGGTGGTCAAGCATTAGAACAGGCTGCCCAGGGAAGAGGTGGCGTCACCATCCCAGGTATTTAAAAGATGTGTAGATATGGAGCTTAGGGATATGGTTTAGTGGTGACCTTAGCAATGCTGGGTTAATGGTTGGCCTTGATGAAGTAAAATGATGTTCCATTGTGTTTTTTTAAGCTTGTGCAGTGATTATACAGATTTTGGATTTATGATGCTTTGAAAAATCCTAAGTACCATTCTTTCATGATTTCTAGGTGACAAATTCGGAGGCTCCTCCACTTGCTTGTCAGCTATAGTAAATCATTTGCTATGAATGAATCACATTTTATGTGTTCTAAGTGCTAACATCCAACCAAATGTCAATGCAAGAGTTAAATTTCTATTCTAGAGAGGCTTTTCCCCTCTTAGATTTCAAGAAAAAAAAATCAATTTCAGACTATGCAAAGGTCAGTTCGCATAAGTTTTGTCAAAGTACAAGACAAGACTGGGTAATGATCACTGGATTTGAGTGAATGTGGGCTGGCTTCTCTCACTGCTGACAATCACTCCACTACTTTGGCTTTGGATTTGCAATTCTTTGCTAAAGAAAGAAACTGAAGAAACCCCCAGGCCTCCATTGCTCACTATTGTTCTCCCAAGCCAGCAATGAAAGCAAAACTTCAAAGCTCTATAAATCTGGTATTAGTTAAGAAGATAATGATAATCATGAATATTACAGAAGTGCCTGTGGGATGACTCTGACGTGGCCTCACACTGCTGTGGAGCAGCAGATGGCCATAGCCTTGCAAGGTCTGTAGCCCGAGTTGGCGTCAGAAAACCACATAGTTATTCCAGGCTTTCTTTAGAGATGTGTCTTTGTGTTAAGAAGTAAATCAATCATTGCAGGAGCTGCTTCTGAACCAAGAGTATAGCACAGACAGCCACAAGTCCATCCAGATTTTCTGAGGTAAAATTCAAGCTTTGTGCAGAAACATTTGTTTCTTGAAACAATGCAGATTAACAAAGCTTTCTGGGTTAATGAACTTTGGTCAAGCCCAGTTTTTGCCAAAGTCCTGGCAGCCCATCCTTGTGTAACCATTACAGAAGGGAGAATCAAACGCTGCACATTACCTGCTCCACGCTGTCTGCTGATGGAACACACTCACATCAGAGACATGGATGATCTCTCTGAAGCTGCCTTCACCCATCTTGTTTTGCTGCTTCAAGGCTCATGAGTGATTTTTATTTGAAGTTTTTTAACTTCAATCTGAAAAATGCAAGGAGAAAGCATTGGTAAAGAGGTTGAGGTAGCAGCTACTTCTCACTGCTCCTGATGCAAAAAACAAGCCTCTGCGAATGGCAACACATCAGACAATGTTTATTCACCATTCTGAATCAAAATGGACATGAGCATATGCTGTCATTCTTCTTGAAGAAATGTATTCTTATTAAAGAACCAAGGAAAAAAAATCCACAATTCTATAGGCATTTGCAATTCACATCTAGAGCCAAATTCAGTGGTTGGACTCTGAGTCATCTGTAATTCATCCATAGTAGCCTGAAGCAATTTGTTTCATTTGAAATACATGAGGATGTTTCTCTCTGGCTATAATAGAGGTGAGGTACCTGAGTCAGAATAAAGATTATCCAGGTCAGGAAAAAGGAGGAGTAGTGACAGGAGGGGACTGAAGAGGAACAGGACTGTGCTATCTCTCCTGGTTTGTTTACAAGTCTTGCTATCTCTCATCAGTGCCTGAAGCCAGAGAAGCGTGGGCTTCACCCAGCTCTTTAAAGTGTAGATTGAGTTACTCCTGTTGTTGATGTTCGATGTGGATCATTTAATTCATTCTGCAGAAAATGTGAAAATCATGTGGCTGCAGCAAGTTAGCCCAGAAGCAAGTCTTGAGAGCTTAGTTTTCTCTCTTTTATTAGGAAGCACTGGAACATATCCCAGTGGCTACATCAGTGGCCCCACTAACATTTCTGGCAGAAAAGGAGTAACTGGTGCTTCATGCTGCAGGGGTTTCAGATGGTATATTTAGTCGTTCCAGATGAGACACAGATGACACCCAGCCTGTCTGTGAAAGTGCTTAGAGACACTCAATACCAAGTAAAAATAAATGCTTATCACTATATTTACATGCAGTTTAAGAAATGTAACTATTCTGTCTAGAGATTAGGTTTACAGCTGGTATTGCCCAATATGGCTTGAATGACTTAAGTAAATATATCAAAGTCCTCCTGTTAAAACAGTTCCATCTCTCCTCCCCCAAAGCAGCTAAAGATCCATTCAAAACAAGGAATTTGAATCATATTCACAACAAGCGTGTTTTTTACCAGAAGAAAGAAAAAGACTTTACTACTTAAGAAAGAAAGAAAACCAGAAGAAAGAAAAAGACTTTACTACTTCCTCTGCTTCATTTAGATGCCACAGGATTGGCATCATTTATGTTCCTGATTCATTTGTCAAAGACCTTCAGTGCAGCAATGGAGTGCCCAGGGTCACTTCTGCAGCAAAGGAATGACAGGAGATGGGGCTAATTGGGAAGTTAAAGTCCTTCTAGTGACTGTTGCAAGGAACAGGACATGGGTCTAGTTCTAGCAGAACAACAAGGAATCACTTTAGCCTGTGCTAAAGTTATTCCCTTTTGGCAAAGGTGATAAAAAAAGATATGCCACCCTGACCCTCAATGGGGAATTCAATACTCTCAGCACAGTGTTCTGATATATCTCACACAGTACATACTTTTCCAAATTTCAGCTAAGCTCTCATTCAGATTTATTTTTCTGCCTCAATTTGTTGGTCTAGCAAAATATGCTGTTCAGCATTAGGGAAAAAAAAAAGGTTCCAGCACTGCCATACTGCCATCTAATAAGTTCCCAGATGCTCAAAAACAGTATGAAAATCCTTGTTTTGTACCCTGGATTCCATTTTCTGGTGGAAAATCACATTAAATTATAATTTTTGTGGAATATGGAAAATTCCACCTGCCGTGCATGTGTTTTGTTATTGTGGAAGAGGGAAATCCCTGATACTGTTTACAGAGACAGACAGCTTGTTTGTTCAGCATTGGCTAGAGCTGGCCAACCAACCTTAAAATATAAAACTGCATGTGAAATGCTTGCAGGAACCAAAATTATTTACTGTTAAAAAATCCACTCATTCAATGAGTTCAGCTAAACCTTCCAAATACAGCCTGCAGTTTGATTAATGGAAGAAGCTAGAGAGCTGTGCTTTAGCTGGGATTCAGGATATTGCTGAGCACTTATTTTTGGTGGATAGGAAGGATGGGATGCCTCTCCCATAGGAGGAGAAGGCAAAGCACCCTCTTTGGTAGTTCCATAATGGAACCTCCTTCCATGCTCTTTGGATTTTCCAGAACATCCCAGGGCAGGGTCATTTCTGGTGTGACACTAAGCTCTCTGTGAGGTCTGCTGATTCCAACAATTTCAGTAACTTTATACCTGTTGAAGGTAAAGAGTAACATTAATTTGATTTTACAGCTAGCCAGAACTCTTCTGTCAGGTTATAGGAACTGACAACCAGAGCACATGAACTCATGGACTCTGCTGGAGTCACTCACCTAAGGTTTCATCTCACAAAACATTTAGCTTTTGCTTTATGACTGTCACCTAAGAAAGAGTTTTTTTGCACCTTGATTTTTTTAAACCTCTCATTCTCTCACTTGTTTTATTATCCTCTTCATACTCTTCTCATCCATTCAAACCTTTTAGCTGTAAATGTCCTTCAGTGACTCTCTTCATGCCTTCAATTTGGTGTTTCAAGATCCTATGAAAGTGGGGCCATCTCACTTTTAAAAAAATTTATTTATTTATTATTTTTTGAGAAAAACAAAACAAAATCAACACAGTCTCAAGGCGTTAGATAATGTTTCAGTTTAAATCATTATTTAACCTCAATACAGTGCAGAGGTGTCAGGACCAGAGCAAGATACTCTTGAAATCCTCAATACTCTGGTGCAGCATTCATAAGCTGATCTTTGTAAATAAATAAGTATTAAAAAAAAAACCCCAAGGTTGATGTGGGGCCATTATTTTCCAGGTTTCGAAAGATAAAGTCTAGAAAATTGAGCTTGCTCCACCCCAGGACATAAGGACAATTCTGCTGGGAGAATCTAAAGTTCCTTTACATTTACTCCTTAGAATTTTCCCTTTCATGAGGGAGACTGAAGAGAATATGAATCTCTGAAGTATTGCAGATACATTGTTTAGGTTATTTTTTTCCTTTCTGCCTGACCTAGTGAGAAAGCCTCGAGTGAATTTTTCCTTTGCTTCTTCCCTGTTGGAAGCAGCCAGTGGAGGAGCTTTACACAGACCCCACGTGCAAATAGCAGAGTGGCTTGCAGCATTAACACACAATTCATTAAAAAGTGTTCTGCCCTGTATTTAGCACGCAGAAGGGGTGCACCTCAGCACTTGTACATGGGCTCTTTGTGACTCAGGCAATAGGCAGGCTACACATAAGCTACCCACCCAAAATACCTCAGGTTAATGTTCTCAGTTTCTGGCAACTCAGAAAGACTCAGCCCCTGGCATGCCTGTCCATATACCACAGCTGGGTTCAAAGGGTGTGATGTCTCATCTTTTGGGGGCCAGAGCCAATTTTTTCCTTATTATGGGGTATTTGTATTAGCTGGGATTTTCATCAGCAGCCAGTTAAGGGCAGAGCAGGTCCCCATAGCAACTGCCAAAACAGCACTAACTCAAAAACTTTGTCATTTTTATTTTTCCTGTGTTTCCCTCTGAGTTCCTGTGTTTAAATCTTGCTGAAAACTGTTTCTAGGCTCTTAATGGGCTTCTCTCCTGGTGCAAAGCACAACCATGGCCAAGGACTGGCTGCTCAGGGAGGTGGGATCAGCTCCTGGGCAGATGCAAGTACCCCAAGAGAGCAAGTTTTGTTTATGCCAGGCTGGTTGTTGAAGGGGAACTTTGGATGTGCTGGTGTGGAGGTTACTCTGGGAGGCAAAGGGATGCCAAATCACTTCATATCCATCTCCTGCTCATAAAAGTAATCTCTCTCTTTGGCCTTTCCCATCACCAAAGCATCTCTTTGGGCAGAAAAACTGTTTTGCCTCCATCCCTGAACAGTTCAGGTCAAGTTTTGCCCTCAGGCTACCAACAGGAGCAAGTCAGGCACCTCCAGAAGTTGAATTCCTGGTCAAGACACTATATACTATTCTCCCAGCAGTGATTCCAGCCAGCCTGATTAATTCTGAGCAATTCTGTGTGTACACAAGTCAGTCAGCTGTAGTTGCAGAAGGAAATCATCTTTGTGCCATTGCTTTTAAGGTCCAGCTACAAAATCAGCTGGTGCTGAGTCATTGGTCACCCAACAGCAGCAGTGGGCAGAGTGGTCTGATTCTTACACACAGTCCATGCACATTTAACAAATTGCATATTTCTTATCTGCTAGCAGCTGATAACTCATTACTACCATATCTGTCTCTGAAAGAGCATTGTAATAGTTGCAGTGCCAAGTTCCAGCCAAGATGCAGGAAAGGACATCCTAATATTTCTCTCAGGGAAATTGCCTTGTCAGGATTGTGAAACAATCAGCATTTCCACCTGGAAGTCAAAATGCTGGATTTTTCTTCACAAGTGAAGATGCTAGATATTTAGGAAGGTTAAAGAGGTGATGGGCAGTGTAAAAGTCTCTCTGCAATATCACACAAAGAACCTATGGCTGCAATTGTTTCACTCTAAGAGGTGAATGACAAGATTTTACACTGTTGTTTTTCTCCTTGACTGTGCCGTGAAATGTCATGTGAGGTGCAAATACTTGAGACCTGACTTTGTGCTCCTTGCTCAGCAGAAAGTCCCACAGAAGCAGTGCAACAGGAAGGAGCACTGCCCTAGCTAAGAATTTTGTGTTGAATTTCAGAAGCTTGAGGTTGCTGCTGCTGACTGATTGTGCAGCATGATCTCTGCAGTTTCCCTGTGAGAAAGGTAAGCTCTGACACCTCTGTTTCACAGGCATGGAAAAATGACAGAAAGCAAGTTTCTCTGTGTCTCCATTGCCATAGATAGCATTTGCTGTTACAAGTGTTGGTGCAAACCAGGTATCAAAATCCTTACTAAACCCTCCAACAAGCCCATCCTTGGCAGATCTGTCTGGAAAGGAAAAATGCAGTAACACTACAAACCCTCATGCAAATCCCATTCTGGTAAGAGTGGGCACTATTAGGATCATGTCTTCCACAGCAGGGCTTAATATAAAAGCATACATCAGAGCCATCTTTCAAATTAGTATTTCATTCCTAAGTGCCCTTTAGCTCACTACATCACAGAACAGAGATGACATTTCTGTCCTTGTAAATGTGCTGCACTCTTCTAATCAGGATGTGTTGTGTTGGTGCTACTGCTGCTAATACAGCCTGGCCTGCTGCAGCAATCCCATTTGGAATATCTTGCCATCTCTGTGGCCAGCCTAGAGCCTTTCAAACAGGGCTGTGTTGATAAGGAAGGACTAGGGACTATCTGCTGAATGTATCAAGCACAGCTGAAACACAGCATGTAGCAGGGATTAGAAACAGCTTTTAACTGGACATTGCACTGTCCACATGTACAGACAAAACTCTGTGTCGTGTTGATTTAAAATCTCATTCATCCCACATCCTTTGAAGCACCAAGGGTAATGTAGCAGATGACTTCATTCCTTTACCATCCCTCACACTTCTATGCAGCATTTCCTTCACCCTGCCAGGTTTTGGAGCAGTACAGGAGAGCACACAAATGACACAGGTTAGCTTGGACCCTACTCTGATGCAAATGCCAGAAGAAAATGTTTTCAGTGTCTCAGTTATCCCAGGTGGGTGCACAAGAAGTGAATCAATCATTTGTATAAGAAATTAATCACTCACTGTGTTCAGACCACAACCCAAGGAAGATTTAAGTGGCTTGCATTAGGATCTAGAAACAGCTTGGTATCTGGGATGGTGCAAGATGAGGTGAGGTGAGGCCTGTGCAATAGCTGGATTTGTATGAAAATTAGTGGACTGTTTGGGATTTTGCTCATCAACTGGAGCTACAGGTTCAGCACTGCCCTGAGCTCCAGGTACCAGGTCAAGGATGGTTGCAAACAAGGAGCTCTGTGGGAAACCTGCGGTAAAACATCTGCTGCATCTAAGCATGTTTCACCATCTGGAGTTAGACAAGGAGGCTTACAGTTTTCAGATATGTAAATATGTCAAGTTATTGATGTTACAGATCGTTTATGAGTTCCTTGAACAACCTGCCTGAACTTGTTCAGTTCTGAGATTCACCTCAATTTTTTCATGAATTCTCTACAGCAACTGGTCTTCAGTGCTCTGACCTTTTCCTCCCTCTCTGTTCTATAGGGAATAAGATAGTATAGATGTGAGTGGGTAAGAGGGCTAAAATAGAAGTCAAAATGAAACAATAAAAAGGAAAATATAGATCATGCAGAAAAATATTTTTATATTGAAATGAAAGAAAACAATACAAAGCCAAAGAAGTTTGGTACCACCAATTGCTAATAACAATTTCCACATCCTTGCCTTATGTGTGCTATGTGCAGCACTCCAGTTTAGCAATAAACAAAATAAACATAAATAGTGACTACAGCAGTCTTTTTGAAACCTGACAGAGGTACCCAAGAGACCAGAAACTTTAGGGTACAAGTCAAAACTGGTGCAAATCCATCTCAGTAGTGAAAGATACACAGAGGCTTAAGTGTGGCTTCCTGTTGCAGTGACTTGATTGTCTCAGGTCCCCTGTGATTGCCTTGGAAATATCCACCAGCAGCTTACAGTGCTGACAGGGAATTTGAGCATGTGTGCTGACATTTCTGAAGGCTGGCAGGGAATATAATAGTAAATGGTTGGCCATTCTGACATGAGTTTACTTGCCAGAGAGGTAGTATTACATCAGCTCAAACCCTCTGGAAAGTCTACCGAGTTCAGAATCTCCTTCAGTCTAACATAAATGAGCCCTATGGGGGAATTAAAAGCCTTGGAATACTCAGATTTTCAAATTGGGTCCATGTGTATTTGAAAATTAGGATTTAGAGCCTGTTATATAGTTTTGATGAAGCAGCCCTGAAATCAGTGAGTCAGTATAGGAAGTTATTTGGGTTTGAACTTAATTTCTGTGATGAAGTACAAAAACCCTAAAGTTTATTGTTGCTCCAAAATGTATCTTGGTTAAAGGATTACACCCTTTCATTTGCCTTCCCATCTTAAATTGTCCAGAAAGATCCTAGGGTGAAACCATAAGCTGGGTCACTGGAGCAATATTTTATGAATGTTTTGCAACAGTACAGGAAGATCATTTCCTCATTGCAGTAATAAGAGGGGGAGCTGTTTCATCCACTGGTGAGAGTATTTGAATGAGACTCAGAAGATTTGCACTGCACTACAGATTATCTTTTGGGAAGTTACTACAGTTCTTTTATAGTGCAAGACAAATGTCCTTTCTATAGGTGCCTTAACAACCCAACTTGGAAACAGCTATAAGAGAATCACAGTCAAAGAGACGTGTCTAAGCAAGAAGTCAGTAGCTCTGATCCTCCCATAGTGCAGTTTCCAGCAATACACTGGGCTGCTGTTTAGCACTGGCTCACAGTGTTATTTAAGAGCTGAGCCCAATGCCTGTGTTTGCTCACTTTGTCAGAACTGAGATTTATGGTGCATGTTCTTCCACTAGAGTGGGAGAGTCAGGACTTCCCTACAGAAACTGACTTTCCCTGGAGGGTTTTGAATCCAAGTACATCCTGACCTTATTCCCTGTCTGACAAAAATACTGCTTGTGGTGCTTTGTTTCTATGACATGCCTTGAGAAATGCTGTTATAAACACAGCATTTCAGGCAGCGTGGATTTCTAAGCCTCTTAATTTTTTTGTTATAACAACTGAAAGAGTTCTCCTCTGTATTCTGCATGCCTTCATCTACAAATAGCCAGAATCCTGAAAACTGTTTTACTTTCCATCAACAGAGGAGGGATTTTGTCCAAGCTTGCACCTGACATTTTGTCACTGGGTCTTTGTGGAGGGTTATCCCCCCAGCTGCATTAGTAGAGTTAATACCTAATACCTTCCTAGCTCAGAAGGTATACCTGTTTTGCAGGTGCACAAAAGAAGGTTTCTGCCTTTAGCAGACTGCCATGAATATATGGCAAAATTTGTTTTAATTTACATTTTCTGTAATGTTTCATCCATCATTGTTGCAGTTTGTAGCTGGTTTGTTTTTCCTCCTAAATTCCCAGTCTTTTGTTTAAAGTATAGCACTTTTCCAGACCCTCCCTTATTGTAAACATTTCTAAGAACATGCAAGGAAAGGTTGAGCTTTCTCTGAAGCAAATTAATAAACGCCAAGGACAGGTTTATTTGGGGGAGCCCTGATCTGGCTAGTCATGGAACCTCCCCAGCAGGGAAAACAGAGGACCTGCAAGTCTTCCAGCCCAAGCAATTCTATGATTCTATGGCAAAACCTGTGCATGCCATGGGACAACAATAAAGTACTAAACTAATGTCCATTCCTCTCTTCTTTGCTTAGATGTAATATATTGGCAGAGGTTCTTCATTTTGGTAAGTACTGGTGAAATTCCACCTTCAGTGTCAAAATACCCTCTGACTTCAGCAGGGCCAAGATGTCATGAGTTACTTTCATGGGACATGGACTATACACCTTTGATGAGAGTGAAAATTTCAATGGAGTTGCAGACACAATATTCCACATAGGGTAAAGGTACAAAGAATTTCCTTTCCATAGATTATTCTAGGAAGCTTTATAAATAGTTAATAAATCTCTGGAAGTGCTGAGTGGGCTTCCTGTTTTCAACAATCAAACCTCAGGTCATCCAACTCAGGTTAGTCTTATACTGTAAAGGAAAAAACATCCTTAACCACCAGCATGGACTTACTAAATTGATGATAAAGCAACTTCTTGGTAGTGTAATAGACCCCTCTTCCACACTAGGAATGAATGCTACATCTTCCACAATCTACTTCACCTCCAGGCTAAGTTCTGTCTTGTTCCTCATCAGGACAAACCTCACATGATCCCAACAAAGACAATGAAGCAATTCCAGATTTACCAGGATGCCATGGAGAGCAGATTCTGGTCCTCTGCTTTTATATTCAAGGCAAACGAGACCACAGACAATGCCTTCATCATGGAAGGGAAAACTGGAGTCTAATACTTGCTGGTCTCTAAAGGCTTGGTCTCCTCCTGAAGCAGCAAATAGGAGGAGGCTGTGTAAGAATTATAAAAGTGAGCCAATGACTCAGTTCTTGATAGAGTCATCTGTTCATACTGCACTCACAGCCTAGCCCTGTCCCACTTGTGACTCATTTTTTTTATTGATATGAAGTGCTGAGAGACAAAACCACAATAAGAGACTGCAGAGAACATCAATAAGGGGCAGAGAACAAACTAGGAAGGAGATGTTTAAAATTTTGGGTGGAGGGGAGGGGAAAATAAAAAGCTTGCTCATGTGATTGCCCTGGAAAAGTGTATAAAAGGAAAATGGCACTGGAAAAATAAAGACAGTAGATAAAGGAGAGGAAAAAACTCTTAAAAGCAAATGAAGAGACTGGTGATAGAAAATCAGATGTTGTAAAAATTCTATTTGGTCCTATTTTGCCTGCTGAATTTTTTTCAACAGTGAGTATGTGAGGCAATCCATATTCTTAAGCAAAGAAGAAAATCATTCCACTGCAATCTAGATAATTTCCCACTCCATTTGATGATATAATGCACTAGGAGCAAACTGCTCTAAATCATCTAGGATAACCTACCAGTCTCACTTTTCAGCAGAAAAGGATAAACTTTGTTCTAAACAGTTTCACTCTCAGAATCAATGCCTCTTACATCCCCCACTGGATATTCTGTACATACCGCACTCCTCCCACATGGAGGTGCTGACTAAGTCCTTCTCACAGGTGTAATTGTTCCAACAGAACTCTGCCTGTGCACACCACAGAGCAGTTTCTCCTTTCCAGACGCTCCCCCAAGACTGTTTCAGTCATGATGGGCATAAGCAAATAAAAAGATACAGAGATTTTATTAAATTCTCTAGCTGTGCTAAGCAATGGATTTTAACATCATTCTGTCCTTTTCCTGCAGTAGCAAGTTGCTGTTGTAGGGATTTTTCTCCCCTTTACAGAATGCTAAATCCAGCCAGAAAGCTGTTATGAAAAAATACCCAAGGGAAGTGTGATGGAGGTTTTTCTTCACTGATTTCTCTTCTAACATTGTTTCCTTCCTTCCTCCCCTCTCCACCCTGCAGACTCAATCCTCAGCCTATTGATGTAAAAGGAAAAACCCACACTGACCTCATGTGGCTCTGGATTACGCTCCCATTCCTGGGCCATTTGTTTTTATAAGTGAGTTAACAGGAGCACTGAAATATCCTGTCAGAGGAGCTCTGAAAGTGCCATCCACTGCCCTAATGCCTCGTGTGAGTTTTCAATGGAACTGCATTGTTTGAACCCAAGATAATATTTTACCTTCCATCCACAGCATTATGAATTCATTTGACTTTCAGTGTACAGTAATAACAATGAATTTGCTGGATATTGAATGTCACATACTTTCGCCAGTATGGCATTTCATTGTAATGCACGGCAGCATTACTTTAACGATGCCAGGCTGTTTCCAGAATCCTCTCTCTACATTTCACACACACACCCCCTTCTTTCTCCAGGAGAACAATAAATACTCCTCAGCATTGCCTAAGAAATATAAAATCATGCTTTGCTTTTGCAAAGAAATGTGATCTATATGCAGGCCTCTAGCGAGCGGAACGCCAATGCTTCCTGGGACAGTGTGAGCGTGAATATGTGCACAGAGGCTTTTTATAACCATAAAATGGATGGTCTGGAATACTAATCAGAGTTTGCTTCATTTTGTTTTGCTTTCCTTTTTGGTTGTTTGGTTTAGTTTGTTATTTTTTTACTTAATTCCAGAGTGCAAAAGAAAGTAACCTTGCTCTTTGAAAAAAAAAGATGTGAAATTCATGGCCAAAGCCTACCTCTGTCTGCTGAACAGTTTATCCATAGGAGTTGAACAGGCCACACTGCAAGTGTGTGGTGAGCTGGGCTGCATCCTACTGCTGTAAGGGGCTGAGGGAGGAGTGGGCTTGCCAAGGGCCACAGCAAGGGGAGGCACATGGTTTTCATCCAGCATTAGGGAGAGCCAGTGACAAGGAGCGCCTGCAGCTGCCTTGGGCCCCTGACCCAGGCACCAGCTTTGTGAAGAGGATGTCATCCTTGAAGTATCTGTGCCAGAGTTCACCCCATCACTCCAGCTGGGGTGATCAGTTGGATATTTTGGTCTGGAGAAATTCACAATTGTGCACCCTTGTAGTTTTTATAGTGAGCACATTCCCACTCAAGTGCTATGCTGGATGAGTGAAACCTTGCCACTTAGCTGCTAATTTTGTGAGGTGGTCTGCTGGGCATCAGCTGGTCTCATTTCTACACATTGGTGCTAAAGCCTTCTCAACATTGTCACAAGGTTCCCAGGATGGCAGCCTAGCACCTCATCCTCCTCAGAAGACAAAATAATTTGTGTGTAGAGTGGATTTCCTGACTGTCTGCTGGTTTTGTAAGTTATGCAGAAAAAAAAAAAAAAGGAAAAAAGAAAAAGAAAAAGAAAGGAAAAAAGAAAAACATTTTAAAAAAGGGGAAAAAAAGGAAAAAAAAAAAAAAGAGAGAAATGACACAGAAGTAACTTTTTATTGCAGAAGGAACAATCATGTAAATGCATTTTTTTCCGAGCTGTTTTTGTACAAATTGCTTGGGTATGCGTAATGTGTCTGTAGTGTCCTTATAGAAATCCAGGTAAACCTCCTTTGATTAAGCAAATTATTTTCAAAGCATTATTTGTTGTCATTTTAAGAGGAAAGCTAGTGATATTTCTGATAACAAAGTAAACACTGACATCAGCCGAACTGTTAATAATGTAAAGCCCTTTAAGATTTTTGTCTGGCTTTGATTATTTGATTATACGGGACGACTTTGGTTGTTGCCCAATATTTTGCTGAACTCTACTGAATCACAGATAAATCCATTGCTTCTATAAATGCTCCTTCAGCAAAAAAAAAAAAAGAAATATAGAGTGACAAGATATGACACGGCCTGATTGAGAAAGATCCCTTCCTGGACATGTGGAAGTCCAAGGAATAAGAGTAACCTGCAATTAGTATGTTCTAATGTGGTTTTCTGTAACATGAATGTGCCAGTCTAGCCTTTATTTAAAAGCTCTTGGAGCTACAATATTTGAAGCTGTCTCTTCAGCTTTATGTTTGCTTGCTTGTATTCTAGTTTTCATCTGAGAGCACAGAGGCAGTTTCCAAGGCAAGGTGCCCTTCAGTGTGAAATACAGAATATATTAAACACTGAAATGAGCAAGGCAGCAACTGTAACTGTTGCAGCTAATGTACATCACCCAGGTTTGCACAGAAAGAGTTGAATTTACACAATTACTTGCAATGAATTTGCTCCAGAAGACCAATCAGCATTTTGAAAGAAAGGGAAGCTAGGGGAAAAATTGCTCATCTCAGCTAAAATAATGAAGGCAATGATCAGTGGGATAAGGCAAAATGGATGGCAAAAGCTGCTTGTTAAATATGTTAAATACTTCAAACCTGTACAACAATAGACAAGATCAGCATCGTAAATGTGACACTGTTATGTCAACTTATCCAGACAATGATTTTTTTCCTCCACTTTTCTCCTAGGGTCAATATTTTATCCCCAGTCCTGTTGTGGACTTTCATACAGCTGACTATATAGGGTGGTTTTGGAGAAGGTTGAGTTAGTAATAAGAAAGTCTGAAATCTTTTTTTCTTGTACCTAATAACTGATGTGATATTTGTAAATCCAGACCTCAAACCACACAATGGCAAAGAAAAAAATTTCACCATAATTAGATCCTATTGATGAAATGCGGCAGACAAAAGGTCTCTTTGTGGGAGGATGAAATGGGCTTGCCTCAGGTATTTGTAGGCCACTTATTGAAGACATTGATTGATAATTTACCAATCTCTTCATTGCTTTTTGTAGTGCAAATACCCCAGTATGTTCGGATATATAAACAGATAAAAGACAAGTGGAAGAGGCCATGATCAATCCAAGCAGACAAGTGTTCTAACGAAGAATTACAAACAGGTAAGTGATTCCAGACAACACACAAAAGGAGAAGGTTTAGATCAAACTACCTGAATAAACGGTGACTTGAAAGAGTTCAAAGCAAAGCACAGAGGTGTCCCAGGAGGATTTATGTGTTTTACCTGTCTATTCATACAACTGCCTGTTAGATCAAATCAAATATTTCTCTTGTAAAGTGCATGCAGTGATAAAGCACAGGCAGGTTTTGATGTGTCAGCATGTCAGTGGAGAGACACTGCACACATGATGTTGCACTCACGATGAGCTTTTGTCTCAGGTGCTTCTCTCCTTGGCAGCAGTGGTGCTACCTGGCTAATGCAACCACCAGCTTTCAACCAAGCCAGTTCAAAGGATCAGCAAGGGGAGTGCAAAACCAAAGACACTGTTCACAATCATTCCTCAGTTGTATGTAACTCTCCTCTTCCCCAAAGCACTTCAAAGAGCAGGAGCAGGGGCTGTTTCATGCACTGCTTAAAGCATTATTGCTTAACAGCACATGGCAGCTCTGCCCAAGAGCTTCAGGCCAGAGCAGAAGACCAGCCCACCCAATTGAAAGTGTGAGGCCATCAAACAGGCAGTGATCTTTCAGCATGCAATGCAAAGAGGATTCCTATCCTTACTGTCTCATGAAAAGTGCAGTTTAATGCTTTGTGAGCACTGGTTACAGAGAACTGAGTTTTACATCTTTGCTGATGGCCCAGGAAGTCAAACCTGTTAACTCTATGACTTAGAGGATATCCAATTTTATGTTAGAGAAAAGATTAGCCATATCACTTTAGCAATTTAGGAGTCTTACAGACCCTGAACTTTTACTTATGAGATATGACATGATAACAACTTCAAGTGAGGCAGCTGCTCCTTATAATCAGATGGAATCTGGTCATTAATCTAAAACATTCATCACTATTTACTTCCTCCTTTAATAAAAAGTATAAATGCCACATATATTCCATACAGATATCAGCTGCCTGAACATACAAACCCAGAGATTTTTCATTTTCCTCAAATACTGTGTTATGTTATGACACTTTAAATCCATAATGAAGCTCCTCAGTTTCCTAGAAAGAAAATCCATTATGAGCTATGTGTCATAATTTCTGCACCTTACCCTGTGTCCTTTAACAGAACTCTTACTCTAGTAATCTGCATTTTGAAGAGGCATATTTGGCCACATGCAGCTTCCAACTTCAGGATCTGTTTATAGAATCAAAACACTTGTGAGGGGAGATGTGACATTTCTGTGGAGCCCTTTACAGAAGCTGGAAAAACTTAAAGACTCAAGCCAGATTGAAAGGAGATAAATGAAAGCATGAATTTGTGTTACTGAGATGTTTGAATATTTTCCTGGACTTTGTCCTGTACAATTAAACAAGGTATTTAGGGACATGTCTAAATTAAAATATCTCTAGCTTAACTTCATTTCCTTCCACAGAGTTTATTTCTACAATCTTGCTTGTGCACACTTCCCTTTGTTCTTTTCCTCACTGTTTCTTTTCCTTTCAGGAGCCTTATTTCAAAAAAAGTTGCAGTGTGCTCACCCAACCTGTGCTTCAGCCCCTGAAGCAGACTGGAAAATTTTAAATTGCTTTCAGAGAGTAAAGTCTGATTAAGTGCTGTGACATCACCCTAGCAGTAATGTCCAAGCCCAAATTAAATCTTTGGTGGTTTTGATTTTGTATGTGCATGTTTTCTTTCAGGAGCTAATGACAAGTCTTGGAATATCTGAAACATATCTCCATTTCTCCACTCCAGCCACAACCCATAAATAATTCTGCATTGGATTGAGTTTTGCTATGTCCATAGCCAAATTTGGTACCTCCTATGTGTTATTACTGATACAGTTATCTGTTTACTCCCGGACTTAAAAGATTTGGCCCACTCAAAATCTCATTTATTCCACTTCTTGGTGAAGTTCCGTGGTTTCTTGCACAGCTTCCCCTTAACTGCCTGTACAATACAGCCATCCTCCATGGACCAGTCCATTACTTCTGTCACCTTCTGACATTGCTCTTTGTCATATCCAGCAATTTCTCATGTCTTGTGCAGCAGTTTTCCTGTTCAGCTGTCTAAATCTCAGTTCAGGGAGCACTTGGGCATCTGCCTCCTGCCTAACACTTTCCTTGAAAGAGCTGCACCAGCCAAAGATCTGTCTTCTGAATCCCTGTTACCTCTGTCAGTGTGCACAGGGCTCAGTGAAACTCTCCGTTTGCACACAGCTGCCTAGTTTTTCTTCAGGATATTTCAGTACAGTGATTGTTTATTTAAAAAAAAAAAAACCAACAAAACCACGTTTTGTTAAGTAAACTATCCTAATCCATTAGCCAAAAAAAAAAACCTGCCAAAATAAATTCACTTGCAATACTGATATCCCCTACCATATGTACAATTTGATTTAAAGTCTAATAAAACAGGCCTTTCAGTCCTTATTCTGTTTTACAGAGCATTTTTCAGTTATTTATTTTCAGTTCAGATTGCTGTATTATTTTTGCCTTCAAGCCTCATGTTGTAAGATGAAAATCAGATGAATTCACTTTGGCTTCCTCATCATCATCATTTCAGTTTCCTGTAAATTATATGCCCAGTTTTACACAAAATTGAGCAGTTTGCTGCACAAAAGCAACAGATTTTAACCATCCAGCTCCTCCTGCTTTGTAAGATCACACACAATGTGCAGGATTTTGCTGTTAAGAGGCAGTTGTAGAAAAATGCAGGCCTTTTTATCAACACTGGCTATGTCCCACTGTGCTCTGATTCAGTGATTGCTCCAGCCTGCACCAAGACTGACACCAGACTCCTTCACCCCAGGCTTGTGCCAAGTGGCACTTCTACCCCAGCTGCCCTGTCACCACTATTCTTGGTCTTTTCACCCACAAAGCCTCCTCCCAAAAGCAAGGCATAGCACAAATGCCTGAAGGCAAGTGGCACCAACAGCTCAGGGGTAAACACCTCCCAAGAAAGGCTGACAACAGCCAGAAGATGGAGCTGCCTCTGGTCCACCACCATTCTTGGTCTTTTCCTGTCCTTTCACCCACAAAGCCTCTTCCCAAAAGCAAGGCATAGCACAAATGCCTGAAGGCAAGTGGCACCAACAGCTCAGGGGTAAACACCTCCCAAGAAAGGCTGACAACAGCCAGAAGCTGGAGCTGCCTCTGGTCTGTGCTCTGTCCATTGGCCATGACTGGTATGTGCAGAGCAAATCCATGCCAGGCAGAAAGCTGGTGACTAAATATGGACAGATATATGCATAGCTGTGGAGATTAGGGACAGAGAAATCTTCTTTGACTTTTTATTATTTTCTTTGATGAGAAGAATCCTATCCTATCCAAATATATTTTCACACTTCAGATGGTGACTTGATTCCTTTCTCTACAAAGCAGGTTCTTGGTAGTAAGAGTTGGCAATATTAACAGAAAACCTAGAGAAAAGCAAATAGATTTCTCCATGTCACTAGTGAAGATTTAGGGAAAAAAATGGGAACCCAAAACGATATATTGTCTTATCGGTGGTCATAACAGGTAAAAACTACTTAGTAACTGGGGAAAAAATGGGGAGAACAACAGTAAAAATGAGTGACAGTTTGTCAGTTCTGTGTACAAATGCTGAGGTAGAGAACAGCTCCCATCACCTACCACAAGCTATCACTGAACATTTGATATTCTGCTCCAAGTAATTTTTTGTCAGCAGCTGTCCAGTCACCGTGAAAATTTCTCAATTTTGTACCAAGCATTTTATCAGTTCAATATTACAGTACATTCTTTCTGAGCTTAACAGCATCAGCAAAATAAAGGATGCAAATAATGTCCCTGATCTAGAAACAGCAGCCAGATAAATCACTGTCCCTTTCCATTTAAAATGAATATTTATGTGTTGAATTTTAAATATAGTCTTTCTATCACTTTTCAGGAAATTCATTTCTTTCTCCAACCCAAAATGTCTTGAGCTGTGACCACACAATTATTGTTGTTATAAGGATGATCTTATTGCCAACCACAGATTATTTATTTAAGGATGGTCCAATCATGTCACACAAGCTTCAGCTGGCCAAAGAAGTCACTGTTTTGCCAAGAGATAATAATGCTGACAGTTTGCTACCTGACCTCTATTTATCATTGTGTACCAGTTAAGACTTAAGCTGAAAATATGTCCAGGGAAGAGCTTTTAAAAAACAACCAGAACCACAGATCTTGCACTACACTAAAATCAGAAAGAAGATTTAGGTGAAAAAATGATTATTCTAACCCTGCATTGGGGTAATTGCAGAGAGCAGGATATACAAATAATGTAATCTAGCTTCATTCCAATGGCCCATCTATTCTACCAATCTTATACATACAGAAAATTTTAGGAGATTTAAAACCAGGTCTTCAGGGAACATGAGCACTGAAATGATCTGAAAGCCACCACCAAGAACAGATCCAGTCCCTGGGCATAACAACTGGCTAAGCTATTTGCAACACTTCCTCTCAATTCCATTTGTATGCTCCTCCTCTGCCACTTGTGTATTGATTATTACAATACTAGTATTAAGGTCAGAATGATCATAACTTCTCCTGTCATTGTTTTCCCCCTCTTTAACGTCACATAATCAAAATGCAGCAGTAAGGTTCAGGAAATACAAACACCACTGAGGAATTGTACCTAACGTGGAGGGCTCCTTTTTTGCTGTTCTTGAGTTATCCAGGAGAGCATTGCCAGTGGAGGCAGAGTCCATCAATGCAGCCACAGGAGCTGGAGGGGAAGATGAGGGGAGGATCTTGGCAGATGATGTGAGCACAGTCCTTGAGATCTGGCAGGAGGAGCAGAATTCACTGAGGGGTGACTGAGCCAGGCGGAAAGACAAAGGTTACAGTGCAGTGACTCTGAGCTCAGGGAGGGCTTCCTCTTCAGTGTGATTAAGGCATTAATAGCAATAGTGACCCTTGTACTGCTCCTGAGGATTCCACAAAGGGTGATGCAGGAGAGCTCACTCATTTTATGGTTCCCCTACCAGAAAATTTTTAGGGCATCAAAAGAATTGGGAAGTTACTGAATGAAGTCATGTCTGGAAGAGAGGAGGAAGCAAGCTGGCACATTTGTAGATTTGCAGGAGACTCTGTGAACTTCCTCAGGTAACCAGACAATGGTCAAGCCCCTGATACCTCTTTTTCATTCCTGTGCTACCGGAGGGAGCTGCACAATGGAGCTCCTTCCAAAAAGCCTTCTGCTGAAATCACTTGTCCACTGGCAGGTATAACCTCTTCTTCCTAAAGGAAGATACGGTCACATTCTTGGTTGATATAAATTGACATCAGGAGATGCTGTTAAAAGAATTTGTATCAGACATGATGTTGCTCCAGGGTTCCCATGTATTTCATTGTACAATCATACTCTTCTATTGAGCAGGTTGCAAATGCATTCATGGCTCCTCCAAACCAATCCATAAAAAACCAGCTCCACTTTGTGGACTGGTGCTCAGGTATGATGCTGAAATCTGAACCAACGCCAAGCACTGGCTTTGGTGGAAGTTCTCACAGAGAGGAGGTCAAAACAATTGTGTTTCTACGTTGATAAAAGCATTTTGAAATATTTCACTGTTTGAATCCCAGGCACAATTATGAATATGTGGTTTGAATAAATTCAAAGATATTATTTCCATAGAACCTAATAAAATCTTACATAGTTTACAAAACAAAACCCAGGTTAGCCGGAGACAGAAAAATTAATTTTGGTTACATTTCTAAGAGATTTGGTTTAGCAGGATTAAAATAGCTGCACTGGAATTATTCAAATAGAATTTTTTGGCTTTGCAACAAAGTTGCCTTATCTTTATTTAACTTCACTGTTTGATCATCTGTGTCCTGTTTTCAGCTTCATTTAAAATTCTGTTCACACCTAATCAGATAACATTAAATTCTGGATTGAAGGTTAATCCAACAAAAGCTTACGTGTGGGGGGCTCCATGTGCTGGGCATCATTAAGATTTTTTCAACATTCACATGACATTTTACAGTTGGAAGAGGCATTACAATTTTGCTTTAATTGTGAAAAATCTCCCTCAGTATTGTCAGCTGTGTACAGCATCTGGCAAAGGTTCTTTTGAAATAATGAAATTCAGACCACTGAGTTTAATACCTGTTCCACCAAAAAGATGCATGTCTAAAATGAGGAGAAAAGGGTTCAAAAAGTCACTCAATCACAATCAGAAGTCAGAGGTTCAATGCCACAAAACAAGGATTTAGTCTAGTCTTGTACATTTAGAGACTTTTAAACTGGAAATATATTCTTCCAGATACTTGTCCCATAAAATACATCCCCATGGAATATCACTGAATTGCACACACTTGAATAATTTATTTAATTAGTCACATGGGAAGTTTATTTCTAAAAATGAGTGCTTTCTTTTCCAGCTATACAAAGGAAGCCATAAATGTTTGGGTGTGTAAATTAGAAATCTACTTTTTCATTGAGGATATTCTTTAAATTTCACTGGAGCTTTTCCTACAGCAAACTTCTAGAGCTGCTTGATTCTCTCATACATCCTGCAGCGTTCCCACGCCCAGTGTAACCAGGAGTGCAGGACATTGAAACTTCATTTCAAATCCCATCTTCCATATCTAGTTCACATGACTTGAGGAAACTCAGAGCAAACAAAACACCTAATAACGTTAATGAAATCAATGGGGGGAAAAAATTAACTAGGGAGCCCCTGGGTAGATGTTAGAATCTCACTCTGAGACAGACCTGATGAGAATTTCTCTCTTTCATGCCCATGTCTCATTGCCAGTAGTTAGCAAAGCTTGTTCTCCATTAACTTTTACTGTCTTAACATAAGCCACATACCCCATCTTGGTCACTTAGGGTTTCTTCTATACAGGAGAGCAGGATCTCAAATTCCAAAAGAGATGTCAAAGATTATTAGGGCAAAAACTCTTTTCTGGGCATAGGTCCCTTTCCTGGAAAGTTCTTTAGACATCAAAATTTCCAAGAGCTATTTTGAGAATAAGATTTCACCCAGGTCAGACTTGTCCCTACAGCAAGAAACATTGATTATTTTAACTGCTCAGAGGAAAGAAAAAAATATAGGAGATATATAGGAGAGAAAAAGAAGAATCAAAATGTAATAAAACTTGAGTAGAAAAGAAAGAAAATATCATCTTCTTCCTGATAAAGGAAGATGGAGGAACCCAGCACTGGGTGTCTGCCCTCTCTTACCTGCAGAGCTGTGTGGTTCTTGAAGTAAATACATTTGAAAGGCATCTCATACAGCATGATTTGAAGTTGTTTTCCTTCCCTTAGACTACTTCTAAGAGACCACAGATTGAAGTTTGATATAATAAAACATAAACCTGGTTGCTACATAATTAACTCAAAATTTAATGAGCAATAAAAGTACCATTATGCTCTTGTAATGCATTAAGCTTATACTCCTGCTTAATCCATTTAAAAGGGCTCTCTAGGTGTTCACTTGGCAAATAACAAAATAAGGCAAGTCAGAAATTACACTTATTAAATGTAAATGTGTATCTTTAGCAATTGATATCTAACGTCATAGCACAAACTTGCCCAACTTAATTAAATGAATAAATGTGATTATGCACTTAATATCTCCTTAATTACAAGGCTTAATTATCTTTTACATGCCATGCTGTCAGCTCAATGGTTGTCTGTTACCTCACCAAAACAGCTGCAGTGAGCACCAAGTCTTGTCTGTGCTGGGCTCCTGCTGTAGTTGGAATTCTCTGTGATGTGTCACAATCTTAAACTTTACATAGATTTAATACTTCTTTAACCAGCTACCAGACTTATTATGGCAGCATGCACATTTTAAAATTAAATTTGACTATATAATGGGAAAATAAATAATAGTTTAATTTCTATAATGTAGGCCATCAAGTCTTTCAGCTTTTGGAATTATTTGTTACTGTATTGTATTTTCATATAGTGGAGGAATATTACATTACAGGAACTTTACTCATAGATGAAGGGCAAATCTGTTCTTCTCCCAGCACCTCTGGGTGGTATTACAAGTGACTCCTTTCAGCAGCAAGACCCATTTCTAGATCAGGCCCAGTTCTAGATCAGGCTCTTTAAGGCCACCATGACCTACATGTCCCTTGAGAGCCCCAAGCTGCAGGACTCCACAGCAGGACTGACGAGCTCTCTCTCCAAACTGCCAGAGATGTTGCAGCCAGCCAGGCTCCAGGCCAATCTCACCGAGGTGTGAGCTGGCATGAGACACCTTGTTCCAGAGACCAGGGCTCACCAGGGAGACCTGAAATGCACAACAGACCAAAAACTAAACTCAATTCACACAAATCTTATTTTACTACCTCTAAAAAAGAGTAATTACTGAAAGAAATATCTCACCTGTTATAGGGACATCAGCTTCAGCTCAAGAGAAGACTTCATCTAAGATGAATGTTTCATTTACAAATTTCAATGTTTTGTGTTTCAATGTTTTATGTTCCCCAAATATAAAGAAAAAATAACCTGTGATGTTCACAGAATTTTTAGAGAATGCATTTCCAGATAGCCAGACCTGGTTTGCCCTACTCTCACACTGTCCTGCCCCTATAAAACTTAATGGGAATTTATCAGTGGTGTTCACTTCCTAAGTAACCAGAGAAGGGTCTTTTATTTTAATTATTACTGTGTTTCTACATTCCATCTTATCAGTATATTTTATCCAAATCAAATGCTGAATAAATGAAGGTTTTCAACCTTCCCCAAACAAACTACTTCAATGAAGTCTTTTGAGATTTCCAAATGGATGTTTTAATAAATGTCATGCTTCTTTTCTGCAAAATTTTGCACTTTTATTTCCTTGATTTAGGACAAAAGAAATGTCAAAATATTTCAGTTTCTTCTGTGAAAGCAATTCCAAGAGTTGACCAGTTCTATAAACTAGGCTAGCCTTCAATTCCATTTTAAATGCAGAATAGGTAAAGGGCACTGAGAGTTTGAAGTGCACTTTGAATAGCAACTTTGCAATATTTTACTCTCATCATCACTGTGACTCATGGTACAGCAAGAACAGCTCTGTACTTTTAGAACACATCCAGAGAGGTTATGTCCTTTTTTTTAAAAAAAAAAAAAAAAAAAAAAAACACATATTTTAAGAAAGTTTTGCCCTTTTTTTTAAAAAAAAACCAAAAACCCACATATTTTCAGCATACAAGTGCTTGAGAACCATCAAAAGCCTTTCCTGACTGTGTTTTAATATGACTACTGAACATTATTTATTGCCTTTTTCTCTGTTTTTCCAGGAACCTTTAGAAATTTTCCTCCTACTAAGCTGGCTGTTTTATCTTACATTAAAGGCAAAATAACCAAAATGCAAAACGGAGAAGGCTATCTATTTGTTGGACTGCAGTACATCAGAGATTTGCAGAATTGTTAACAGAGGCCAAAAGCATTAGCAACAAATGCAGCCTCCTTTCAGGAGATTCTTTCTGAAATGCTTTTTTTATTAAAGAGAAAAGAAAGTTTCCGAAGTGTCTCCTGAGTGATATTATGCAGTAGCATTTAGGGATTCTTTCCTTAAACCAGGAACTCATACAGTGTGCTTTTATACAACTAAGTTGTGCATTTGTATTCTAAAAAATTTATTCTTAAGGAAGAATCCTTGAAAAACTGCCACAAAATATAATTTAAATCTATCAAGGCTGATCACAATTTACACTGGACATTTTATATCGCTTTATAGTCTTTACATCACTTTATATCACTATATAGTATAAGGAACCTACCAGCAAAGTTAAAATACATTTGCACTCAGTTCAAGTGTTATAACTGTGAATGTTATGTATGGATTTTTAGCAATATTGAAGTCAGGTTGTCTGTTAAGACTACTGACATTGTATTCAAAACCCCCTGTGGGCACGGCCTTTTAGGTCAATGCATCCTCACTGTTATTTAGCTACTGCATCACTGAAAGGAGATTTAGCCAAGTTGTAATTCTGGACAGAATCTGACTCCCAGAAGTAGTCAATTGAAACTAAATCCTGACAATTCAAATGACATTTATCTCTGAAAATTGCTCAAGATGGTGAAAACTTTGGCTTGGGGATCCCCTTATGTGTGAAGGAAAACACATGGCAGTGTCTCTGCTAACTTTTCTCAGGTACTAAATATTGCCCATATTGAAATCCCTTTTCTGTTATTCTGTACAGAGCTCTTCAGCTGAGGTCCTTGTCATGCACTTTTGTTGTACCTTTGGGAATTGATGTGCTGTGCTTGGCAAGGAAATAAAAACTGAGAGAAAAACTACTATTTCACTTCTGTCCCAGCTGAATTCAATGAGATTCCACTACAAGCTGGCTAAGGATAAAATCAGGCATGACCTTTTGGTTCTCTGCAAGGTACCTCCTGAACCCTGTGCTATGGACAAGGATGCCCAGCAGGGATGGATAAGGAGAAGGATAGCATCATAAATGGTGCTGGGACACCTTCCCCAAACACCTTCATGGTCAGGGAAATGCAGTTATGGATTGTACTGTCAGTGTCCAGCCACTGATCCACTTCTGATTTTTTCAGTCTTGGAGTATTTGTTTTGTAGATCTTGGTCACAGTAAGTCACATAGTATGTGGCTTGGATTCATAGGTCCTGATAAATCTACCCCAGCACATATCCTCAGTGCCCCAGGCACTTAAGGTCCCTCTGCTCCCCCTTGGTTCTCTCAAACACCCTGGAGTTACTCCTGCCACACACAAATAAGTGTCCCCAACCAGTGTATGAAAAAGAAACAAAATTTCACATTGACAAGCACAGAATTTACCAAGTGACCTGACTTTTGATTTATAAAAAGGGTGTAGAGATAGCTCTGTCCTATTTTCTAGTTCCCCTCTCAGATTTATGCATTATGTCTTCTCCCTACTTAAAGCTGCAAAAAAGTCTGTGAACCTCAGAAAGTGGCTTGTGCTGCATTAGTTTTCCATACTATGTCCACAAAACCTCAGGATCCCTTAAATACTTTTACAAGATTTATAGATGGTAGCTAAGAAAAGCAGACTTGGGAGGTTAAATTTACTTTATCTATGGAATAATTATTAAGACTTTCCAAGCTGAAGCAAAGCTGATGCTCTCTGTTGTGCTAGCTGTGAATATTGTGAATGGGAGTAGAAGGATATGCAGGAATTGACTGGGATTTCAGGGAGCAGAAGCTTAATTCTAAACTCATCTGCAAGTGAATCTACCTAGTGTCTCAGTTTACCATTCAAAAACTGAAAATGGTACACCTCTTCCCCAAATGACATTCAGAAGATAATTTCGCCAGTGTTATGAAATGCTCATGTATATATATGTTAAAGAAAATCCTAGAATATAAACATATCCCCAAGCTATGACCAAAACTAAGTAACAACAACAAAAACAAAAATAATTAGGAAAAAATTACCCTACTTGGAAATTAACTGTGATTTAATTTTTTACACATGACCCATTTATTCAAAACAGAGGAATCCACTATGGAAAGGGAAATATAGCAGGTGAAATTTTAATCAAGCTGTCAAGCTTCATTCTAATTCTCAGGCAGTCTATGTGGAGGACAGAAAGGCAGAGGAAACATTAAAACCTATTCTCCTAAAGAGATGGAGAGACAGAGAGCAACAAGCTGTGCTGATATATTAATCATCTATTTATAATATGTAATCTTTTCAACTTCTGTCATGTTAAAATCAACAAAGAATTTAGCTGAAGACAGCCATAAAATGAACTGATTACAGCTTGTGTGTAGCAGTGATGAAAGAGCAGATACACACAGCTATGCAAATGTGAAATGGAACATGACAGAGAGCACAGCCAGTGAGAGAGCACACGGTAATTGCTGGGCTCTGCAGCTCTCCAGCCAAACCGCCCCTGTCATCATCCCTTTGTTCTGTAACTGGCACACTTTTGGCAAGTAGAAGGGAGGGGGAGGAAGCAAGCTGAGAGTGAACTCGTGAAAGAAAGCTGCTGCAAATGTGTGGAGTGCCAGGGCAATGGAAGGGCTGGGGGCCACAGAGCTGAGCCTTCAGGTACCACCATGCCCAGTCCATTCCTCCCAGCAACTGGGAGGAATCATGTCCAATAACCTCATGCAGACAGTGTTTAAAGGATGACATTTGCCCTTCTAATTCCACTGGAAATCCTCCATGAAGGCAACACAGTGAAGGCCTGATACAGGCACTTAATATGGGAAGACCCCTCACTCCCGTGAAACTGCCTGGGGTCAGAACCAAGTCTGAAAGCTCTCAGGGTAGCAAATAAGACAGATCATTTAATGCATATATTTGCATGAATATCTGCTTAAAGGAGCACGTTAGCAGTTTCATGAAAGTCCACAGGAGACCCAGGGCAGTGGTGCAAGTCACTTTGGAAAACAAAAGCCTGAATCCAAAAGATAAGCTTCAGAAGTATTATTCTCCTCTCTGTTTTGTGCCATTTCCCAAGCATTACAATTACACCTATAACAGCATTTTACTATCATTTGATTCAACAAAAGTTAGAAACTGGCCTTTCTGTGCAAGACTGGGGTCTTGTCAGTGAGGCATCACCTTCCTCCACTGTCCCTTCTTAGCTTCCCCTCCCGCCTTGGGTCCATATGTGGTCCCAGGTCCATACTGCCTGTTTGTCATGATCCCCTCACCCTTCTCTGTTCAGTATTAAGCATCTACACAGCATGGGAACTGATGGGAACATAATGAAATACTGGTTTGATACCACAACACTGTCCATCCCTAACTTAGCTCCGTGCAATTAAAAATTGTAGCTGCCTCAGTAACCTCATTGTGTAGAGCTAGGCCCAGCATAAATTAACAGTGTTTGCAATTTGGATAAGTAAACATTAAATGTATGTCAGGGCCTCTCAGAATCATAGAACCATCATTTTGGCTGGACAAGAACTTTAAAATCATCAGGTCCAGCCATTAACCCAGCACTGCCACATCTACCACTAAACCATGTCTCCAAGTGCCCTCTCTACAGATCTCTTAATTATCTCCAGGGATGGTGACTTCAGCACTTCCCTGGGCACCCTGTTCTAGTGCTTGACAACTCTTAAGGTGAAGATATTTTTTGTGATATCAAGGCTAAACCTCCCCTGGCACAACTTGAGGCCATTTCTCCTGGTTCTATCACTTGTTACTTGGAAAAAGACACTGACCCTCAAATGAATGCTGCCTCCTTTCAGGAAGTTGTAGAGTGGTAAGGTCCTCCATGAGTCTCCTGTTCTCCAGGCTAAACACCCCCTGCTCCCTCAGCTGCTTCTCATAAGACTTGTGCTCCAGACCCTTCACCAGCTCTGGTCCTTTCTCTGGACACACTCCAGCACCTCAATATTCTTCCTGAATTGAGGGGCCCAGAACTGGGCACAGCACAGGAGCTGTGGCCTCACCAGTGTGGAGAACAGAAGGAAGATCAGGTTGCAAACCATAGCATTTACAGCTGACTGTTTTTATAGCTCCTTCACATTCACTCTTCTTCAGTGCTTGATTCTCCATGCATTGTGAGGTGTCTATTACACAAGGTAGTCGTGAGACTGTTCTGTACTGTGCTCAGTATGCACATTTTGGTGTATATTTTTTAAGATTTCAGGATTTGCTTATCTTTTGTTCCTTCCATTTCCCAGTGGCTTCAGTGTAGTCAGGCACTCCTGACCATGCTAAGCTTTTAGAACATCAGCTAAACCACTGCCATGGGGCCAGCCTCATGCTCAAAGCTCAGCTTCACTCAAAAAAAGTAGTCACAGATTTAACCCTATGAAGCCAAAAGTAGGGAATTAACTTCAGTATAACTCCTTTTTCCTCCAGCATAAAGCTGAGTATGTACCCCATGCTTTGGTAGACAAGAAATTTTGGAGGTTTGTTCAGCAGGGGGAGGTTATTGATTTCTGAGATGAAGAGAATTTTTTAATTCTCTTTTGTTTGGGGGAAAATAATATTTCCAAATTGAAAGATAAATTATTAATTTTTTCTATTCAGAAATCACTGAGTTTTTTTAGCTTTAAGACAAAAAGTTCTATAGGAAAAAGTTAGAGAGTTCTGTTCCTTTGGGACATCCTGAATAAAAGCAGAAGTTGTGTGTTTCTGCTGCTATATTTTGCACCCCATCTGGTATCAGATATCAAACCCAGACTGTCTTTGATTTCAATGGCAGAAAGTAAGAAGAAAATAGCCTTTGGCGGAGAAATCAGATCTGTAACTTCTTAAATATTTCCCAGAAATATAAGGCACAGAATTTCACCTCTCCTAGAGAGGGGATGTGAGCTGAGATTTTGTATCTCCCAGACAGATGCTATAATTTCTGCTTTACAGACAAATGTGGTGATGAGTGACCAGAAACTGTTTTTAGGGTGATACTTCTTAATTTTTTTTTTGAGTACACTTTTACTGATACATTTTTAATTTACTTTTTGTGAATAAATATGACCAAAAAAAAGTTGTAACATCGTGAGCAAATTTTAGTGAGATCTAAAAATTCAGAACCTTAAGAAATCAGATAGCTATTTTTTCAAATGTTGAAAGTGCCACAAATCTGGATTCACTACTATGTAAATACATATGTATCACCTTGTTTGTTTCTTTGGTTTCTTTTTTTCCAAATAAATTCCTATATCTATGTGGAGAATGGAAAGGAATTCTGTGTTCCTTTGCTGTAACCTGAAAGAATAAATCAATTCCTAGTTTCTCCATATTCAGGAAATAAATATCTCTTTCACAAAAATTATTTCTCTTCCACCCAACACCTATGTTTTGCCAGCACTTCTACTCTGGACAGATGGAAACAGGGCTCATGTTGCTGCCAGAGGCATCTGCTAGAGGGCTACACTTGGGTGCAGAACTCAGCTGTTCTGAAATGAAAGATTATTACATTAACCCAGTGGACAACCTGTAATTGCCTTGGTTTATTTCAGCTAGAAATTTTTATGTCACAATCCTGTCTTCCTATTAGTCTATTACAAATAACCTTTTGTTAAACAAACATCAAATTAAGGTAATGTGAAAGAAACTGATCAATAACTTTCTGCCTAACTCACCTGGTTCAAACTCTATTCTCCCAAGCCTTTTCAGACTCTGCAAGTCACTCCACCCAGTATCTGCTGAGAACAGCCTTTTACCAAACTTGACTGATCTGCCCATTTAATTTTAAAGTACTCCCCTGCAAGTTAACTCCCATCACACAGAGGGGGCCCAGTATGACCTGAGAGTCAATCTTGCATTAACAGATGTCCACTGATGGTGCTACCCAGAGAAGAGAAACTGAAATATGGCACAATCAGATTATCTATGTGGCTCTAAATGTCTGGGGCCAAGGTTGCTGAAGGACTCTCATGTTCAGCCTGTGTCCAAACTCCTGCATTTTCCTGCATCCTTCACATGCTGCTGTTTAACTTTCTTCCTTAGGGGAGGATTTTTCCAGCACATGGCTTGCAGATGCTTTTCCACTTCCAAACTCCTTCCCTGTGCAGGGTTTTGGTTTTTCTCAGTACTGACATTTCCATGCTTTCAGGGCTGGCCATACAAGATTTGCAGTGTGGGATCAGATGAATTGCCAGTCTTATCAGCATCCTGATTCCTGAAGGAATGAGGTGCACGGGGCAGTAACTCAATAATCTCAGAGAAGAAGGGCTGTGTGTTTTGTTCTTAGGGGTGAAAAGTAGGGAAGCTGTAAACCTTCTCTCCTCCTGACAGTGCCTGGCAAACTTGATTCATGTGAATCACATTGATTTTTATCTTATGACAGTTTTTGCTTTCATACAAACATATGTTGTTCCTGTGGGGTTTTTCTTGTTTGTTTGGGTTTTAGTTTGGTTTATTTTTTGTTTTGTATTTAATTTGACTTTAACAAAATGAAACACAGAAAAGGGGCAAACAGGCATGTCCTTGAAGATCTGAAAGCTCTTCGAAGTAATTTGGCTGACTTTGCATGTTAACAAGGCTCAGCTGTGAAGGCAATAGCAAGTAAACAGAAAGCAGTAATATCTTGAATGACTGTCTAGAGGGCAAGTGCTTGCACCAAGGTAAACCAAGCATCTACCACACAAACTAAATCAATCCATTTCTCCATCCTGATACTAATATCTGAATCTCAAAGGCTTTCCCCGAGCCTTTAGTCCTTCTTGATTTTCACATTTCTTTAAGAGCTACTTTTCTGAATTGACTTTCTGTTTCTCATTTTGTTATAAAAAATTAAAATAAGTACAGACCTTTGAGGATTGAGTAAACTGTTATTAGATATAAGTGGAAAACAAATAGGTTGTTGTAATAATAACTGCTTATAGAGAGCAGATTACCTAAGTATGCAATAGGAAATTAAATGAAAGATAACAAGATTGTTTGATTGCAACTGACTTCAAAACTGACCTCTGAAGAAAAGGAATCTTCATCAGCCTACATGATAACCAAATCACACATTCATTCCTTCATTTTCAAGTGCTTACAAGCCTATTAAATCACCATGGGAAGGATATAGATTGCAGAATTACCATGTTACTTCACAGTGTTTTTAACCATTTCTCCTAAACCTGGGAGTTGGGAGACTTATGGGATTCTAGTGTGTGGCTTTCACTTCAGTGGAAAGGCTTAGGAACATAGGTTGTGTGCTGGTTTAACCTGGGCTGGATGACAGGTGCCCTCCAGAGCTGCTCCATCACTCCCCTGATCAACAGGAGAGGAGAGAGAAAATACAACAAAAGCTCATGAACTGAGATAAGGATGTGGAGAGGTAAATCACCTTTTACCATCATGGGCAAAACAGACTCTGCTTGGAGAAAATTATTGAAGTTATTACTAATCAAAATCAGAGTAGGATTACAGGAAGTAAAAGCGATCCTAAAAAACACCTTCCCACAACCCCTCCCTCCTTCCCAGTCTTAACTTTATTTGTAGTTCTCTACCTCTTTCCCCAAGCAAGTGGAGGCAGGGAGGAAGGAATGGGGGTTATGGTCACTTCATCTCATGTTCTTTCTAGTGCTGTTCGCTCTTCAGGGTGAGAAGCCCTTCCCCTGTGCAGCAGGATGTTCTGCCTGGAATGTAACTCACACAATGCCCTGTTTGCAAGGCTATCAGTGGTGGGGTGAGAGCGGCTGTGTCAGGTTGGTTTGGTGTTGAATTATGCCAAAACCAGCCTGGTTCATTAACCCCAAACTTAAACACCCTGGTAGTGAGGTAAAGATGTGGCAGATATGGTAAAATATCCTTATCTAAAAGTGCCCAGATGACGCAGCTGGACTGGAGATATGTGATTGGCAGTCAATCATGACAAAAGTCCTGTCCCACAGTCCCATTTTAAATCAGTCCCTTCTAATATGTCCCTTCTTGGAGTGTGCATGAAGAGTCCTGCCTTGGCTGGGGATGCTCCTCCAAGCCCCTCTCCATCTCTGATCACCTCAGCCTTAGTCAGCAGCAGGTCCTGGAGCTGCCTGGCATAGACCCTGTTGGACAAGGGGAAAATTCCACTCCTTCTCACAGGAGCCACCCTTGTAGCCCCTTCACTACCAAAACCTGAAATAGAATTTGTGTTTTGACACTAAATTCAGATTTCAGGGGAAAAAGTCTCCTCTAAGCAGTCAGAAACCAGACATTGTTAGCTGCATAACAGTCTTTGTAAAGAAGATGGGGTGCACCTTCTGCTTACACTTGCCTTGATATAAGTGTGTTGAGAGACAGTCTGTAATCCATTTAGTGTACAAGACTGGTTAAGCACTCACCCAGGAAAACGGAGATGAACATTTTAAACTCTCCCATCTCATCTTTTGACAAGAAAGATGTCACTAGCACCAGAGTAATCATGGAAAAAAATATTATTTCTCCAGTTCAAGCAAACAATAGGGACAGAAATGAGCTTATTTTGTACTTTTGTGTTTAGAAAAAGTGAATTTAAAAAAAACCCAAACTCTTTCCATGTTTTAGTTTCCCCTTCCCAGCTGAGCATCTCAGCTGTGAGCAGATTCCTTCTTCTTTGTTCTCCAAGCCAGGAAAGGCTTTCCAAGATAAAAGTGAGTAATCATTGGGACTGGCACCATGCTCCAGGTCATGAACACAGGAGGATGATCTGGAGAGTTCTGAAGTCAGCCCATGCCCTGCAGGGTCTGCTCAGGTAGGTGTCCCCCAGCTCCTCAGGCTCAGGAGTGCAAGTTGTGAGTGACTGTCACACGCTGCCTGCCTTCAGCAGTGAGAGAGCAAGATAACCCAGATCTGAACGTACCCTGCAGGCACCATTCCTCTTCATTTTGTTACTGCTTCTACTTTTAAGTGCATATCATTAAGCACTGAGTCTCCAGAGAGCTGTAGTTAGTATTTCTATTTTTTTTTCTTTAAATCAAATTATCTCCTAACTGCTGTATCATGAACTTACAGAGCGCCACAAAATAGAGAGGTAGTTTGTGCAATACACATTTTGAAGAAAGAAAAATTATTAAGGAAGAAGTAGAGCTGCAATTATTCCCCATCCATCTAATGATGGTGTTGTGCTTTCCCAAGGGCCCTTGTCACCTGTTCTAATTCACTAACTCTGACACTTTGTGTGCAACCACAAACAACTAAAATCAATGGGAAATGGAAATGTCCTGACAAGGCCAAATTGAGCCCACCTAGGCTGTCAATGATTTCTTCACCCTTATTAATGTTGTGTGAATGTTCCTGGGTGTACCATGGTCAATCACACAAAAGCAGGGCAACACAGAGCAATGCAATGTGCCTGGTCTCCAATGCAGAGCCCTGGAGTCAGGCATCCTGCAGCACATCAGGAGAGCAAAGGATGCGGGAATGGGATCGAATCCATGCTAATGCTAATAAGAATAATTAATAATTTTTAATAGCAAATAATTATTAATTCTAAGAAATATTTTAAGCATTAAAGCATCTACATGTAAAAAATTAATGCAATTTATGATCCCATATCAAGAGCTTGGCTGCAGAGACTGCCTTGCCTTTCAAGATGTCATTGAGGACATGGGAGTACCTTGTACATTATTTGTAAAAAAACAGCTAGCCTCTCTCTTTGCACCCTGCTCCAAATATTCATTTAAAGCTACTTTAACTTTTCATTGTAGTCTTTTAGTGTGCTGTTATTGTATGTAGGGTTTTTATGAGAATCCACAACAGAAGCAGGTATGCTTCACTTTAGGTAAGTTTCAAACCCGGTGAAATATAGTCATTTAGGAAGGTAGGCCTTGGGTTTCCTCTTTATTGTGCCAAATGGAATCTCCATATTAATATTTTGGAAAATTTAAAACTTACTAATTTGCCTTTTAGATTTTTCCTAATTAAAAAATAATATGTTTTAAAAATCGGCTCTTTTACTTCTCTAATTAAATTTCCACAGGATATTTTTTGTTGGGAGAATTCAATTAGATTTTAATTTTAGTAATCAGAAAAGCATTGGTGCTTTGAGTATTTGATTTTTAATTTAAAAATTTGACATGGCATTCCAATTAAAATGTTCAACAGTTGCATTGTAGCATAAAAAGTCTATTACATGTGGTAATCAGGAGAATCCAATGACCATAAAAAATGCAAACAGTATTTCAAGCACCCTCAGGTAATAACCATATTTAGCAAAGACTAAACACTTCAATTACAGCTGCCTATAGCAGCTCTGATCACTCAGAACCCATGACAGCACGTGGAAGAAACCTTTTGCCTATCTCAACTTTGGATAAGGTTATACCTTGAAATTGCCACCGGAGTTTAGGTTCAGTAATATAACCAAACCTGCCAGAAGCAGCATGAAAAAGGAAGTGTTGACTCTGCTTCTCATTTGTGCAAGCTCACATAAACCCACAAGAAAAGAAGAAACCATATCCATGCTAATAAGAAAAATTTATAGTTTTTAATAGCTAATAATTTTTAATTCTAAGAAATATTTTAAGAATTACAGCACCTACATGTAAAAATGTAATGCTATTTATGATCCCACAGCAAGAAGTGCACAACATTTCGGACAACTGAAATGCAGAATCTTGAATGTGCCAAATCCACAAAATGAAGAAGGCAAACAGATCATGTAGAGTCAAAGTGAGTTAGGAATACAAAAATACCGTTTCAGTTTTCAGCAGGTGGATCATTTATATAAAAGATAAACCAGTACCTCGCCAGTGTCCAGCACAGGCTGGGCTTATCACAATTGTATATAAAGCAACCCTAGGAATATTTTGGTCCCCAGGGGCTTAGTCATTGTCATAATGGATCACAATTGGCTCCATCTTGTCTACTGACCTGCCTCTGACAGTGACAAATACCACTGAAAGAATCCAATATTATCATTGCTCCCAACAAATGTATGGCATTTTAGAAGAATTGTATCTGTCTGTCTTGCCTTTTGTTTGTCCTCCATCACTAAAAACATAATGTTCCCGTGTTAAATCTTTTCCATTTTCCTTTAAATGTCAACTTCACCATGTGCTTCTCATCAATCACATGACTATTACACTTTCACTTTGGAGCTCCTGTGCTGCACGTGACACTGCATGGCACAGACAGCAAGGCACGAGGTCAGGGGCACCTGCATGCTTAAACGTGTGCTGTGGTGCAGTGGGGAAAAAACACAGCCAAAACACTTATCAAAGATGGTCCATTTTTGTTCTTTTTTTATAAAGACTGCTATCATGTACTGAGAAGGGAGCTGTGATTCAAATCATGTCAAGAGCTGAATTCAGAATCTAACCTTGTACCCACCCAGGATGATGTAAAGATGATGCCTGCTGTGGGTGTGCCTGACTTTGCTGAAGACACTGAAGACACTGACTTTGCTGAAGACACTGAAGAGGCATCTGAGAAAGGTGTTAGATGAGCTCTTTGGTGGTTAATAGAGGAAATTCAAAAGAAAAAAAAAATAGAAAAAAGAAGTGGAGTTAAGATTAAAATAATAGAAAACACAGAGCCTAGTGGGACTTCTTGTCTGCAGTTCTCTGCAAAACAGTGAACACCACAGGGGCAGACTTGGGGGAAATGAAGAGAAGCAATGATGGCAAAAAGTCAACTTTTACTTTTTTCAGATCTAAAAACTATTTGAAATTAAGAGGGGAAGGTTTTCAGGAAAGCAAATAGATCCAAAGACTGAAAAGATACAAGACAAGAATAAATGGAATTTGAATTAAAATAAATATGACATGAATCTAAACAGGCCCTGATGAGGTGGGCACCTAAGGACAAACAGGTTCAGTGCTTTCCTGGGAGTGCCCAAAGACTGGGGTAGTACCTGGAGTCAGTCCATTTAGAGCATGGTGGAGTAATTTCTAGGGAATGAGAGTCCTTGTCCCTTGCATTGCACTGCTGCTGCTCAGGAGGACAAGGCAAACAGCGTCAGTGTGTGATGAGAGCCCAGGAGCCCCGGGTTTCTGCAGCCCAGGTGACCCAGAGCAGACACTGCAGCTCACACCAGCAAGCACAGGTCATCCCTGCAAGCACACCCACCCCGGTGTGGATCCACCAGAGATGCCAGCAGGGAGGGGTGGCAGGAATGAGAGCTGAGAGGAAATGTCTGTGTCCAAAACCTGCTGTGAGACTACTCCCACAGGGCTCCTAGAGGGATGCACTGCCTGTGTCCCCCCACATTTCATACACCAGTGCCTGTTTCTACTCATGACAACCACGGCTGCTGTGGGGGTGAAAGGCTAAAGCCCACCCAGCCCCTGCTCTTGGCACCTGAGAAAGCTCCATCAAAATTAACAATCCATATTATGCTGGAGGTGCAGCTCTGTTTCTCTGCTCTCACACACTCTCTGTAGCAGACAGAAAAAGAGCAGCTGGCAGTTTTAAGGAGGGAATATGAAAAGGGATAAGCTTAAAAGTCTAACTCGAAATTTAATACCAAACAAGAAAAAAGCCACCAGGAAGATTAAACAAAAGTTGAAAACAGGCTTAAAAATAAAGGAGCAAGCAAAGGAATCATTTACAAACCAAATGAAGAGGGGAATAGATAAGATAAATTCTGAATATTAATAAGCAATCAGAAAGGGGGGGGGGAAGAGAAGCTAGAATAGGTCTATTTTACCACAGGCAAAATAATGTACAATGTTTCAATCTCCCCAGTTAAATTATAGAATAAAAAGGAACCTTAATAAAATATCAGTGTGTAAATCTCTCTCCAAACCACCCACATGCTGACTACTGGTGGAGATAAATAGATACAATAACAGGTAGAAGGCAAAATGCCACTGCCACAAATGCTGTCAGGTTGATTGCTTTTCTGTGGACAGTAGAGAAGGTATTTTAATAAACACAAACCAGGAAAATTAGTGCAGCTGAGCTGACCGGCCAAGCAATTTTGAAGAAAGTGAGATTACACTGTGCACAACTCAGACCCTGAGGGGTTGGATATGTGTAGAAAAGATGCTAAATAGGCTTGCTGAAGTGTTTTGATATTTCCAGTCAAGAAACTCTCAGTTTTCTGATGGCACGGAAGGGTGGTTGATGCATTCAGAGTCCTGCCTAAAAACTTTCCTACATAATTATGGCAAAGAGACTCCTAAGAGAGAATGAGACCAAAAAAAATTCTTTTCTTTCATCATTTTGTTTTGGTTGGGTTACATTAAAGGGTGTCCTGGGGACTTTTGGGTAGTTCCTGCTGTAAACAGTGTTTCTCTCTTTTGTTCCAGGGCTGGAGCAAACCTAGAGCTTCACATGCAAACTCCTCATGAGGCATTCTGCAGCTCTGCTTGTTATATCCTCGGGGCACCAGATACACTAATAAGAGAGAGCAAGAGAAGAACCTATGTGAAAAGGCTTTGATGTCTTGTGCTGAGACTCCACGTACAATCTGATATGTTAATCATGATATTAGTCATTATGAAGTGAGTAAAAAAAAATATTTCTCCTATAATGAATATATAGCTTCCTTGGAAGTGGTTGCACAGTCCAGGCTTTTCTCCTGGCTCACTCAGTCCTATCAGAGCCATGCTGCTGTAATTTGTCTCACTGGGCAGCCTGCTTATTCCTCACGGTGGGAAATCAGGACTCTCCCTCCTCTGCTGGCAGAACAGCACTCTGGAAATAAAAAAGCATTGTCAAAGGCTGTTGGCATCTTAAGTTCAAAGATCTTCCTACAGCAAAAAAAATTCACAGGATTTCTCATTGCCAGCATATCCTTTTCTAGTGCCCTGCAACTTATCAGGGACCAGGACAAAGCTTTGAACTTCAGCCTTTCTCTCCCAAGCACAACTTCTGCAGCCTGAACTGAATGAGAGATGACACTGGCTCTGCTTTTTTTCTCGTTGCTTTCCAAAAATAATTCTCATGAAAGGTCACGGGTGAATGTCTAGGAGAAAATACTGCCCAGATCTGCAGTGAAATTTTCCCAGCTTCTGGCAGCCAAAGTCTGGCTGGATGAGCTCTGCTGTCCCCCCAGTCCTGCACAGCCCTGAGACTTTCTGGTGTTCAAGGGTGTTCCTGTACTCCCACTGAGAAGTTTAGTAATTTTCTTCTCCTTTTAGCTAACAAAAGAAACAGGGTAATAAGAACTCATGAAGGTGTCATCCAGGGCCTGAGAGTTCAAATGTTCAGATGGCTTCTCCCTAAATATTGAGAAGCATCCTACGTTAGTTTCTTGTAGACCGAGCAATACAAGATAAGTAACACAGAAAATAATCCTGCAGAGGATAAGGGACCAATCACCGTATATTGCGTACTGAAAAAAAAGTATTTTCATTCTTTTTATCATCCTGAAATTGTCTTTTGAAGACTCCAGCTCCAAAGAGACACTGCCTTCTTGCTCAAGGGAATTTCAAATTAGCAGTCAGTTAAACTCTAAGAGCTGTTTCTCCTGGGAATAAACATTTGTTTTGTTTATCTCCAGCCAGCAGCTAATAGCACAATAATGATCCAATCCCCAGATCCCTTTGGCTGGAAACTGATACCTTAATCTCTGTATTGCAAGTCTTATCAGCCTTTGCTCCTATGCAGTTTGAACATTTCCTTTGTACCCTCCATGCCCCCTGCAATGAAAGACTGTCACAGATTCTGGTTATCTTTACCCTGAGTTACCTTTCCCTGACCCCGTTCACTGCTTTCTCACAAATATCACCTTTGAACTCTTTTCTTCTGGCCCCCGTATGGCTTTTACTGAAGCCCAGTGTTACTGTTAATTCTGCTTAACTTTCTCCGTTGTTCACTATCCCAGTGGAATGGCATTATGTTTGATTCAATGATCAAGACAAACCAGTCCTGCTCTTACCCTGCCTTTACCCAGCTGCAATCAACAGAAACATGTAAAGCAAGCACAAAGTGGACATTTCTTCTGAATCTCAAAGCTCATGGAACTTCCCCATATTACTGATCCAATAGTACGTTAATGAAAGAGAACATTCATATTCCTGAGGGTGGATTCCTGCCATCCCTAGGTGGTACCATTTCTTTAGATTAGAAGTCCAGACATATTGGGTAAGGATCCAGTATGTTCTAGTCATATTTAGGAAATCCTTAGCAGAACTGAAGCAAAATTAAGCGTCCTGTCAAGGTTTACTCATCACCCCATCATGCATATCAAAGCATGGAAGTTGTACTGTGAAACAGTAAAAGCTCAAACAAAGAAAAAACACAAAATTAAAAATTAATATATCTATTAGAAAAGATCCTCCATTCTTCTCTTTATACAGACCTAACTACTTATTTATCTTACACATCTTACACAGCTTTAACACTACCCTTCTACAGAAAAGTCTCTTACAGAGACCATTCTTCTCTCATCTATGCTCTTTCTGCACTCTCAGATGTTGCCGGTGTTTGATTTGGTAACATGATGCATAAAGGATAAACAACATGGGATAAAATAACAACATGATTTTGCCTTCCTCAAGATACCTCACCAGTTTATTTTACACACACACCACTAATTTGACCATCTAATTAGAGTTGGCTTGTTAAATAAACAAAGGTTAGTGATTTTTACTTGACCTTATACACTTCTACTTTAAAACATATACTGCTGTATTCAGGGTCATTCAGAAGCTGTAGTGCAAGTATCACTGATTTAAATTAATAACGAGGATTTTCTTTTCCATTTAAGCTTTGTTTGTTTCTCAGTAAGTTTAGAGTTTCCCAGTATCTATCTCAGTAATAAAAGTACAGACAGACAGGAGAGGTGGCCACATTTATCCTACAGTATGCTATCCTTCCACTTATGTCATATGGCTCCTAAAGACTGAAGTCCATTGGAACCTAATTTTGTCTAAAATAAAGCAGATTGAGAAGAGGCCTCTAATGGAAGCATAAAGCTTCGCAGAGACCATAAATGAGTCACACACCAGACAGTGACATTGCCCAGGAATGCAGAGTTGCATGATAAAAGGTTGCAATGCATTCCTCATTGTTTTACCTCAAAAGGAAATGTACTCAGAAATGAGAGTCAAGATCACAGAAACCAGCAACCCAATGCAAAACTAATGCCAGATTTCCTTCAAATGCAAACCAAGCCTTAGCATACCTGACCAGGTAAGTACCATTTCTAGTTATAAGTTTAGCATTTTAGGACCAGATATTTTCTGGTGTTAGACAAAAAAAGTGCAAGGGAAGAACAAAATTAGCCTTTATTTTTTCTTCTTTTAAAGTGAAAAAATAGATCTACCACATTGTCTTTAACTGGTTGCACATCAATTCACTGGAGGAGAAAAAAGCAGCTCTATTGGACCAGATAGAGTTTACCTGTGCTGTTTGACACTTTTAAAATAATTTATTTCTGTCTTTTGGAGAGGAAAAGTACCAAAATGTGTTGCTAGAAGCCATTTTGGTCCAAAATTCTTTGTAAAATATAGGAATAACAAGAATAGTTTGAGAGTTTTAACATTCCCAGCTTTCTCTTTCTTTTCCTCCTGTTTTTCCCTCCCTTATTTGCAGTTATTGCTGGTTTGAGCCCAAGAGCCCAGCAAAGCACCCTGCCTGGAAATCAGCACTGAATGAAAGTGAACCTGACTGTCTATTTCAACAGCCCAGCCTGGGAGAATTGCAAAGGATATAGAGCAACTCAGCTAATGGAAAATAAATCAGTCGTTTAAAGTCCCTCCTGTTCTAGGAACTGCAAGTGTTACCCATCAGTGACATGACTGAGGGCATTCTTTTTAACAGCACTATGTCCTTGCAGCTGTTTGCCAGATTCTGTGGTGATTCTGGGCTGGCTCCTTTGCCACACTCAGTGGTTGCCATTCTCACCTGTGGAACTACAGTAAATTGGTGGAAAATGCCACCAGCTTCAAGTAGGGAACAATTCAAACTTGCTGACACACTGGAGAAAAGGATGTAATGAAGACTTGCCTTGCATTTGTATTTTGGGTAGCTCAAGATGCTTGTCCTCAGTGGGCTTGCTCAGCCCTGTGATGGGATTAAGCTCCTATTTACACTGCACACACAGTGAGCCTCTGGATATCTGAGGTGGCTCCAAACGAGCTGCCCAAGGTCCGGCTGAGAGGAAGGGGAAAGTAACCTGTGGTGGATGGCCACCAGCTCAGCCTGGCAGCTCCCAGCTCTGCCCCACACTGTGGGGATGCTCAGGGACCCCTCCCTGCAGAGAGCTGCCCTGGCCTGTCTGGGGGAGGAGAGCTCAAACAGGGCTGGTCTGGAGTCAGACAGCGGGGCGGTGCAAAAGCCAAACAGCAGATTTCCTGCCTTATCCACATGCTCTTCCTCTCGTGGACCACACAGAGCCCCACTGCTGAAGGCATTTTTAATGAAGTGCTTTGCCCCATCCAAACAAGCCCAGCCTGACACATGTTCAGGGAGGGAGAGACTCGGGAGGGAAACAGTGGGAGGAGGAGGAAATGGAAAAAATGGGGCAACACCAGGAGGAGAATTTGAGGGCAGAAACATGAAAGCAGAGCCAGTGCCTGCTGGGCAGAGTGTGAGGTGTGGTGGGTCCCTGAGGGGTCAGGGGGGTCACACTGCCTGACACGCTTGTCCCGTGGAGAGCAGCACTGCTGGGACAATGCATCTTTTGTCAGGAGGATGCTGAGGTGGCAGAGGAACAAGGAAACTGGGAACAAGGATCTGGGTCAGATCCTGCTCTGCTGCTCTCCTATGGAGCAATGCACTGATCTAGCAGTGGCATGTGTCTCACTTCACAGTGACCGAGAAATTGAAATGTGGTCTGCTGCAGGCATTGCAAAATGCTCACATAGGAATGTTGTGCTGGGTTTGCCTGGGTTTGCTGGAGTTAATTTTCTTCCCTGTGGTTGGTATGGAGCTGTGTTTTGGACTTGTGCAGAACACAGTGGTGACAACAGAAATGTTTTTGTTATTGCTGAGCAGGACTTACTCAGAGCCAAGGCCTTTTCTGCTCTCTGTACTGCCACACTGGTGAGGAGATTAGGGCTGCCTGGAAGGAGACACAGCCAGGACAGGTGACCCAAACTGACCACAGGGATATTCCAGACCATATCACATGCTCAGTATGTAAGGTGGGAGGAAGAAGGAGGAAGGAAGGGATATTTGGAGTGATAGTGTTTGTCATTCCAAGTAACTATTATCCAAGATAGGATCCTGCTCTCTTGGAGCTGGTTGAACACCTGCCTGCCCATGGGAAGCAATGAATGAATTCCTTTTTTTGCTTTGCTTGCGTGTGCAGCTTTTGCTTTCCCTTTTAAAGTTTCTTCATCCCAACCCAGAGTTTTCTGCCTTTGACCCTTCTGATTCTCTCCCCAATCCCACTGGTGGGGGAGTGAGAGTGGCTGTGTGGGGCTTGGCTGCTGGGTGGGGTTAAACCATGAAAAATAGAGGCAGAACAGAGCAGCGGCCTGAATTCCCCTTCATTAGCTGGTCAAGGCCAGGATGGAGATTTATATCAGTGAGAGGTGGTGCAGGAGTATGGAAGACGGTGGATTAAAATGCCTCAGTCCAGTTAAAGTGTTGAATTTGAGCTTTGCTTCAGACTAGTGCAGTTTCTTAGGGAACTCAGCTGTACACACACTCCTGATCAAGCAGACGGAGAAAGCAGAGGTCTCTGAAAGTCCACTGTGACTCAATTACAGCAAGGGATGTGGCTGAGCCATGGTAGTCCAGTGGGCTCCATAGGGCTCAGTGCAGGGAGGTGGGAAGCACCAAAAAAAGCCAGTTTCTGTGCTGATAGACCTGCAAAAAGTTCCAGCACAGAGTAAGGAAGTGAGGTGCAGAGTAATATCTTTGTTTTAAAAAGAGTGAATGAATTACGAGTTCTCTTTCTCAAAGCAAGGGGATTTCTTCCTATGCTCATTTGGGTCTTTGTCTGCATTGCAAGAAAAAAAGTAGAAAGTTCTCATGTGCTACCAGCAGGACCTGTCTTGTTTCTGCAATGCTCTATCTTTGGAATGAAACCTGCCTGAGAGATGATTTATCAGCAGGAGTTTTACATTCATTGCTTGGCCACTTGAGCATACAATAAACCACGACTCTGACTCCTCGAATGAGGGGGACACAGGAGGTCAATGGTAACTGGAGTGCCTGGACCACATTCCTTCCCCATTTCTGAGACAATGCAGCTGCTCTGACTGCCCTGCCTTGACACTGGCTATATCTTGCAATTCTATCCCAGCTCTCTGTTTCTATTCCTGGCATTTGTTGGTTTTTGGGGGTTTTAAATTTTTTTCTTCTGTCAGAACTTACAAACAAAAGTTATCTGTCCATCACTCTGCAGAATCTAACTTTAAACGTGAGTTTCTGGAGCATCTTCCCCAAATGTGTAGTCCTGCCTTATTGACACAACCCCCACTAACTCAGTCAAGCAATTTAGCTATAAGTTACAATTTCTGCAAGCTTCCAACACTGCATCTGCTGGATCAATGTCCTGTGGGAGAAGAATGTCAATAACCAGCATTAAGTTTTGATTTGTAAACACAGCTTTAAGGCTCATTGAAAAATGGGCTTTGGCTGGAATTCCTAAATCTTTCCACCATAACTTGTCCAACAAGCTCAGACTTTAGTTCAAGCACTGAACATTTGTGGGGAAGACTGTTCCTCTCTAAAAATGTGGCACTCTTGCCTTCTTGTTTAAGCATGACTTTTCCTGTATTTCATATGCCACAATATAATCCCTCTCATTGGGAGAAAGGAAGCAATGAAGTTGGACAGGAACAGATTTCATTTGGATGGGAACTTGAGCCTGAGGTGGCTATTTGATCTGGACATTTTCCTCCACAGTTCTTCTTGGTTTGTGATATACCCAAGTCTTTTCTCTTGGGGAAGAAAAGTGATGCATTATGGATTGCATATTCTAATTAAGAAACATAGCTCAGAGACACAAACAGATCACCAAATAACTGATAAATTTAATTGTATAAGACAGTAATAATTTCCAAGGAACCAAATTGTCTGGGGCTTTGGATACCTAGCTGTTCAAGAACATTTCAAAAATTTTCATGGCAAATAGAAGATATATTATTTTCATATCCATGGAAACATAAGAGTCATTTCCATCAGAATTCTAGCCAAAGAAAAAGAAAACAAAGGGAAAAAATGGGGAAAAAAACAAAGCCGGCAACCTGAATAGTCTTCTTCGATGGTAATTCAAGAAATGTCTAACTTCTGCACAGGTAAATTGGAAGCATTTTGTGGAGAGACTATTGAAATGCTAATGTTAGGGATACAATAAAACTGTTTCCTCCCTCAAAATCTGGCATGAGTAGTGGATAAAAGGGATTATTACACTATAGTTACAAATACAGCCTGTATCACAGATAGTTGCCTGTAATAGAGAAATGAATTGATACACTGAAATGTGGTAACACAGGTCTGAAATGGAACCAGCTCCTTCCCCTTGATGGAGTAATGGAAAAGGTATCTTTCCTTTATAGAAGGGAAAATGAACCAGAATTAGTCACAGAACATATTCCATTTCTGCTCTGGGATGGTGCCAGGTCGGACTGGGGCACTCTGGTGCATTTGCTCATTCTTTTACACCCTGGCCCAGGGCAGGTGCTGATGGTGTCAGACACTCTGCTCTGGGCAAAGTGTGATGGCTGCAGATTTTATAGGTGGTGAGTGAATTGCAGGCAGGGTGAAAGCACACAGGTTTAGAGCACAGAGTAACAAATCTTTCCAAGAGTTAGTAAAGGATTTGGTTTTAATCAGTTAAAAGCTGGGTAGGACTGAAATTATTTGTGTTTTTAATTGGAGCAACAATTTGGGATTAAAACAAGAGCTCTAACAATTTCTTTAACTCGTAATGGAAATTATCAATGTTTCTGTATAACATCTACAACTGCTGAGACTTTGAGTATTGAGCTGACAGACGAAAACTTCTGAGGGAAATTTATTAGGATCAGGCAGTAAACAGAAGCAAGAAGGACTAATTTTTTCATTTCTCAAGCAGAGAAACACCAAACTGTGGTTCTCTGGCAGAATGAATGGAAAGTCATGGAAATGGAAAGCACATTGGAGTTGTCATTTAAATTCGGTGTTCAGGGGCTGTTTTGGTTTTTTAATATATGCTTAAAACTGACAACATCCCAGAAAGATCAAAACTACCATTGTGTTCAATCCCAGGTGCAGTTCAGCCGCTGGGACTCTGCAAAACACAGATGTGTTTCACTGAAGCAAAGTCAATGTGACTTAAGTGCTTTGCTGAACTGGAGCCATGACTGGACCCAGGTCAGAGACCCATCAGCCTCACATCCTGGAGCACTCCCACAGCTCACAGAAACCCCCTTTCCCAGTGCAACACTACCTGTCCTGGCAGAGAGGTGTGTGAGTCCTGCAGGGACCTCGGCTAAAGGTATTTCCAGTGAGGGTCTGTCTCCCCATTTGTGCTGATCATGCACAGAGATGCTCTTACACAGCTTACATTCTCTTGTTTCTTTGTGATCATTATATCTTGTGAATAAATTATTTGTTTTATGGAGCTGTAGCATATGGCAGCAAAGAATCACTCAGTTATGAGGAACTCCCAGGTGACAGAAAGAAAATTAATAACTAATTTCTTCTTGCTGTGAATGTGTGAGTATTCTGATATTGGGTCCTAGGTCTTATATGAGTGCATTTCAGTCCAAAGACAAAAGTGGGGAAAGAGCTGTCAGACCAGGCATAAAATATAAGGCAAAGGACTGGTTGAGTGTGATCACCCGAGGGGTAATTTCTATTGTTCTTCCATGCAATCAGAAGGACCACGCTATTTCAGTTACAAAAATGGAGATTGAATAAATCACATAAGCAGCTGATTATTTTATCCTGTTGTGCTACAAATAGAAGACACCAACTACAAGGTCCACCACCAGTTGTGGACAGCATTTTGTAAGGTTGTTCTAGTTTTGCTGTCTGTAGAGAGAAAATCAAACTAGGACATGAAGTCTGAAATATCCTGCATCTTGAAATCTGCCTTTTATTTGGACTAACCTTTTACTAGGTCTGTACAAAAGGTTTTTGTCTTTCCAATATATTCACCAAGGATGCATTCTGTATATAAACCAATCTCACATTTTACCATTAAGTAATGGAACAGATTTCATTAGCTGCACCTTACAAGTGTTTTGGTGTCAGGTTGTTCCTAAGTTGCTGATGCAGGTGTTGGGTGGATAACAATCATAAAAGATAGCAGAAAATGTTCCTGAGGATATATGACTTGATGGTTATTTTTTAAAAAGCTACTGATATACATGAGCCCTTAGTATTTATTTAGTGCCAAAAATATGGCACATTAGTACCAAAGTGTTCCCCAACCCTGAACAATTACAATCGAACAGAGAGGCGCAGGGGAGTCATTGTATGCCAGAAAATCCAGCTGAAACCTTGTATGAAAAGGTTTGATTTTTGGTTTAAACTCCCTACTTATAAGTCTTGTAGTGCTGCCCCAAGAGTGTCGTGAAGGACAGATCATGGTGACTGTCTTTATAATGCCAAATGGCTCATAAAGTGCCGACATGGAAAAATTCTGACAGGAAAAATTCTGAATGAGGGATTGTTTTCCTCCAGCATTAATACTTTAATACATGGAACATGAGTATGAAAATAGGATTCTGTATTCAAGAGCTGCTCATTCCCCAACTCTCACCTCTGATGTTTTCCCCAGACACTCTGAGACACAGCAGGAGCTGATGACTCCAGATTTTGGGGCAATTAGACTGTAAGGGGGAAAAAGCCCAGGATTTCCTTTGTTCAGTGTCCCTCCTCAGAGGCACTCAGCTCCAACTGTTGTTCCCTTGTTGCACCATGGTTAAACTATTTTAAGGATTCAGAAACTCACCTGCTGCAAAGATAGGGCTTTGGTCCTATCTCAGGTGTGCTTTTGACATGCCTTTCAGACTTTCTAAACCTAACTTCCAGCTGAAGCAAAGTCTGAAACAGGATACAAAAACAGTAGTGTTTGGATAGAAAATTTTTCTAGAGCTTTGCACAAAATTCAGGTTTATACATGGAAAGTCGTTTTTCATGAAGCTGCTCTTGGTGCTTTGTGATTTGAATTACCATCCTCCTCAGGGGCTCTTAGCAGGGAAAAGTGGCAGAGTGGAATACCAACCATAACATTGCAAGAACATGCTGTTATCAACCTCTGCTTCAGTCTCTTCAGACATAAAATGAGGCTCACATGCCTGCAAGAGCATTTGTTGGTTTGTTTGTTTTCCTCCAGCAGGCTAATACCTGTGCTTACAACCCTTGCCCTGGCTATTTGACATTCTCACCACAGTGTGCAGAGACAGAAAGTGCTGCCTGCATTCAGTATTAGGCAGGCAGATTTAATGGTCTCAAAGGTTGAACCTGTGCTCCCATGGCCAACTTCACTACGGTTTCTGTATTTCAGTGGTTTCCCAGCTCTTTCTGCTCTCTTTCCCTCTGCCTTAGCCAAATAAACCTCTGACCCCAGAGATCATAAGCACATTGCAAAGGTCTCCAGTGCTCAGACCCAATTGCTGCTGTCACAAACATTCAGGACAAGCCTCAGGTTCTTGCTATTCAATACACAGAACAGAAGAGCATAGCTTCAAAGGATATTTTAGTCAACCAAAAGCTGACAGGTGATTTTTCTGTAGGCTCAGTGCTGTGTATTCCTCTCTAAAAATGAATTTTAAAATCACATTTGTGGTAGTCTGGGTTCGAGAAAGAACAGGACAAGTCCATGGGAAGAACAAATGTACTGTTTTTTCTGTTATTAGTTCCACCCTCTCTACCTCGGGGAGGGCCTTGGACACAGACCACTGGAAGGATATTCTGTGAGGGGCACAAACAAGATGCTTGGTTTGGTCTTACACGACTCAGTAGGAATCTGCTCACTTTTGGACATTGTATTATACAGGATACAGAGCTGGGATGTCCACAGTGCCTGTGCCCCCACTTCTGTGTAAGAAGGAAAAAGCAACTTGCAACATCAGTAGGGTGGAAGTTTTTCTGGCAGGAGAAAAAAAAGAAAATGGGGAAAGACGAACTGGATTATAGATTTTGTAAAGAGATTAAAACCTGGAAAGGTTTTATCAGTGGAATAGAACACAACGACTTGAGGAAATACTAAAAGGAAAAAAAAAAGAAAATAATCACAAAAATAGAAAATGTAGGCCTATGAAAGATTGCCATGATCATTCCTAGTGAAACTATTAGAATAGGGTTTGTGCACATGCTGAATAATCTCATGATAGTTGCTCTGAGATATCTGAAGATTGAATTCTGTCAGATCAATATAAGAAATGTGCTTTCAATTCAATGCCAACACTTACTGTAATAGGCAGCAAAATGCTGCATCCACATCTAGCTCTGTATTGTCATTTCAGATTTGAGTTCAAGTATCCAAGACATTTTATGATGTCCCACAGGAGAGGGAGACAGTATGCTCTGCAGCAGAGAGTATTTTCTCTCTTAGACACAATGCAGCCTGCTCCCCCCTTTGCATTTTATTTGCATGTAAGTTTAAAAACCAAATAAACCAGAGATTTTTAAGGCTCTATTTTCCCTGCCTGACATGTTTTCAAAAACCCTGAACTGAACTCTTGTAACCCAGCAATTCCAGAAACAGGCACTGCAAGCCTGGCAAAAAGGGATTCCCTGCCTGCCCGGTGCATTTGTTCTGACAGGAATGGAAGGCACCTCTCTTCAAATCTGGAATGATAGAAATACTGTCAAAAGAAAGCAAAGATGAACCAAATGAATTTTAAGCTCCAACATTTACAAAGTTATTTTCAAGACAAAAAATGAATAAAAAAAATTTTCAAGACAAACGTTTTCACGTGTTGGAAGACTTACTGTCACTCTGTGTCAAGTTTAAAAGTCCACATCACATCTCTATCAGGTGCTTTTCTTAACAAAGTTGCCCCATTCTAAGATCTAACTTAATCTTAACAGCCCACAAACACTGAGAAGCCCTTATAAGACAGGTTCTACTCGGAAAAATAAAACCAGAATGTCAGCACTTTTTATTATTATAGCTCTAGGGAACTAAATTGGAATTTTTTAAGGTAAAGGCATCAGACCATTAAAGCGTATCTGTTTATGGTTATAGAAAATGGAATAGAAGATCTTTAGCATATACTGTATTCGTAGTGTCATCAAAATGTTCATTTCAGGTCCAGAAGGTTTATTAAGTTGCCTTTATGAGTTGAGGGTGGAGGAGCAGGTTTCAGACACAAGGTCATTCCAGAAGCCAAGCTGCCATGTAAGGGAATGGACACTCTCCAAACCCAGTTTTTAACATGATATTTAACAGCATTTAATGTTTCTCTTGTCACATATCAGTGACTTGGAGAGATGTCTTTTTTCATGGATATAAATTCACACTACTCCCAAATACAGTTAGCACTTTTCAGCAAAGCTCTGCCTTATTCAACAGGGAGCTCATTTATCTTCCTATTCAAAAGAAGGGGATCTCACATTTTTTTTCTTTCTTTTGTTTCAGCCTTCATATTCTGTATTGGAGACCAGGGAATTATTAGGTCAGGAAATGGAGTCAGAGCTACACATTAATCAATCATGCCTTGTGTCCTCATATTGCAACACAGAGAGTGATGTCACTGGGGATTGATGAATGCCACATTTGCATGTACAGGCACTGCTGGGAACTCATTCTGCAGCTATTCTGTGGTTACCTTCAACTCTGATTGATACCATCTCCTCACTGCTTCCTCCTGCAGTCTCCAGTGCTCTGTGAAGCAAGGGAACTTATTCCTGAAACTCCAGTCTCACTAAGAGATGGGGCTTTTGCTCTTGCAAACTCCTGTGTAGCTGGGTTCAGGAGAAAAAAAAAATTGACGTTTAAAATATCAATTTTGTCCAAATTCAGCAGTATTTGTTGAGATAATTTTGACTTAATACATTTCTCCTTCACTCAGGGTACCCAAGAGTTTGTCAGGGTCCACATACCACAGGAGGTGATTAATGCTCTGCTTGCTTTGTCTGGAGAGTGAATGCTTGCTCATCCAATATGGCAAATCAAGAACAAAGGACCACACGCATGAAACCACCAGACATACTGCTAGACAAGAGTTCACTGCAAAAAAATACCCCATTCAGATGAGGTATGGGAGGAAAAAAGAAAAATGTAAACCCAGCTTTCCTAAAATAATATGCAATTTGAAATTATGTCAAAAATTAAAATTAAATTAAACACCTTGTGAAAAAAAATAAATCTGACTAATAATTGTAATTTTCCTTTAACATGATGAAATTTTCTGTCACTTCAGTTGAGAAGATCTGCTGAAAAAATCTTTCATAATTTCATAAAAGACCTATTAATTTCTGCTGATGAGTGCTATAAGTGGTGACCTGAGCACAAAGATGCTGAGAAGAGTTAGTCCATGATCCTCTTTTACCCAGGTCATGCAGACTTCCAGGAGAAAGCTTGGTACCATTGCACTCCAAACAGGAGACCTTCATGTAGCCACTGAACACGTGCATTAAAATACTAATTTAAAAATTGTGTTTAAAAATGTAAAATTATGCCATCCTCACTGCATGGTGGATTCAATTGTGTCCATGTGGTGAGGCTCAGAGTGCAAGTCAGTTCATGTCATCATGAAGATAGTAAGATATCCAGTTACCTGGGAGGGCCACAGCACACAACACTTTCCACAGCACCACAAGGAAATTAGGCAGGCCCTGAGCTCACTGGAAAATTAATCCAGCAGGCAGCACAATTATTACATGTATCCAATGGTCTCTCAGGGAAAATGGCAATCAGAAATGTGTTCAAAAGTATTAATGAGAAGGACACCAAACATCAGAAGGCCAAATATTTACTCCTCACCAGCACGATGTCTTTTGGAATCCAGAGTAACTTTGGATACAATGCCCAGCTCTACAGTGAAATTACTAGACATGCTTTGAAGGATGGGGAGAGAGGAATCACCTCAGGGAATTGAGCACTGCGACAGGTCTGTGCTTCAGAGCTTACTGAATTTTACGAGAGACAACTAATTTTAATTACTGCTCTCCCAAACTAATTTCCAACATTTCTCCAAAATACACAGGCTGCTACAGAGGCTCATGTGCATAATGAACATCTGTAGTAAAACTGCTTTATTATGGGTTGTTTGATGCTGTTTATTGCATACCCATTGGTTTTTGGAATGGCATTAGTGAGCAGCATTTTGAAGATGGATGCTAAATTTTGCTGTGGCAAATTAGTGTCAACCAAGAACATATTAGCAAATAAAAGAGTGCATCTGCTCCAAACAATGGTTTTTCTTTGCATCATGATGATGATTGAAAGGCTATAATAAAGAAATGATACATATACTCTGTCTCCCAAACTACATTAAAAAGCTGTTGCAGGCAATCAGCAGTGCAGCAGGACAGACAACTGCATTGCATGTGGGCAAGGAGGAGCTGATGCAGCTTGCCTGGGTTCATAAGGAGAACACCATCCTCAGTACCAAAATGCAGAGCAGTGCAAAGTGTTCCCTGTCTCCCCTAGCAGCAGCCTTTTTTGCAGCTGTCTCTCCTCTGTCCTTATTTCCTGGATATCTCTTTGTCTGGGTTTGTCTCCCTTTCCTCCCCTCTAGATTAATATCAATTCCAGGCCAGGGCATGGAAACTCCCTCGATGATCATTGCAGTAAAACTTCAAGAAAAGTCTTTCCGAGATATGGAGAGCAACATATGGGGACAGTTTGCTTTATGTCTCATTTTTCATACTAATGTGGTTATTTTATAGGACTGCATCTCATCTCCTGTCTGACTAATGCCTGAGCTCTGTCCCATTTAATTGAGAGGCTCCTCAGGTTCACTAAAGCACAGGAGGTTTGAAACTTTATCATGCAGCTGATGCTGTGGTGAATATTTGGTTAACATTGCTCAGCAGTGAATAACTCCTCTCTTCAATATCCTGAATTTTGCCCTCTCATAGGCAGTTCAGTCAGAACAGAAGTGCAATGGTATGAACTCGAATTTATTTTTCCTTAGACACAAGGAAATTGTGGTTCCAATCACTCATGTGGTTTAGGTTTCCCTGGAGCAACTCTAATGCATGATGCTCACAGTCACTTGGCAGACTCCTTGCGGGTGTCAAAAATGTTCTTGGCTTGAACCAAATGTCTGAGCAAGTACATTTCCTTGAGGGCAGTGCTAGACACAGTAAAAATGTCCTCCAGAGCAACTACTTAAGAGAGATAAACTTTTTAAATGGGGGCTTTGCAGCAAAATTTCTGTTTCTAATTACTGGTGCAGAGGGAATCATGAGGGATGAGGATGGAAGGAGAGGAAACATCCATTAGGAATTTCAGAAACAAAGGGTTCTTTTGTCTTTAGAATTCTCACTTTAAATTACTTTAAATTTTGAAATGTGGGATTATTTTTAGGAAAAAAAACTTTCAAAAGGATGTTAGACATTCAAGAGAATATCTTAAAACCATTTATGTGAAATATTTCAATGATTCACATTTGTATTTGGGGACATGATTTAAGATTAAGCTCATTTGCAAGATTTCAACTTTGCGTTGCCTTGAGTCTGGAAATGTTTGTTGTTGGTTTTGTTTTGTTTTATTTTAAATTTTGTTGGAAGAGGAAGCTGGGTTTGTGCCCAAATACATGTCCAAGAAACAGTTCATATTAAAAATATTTTCATGTCCATAGAAAGCGCAGTTCTGTTAGCAAAGTTTGTCCAGACAATGAATGCTGGAATGAATGCTAGGAGCATTACAACTGTAATTAACAAAGGTGAAGTTCAGAGAGTCAATGTGTTGTGAATCCTCTCCTCTCCTCTTATAAAGTTTGCAGTAGCACTCCAAGAGCTCACATGCTAAGGGATTAGAGTTTGGAATTTTTATGTCCTGCCTGCCAGCTCTGATCTCAAGGATAAAGTCTTTGTGGACAGCTGGTGCCTGGCTGGTTCAGCTGGAGCACTGGGGACCAGGGAAGCTCCTGCCCAGGACTGTGTCCTGCCACCTCTGAATCACCCCGACAGCACTGACTGGTTCCCAGGAGAAGTGACACAGCCCAAAATTCAGCCTCTGGTCCTCGATGACATTTCAGTGCTCTCAGCAAAATTTAAGAGGGATTTAGCTGCTAAAAAGGACAGTTCTCAAAATTCCTGCCTAGACCCCACTGCCTGCAGAAAGTTATCCCTCCCTAACTTCCTGGTGCCTGCTCAAAAGGCCTTTTATTGAGGAAATACACACACCTCACTGGAGCAGAGACAAGGTCCAGCCTCCCAGCTGCACACTCTCTAATGTGACTTTGTTCCCTCTGGCTTCCCCACTCACTCCATGGCTTCATACTGTACAGCAACAGCAAGTGACTGTCAACAGAGTGCAGGGAAGCTGCTGTCCCACCTTCTCTCCTTCACAGCTTTGCTGTAAAAGGCTTGAACTTTGTCACAACTGCCCAGAGTGTGGTGTTTTGGGCACCTCATCAGGACAGGAGAAACACAGTTGAATCCCATATTCAAAAAATTTCTGAAAAAGGCAAAGATCCCATGTGGCCAAATACAGAAAATGTGTGTCTCACTTTTTGGTAACTTCTGGAGCAGCAGGCATTAAATGAATTGTTAAATATTCCCACCTCTTTCTGTGACAGTGCTGTAAAGGAAGAAATAATCTATTAATGCAAAGAAAACCAGCTTGGCACCTAAAGGGACTGGCTTATACACCCCAGCTTTACATAGATACTGAATTAATGCCTAGGAGTAGACATCTAAATCCTGAAAAAAACACTGAATTTCAGACATTTTTCACTGGTTAGTAGGGGCTCATGGAACTTCATGATAGGCAAGGAGAAGGTAAGCAGGGGAAAATACATTAACCTGATGAAATTATCATATATGCAAATGTAATGGAGGTCCTCTGTCACACATGGAATGCACCATGACACTCACTGACACTGATTGCTGTTGTTGACAAAAGTTTGGATGAATTTAAAGTGCATTAAGATAAATTCATCAGTGAGGAGGTACTGAGCAAAGACATGGCACCACTGACCTGCTGGAAGCAGGACTGGATGATTGCATCAGGAACACACCAGCGTATACCTGCCTCATTCTTACATACCTCTCTAAGCATCTGATACAGTGCACTGATGGAAACAGGGTATAGGAAGAGCTGATTTTGCTGATTTTCCAGCTTGCCTGCCCTTCTGGGTCTTATCTTTAAATGCCACTTCCTTGAATTTGAAATAGAAGACACCGTCTTTTCCCACAGACTTCACCTTTCTTGAGCACTGCTGGCTGTGTGTAACAGGGACATCAACTCTTGGACTCAGAAGCATAAAAATTTGGTGTGTGCTGTGATGCAGACTTCACTGTCTGAGCAGAACATGACTTAGACCATTGAGTTTTACTCCTTCTTTTGAATATGAATTGGCTCATAAAATCACTTGTTCAAGACCTGCTAGTGATTTTAATGACAAAAATCACTGACAATCCTAAATGCCACTAGTCAATGTCTGTTTTACATACTCAGCTATAAATTGCAATAGGAATAATTCCTTTTTCTCATGCTTCATGTTTCTCATTTTAAAAATGAAAACTTCTCAGAGCCTTTTTGTTCCTATATATGTGAACTTGGAATTATGTTCAATACAAGCATGAATAATACAAATTTTATCTACCACATAAAAACAGTCAGCTGCTGATTTTTCATGGTGTGCTGAGTGGTCCCTGATGTGGGATAAGCTTCTCTCCTATTGATAAAGACCTCATTTTCCCTCAAAAGATCATCTCATGTGAGTGCCCAGACGATATTTTTTCATTCCTCTCTTTCTTTTTAACCCAGGAGAGTTTGAGAACCAAAATATCATATTTTCTTTAGCTGAGTGAAGCTGACACATCGCTAGGGAAGGGTTAAAGAAAAACAAACTCCCCTCAAGATGTTCCTGGAAAACCCAAGCAGATAAACACATGGGAAGCTCAGACAGCCGGCCTTCTGTTAAGTATGTGAGAGAAATTTCCCATCTCGAGGTAAGGAAGACAGAGGCACTGTTAAATTATGTTTCCCGTGAGTGTTACTAAAGCATACTTACACATATTATATGAGGTAGAAAATTAGTACTTTGAATTGTTATGGTTACATTTGCAGTAAAGTGTAAGTGTTTGCAGTTTTTCAGAAGTTTGCCTATGGTTCATCGTGCAGTTCACCCACTGAGAAGAAAATTTACTTGCTGTAAAATAGCAGAACAGATCAACAGCTACAAGGGAACGATTGCAAACCCTACCCAGAGTCCTGTTTCTGGAAGAGGTGATTATTCTAGAGATGGAAAAATTAAAATGGCAGCTCCAGGCTTCACATTTATCCACAGCTGACCTTTGGAAAGGCTTGGGCCTGATCCTAAGTGCACACTCAGCAGAGATATTGGAGGAATTGAACACATTGGCATCAGTCTCTCAGCTTGAGGCTGTGAGTCTACTCCTGAATCAAGGCTCAGTGTTACAGCACAGCTTAAATAAGTTCAGGACAAGTTCACTTTCTCTGATACTGACAAGCGTCTCTAGCATTGTTAGGAAAGTTGTGGTACCCAGGTCTCCAACATTTTTAGATACATATGTGTGTAACTATGTATATACTGAAATATTTTATTTATGTGTGTATCTATATTTATACGCTTATATGCATATGTATATATAATGTATATAGGCTATATACTTAATTTAGGTAGCCCCAGTACTGTGAGATGTGGGGAGAAGGTTGACCTCTGGCAGCCCTGGGCAGTGGTGATATGAATTGTTCCCTTTTCTCTCTCCTAAATGCAGATAACAGAGGCACCTTCCACAGACAGGCTGAGCACAGCCCAACAGCAATTGCAAGGGATTTTGAATCAGATAATCAGCTCTCATGCATGCAATAAATTACATGCTTTTCATGTATCTACAGAGCACACATGTCAGGAAGGAAAAAAAAAAGAAAATAAATTAAATCAAAATCTGTAACTGAGGGAAAGTATTTCCTATTTCTTAGTCTGCACAGCAGTGACTGCTAACCCCATCCTCACCCTGACTCATGTGACCAAGGACTAATTCAGGGGAACTAAACATCTCCTGAGGGTTTGGCACTTTTCTGTCACTGAACAAGACACAGCACCACAAACTCATTTCAATCCCTGCTCTCCTTCCTGCAAAGGAAGGAAAGAAAGCAGAGAAGCTGTCTGGTACCTCTACTGCACCAGCAGTAGCATTCAGTCCCTTTCCTGAGTGCTGATCAACCATAAATGCTGGTTGATGCACCTAGTCTATGGTGCAATGCTTATCATTGCACCAAAAACTAGGACAAAGCCCAGGAATGGCAAATTAAGGTGTCTAAGGCCACACTGAAGTCTGGATCACAACAGAGCACTAATTTCTGTGACTCTAAATTCTCCTGATCCTTTCTTCCCCTAATTGCAGTAAAATCACTTGAATATCTTGGGCTGTCAGGTAAGGTACATCAGTGTGCACGTGTCCATGAGAATAAACTGCCATCAAATTGCCACTTTATTTTCAGTGCCCCCATTGTGTGATGGAGTTTGACATCACCATACAGCAATATATCAAAATATTCCTTGGAAAAAAAAAAAAAGGCTTTGGCCTTTGAATTCTGCAGTCAGTCTGACTGAAAGCAGAGATCCAACACTCAGCTCAATCAATCTTTAACTTTGTTGGCTTAACTAGCAGTGATTTTGTCCCTGATGAACATGCTGAGCACCCATTTCAGCCAAGCAATCAGAAAATGATTCTTCCCTTTCTGTTGCAGTATCCTCAGCAAAGTTATATGCAATTGCTTCAAAGGGAAATTTCTTTTCAGTGGTCAGTATGGGAACTGATTTCTTAAAATGAGTAAGTGCTTTTGTGTGGTAAATCTTTGTCTAGATTTACTAGTCATTTGCTCTTTGAAGGTGCTCTACATATCCAGAGGCAGGACCAGCTGAGTAATAGCAACTAAACACACAGAGAAAAATCACCAAAAAAAATCTAATTTTTTTCAGTGACTCATTAGAGTCCTTTAATTTGTAGGTGTAAGGCAAATGTAGAAGTGTTGAATTTCTGATTTCTATTAAACACTCTTTACTGAATATCATAAGAAGCCATGTATCCCACATCAAGTGCTGAAAACATTCAGAACAGGATGCTCTATGGAGTAAAGTAAAATATAGAAGAGCAACATGAGAAGTCAGTACCTTATTTCCACAATCAAAAAAAAAAAAAAAAAAAAAGAAAAAGGTCTGGAGATGTGGGAGAAAACACATTAAGGAGATAACAATGCCTGGGAGCAGAGAGACATTTTGAGGATAAGAGGAGAGGTACTGAGCTCCACTGTTGCTAAGTATTCAGCAGAAAATGGCCCAAGATTGAACATGTCCTTTTATGGCAGTGGGAAGAGAGAAAAACCATCACAGGGAGAAGGAACAGAGATCAGGGGAGCTGATTTAACAGTTTTGCCTTCTTGGCTTCTTTCTGAACAAGCTCCTTGTTCACCTCTAAACTCATCACCTACCACCACAAATGGTCACCTCATTAGGGCTTCTGCAATAAACACTGATGCTTTAAATTCAATCAGGACTTTTACATACAGCACGTTGAGGCTGCATCATTAGTTAAAAACAAAGGTCACCCTTTTCTCTTTGTTGTCTGCTAATATGATTTTGAATATTACTGCTTTGCAGCTATTACTGTTTACACTGGGTGATTGGCTAGACTCATTAAAGTGAATGAATGCCAGGAGATGACATCATTTACATTTAATTGTCTTGTTTCTCAACAAAGTCTATACAGTTGTTTTAATAAAGAGCAGGGGAAGATAAAGGCTATATTTGCATTACCTAAGCAGCTTTTGACAGGGGTCTAGGATGTTGTTAACATTTATTGTTTACAAATGAGATAATCGAATAATTTTTTTGTTTTGCAATTGTTGCTCTATTTTTTTTAGTAAGTTACAGTTTTTTAATTACTGTTATTACTCCTGAATGTTAATGAGCAGATAAACAGTTTCAACTTACTAGCAGACTCTTTCCAGGTTTCTGAACAACTGACACATGTTCAGCTTGCTCAAATTCCACTTGCTTGCTCAAATTCCTAATGCACCAACTTCACCATAACTAGAACAAGACTTTAAACATAGCCATAAACTGCAGACTTTTATGAATTGGGGCATTCCAGCTTCAGAAATCATATGGTCAGTATTTTCTGGGAGACTTGTCCATTTTCCTGTCTAAGATTTACAGAAAATGCAAATAAAACATGCAATATATTGCTGATTTTTCACCTTTTTTTTGTAGTCCCATATTTGATTAAAAGACAAATTGTGTGATGGGCTGGTATGTGCAGACATCATCCTTCCTCTTGTGACCTCACAGTAGAACTATGTCAGATCTGGGCTGACAAATCTCCTGCTCCAAAACTTCCCCATCATGTCTCAGTCACAGTTCATTTTTTCCCCTCATTTTCTACCCCCAAAGTCCCTTGGGATTGCAGCTGTGCTAACTTCTTTTTGCATTTACGCATTCAGCCCAAAATACTAACTTTATCCACAACTAAGCCAAGAACGCCATTGCCATCCGTGCAGCCTATTCCATATTTGATTTATAATTCTGTCTTCAAGGAGGTGTTCTGTGGTTAAAGATACCTCAGCCTTTTTCCCTGTGTATGGTGAGGAGGGAAGTGCCTGGCCTCCTCCCGAGCAGGTCTGCAGAGTGTTTTGCTTTTTGGTGCACTATGTGTCCAACTTATCTGTCATGTATCTACTCAGATGCTGCTGTTTGGTGAAGAAAGCTGGCATTAGATGTACACAAGAGAAAGAACACTAAAAATTTTGCAACTATTCAGACAGTGACACTGCCAGCACATTCTGGGTTTGTGTGATGCCTAAGATGCAGATATATAAAGGATGGAGGCTGCCTATTTAACCCTAACCTTCCAGGACTCAGGATGTGGTTGCTGGACCTCAGATCACGAGTGGTCCCTGTGAGGAGATGGCAACCCCTCCTTCTCACCATCAACTGTAATGAGCTGGACTCCAGAAGCCAGTCTGACCTGCTCACAAATATCTTGGATTTAGGTGTCCTAAGAGATGTCTGAGTCCACCTCAGGTTTCCACAGTGGGGGGGTTGAGTAACACCAGTAAATTCTTTGCACCCTTTCCAAACTTCTCAAGTACTTTCTTTCAAATTCTAATATAAAGAGGATGTGCTTTCATTCAGACTAAAAAAGAAAAAAAAAAAGAAAAAGAAAAAAAAAAAGAGTGAAAATTTAAGAAATATCCAGTCTCTGGAAGGAAGGGACCAGTCCACAATAATTTTGTGCTTTTCAGTCTTTCATCTGTTCTGCTGAGAAGCCCAAGGCTATAATGGAATAACCTGCTTGTTACATCCATACCTGTACTTAATGCAGGTGAGAATGCACTGGTTTGAAGCACTGCTTATACCAAGAGCATGGATGCCAATTTCTATTCAAGTGCCAATAAGAACTTTGGACTAAATTCTCTGCTCCAACTTTCCACTGGTGTGGATTCAGTGGAATTACACAGATTTACAGTCTATATGAAACAATACAAATCAATTATTTCATTTGTAACAGGAGCTAAATTCAATTATATATGTTGTATATTTTTACATTTTTTCCCTCTTAAAGAGCAAAAAAAAAAAGCCCAAATGAAATCTATTGTATTGTTTGTAACTGGTGAGTTAAACCAATTACCAGATTACCAAAGAGCTACTCCCAGTGGGCCTCAATATTTGGGGTAATCTTAAAATAGTCACCATTTCTGAGTGGGTATTATGAAACAGTAGCAAGAAAAATAAGCAGAGTACTGCTTCACTTTTGTCTAATTACTCTGGCAGACGAAGGTGAAAAATGATTAACCAGTAACATATGGGCTTGAGCTTGGAGAAGTTCCCAGTGAGATTCCTTTTTATTCCAGGCATATTTTATCATTTAATTTAAGGGCACTAATCCATGGGTGAGCCTCTGCCTGCCGCTCTGTCACTTGCTTTCTCACACTTATCAAACATATTTCTAATCTCAGTCGTGCTTTCTCCTCCTTCTTTGCAGTGCAAACGACCCCCTGGCCTGATGCTGATGACACTGATGGGTCAGGAGCTGCATTGGGATGTGAGCCTGATCTTCACATGGCAGCCATAAAACTGAGAATTTACTGTTTGGATACAATAAGGGGATTTAACAATGCTGATGGTATCTACCAGTCCCATAATGAAGAGATGTCCTTTGCTTCTTCTGAGAAATACATTTTTCAGTGCTGTGAACAGGACTGTGTCAATACTGCTGTTACTTGAGCAGTGAAGCAGCATTTGAACTTGCTAAATGCAGGCAGTATAGGAAGGCACACCCAGGCAAGCACCATTTTTCCACTTCTACTTTAGTCCCAACATTCCCCAGTTAGTTACATTGAGCTCCTATTGGAGGTGCCCAAAATACTCACATTAAAACAAGCTCGTGTTCTCCTCATGCAGCTCATCAAGACCACAAACAATAATTGCATCCCTCGCTGTAATAGCACACAACTTTGCATGTGCTCATTCATTTAATCCCCCCAGCACTCTGCCTGTGCTGACTGCAGCTCCACAGCCAGCAGATAACAATGTCAAGAGTAAAGAGACAGGGTTTCGGTTTTCAAACACGGGAAACTTAATCCCTAATCTGGACGCTCCAAATTGCCACTTAGACATGTAAATGTCAATTTTATGCACCTAAGTGCCAATTTGAGTGTCCAAATGCCTGACTTGGACATCTCATTAAGGCACCCATTGGGTTATATTGCTTGTTTTACCTATCTGAGTGCACATAATGCGCTGTAAGCAATTATGGTCTGTACCATACAAGTAAATCAATTCATTCAAGTGCCTTTACAGAAGAAAGTGATTTCAGCACAGCAGAAAATATTAAAAATAAGTAGCTTATCATGTGTCAGTGTCACACACACCTAGGTCCCCTCTCCATTCCCCATCACCCAGTGCCTGAGAGCCTCCATTTGCTGTAATTTCTAAAAAGTATCTCAATCTGAGCATGGCCATTTGGGCCCCCTGCTCCTGCTGCTGCATTGCAATCTGCCTGCTGTGTTCCCTGAGTTCAGTGAATTATTTGGGGCACGCCTAAGCCAGCAAGGTGGGAGCTGAGCCGTGCCTCATACAGCCAGGGCTGCCAGGGAATGCAGACACTCCTCACTCCACACATTCCAGGGCACTAATGGACATCTTAAAATAGGATTCTAGGTGTCATTGTGTCCATCCTCCCTTTCAAAACAGTGTTTAAGTGGCCTTGAGAAAATGAGACTAAATAATACCTACCATGCTTTTCCCTGAGATGCCTTAAAATGCTGTAGGCAGAAAAGCACAGGCCAAGGCCACTTTACCCCAACCTTTTCTGAGCAACAATGTCTAAAATCTCTTTCACATCACAGCACAGATTGTAAAATGAGGTGCAATTTGCAGCTTTAAGAGGATGCGGAAAAGAGCAGCCAAAAACTGACAGTGCATTCTCTTAACAGGAAAGGACTGTCCAGTGTGTTATCAGTTTCTTTTTTTCACTCTTTGCCTGACCAAAATGACCATTTCAAAATTTCTGAGAAAAGAGAAGAAGCACCTCAAAATTACTGCTGGAACAAGCCCGTACTCTTTCTCTGGGGATTTGCTTGGGTTTAATGGGTAATTTCTTTGTCTTGACTTCTTTCTGTAGGCATGGCGTTGTTAAAGATGTGCTCAAAGAGCCACCCTCACAAAGAGGGTCGACATGGCAAATGGGAAATGCTACCCAGTAGATGCAAGGCTGCTGTCAGTGAAACCCTCAGCTTTGTCAGTGCTGCAAACCCTCAGCTTTGTGAGGAAACTGCTGCAGCTCCTGCAGCTATGGGGCACGAAAGTCCTTAGCATGGGCAATACCTTCCAGCCCCTTGCTGGGGTTTGGGAAGGCTTTGAAGTGGGAGATCCCGGCCCACTGTTGATGCCCCCTGAGCTCCCAGTGATGCTTTGAGAACCAAACCACTAAAAGTGCTCGGTTCTAGGAGTTCACTGTGCTGACACCGGCTTGTTCCTCCTCTCATAAAAAGGACCCAGTAAACATTCCCCCAAATTTTCTGTTGCATCTGTTTGCATCCAGACCCCAGACTGTGGGTCTGGTCCTGGAAAAGCACTGCATCTAATGGAAGGTTATTCCTGTCTAAAATGGAGTGAGGAAATGAGCCAAAAAAGAGGCTGACTGGGCTCCCTTGCAGAGAAACCAGCACAGAGACAAAGAATTTGTGTCCACAGCCATGAAAGAAATCTGCAGCCCTGCAGTGATCTCAGTACATTTTCGGGAAGTGAACCATGACAATTAGCATCTCATCATAATACATCTTCTAGGATTCTTCAGCAAAGTCCAGACAATGGCAAGGCCATGTACAGCAAATTATAGCTGCTCAGGCATTTGTGATTACTTGCTACATGCAAGTGATATGAGGGAGTGTAATATATACATTATATAAGGGAATACAAGGGACTCAAATTCCATGTCCATGCTTGTCAGCCTATAAGTCTTTACATCACCTGATTTTTATTTCCTGTTGCACAAGCCAAAAAGGAAAACACAGTGAGTGAGGCACCATTCCCAAGCCCTGTTTTACCTCCTATTTTTCCTCAGAGCTTCAGGGTCTTTGGTCATTAAAATTCTCTTCCTTGCATGTGTTCCTCCAGTACACATATGGAATCAATAGGATACAAATGGTGTGACCTATCAGAACAAACACTTCAAACTCTCATTATCAGATATTTGTGGCAACCGATTTTTAGGTCAATATTCTGTGAAAGAATAGTGGAGAGACACTATGCTGAAAATTAAAGATATTCTATTTTTTTAATGAAAAATTACAAATATAGAGACAATGAACTTACCTAGGAACCTCTTCTCTAGCCAACATTCCCACCTATTAACATAGAACTGTGGACAGTTTCTTCACTGCAAGTAAAAATGAGATGATTCACGTGCACTGAAATTACAATGGCAGAACACACTGTGTCTTTGTGTCCTTCCACTGTCACTGGAAGAAATAGAGAAGTAAAGTTCTGCTGAGGTATTCTGCACGACATGAAAACAATCAGAAGTCTGTAGCTGCTGGGATTGGGAAAGGGGTTCTTCTCTTCAGTACTTTGTACTCAGAGGCAGATAATCAGGTGGGGCAGGTTACCAAAGGGAGCTGGCAAAGAACATGCATCTTTTGCCAGCCAAAGTCTTTCTTTATATTTGTTATATTTTGGAGGGATAGTGCAGTAAGAAAGCATGCTTCTTCCTTCCAAAGTTTTAGTTTAGAGACCAGTCTCAGGAGTCCTCAAGCCTGAACAAATGGCCATAATCCCTCAGAGAGACTTTTACACAAAGTTTTGTTATGCTCAGATAACTCTGAACTCTTACAAAGAGGAGTCTGAATTTCTACAAATTTAACTTAGCAGTTCAAGTTTAATTACTAACAAGGTTCATGCTGGCACTTCATGAAGAAATTTCAGTGTGACATCATATGTCATTTTCTTAAGTACTGTGAAGAATTTTGTAGTTGCTGTTAGGCTTGGCTGGAGAAACTATGAACAGCAGTAAAATGTGATAATACAAAATCAGTATTATAACAATTTCTAAGAATTTTGAGCTACACAGGGCTTTTAGAAGTTAATGTGTAGAAAATTATTAAATTATACATTAAACATATGAGCAGAGGCTTTCAAACATACAAATGAATGTCAATCCATTCATCTCAGGGGCCAGAGCCCTTTCTCCCTTTGGAAAAACTGGACCACTCATTAATGTGTTTAAAGCCAAAAATTAGTCATTGAGTAAATTAAATTAAATCCATTTGAAATAGAATTAAAATGATGGAAAAGTGCTGAATATAGTTTTTGTAACAATTAGAGTTGCTCTACAAAAATTAATGAAAAGCTCCATCTTAATCAAGTCATAGTCCTGTCAGCATCCCTCATTGTCATTCTCCATTGTCATTTAAATAGCTAATCTTTCTCTTTTCCTTGCCACAGCTTCTACCTTTCATATCAGCTAGAGTTGGTTTGCCTCCAAGTTCCATGATAGTTAATTAAAAAGTTAGGAAAACCACCTGATTTAGGCTTCCTGGGGCTGAAGGTAAGCAGATACACTCATCAGGAAAAGATTCAAATGAGTTATACTATTTTTGTATAATTGTGGAAGATAGAGATCAAAACAGCCTCTTAGGTCAAATAGTTCAACTCGCTACTAGGGCAGACACATTTCCAACAGGAAGTTTTTATGTTTTAACCAATCTAGGTTTTGAAGATCCCAAATAAAGAGAATTTCATAACAATGTAAATTTATTCTGATTACTCCTTTCATAAACTGTATAAAAAAGTATTTCTCCTTTTTTGCTATTTTTTGCTTTTTGTTCTTGTTGCAAATACTATAATGTTATTTATACTTTATGTTATTATTATTATTTTAGCAGGAAACAATCTGTGTGAATGATAAACATTTTGTTGAGTGATAACATGCTTTCAAATGTGATCATTGGAGATTCCTGAGACATCCATCAACACGTCTCACCTCATAGATTCTTTATTTTTGCCCTCCATGACTGCCATTGAGATATCCAGAGAGAGCTTTGTCACAAAAGAACCAATTGCATGAATGATCCAATTAATGGGGATCTCTCCAGTCTTCTGTAGGAAACTAATCTGTGCTGATCTGCCATGAAATGTATGGATAAAAATAAAGCTACACATATGCTGACAACACCACATTGTCCAAGTTACCTTTATCCACAAGCTGGTAAGTTGGTGCTCTTTTTTTAGATTCAAGAGTAAAGGAAGGATGCTGTTAGGAAGAGACTGAGCCTTTCCAATAATAAGAAGAGACATTCTTTAATAATTTTTCCCAAAATTTCAGGAAAAAAAGATGTTTTATCTGCTTTAGATGACATTTCCTTAAAAATTGTAAAATATAAATAATGCACTTCCTAAAATATCCGTAATGCAAAGTTTTGATGCTTTGCTGGTGGAGGAGCAGGGTAAAAAAGGGCCAGGATTCCTAGCAAGGGGCCAGGCTTTCATTGGAGACAGAAAGGACATGAAAAAGGCTCTGTAGCCCCCACCAGATAGAGAACCAGACCAGTCCTTGCTCTTCTCATAACAAATATAGCAGACAGAGAGCCTGGAGGTGAGATAAGTGTGTGGTGAACACAGAGATCTCCCCCAGACACACACACCCTTCCAGGCTGCCCCTCAGTGTGGCAAAAGCTGCTGGAGGATTCACAACCACTTAGGGCAGTACTGGTTATTTTGCTGTAAGCATCACTCCTTTTTATTCCTTTATTTAAACTTGGCCAGGGACAGTTCTTTGCATACAGCTTAGATGTACTGTGTTTGTGTACTGACTGAGGCAGGGCTCTCTGGATGCTGTTCTCACCCAATTAAAGGATAGTTGTAAAACCAAGTAGATATTGCGACTGTCATACCCCCCAAATAAAAATCCGGCCCTTTCACAGCCCTTGCAGTTTGTCAGAACTGCAATGTACCCCTGAAGTCCAGAAGTCATTTCCTTACTGTGAAAGAGTATTTTTACTCAGCAATGAAACTGATAAAAACATGGCTTCAGGGAAATTCCGAAGTCTCTCCCATCCAAGATAATGTCTGCACAATACTGAAAATCAGAAAGGACCAAGTAGTTAATTCACTACTCCTACTCACTCCACACCAAAGGACACACACTGATGGCAACTCCCACATAGACAGACACCATTCAGTGAAAAGCCTTCAGAAGTGAATGCTTTTAATGAGGACTATGTGCCTTTAAATAGATGGTCCAGGTCTTTGAGAGTCACAGGAGTGGGCCAGATGAAACATTCTACTTGTTGTAAGCAATACTTTTCTTAGCAGAGGATGTAACAGATGTGTTAAAGTGCATTCATTATTGGAATGATTTTCAGCTGAGCACAATCTTTCTTTTTGTAGCCAGGATTTTTCATTTTCAGACACTGACCCTGCAATTTGCTGCTGATAGAAATAGCAAATTAATGCCTGTTTTCTGTGTAAAAATGATCAGTCAGGACAGCTGGAGACAACACTGTGGAATTATTTTGCTTGTTTCCAGTATAAATTCAAAGGAAAGAGCTCAAGAAGTTTCAGACAGGCCTATTCTCAGTTATTTCCATCTTTCCCAGCACTACACATTATCAGCTCTTTTTCCCTTTTTTCTTTCAATTTTTACTTGAAACTCTTCCCTCTTTTTATTTGCTCTCTGGCCATAAAACTTTTCTTCGTTTTTCAGGGTGTATCTTACTGAGAACTTGGTCAGATAAAGTTAAAACATAGACAGTTTTCATCACAGTCACAATGGTCCAGAGATCAGACATGCAGTGTTATTGTCTCGTAGATGTGTCTGATTCTGAAAAATTCTACATGGGCTTCTGTGTTTTGTTCAAATGTATCCTTGTGATTTTTTTTCCCCTAGAAGTCTTTTATGTATCCAATTGATTTGTTATGCTTCAAAGATATGATTACAAACCCCTGAAAACTAACCAGTGAATATCAGTAATTTGAATCTGTGAAGCACATCAGTCAATACATTCACTCTGAAACCCCACGACATGCTCATAACAATGCTTCATTTTTATCAGCTTCCTTCCAGATCAATATTTATGGTATCATTCAAACATTTATTATGATAGAACAGTAATGCTCAGGATACAAATAAGAAGGGAAAAGAAAGCATGAAATGCAGGGCACACTTTTAACAGCTTGCAGATATCTGAGTTTTCACTTGTTTGCTTTGCTTAGAGCTCATACTGGAAGGCTCTGGTCCTTTCAACACAAGCTGACCAAAGAGTTTCCTGAATCAAGATAGCATCCTCTTTTCTGATAATTTCAATCACCACGCTCAGGATGGACTCCTGTGTGGTGCTGGTGGGTAAGGAGAGGCTGCACAGCCACCCAGCTCTCCCCAGCATCCCTGAATTGCTGTGACTGCCATGGCTCACTCCTGGCTGTGAGGAGTGCTAAACCTTGGCACCCCTTCCCCTCTAACTCTGTTCCCTGCTTCCTCATGGGATCTTAGGATCCCAAAGCCACATTTAACCTACACACCCAACTGACAGGCCTTAACACAAAGATGAGGGTGAAAGGACAATAATAGGGAACACAGCACACTATGGACAGGCCTCAATCCTTCCTCATCACTCCCTCACGCCACCCTCAGCAGATCTTTGGCTTTGGTGTAAGTGAGGAAACTGAACTGCTCAAAATTGGGGTTTTTTTTTCCCTGTAGGCACACAGTTTGTGGTGATTGGGAGTGGAGTTGGGCTGAGCCTCATCCCCATGAGCACAGCTGTGAGAAGCAGGTGAGCAGCACAATGAGCCATGGAGTGCCCAGGGGCACTGAGCAACCACAAAGGGAACAGAGGGCACACAGGGGCAGGGCATCAACATGACGGGATAAAAGGGGGCCTAAAGAACAAGATGCATGCAGGCTTCTGAAGTGAGATGATGTTCCTTTGTATGGGCAGACACCTGAAGGCTTCTGAAGTGGTGTTGAAGCTTTCTGATATTGTATGGTGATACTCCGTATGGCCATCTCAGCTGTGATGAGATATGACATATATGCTGTGACATTTCCCCACACTTTCTGTATGTGAAACCTGAGGCCTAGAATTTTCATGGGGACACTGGCAAAGCTGTGAGAATCCAAATGCAGGCTCTAACAAGAGGAAGCCAGGCAGCATTAATAGGCTGTGCTACCAGCCTTGCCTATAGCATATATCTCTGTTTTTGTGGGGTGATGTATAATTATGGTGAGTGATGCAGTTTGCTCACTAGCCAGAGCTATCAGAACTTGGCTGTCTGTACAGTGAGGGAAAGAGGATCATAATAACTTCTAAATGTGACTGATAATGTGGTTTACATTTCCCACATTGTTAGCTCATGCACACTGGGATTTCTGGCTGGTAGGGAATAGATAACATTTCTATTACTTTTTGGGCCTGGTTTTATGTCAGTCTTTAGCAGTTGGTTTGCTTTGGATGAGTGGCATTAGCAGCATCCTGGCATTCTTTGTGTGTCTGGCACTTTTCTGGTTTTATTCCTGGACACTACACCAAAGATATATACTGGCATGTAGTCTTTACCATTTACTGAGCCAAGTTAACCCATGAGTGTACATCTAAAAATAGACATTGCAATATTCATAGCTGTTACTGCTGGGAAACTAAAGTAGATGCCGATTTTCAGAGAGTTTATAGAGGTTATTCAGAGTTATGAGGCAGTGGAAAGAATCCCTTTTATTTGACCTCTGATGTGCATGCAATTACAAACAAATAACTTCAACTGCTCATGTAGTCCATAGATCCCATTTTAACAGCTTTCCATGGGGAAAGATTAAGCGGTTTCAATAGAATTTCCTTATTACAAGGGAGCTAAAAAAAATGGTGATGGCCTTCAGAGTAGTTAGAAGAGTTTCAGAGCTGGTGTACCCTTCTCTCTTAACAGAGTGGAGGGATTAGATTTAACTCAGGAAGCCTGTGTTCATTGCTTCTGTTAGCAGTCTGAACATGACAGGAGCTCAGAGAAAAGGCACAATACAACTGACACAAGTGTTCTTCCTTGCTCTGTCCAAGATATCTTTTCAATACTCAATTTTCAAGACCATCTTTTGGCTGAAAAACTTAGAAGCAGCCCCATTTCTTTGCTTTAAAATAACTTCTGAGTATTTTCTAGATTAGTGGTATTAAATATAAATATTCCTGAAGGATGACTCCTGGAGAAGAACGCATTTTTTTTATACACAGACCTGGCAGAGCACAGAAAGAGAGGCAGACTGAAAGGGTCCTCAGGGATGCAGTCCCCACCTATGCCACATCAAGTGGCATTTCAAGGCCCTTTTAAAACCTTAGGTTTTCGCTCTGTCTATAATCAAGAAGCTGTTTCAAAATCTGTTTGCTGAGTTGGTCAGATACAATCTTCTGATCCCAAAGTGTGTTCCCATATGGCTTATACCAAGAAGCTCCTTCACTTTGAAGAGAGGTTTTCCCTCCTCATGCTGAACTCACAAATGCATCTGCACAGCAGCCACCACCATTCTTTGTGTCACTGAGATAAACAGTCCAAGAGTTTTGGTCTCCTTTTATGAAGTAGGTGCTGCTTTTCCCAGCCCTGCTGCCTGCCTTCCCTGTCCCTACAGCAGTCAGAAATTATCTCTCCTGATGGTGAGCATACAATGCACAAGGGTTTTGCACAGCTCTGCTTGTGCCTCCCTCTCACTGTTAGAAACACTTCTGCCCTTGTGAATTTAGAGTGAATTTGACCACCCTACTGCTGTATTATGGTAATGTTCTGCAATCTTCTTTTTTGCCCCAAAGTCATTTCCAAATTATGAACTCCTAATGTGCAGCAGAATTACTATTCCCTTATGCATGACCTTGATTTCCAGCCCTTGAATGTAATTCTGAGGTCAGTCCAGTTTCTGCATGCCAGTTCACTCCTTCTCTCCACTGAGTGCCTCCCAGCACCTTGGCATCAGTAAGTTGGTTTGATATTAGTTAATTTCCTAATAGTCCTGCCAAGTTCATTAATAAAAATAGTGAGCAGAATTGGCACCAGACCTTATCCTTGAGGAACTCTGCTAATGAATCTTCTTCAGCCTTATATTTCCCCTTTATTCCTCTCTGTTGCTCTCTCCCTGGAAGCCAGGTCCTACCATTTCTTTTTATTTCCCTGTGAATCCCCATCATGTTCATTAATCCATATTTCCCACATGATGGTACAACCAATACCCTTCCCTGACTCAGGTCAGACAAGATCTACAATATTATTTTAACAGAGAAAGTCATTGACTAGCCTGGTATGAGCTCCTATTTGACAAAATCAATGCACATTTTAATCCACTTTGGCATCTGCCTTTTAGATACTTTCAAAATCCATGTTGAAATTATGATCCAGTATTCAGAGCAGATAAACCCAGGTCATTTTCCAATCTCTGTCTCAAACTGATATACATTTTAATCCACTTTTTCTTTGGCATCTGCCTTTTAGATACTTTCAAAATCCATGTTGAAATTATGATCCAGTATTCAGAGCAGATAAACCCAGGTCATTTTCCAATCTCTGTCTCAAACTGATAGCACTACAGATGCTGCTGGTGGTCACCTGGTGTGATCAGGCAAATGCCATATTGGTTTGTTTGTCTTGCACACAGACAGGAATGCAACATGTAAATTCCAGTTCACTGAGGTGAGATGGAGAATACCTGTATCCTCTGTCTTCCCAAGAACCAGGCTTTGACAAATCTATGGCTTCATTTGGAAAAACAGTTTTGATTTTGTGGTATTAGTTTGGTGAGGTTTATTTATTTCTACTTTTTTTGCAGCACAGCCAGACTTTGTACAAAACTCTTGCTGCTCTGACCATGACCACCTTATGCACCCTCGCAAGGCCAAGTAAAAGCAGTTATGTTTCACTATTAGGAACCTCCTCTGCTTATAATTTTATTTCTGATTGTGGAAGGTCTGAGGGTATCACTCAGAACATTCAAGATAAATTTAGGATGGAGAGTTGCAAAAAGGAGAATGTGTGCAATGCTGTATTTGCTTTAAATGTTTGGTCTGCTTGAAAATGCAATGAATTGGAAATGCCAGATGAAAGACTACAGGTTTCCTGCATCTGGACTAGTTGTGGGAAGAATCCAAGTGATCTGGGGCTGCCTCAGTGTTGGAGGTGGCAAAGCAGCCGTGGGGCCACTGCTCCAAGAGCCGAGAGGAAAGAGTCACCTGCTCCTCTCCCACTCTCTCAACACACAGAGAAGCAGCAATGCACGTAGGTAAATATCATTAGAGTTTCTCCACAGCCCTCTAGCACTGCTTCACCTCCTTATCTTCCCAATTTCTCCCCTGGTAAAGAAGGCAAGATCCTCTGCTCCAACCTTAAGTTGCAAGTTCAGTTTTTGATGTGCTGTCAGGAAGCCTTCAGCTATGCAGTTTTGCTTCCAATCATCATGTAAATGCAGTGCATCACATAGGAAGCATCCTGATAATGGATATGCATACACATATGGGTAAAGAAATAACATTTTCATTTTTCATGTATAATTACACACACAAAGGTACATATATATGTGTGTATATATATATGTGTATATCGTATTTCTGTTAATAAAAGGAATTGCTTCAAATTTACTTCAAAGCGCTTAATTTAAGCATCTCTTAATCTTCATAGACTAAGTCCTAGTAAACACTAATTGGCAATGCCTGTCTTATCAGGAATAAAATAGTCCTATTGGGGAATAATTCTTTTCCTAGAAGTTTTTTATAGTCAAGCTAGTAAAAATGAGTTAAATGTAATTTTTCCTCATCCATAATAATCTGTTTATAGCTCTGATGGTTATTTCTGTTTTCCACAGAAGCAATCACTTGCTAGATAGAACGGAACCGTAATCTTAATTTATCACATACAATTTTTGGTAGGAGTCAGAGGACTGCAGTAAATATTCCAGTCGGAACAAAGGTGCAAATAATCAATACATCTGTTCCATTTACACCAATAATGGCACATAGTGAGATTTATGAGCCTCAGTATAAAGGAGATGCACTACTCTGCTGATTACTCTTCAATTGCTGACATGCATTTGAGTTTCACTTGTGTGTAAATATGACAAGAGACAAACCATTCATGGAAAATGAATGCACAACCAACACTCCCTCAGACAGAGTTTTCTCCTCCTTTTTTTTTTCTTTTTCTTTTTTTTTTTAATGAAATTCTCTTGGCTAAAAAAAGCCTTGTTTCCCTTCCATGGAGGGGATTTCAATTAGCTGGTTGCCTATATTCCCACCCCACATCAGACTGGCCTCATTTTAATTCAAACCTGGATGTATTGTTTGCTACTGTAAGGAATCATGGCTCATGATGGCAAAGTTTGCCTCAGCTGTCTAAAATTGCTCAGAACATTAAGGGCTCTATTATCTAAATGCTGATTTAATTATCAATACTTTAATCTGAGAAAAAGAAATACTGTCACTGATTGGAAGCTGAGTAGGCTGACTGGAGAAAATTTATGATGAAGAGAGCCCTGAGAGCAGGGATCTGCTGAAAGGGAATAGAATTAAGAGCTTGTTAATGAAAATACTTTCTATAAACTCTCTTTTGACATCAGGTGCTACATTAAAAACCTATCAAGTCTCTAAAAATTAGGTCAGTAAGAGTATAAGGCACACTTTGGAGGAATGGAGAACTTGTTCTCCGTCTTTTAATGTACTGTTTGTTTCAGGTGTCAGGTGCAGGAAAGTTTTCTTTTTGCCACAGAAAGGTAAAATGCTGTAAGATGAACAGCCACAAATGCTTTTATTTTGCTAGCAGCTGACACACTGCAGTAAATAACTGCTGGGACAAGGGTGAAAATGGCCAATAGATTTATTTTGTTTAAGTCAATAAAATAATTTCTTATACATCAGGATGACATGATACACATTGACAAGGTGCTCAAGGTGCTCCTCCTTCACATCTTCTAAGGGTAACACTCTACTCAGCATTTTCTCCAGTGAATTTGCCTTTATTGTTCCTCCACACTTCCCCAAATTAAGACACTCATTATCATTAGCTGGTTTTGGAAATCTTGGCCCAAGGCTCAGTACTGATCCCTGGTGCAGAAAGATAAAGCTGCATCGGGGTGTGTATTGGTGTCAGTGACAAAGAGCAGGAGAGCAGGAGACAGTGCTTTGGGTGAAGTCTGATGCCACATCCCAGTGGCCAAACCAAGTGGAGTGAGGCTCTGGTGAGTCAGGGCTGGAAAAAAATATGGAAAGAAGGAATTTAAAATCTTGTGTTCTCTTTCCATCCCTTTGTTTTCTCAGGTCTGCAAATAAGACTTCCAGGTGTCTTCTCTCTTCTCCCTGCCCCACACACAGAGCTCACAAGGTGGGTAGGAGGAAATAGCTGAACAGCAGAGCCTGCAGGAAGATGGTTAAGCAGGCAGATGTACTCCAGCAATGACTGAAGCCAACTCACACCTGTGCTGCCATCAGCAAACCCCACCAGGTGACATGATATGGCTTGGTTATGGCCTGTGTGACAGTCCTAGGGCAACTCGGGAACCCTCAGTATAATCTTACAACCCTCAGCATAACCTAACTGAGAGACAGGTGCCCATATATTCCTTTAATCCAAGATGTGATTCATCTAGGTGTGCACAGTAGCAGAACTATGAAGATGTTTCACCGTAGTCCTGAGATGATAGGATTTGAAGTCCAGGAAAATGGGGAGTCTGATGGTCCATTTTTCCTGTACCTCCTTTATACTCAGCAGAGAAAAAGCATTATTCAGCTCATACTTCATCAGCTTCTATATGCACATTGTTACCAGTGGTATTCTCCCATTGCTTAAAAAAGCTGGAATAATTATGTACAGTGGCATATACTCAGAACTGTGCAAAAGAAGACTAATTTAGATGGCACTCAAATATTAGGAAAAGTCAGATTTCCTGAGCTCCCACAATTTTTTCTCCTGAATAAAATAGTCCTAATGAAAGCATATATCACCTCAAAATAGCCATGAAGTTAAAGCGTATGGGCAACTGGATAATATACCTTCACTTAAATTTGAAGGCCTTTGATTTTGTGAAACTGCTTTGAAGACTTGACTAGGAGGCCCTTTATCCCTGATGAATCTGGACCCTGCCACTGGATCCATTCCAAGCAAGTATCTACACACAGCACACACTCCCAATATGAGACTTCATTGAAAACATGTACTTTAAAAGCCCCAGTTTAGAGTTTACTCACTCAGATTTCTCTCTAAATCCATATCTTCCTCTTTCAGCTCTAAGAAGGTCCTGCTGGTATAGATGTGACTACGCTGTGTCCCAAAAGCAAATAAAAATACTTGCATAAAATGTCTGAAAAACATTTCAGCTATAGATAGAGAATGAAATAGAGCTGGTTCATCACTTTCCTGGTTTTTTACAGCAGCAATCAATACTGGCCATCTGAGTACAACAATGGAAGAAAGGAATCTCATGGCATGGGGAAGCCAGAGGCACAGCTTTAGCTCATTGCTCAGTTTTCCATGCTTTTACCAGAGAGATTAGCCTGCCTCTGATCACAGTTTTGATAAGCCTGGCATGCCTTTTGGATTAATCAGCTCCCACTACAGATGTAACAGGCACCAATCAGGCAATAACAAATTATTTTCTGTGAAGTTATACTCAGTTCAGCTGCGGGTCCAGCTTGCCCTGCCAGAGCACTTAGACCTCCTTGGAGAAGACCAGGGCCTGAGCCTAATGTGATCTATGCTGCCTGTGGAGCTGTAAACCAAATTTCTCTAGGAAGGAACATCTGATGATTGCTATCTGCAGAGTTACATGCTGGCTAGCCTGATTAATATGAATGTAGTGGGATAGAGGAAGAGCCTCCCAACCTTTGAATATATTTATTCCTGAGTGAAGCAGAATGTCTGACAAGAGCTCTCAGAAATGTAAAGGTTTATTGTCTCATAATGGAATAAAGGGATTAATTCAGAATAGGTCTGTAGCCACTTGTAAAATATTTCATTTTAATAATTTATACTAATGGAATATATGATCTGTGGGGGGAGAGTCATATGGGTTGCTCCTGGACAGTTTTTGACAAGGCAAATGTGGCTAGGGAGAACTGGGCTGGACTGTTATTTGCTTGTCCCTAGTGGACTTTTAGGATGTTAAAAAGAGAGAATAAGAACAAGCAGCAGACAAAGCCTTTAATTCATCTACTCCTCATGTCACTGCAGAGTGCTCATCAGACAACAGAGCTGATCAGCTCAGCAGGTTCCTAAAACATTCACAAGGAGAAAAAACTTCAGCTTTTATCTCTGTAATAAGTAATGAAACCTAATTTCCCTTTCTAACAAGAAAAAAATTAGCCTTCTTGTGTGAGCCCAGAAGGGCTCAGTAACAGAAACAACTACAGGTCCAAGAGGCATGCAGAGTTTTAGGGGTCACAGATGCTGTTGGGGGCCTGAGTCTCAGAGCTGTGGCTGAAGAAAGTGCCAGATGTGATAGGCAAGAATTATGCAGAGAGCACAGAAAGAGGGTTGTATCTCTTCCCACACATGTGCTGTAAGTCTGTTATCTCCCTTTATCCATCTGAACTGTGTCTGTGATTGATATTTCTGACATGCAGCCCTGTCCAAAGTCTGAAAAAGGACTTTGGGAGCTCAGCATTGCCCAGGGATTCTTAACCGAGAGATTTGCAGAAATTTCTCAGTTCTGTTTCATCTGTCTCCTGTTTTATAAACCCATCTGCTCTCTGACAGTGTCACGCAGAGTCCAGTGTCTCAGCAAGACACTTCCTTCAACCCTTTTCCAGGACTGCTAAGGCCACCTAAGAAAAGGCATCACATAGGTATTTTTCAACTCTTTCTGTCAGCATCAATAAATCAGAATCTACAGAAGCCGTTCTCATTTCTGTTCTCACAAAAAAACAAAGCCACACAGAAATTCTGATTGATTGGTTCTGTTTTATCTGACAGTGTAGAAAAACATAGAACTTTAACCTACCTTTGCTTAATATTTAAACATCAAAACTTGACCTCTGCTTTCTGCCTACTTCCCCAGCTTTGCTTTTGTCAAGCTGCAAATATTTTTCTTTCATAACAATTTACATATGTAATTACGACAAGTACTTCAGGAATTGTTTGCTAAAGGCTCCATGTAAATACTAATTATCAGTAATTAAAAATCCACAGCTATTAGGAAGACACTGATAGGGAGAAAATACTGCTTAGGAAGCAACTAACATTTGTCTAGGCAAAATTAAACATCAAATAACTTTCTATCTATGTAATTATACAATATGACTCATCATCTGCTGCATAAATGGAAGTGCAAATGGGACAAAGGTGTCCCCACACACATTCACATGCACACTCCTCCCAGCCTTCTCACAAATTGTGCATCTTCAACACTGCAAACCCACTTCATTTTGGGAGAAGAGAACATTCTAAGGTCTGACAGTAGAGTTGCAGATATCCAACAGCTGTGTTGAATGTTTTCCACAGCATCCTAAAATCAGGTGCTTCCATGCTGATGATATGCAAACTTAATTCTCAGGTTGTAAATGCACTGGGATTCTCTCTTGTGTTAAGGAAAGTTATCCTGTATAAAGGCTACAAATAAACTGCAGGATCAATTGGTATCTGCTTAATTTGTTACTAAAATGTTTTTCAACCTCCTTGTTGTTTTTTAGTTTTTGTTGGTTTTTTTTTAACTGCTAATATATATGTTCCCTCATTAACTGTAGTTCAGCATGCATGTACTTGAAGTGGAATTTTGGCCTGTCTACAGATGTCAAAGGGCATTTTGTCATTGTTATAAGTGAAATTATATTTTCATTTTAGTGATTTATTACAGATTTCAGCAGGCTTTGAATCAGCCTTAGTCCATCTAAAGTTAATCAACTTTCTGAGCCTGGTGGGAAAAATAAGCAGGCAATCTGTGTGGGTTAACAGCAATCTCAAAATTTGCTCACTGCTGTACTTACTCCTGATGGTGGGGGAAAAAACCCATTAAGAAAGCAGACAGGCAGAGGGGCTGCAATTTTACAAGGGGTGCAAAACAGATTTCTGCTCCCTGGGCACAGCTCCATCTCACTGACACATGTCCTGGTAATGGGGCAGTGGGAATGTGCCTGGAGCACAGGGCTGCTGATGGGGCTCACTTCTGATTAGGAGATGGGGCAGCTTGGAGAAAGCTTCTCATCCCATGATAATGCTCAGCTTTGGTGCTCTTGGTGCCTGCAGCCACCTTGCCAAAGGCAGGGAAAAGCCAAGCAGCCGGACTGAGCTGCCTCCAGAATTCATTTTCAAGTATATTTCTATTCACTTCTGTAAAGTTTACTTTTCCCATTCTGGCTCTGCCATTTTAGGCTCAGATTCAATTCAGGGAAACACTTCAATTATCTCTGGATCAGGCCCTCAGTTTGTATTGTGGCTGAGGCTTTGAAAATTGCTGCTATCGAAACTATCAGCAGACTTGCCTGTGCTATTTTGAGCTGGAGTGAAAAGGGCTTGATGGGACATTGAGCCATTCACAAACCACAAGTCAGGCAAGAATAACAGGACTTTCACTACCAGGTTTTAACTTTCAGCTTTCAAAAGTGTTTCTCAGCCATTCTGTTCCCTCCCAGTGAGCTGCCAGACCCAAACTCCCTAACCCAAAGGCCAAGGTATGGCAGAAAGGGCTGATGTTTGTGCCGAGTCTGAATCTGCCTTGGCTTGGTTTGCTCCTGCCAAGAGGACAGCACCAGCCTGCTGCTGGCAGCTTTTCCTTCCTGGGGTGTGAGGCTCACACCACACCAGCTCAGGGGGCAGCTCCAGTAAAACCCTGGTCTATCTGCCACCAGCTGTTGATGAGAAATAGAAAAAAGTAGGGACCAACCCCTGTGTCTCTGCAGAAATATAAAGCATGGGAACTCCCTGACATCTGGAAAAGCTTAGCTGTCACACAGCTCCCTAAAACAGAGTGTTCTAGCATCTAAGTAGGAGAGGCTTCCTAAAGTCTGCCAATAACTAATGCATTTGATCAATATTTTGTTAATTTATAGCGTTTCCTCAATCTTCTCCTGCCATTTTTATTCTTCCCCCTCATGCTTTTGCTTCCCTTTTTTTCTTCTCTTTTGCTCCAACAAAGCATGAAATTATTGTTTATCAAAAGACAATCTGCCTGCTGCTATTTCTGTTGGTAACTAATAGTGTTTTCTTCAGTCTTCTAGATTTCTGGGGAGACATATAACTGGATTTGAGATCAGCCAGCCCCATTGCTGTGCTTGCAGGTTACAATCAGGTACATGCCAATGAGACCTTCTTGGCCTTATTTTCTTTTGTTTCATTTCCTGAAAAGGGTAAATGCAGCTTCCCAGACAGACAGAGAGCCCTCCCTCCCAGCAGTTCCTCTCCTCCCCCAGCCTCAGCTGGTCTGCTATGGATGGAGAAGTGGGCAACAAAATATATATACATAGTGACAAACAAGGAACAATTTTATATTTTAGTCACCCACCCACTTCTCACTGACCAGCTTAGACCTCCTCCCAAAATGGATGTGGAGATTCAGATGACAAAGAAGAAAGAGGAATATCAAAGGCAGTATGCTGTTGGGGATAGAGGGGTTCATCTGCAGGGACCAGAAGGAAATGCCATCCTCTTCTTGTTCTCTATCGTACAGGTTAAAACACCAATACAGGACCTGAGTTCAAAGCTCTCTCCTGTCTGAGGGAATCAGAACCTGCAGCATCCAGTCACAGCTGGCCACCAGCAGGAGAATAATTAGAACTTGGAAGGAAGGAAGAGTAATATTTAATCAGCCCTGCTGAAGTAATTTGTAAGTAATTTGAAGTCATTTCATGTAACATAAAAAACCCATTCATTACATATGTAAACAATCTATAAGTGTGTGGTAGCTGTTAGCATGAGCACAAAAGTTGAGAAGATCTGGAATCCTGCTTCAGTGTACACAATCCCATGGATAGTTATGATTGACTAAAGGGGGGGAAAAAGAGAAGCACCATGGATCCAAGAACAAGAGTGAGATAAAAGTGCTTGTCATTCTCTGGTGAGTGGTGTATCATTGTAATGGCTTCTGAAAAATATCACCTCTGAGCTCTGCATGACAGTGAATCACTCAGGACACCAGAAGGGTGGATTACACAGAAAGAAAGGGAAAAAATCCCCAAAGGTAGCAAGCTCAGAAAGTTTTATAGTGGTATCCATCACTTGCACTGTGGGAACTGTAATTATGTCTGGTGAAAAGTTACCACCAAAGCATCCCTTGGAAAGCGGCCAAGCCCAGAGTGGACTGAGTGCTTGTCAGCAGGCTAGGGTGTGGGCTTCTCCTCCAGGACCAAATGTGAGGCCACCTGCACTTGGTAGGGCAGAACATGGTCCAGGTGCTTTTCCCTCCCACCCACTTTCCTTCCTTCATCTGATCCTTTCAGATCACTCACACATATCCACAGCCCTCCTCCAACTCACCTCTATTTTACTTTTCTTTGCTCTAATGTGGAAAGAAAACAGGTCTCAAAACCTCAAGGACTGCTTGTTGTCCTCTGATCAGCTTGGGCTGGGATGCCAAAGTGTATCACTTGCAGCAGTGGGAAGATCAAAAAGGCACCCCAAAATGTGGGCTATTTATTCCTGGGCTGTCATTCAGCTTTCTAAGCATTGCTAAAACTAAACTGGAAACACAACAAAAACAGGTTTTCAGGCATTATTTTTTTTTATTTCCAGCTTATTTCTGGACTTTAGAAACAGGAGTTCAGCTTTTCCAGTATCTTCAGATCATCTGGGTCTGCCAGAGACTGGCAAATCCCAGTAAGCAAGAGGCCAGAATTAATGAAGCTAAAACTGTTTTCAGTCTGATTTTATATTCAACTCAGGATCAGCTTCCTTTGTTTTGGCAAGAATCAGTGTGTGTGTGCCTGAGTGTGTTTGTGTACATTTATGTGTGTTTACCTTGTGGTGGTTTTACTGGTGGTGGGGATTGCAAATGTGCTTGTTCATTCCTCATGGTTGCACTGTACAAGTCAAATAGAATTGATTTAGAAGGAAAGAGACTTGCCAAGAACAGTAGTAATGGCTTAGTGCTAAGTAAATTTAATGGAATATGCTCTGGCCAACAGCTGCATCTTTGAGAAGGAGCGATTCACCTTCTCCCAGAGATAATCATGAGAAGCTAAGTAAGTGGCTGAGAAGCTAGTTTATGCACACAGAGGTTCAAAGGCCTGCAGTGCTAGCTAATAGAATCCAACAGCTATCAAAAATTATGGCCAGCTGAGCTGGTGAGTCCCAGGAGGGTGAAGGAAAAAGGGGGAGAGAGAAAAATTCCTTAGGGTGGTTTTCTGTGTAGATTGAATATACACTTTTATTTTTTATTATTCTGGGAAAGATAAAATGAAATGAAAGTGACAGAGACTGCCAGTTTTAGGTATTAAAATATTTAAAGAAAGAGTCATTAATATATTAGTCCCGAAAATATTATTTCATCTAGCAGAGATTAATATATTTCACAGGTTCTAAGGCCAGAAAAGGCTATTAGGATCACCTAGATTAGGTTTAATATAATTCAGGTTCAGTAATAGATGCAGAGACCTGTTCTGCCAGGCAGACAGTGAAGAGTAAGGTCATTCCCAAAGTATCTAGGAAAAAGCAGAGACAGTCACAGCTCTGCCAGCTAATTCTCCAAGAGAAGCCAGCAGGGTTTGCTTGGACATGCTGATGTTTTTTGGCCAGAGCCGGCAGCAGGGTCAGCTCTGCGGGGCTGTCCCGACCGTCTGTGAGAGGACCAGAGCGGTCAGCAGCCGTGCTCTGCCATGGACACACAGTGTTAAAAACGGGACCAACTCCCGGTGCTAAACTGATTTCAGCATTTTTATAAGAAAAAGAAAGGTCTAATGCATGGGGACCAGCGAGAAAGCGGGATCACTCCCGGCGAGGATGCTGCAGCGCCGGCGCTGGGTCTCCTTGAGCAGCGATGTCCCAGATGGAGCGGCACGGATTCAGTGGGTCAGAAGCCCCTTTTTATCCTGTTTTTGTCCCTTTGGATTGGTTTCTTTTGGGATCCTTCATTTGCATGCGGGTTTAAGGCGCTCGACTGGCCCATTACAGTTCTGCCCAGGCTGGCTCGCTTCGCTGGGGGTGATGCACTTTGCTTCGGTGTAATACTGTGCGCTGAGTACCGTATTTCTTACAACTGCCCTTTTAACCCCTTCTAAATACAACAACCAAACTAACAGCACGTGCTTAACAATTATCACCCATTTCCCAACAGTTTCCAGCCTACTTCTAGCACACAGCGCCTCGGCTCGGCTCCCCCCGCAGTGGGTTCCGCTCTCCCCTCTCGCCAGGCTGCTTTGCGGAGCACATCCCGCAAGCTCCGGGGCCAGCTGCCGCCGCTGTCCCTTGCAGGGCACACCGCCCCCGTGCCCCCGAGCCCCCGCGGGCTGGGAGCGGCTGGGCTGGCTCCTCCCGCAGCTCCTGATCCTGCCCACCGCAAACCTCCGGCCGCAGCCCGGCGGGGATGGGCAGCGGGATCGGCGCTTCCCAAGCGCTGGAAGCCGCCCCAGACGCTGCCCGCTGCTCAGGTGGGTCGATAGGACACGGGCTCTTCCCTCCTGCACCTCCCCACCTCTGCAGAGACGCCCCGGGTGTTTCTATTTCCACACCAAACTCACTCTGTTCACCTCAGGCTCAAGCAGAGGAGTGAGAGCATCTTTCAAATTTACTTTCTGGGTTGCTTGTTTGCTTTCCAAACATGCGCCCTGTTTTGGGAGAATAGATAAGGACTCTTAAAAACTCAGCGGCTGGGAAAGATGCCCTCATTATTAAGTTTTAAAAAGTAAATATAAACCCAGAAATAATCACTTTTATTTTCACCACAAAAGATGTTTCAGCATTTTTTTTCTGCCCATAAAATCACTGCATTTACTATAAAGCCTCCTCCTCTTCCAAGGGTGACAAAAGGTTTCTTTGAAAAGCTTTTGTTCCGCGCTGGCACACCGGGCTGCAAAACCTGGGCTGGCCCCGAGCTGCAGGTAGTGCTGGAAGTGCTTCCTCCTTTTGCCTGGGGGCAACAGAGAAAGAGAAAAGGAGAGAGTGAGGCCACTTCTGAGCCTTGTGTGTTTGCATCTCACCCTTGCAAGAGAGCTCGAGAGAGTGAGGCCACTTCTGAGCCTTGTGTGTTTGCATCTCACCCTTGCAAGAGAGCTCGGGTGACTTTGTTCTCCAGCTTCATTTGTATGCTTGTAGCCAGTCCTACAGTGGATCTAAAAACCAATCGTTCCTATTGATTTCATTGTGAATTTGCCATGTGGAACAACAGTCAGAAGAAAAGATTGCCTTGTAGCTATAAGGATTAAAAAAACCACCTCAAACCTCAAAAAAAAAAACCCAAACCAAACCAAAACAAAACAAAAAAAAACAAATAAAACAAAAAAAAAAAACCCAAACCAGAAAAAAACCCCCAACAGTTAAAAAGGAACTCAGAACGCTTATTTGCATTAGATAAACATCTTGGCATATTAAAACCACCCTTGAACACCTCCAACCAAAAATTAAAAGAAAACCTATGTTTTGTCACCGAAGATAAATATGTTTTTATTAGTTGTGGACATTGTTGATGTTATAATATATCTCATTTGAAATCATAACAGATGAGTGATCTCTAAATTGTTGGCTCAAATGAGATAATGCTCCATCATACTTTTCTTTGCAACACAAATCCACATAACTAGCACAACATAAATACAATCACTGGCTGGTAAAAATGTTTCAAACACTATTTTAAATCCTGCAAGTATGGCTGGTGCTCAAATTGACAGCTCAGTGCTCTGTCATCTCCCACCACCAATCTCATTATGGAAGTAAATGGCTCTCTCTTATTTTACCCTCTTCCATACATGATGCACTTAAAAGGACTTAAAGAATCTAGTAAATGGAAATATATGGTAAAATGAGCAGTTAAAAATGTCAATTGAATTAGTGGTTGTGTGATATCTTTTCAGCATACAATGTGAACACAAATGCTGCCTTTTATAGAGGTTTATGCATACGAGGAACATGAAGTGGAACAGATGAGATTTGAATTTTATTATTCTTTTATGGCATTGCATTGCAGATAGGTTTTTTGTTTTTTAATTAGCTCCTATCTCAACACCTTTGGCAACTCTAAATAATTCAGAGAATCTTGTCTTTTGTTGTTTTTGCTGTTGTGGTTGCTTCTTCCACAGAAAAGTAGCTTTTGCAAGTGGCAGGAAGTTTATCACCTAGTTTAAAAATGATCCTCCAGTTACACAAACAACACACAAGGAGTGCAGTGTGGTCTCCTCAGAGTCTTAAATACAAATCAGCTGCCAGATGCACACTGACAAATCTATCCCAAGCCCTGGGAGGTGTCAGGGTTGGTAAAACTTTGCTTCCCTTTTCACGAGGTTTCCACTAAGAAGAAAAGGCAATAGGAGGTCAGTCTGCTGGTGTGGGGCTCAGGGAGCTGGCTCCCCACCAGCTCACCCAGGAAGGACAGGAAGGACCTGGTGCCAACGCACAGCTGCATCAACCTCTTGCTGCCTCCCGGCCTGGTGTCACACCTTTAGCAGCAAAACCCAAGCTGGATATGAAACAGGCATGAAACCCATCACTCCCAGAGCTTCAAAGCAGCAGGCGGTGTTTCATATCAAAATAAATAAACAAAAGAATGCAGACAGAAGCTGGTGTTTATGCTACGTTGCATGGGGCAGGGAGGGGGAATAGTCCCTTTTAGCTCCTTTCTAGACAGCACATCCCCACAACTTCTTTGTTGAGAAACTTCAGGGGCACGGTGCCTTACAAGGATTCCCTCGGGCTCCCAGCCTCTCCCTCATGTCGCAATGTGTGGGCAGGATACAGCTGTTCAGCCTCACTGCATGGTCTTCTCAGCCAAACTGCTCACACAATGCAAAAATTACATCCCTCAAGGCACTATGGAAATTCACATCCTAACACACTTTCAAATGCCTATTTATTTCACAGCCTAGTGCAAATATTACGTCTGCTTCAGTATCCACTGTTTCAAATGGTACCACCGTGTCTTAGATTAAGTATGTGGGATTTCTTTTGTACCTAAAAAGGACAAGGAATTTCTTATTCTTTTCAGAACAACAGAAAAGAAATTTTTTTAAAATTTTTATTCGTTACAGTGATGCCTGCCTTCCTCCCGCCCCTTCCCCTCCCTCCCCACCCCTGACTTTCAGGTTCTTTTCATGCAAATTCAAATATCAGGAAATATCTGAATTGTATAAATGGTCATTCTGGGGGTGTAGCCCAGCTCAACAGAAAGTAGTATTTTAGGTCAAATATTGCATTATAGCTTGTTCACCTACTCCAGCTCAGTCCCCATTTGCAGGAGAAAAAAAGCTGTCTGCTGCTGTACATCATAAAAACAAAACCTGATATTAAATGTTTAAAGGCATGGATTTGAGAAGGTTCTAACTCAAGCTTTCAGCAATTACATTACTTTGGAAAAGTAGCCCATGTTTTCAGCATCCTTTTCAAACCTGGGGAGCAAGCACCAAAGGAGGAGCTCAGCTCAGGCAGTCTGGGGAACCTCTGTCCAGCATCAGCCCTGACTGGGCTCCTTGTGCAGCCTCAGGTCAGCCACAAAAGGACACATCCCCAAAGAGGGAGGGTCCCCCATGCTCACACTGAATGCAGGTCCTGAACACACCACTATGCTGAGGAGGGTTTGGGGTATAAAAGGTTGTTTGCTGCCAGTTCTGTACATTCTGCCAATCTCTTTTGCTCATGTCAACTTTGAACTTCAGAAATGTTTTTCATACATATCTTTTAGATCAGTTGTGGAAGAAAATTACATTTGCCAGGTTATGCAATGAGGAGTTTGGTAAAAAATGTGACTGCAAACCCATGCTGCATGAAATGGTCAGCGGAGAATCCTGGCGAGGGCACCCTGTGTTAAACCCCAGATTTAATTCAGTCCATCAGAATAACAAAAGAAAGAGGATAAGAGGCTGATATTTTGACAGAATCTGCCTCTTCAGAGACAGCAGGTGCTGCCAAAATAGTAGGCTCTCTGATCTGTTTTCCTCTGTTTTTGTGATGGAGAGGGATGTTTAAACTCTACAATTGCAATTGTCCTAATGAGCCAAGACTTCTTCCTGATAATTGACAATTTTCTTGATCTTCTTTCTTTGCAATGTTCCCTCTCCCCAGATGCCCATTCTTCCTTCGAATCTCTCTGTGGCCCCTAAGCTTAATTAGATCTTGCAGGTTCTTTTCCTGTGGTGTGTTCCCCACTGCAGGTTTTGTTTCCACTCCAGGTCTGCCTTTCCTTCAGGCTCCACCTGTAGTTCAAAGATGCTCTGCTGCTCTTTGCCATGGGCTGCTCACCTGGGCTGCCCTTTTATAACAGCTGTAGCTGCTCTCCCCGTGCTCTGTGCACTGCTGCTGCTCACCTCAGCACTCATCAAGGGTTGTTGAAGGCAAAGAGAGAGCATGAAACAGTAACCCTGGGATAAAACTAAGGTAGGAACCTGGGCTTCATGATAAAATGCCTAGAGAAATGGGATTAATGGGAAAACATTAGCCATGTCAGCTGAAGTGTATGCAAGGCATTACACTTGTCACAGGCAGAAAGACCTTGCCAGGAACTGAGGTTTGGATGTCTCTATGACTTAAATCCTTTAACCTCCTCCTGTTTAAACACCCAAGCCAGGAATTTAGAGGTACAGGAAGCAGAATGGATATTTGACAATATTGTCTGGCCTGAGATTAAGCCAGAGGAAACCCAAGCCCAGCACCTGAGGCTGGGGCAAGCAGAAGGGGGCTGACTTCCAGCTCCTGCTCCATGAATTTTCTAGAGACAAGGACCAAGGCAGAAGTCTCTTCTCCCCTTTATGACAGCCTTACTCACTTGTCCAGAGTTGTACTTTCCATTGCTTGCTCTTCAAGGAGCCCCATAACTGCTTTCTAACCACCTGCAAAGTTTCCTAGCATCAGCATATTATGAAAAGTTGGTTTTGAATCGTCAGCTCTCTGTAGCAGAGTGGTAGGTGTGTTTTGAGAATGCTTAGTTGAACAAAGGCCTGCAGGGTAGGGGATTTTGGAACAGAGAAGGCTGTGTTTTTGTAACTCCTACCAAGCACAGGTAGGAGGGAGACACCATCCTCTTGGCCAAGGTGCCAGTACTTATATTTACTCTGGAGTACAGCAGAAATAGCCTACAATAGACTTTGCAGAACATTTACAACTTTTTTGAGGGTATCTTGGATTCTGACCTGTTCAGTTAAAGCTCTGCTGATTCATTGGGTTTGATTGAGGATGACAAAAGGTCTTCTTCCAGACTACACAGAATATCAGGCTTGGATACACAACTGTGGGGAGGGAGGAAAGGAGGCTACAGGCAGACATCTCCGTGGCAACACTGAATGAAAGGTGGCACACTCTGAGGAGGACAGTGCTTAAAGCAAACCAAGCCACACTTTAGACACAAAATTCCCTTGCCCCACAAGTCACCAGCCACTTACTAATATCATAAGATAAGGTTTGACACAGCAGCTTCCCTGCTGCAAACCCCAGCAAGGACAGCAGCTTGTCTGCTGGCTGAGAGCTGCTTTGGCAGTGCTGGCAGCTTCCCTTTTGGCTTCCTTTCCCTGGTGTACCCTGCCCTGCAGTTTTTGGCAGCACAAGTGGAGACTGCAAAGCAAGCAGAGGGAATGAACTTTTAAAAGGTGGGCACACAGTAGCAGCTGTGTTAGTTCTGACTATTTAAGAGCATTTCTCTATAGAGAGAGCTTTCAGCAGCAAGGGATACATTAACAGGTTCAGGGTACATACAGTGAGGAGAGAAAAGCAGCCTGTCCTGTATTTATCAGCTGCCATGCTGGTAACTAGCTTTGGCACAGTGGCAGAAAAAGTCAGGAGTCCAGGGAACAAAAGAGGCAGGTTTCTTTCTGCAGTATTTAGCTTATGCATTTGCAGACTCTCTTGCAAAAACACAAAGAGAAGAGAGAGATTATGGCTGTGATAATCTGTATAGCAATTCAAGGCTTAGGGAAGCTGGATTCCAGTTCACCTGGGAGAGGGCAGGCACTTCCAGAGGGTGTGTGGAGAGCAAATACAGTGCCAGGTTTTACTGGAAGCACACAGGGCGTGGAGAGGCAGTGAATTGTACAGTAGTGACCCCTGCTTTAGAGGGGATAGCACTGGGGCATCACAGTTGCAGAGTTTTAGCAGTGCTCTGGTCACACCCAGCTTTTCTAAACCCATTCAGCATAGCTCCTAACACAATTACCATAGCCACATTTTTGAGCCAATGCTACGTCAGGAGCATTCTCTATATGGAGCTCTTTGGAAAATTGGCTCCTATTTTTTGGCAGTAATCGAAAGCTGAGCTGTTAGGAAAATGGGAGCTCTAAATGCTTGGATGACATTTCTCAGCTTTTCTCACAAATAGGAGAACCTGTAAGCCACAAAGGCAGTGTCATCAGCCATCTTTTAAGGATATCATCATCAGAGAGACTATTTGCTCTTCTTTTTTGTCCTGATGAGAACTATAAGACAAAGTTAGCAGTAGCAGAGTGACAGACCATGACACAATTCAGGTTAATATATCCCCTACTTAATGCACAGCTATTATGTTAACAGAAACAGCACTGATGTGCATGTAAGTAGCAGTAGGTGTAGTGCATGACTGTTCCTTTAAATGAAAGGATCACCAGGCAGTTATCTCCATCAGATTTTATTATGTGACATTGGATGAACAATTACATACTGTGCAATAAGCTAAGTGAGGTTTTAATCGCTGCTGCATTTATGGATGGTTTATCCTGACCTTTCATAGCCTTACAAACCAATAACTGAAGCAAAACAAAGTTTACCAGCTCCTCTCAGAAACGAGTCATGTGAGCATAATCAAATCCCAGGCATTACTAAAGCCTGGATTCCTGGGCTGACGAGGAACTCAGAGGCTTTCCATGTCAGATGGGGCTGAAAAAGCCATATCTCTTCCTTTTGACCAAATTAAAAAAAAAAAAAAGATAGGGTTTATTGTTGAGGCCAAATCATCACCTGGAGTAAATTACACCGTATTTGCAGCTTTCATTATCTGCATACTTCTTTTATAAGACAATAGTAAGCTTCGTGATATCTTTAATGAAGCATAATTATTCTAAGAGACATGATGTATCTAAGAATAGTTATGCAGAAATTATGCTAGATACATGTCATACTGAAAAGGGAGAGCCCTGTCTTAGAGAGATACAAATTCTATGGAAAGATTCACTTAGATATAAAGATTTGTTGAAATCCACATGTACCTCAGCAGCAGAGGAGTGAACAAAAAACTGCAGTCTCACCTTTTCTCTCTCCTTTTTATACCACCATGGCTTTCAGGAGAGGCAAATGGGATGACAAGAAATGAGAAGTGGTATTTTCACCTCTTTTTTTTTTTTTTTTTTTTTTTTGCTAAATTCCTACAGCTCTCATTGGGACTCTAAGCCAGAATTTTCTCCATTCCAGAATCCAGAAAACTTGAAATAAGAGTTGTCTACCCTTCATGAGTCTTTTGTATGCCACTGATTTATTGACTTCCATGCTTCTGGCAATCAAGTGATGTCTTTCAACCTTAATGTGCTCAGAAGGCAACAATTTGAAGTAAAAGACTTGAAGAATCACTACCACAAATCTAACTTTAATGATAATCCCTTTTCACTGTAGTCCTCTTTGTACACACACACAGGAATGCAAATCCAATTTCATTTTCTTTCAGACAGAAAAGAAATAACATACTGTGATTCTCTCTTTTTCCAAAAGGGAAGGCACACTTGCAAAGTCTGCCTGCAGCAAACCTTGTCTACCTGTGGTCTGCTTCAGAAGAGTGGCTTTCAAGGCTTCTCACAGGCTGCCTCAGTCCAGACTTGGTGACAGAACTGCCTACAGCAATATTTAGCCATTTCATTTGCCACCCTCAGCTGCAAATGCGAAGGAGCAGACACGCCTCAGATAAAACTCACCACAAACATTCAGAGAAGGCAATCTGACCCACAAAAGAGAGAGAAAATGCACATATCCGATGAATTTGCAGGCATCCAGGCCCTGCTCCTCACAGCTGCACAGCTGTCCTTCACACATGAAAGAAACAGGTCCGGCTACCAAACATCTCTTTCAGCTTTTCCTTCTGTACAGCTCTGTTCAGGTTTCTCCAAACCACAGCCCTGCACAGCACTGCAGCTGCCTGCCCCAGATCCTCAGCAGCTGTAACCCAACCTGGCTCCATGCATTTCAAATGCCTTTTCCACCCACTGGAAAACCCATCGGCAAGTTGAAAGTACTTCCCTCTCCTCCCTCCCGCCTACCACACAAACACACACAGACACATCCACGTACATGGTGAATGGAATGAGTCCAAAACGTTTTTCTCAACTCTGGTAGCAATATTTTTTCCCCCTCCAAACTAGCTTGGAAGGAAAACTTTGAAAGCTTTCCAAAGCAAATGTTCCTGGGGCAAGAGGGATGAGTGTAAAGAATAGCTAGAGCTTAGTTCTGCAAGAGCTTCTACCATGGAGACCTGAGGCAAACATCCATGCCTCTTCTTTCCCTCCTGCAACAAATCTGTACACACCAGTGAATCCTTCTGCCAGACACTCCTCTTTGTGCCAGGTCACTGAGGATGTGGCAGCTTCTGCCAGGGAAGTGGGAATGTGCTGGTCTTACATTGTTGATAGTGACTCTCCCACAGAGAGCTGGGGAAAGATACTCATTTTCCTTAACTCATGTGGTTCGCTGAGGAACAGCTGGGACAGGCAAAAGAAGCATCTCCGTCCTGGGTATATGTGTGTGAAAACTTCTGGGAAAACCAGAGAGAAATGTTCCTATCTCAGAGTAATTAGGATAACATAAAAGTGGAGAGATTAAGATGGTGAAATCCTTGGCCCCTGTTTTGTCCTTTTGTTGGGCCTTGAAGTGGTTAAACCAAAGAGCTTCTGATTTTCAGAATTTTACAATGGTAGCCCTCGCAGATGAGAAAACATCATTAAAGTGGGAATGATTGCATTATAGGATGGGTAGAAAAGGGGTCAAAAGATAACAAATCCTTCTGTTTCGATTTGGTTAGCCCTACCTTTGCTCTGGAAATTGTGCAGCTTTCCACCAGAGGAATTGCAGATGGGCTTGGTGAGCTGAACACACAACAGAGTTCAGGGTGAGATGTTGAACTTTGGTCACTCCATCATCTACTGCAAATTCAGAGCAGTGGTCTCTGAGCAAGTGGTGAGTTCTGTGTGACTCCCTAATCACCACCAGGGCACAAATAGAGCCATTTTCTGAGTTTGTATGGCTCTGGGGCCAGGATGATCCCATGTTAACACATGTAAAATATTCAACAGATGGAGTCTCTCAGTGCTTTTGCAATACAAACCACCATAAGACTATTAATGAGGCACTATCTTTTAAATTAGTCTCTCCAGCATAAAGTTGGTGGTGATGGGCTATTAATACATCTCAGATAACCATATTATCTTAGCATCTTCTGGGCAAATCAAACTCATGCAAAGTTTTTAGCTGATTTCATCATCCTGTTGCCTCTTTTCCTTCTGTGACACTTTAACACTTCTTGGCATATAGGCTGCTTTTCTTGCAAAAATTTTGTTGCAGTCAATTTTATTAATTGCTTTTTCAATTGGATTTGAAAGATGCAAGTCTGATGGAGGAAAAAAAGCTCATTTGACTAGATACAGTTGTGGCTAGGTGCTAATAATCCCCAAAGACCCTTAGATGAATAGTAAATTTATAGATAGGATTTTGATGATGTATATTTTTTAATTTCTACATTCATAATGCTCTTCACACAACGAATAAAGTCAACAATACTTGTGGAAGATTATGTCCTGTTGGAAGTTCTGGCCATTTGTGAGGCTGGCTTTATCTGTGACTGATTCCTTCCCTTTGTAAGAAACCCTGGGGTTTCCAGATTCACCAAGTTGTCATTTTCCTTTCAAGCCTACAACAAATTTGTAACATACCATAGACTGGCATTATTAGATTAATTAAAGAAACCTATTAATTTCCAAGTAAATGAAAAATATTTTTAATCATTGCCTGTGAACCACTTAGCACATTAACTTGTCCCTCTGAAATCATTTACTTAAGTGTGCCCTCAGTTTGCTTAATCCATAACTGGTCAATAGTATATTAATATTACAGTCTCATTTCGGATCTGAGCATGTCTGAGCCTATTAAACTGTCACCCTGGATTTACTTGGAGGGAAAAATTATCTGCATTCAGAGATAGAAGGAGAAAAGTATTAAAGTGAATCAAGCACTAATGAAATTAATCATAATCATTGTAAGTACTTTCAACTGCTGTCACCCAGTGGGAGATGCTGCTACAGGAAAATTCTTACAGCTCTATTGTTTTTGTGGCTGAGCTCTGGAGCTCTCTCAGCTTTTGCTTGTTCCAAAGAGGCTGATAACACTCTAGTGATCATTTAGAAACATCCCTTTTTTTTTTTTAATCTGAGAATCAACCTTAGAGGCAACCTTGAAACACAAGTCACTTCATGGAAACCTTGCTCTAGTGAACTAGTTTAATGTAGGTCAGACCTACCCTAGTTAGTGTTATAATTCATTCATACTGGGAGACTCCATCTCTTGCTCTTTACTTTTGCTGCACTGCTTGTGAACATAATGTGTAAAATTTACATGTCCAAGACAGTAGGAAAGAGAAAATCTATATCCCTGCAGTACAAGATACATAGATATGTAGATAGATATAGATATTTCAATATATAGAGCCAGATCCTGAGCTGTGTAAATGAGAATGGGCACATGGCATTAAAGCAAATAAAACTATGCAATTTTATATCAGTGATGTAAGCTCATCCCTTACAGCACTCCTTCATATTTTATAATCCTTTAATAATACTTGAATTCAAAAATATCTTTTTTTTCTTCCTTCCAATTGCTCTAATGACAAGACACTAACATGTATCTTGTTTAATACTATGAAACTTTTGAAGGGCTCCCCCATGTATCTTCTTTGAATTCTACAGTTGTCTACAAACTCCAGTGTTGTATGGATTAAACCTCTGATGAAGAGGAACATGACAATGGGAAAGACGAAAAATAGCAGCAGATCAAAAGAAGTTATCTCTAAAAACAAATTCAGCGCTATCCACAACTAAGTAACATTTGACATTTAAAAAATATTTGATCAGTGTTTTGGCTTACAGAACTGCTTTAGGGGCACTGTGATGTGTAAATTAAATTCAAATGAAGGTTAAATATAGTTCTCTGAGAAAGACTGCACAGTTTAAATTACCTAATTATTTGGACAAAATCTGTTCTCCTGTAATTAAATGTATACAAAAGAATGTGTCTTTTTACTAAGTACATTCAGAGAGAAGATGTTTATCAGCAAATGGTAACTTCCTCTTGAAGATCATAAAGATACTGTCATCACTCAGAGCTGTGTAGGGAGGAAAGTTAGTTCATGCTTTTGTCAGAGCTCAGCTGAGGCAGAATGAAGTGAGACAGAGCATGCCTGTATTTTGCTGTATGCAGCCTCCAAGTCCTGATCTAGCCTTTTAATACAAGCCTTGCTTTAACTTTTTAAAGTAACTAGAGTTCGTGCCTGTGCAGGAAGGGATTGGCTGCAGCCAGCCAATGTGCCCAGGCAGTGCTCTGGTCATGAAAGAGCTGATAATTCATTGAATCCATCTCTGCTGTGATGCCCAGGGCTGGATTTCTGCCTTGCATGCAGCTCAGACCCTCTAACTCTGCAAGTGTTCCCAGGCTTTGGAGGAATGACTGCTGGAGTGAGTTACAGCCCATGTGAGTAAAGGGGTGAGAGTCTGGATCACTGAGGTTTGTTTAGTCTATTTTTAAATGTGTTGAGTGAGGGGATTTTTACCATCTTTCTGTGGGAGACTCCTCCTGAGCCTAGCAGATGTCAACAGCAGGATATCTTTTACATGATACTGTGTATGAACTTTCCCTTCATCTTCTCCATTCCTGTTCCCTTTTTTTTTCATTTGTGTACACCCATCAATATTTACACTCTGTAATATTTCTGTTTCTTTCTCCAGAGCCATTGCTCAGTCCCACAAACTGCAGCTCTTTCATTCTATTTTTGGTGTCAGTCCATCTGCCTCCTTTCTGCTTTGGGAGGTCACCCTTCTCACCCTTTTCTTCCTCTCCCCATTTTGCCAATTCTGTTCAAATCTGTTGTGTGTGGCTGGCAGACAGAAATGTCAGACTTTCTTAGGGCACAGAACTCTATGCCATCAATATAATATTGCAGTACAGGTACAATACACTTGGATTGTTCAATTACTGCTCATGGACCAAAATCTCACTCTCCAAAGGGCTGGAAATTAAGTCTGCACAGTATGCCTAAGCTTCACAACGCCATTCCCTACAGTATAGATGTGATATGGAACAGAGCCCTGGAAAATAAAATAATAAGCAAGCTCATATTGCTTGAAATTCTGAATTTTCCAATATGTACCTGGAATTATGCAAATTTTCTGTGGTTTCCCAGGTTGGAAGAGCAGTATCTCTCTGCATGTCTGGTCCCTAGTCATAATATCTGCCATAATTATATTAGGGAAGAAATTGCATGCTCATTAGAAAAAGCACACTGGTGCACAAAACTTTTGTCTGGGGGGCCCAGAGCATCTGAACTGCATGTGGGAAGAATGTTTGGATTTCACATGTGACAAGAAGAGATTTTTCAAACTGAGTGGGAAATTAAAGACAGCTCAAGAAACTTTCCTACAAGTCATTGTACAATCCACTCTTTTCATTCAAATTCATTCTGCAGAACATGAGTTTACTTAAAGAAAGAAGAGAAGGAGAGGAAAAAAAAGGATTTATTGCTAATAGTCATAAAAGGAAACCATAAATCTACCAGGGCCCTGCAGTGAGTCTAATAGTGAGTAAGAACAAATGCAATCAATATGAATGTATTCATTTATTCTGTCTCAGCCACAATCAATATGCATGGTATCTCAATGTTGAATAGGAAGGCACAGCTTTTGCCCCAGTGAGTTTAAAATAATTCAACAGAACTCCTGCTGAGTTTTGATTGAATAATAAGTTTGGATCTAGCTAGAGAAAAATGTGTGGACAAGCAATATGCTGGCAGGGAGCAAAACTGGGAGTATTTCTAGGAAAGGAATGGGTTCAGGAAGGCACAGGAAGAGCAGAGAGGTAAGGGGTGACTTTGAGCAAGAAAGACAAGTTCTGCAGTTATTTCTCTGGGTAAGATCCCTTTTGAAGAACCGAAGGGAAGCTGGCCCCAGCCTTGGTGCAGCATATTCCCATTATTCATTTTCTGTGTCATTCTTAATTGCCTCCACAGCTCCTGTCCCACAGCTACATGTGCCCAGAGGGGATGAAGCAGCACCACCAGAGCTGCCAGAGCAGAAAGGAGGAGACACAGACCCCATGGAAACCTGGAAGTGGACTGGCTCCCAGCCTCACACCCCAGGCAAATCTGTTTTTACAGAGGAGGCACAGACGTGGCAGAGGAGGCCTCCACTTTGCTTCCTGCCACTAAGGCTGCTGAGCAAGCAGCCTGTTGCATTATCCACTGGCTTTAATTTGCAAATAGCCTTAAAGCACTGCAGAAAACAGCATGGGAATTTCTTTTTAATGATGGTAACAAAGGTTGGGCTGTCTGTGTAAAGCCTGCAATGTAATCACTGAACAACCAAAGAGTACACAAGATGTCATGTAGGAACAAAGAGGTCAGCCTGAGCAGAGGAGGGAATGAAAGCAGAGAAAAGGATTCATATTCCCTGAACAAAGCCTCTGCACTGTCATTTCTGGACACTGAGCCTATCTGGACACAATTAAAAATCCAAACAAATAAATAGAACTGTTTCACATGCTTTTGAATTTACCTGCCAGAGCAGTGGCTGTGTTCTTTAATCACCCCAACAGACAGCCTGGAAAGAGTTCAAAGAGCAGTTCTGTATCTAGTTTCTACTGAAATTCAGGGGTGCTGGCCATTTAGCTCCTCTCTGTGTTGAAGGCTCACCCACAAGTTTGTGAGACAATGCTTCCCCACGGTCTCCTTCTTTTCCTGGAGAGGACCTCTTGATGAGCTCTCCAGAACTAATCACCATACACTGCTTACCTATTCCCTTTCCAGGCTGGTGATATTATAGTTATTACAGTGTCCTGTCATGCCTTCAGTTTGTTAAACTCCTAATGAGAGAACCTAATTCCTTCCCTGGCTCGTTGGGAGGCTTGGCCAGTGGTGCTGTGTAAATGAAGAAGATGGTTATTATTATGATAATGATTATGTTTCATTGGTAATAACAAGGAACTCTGGTCAGGTATGGCATATATACAGGAAATGAGAGAAAGTACCTACTTGAAAAGAAGGTTAAAGAAGTTGGTACTTTTCATCAAATGAGAGGAGAGATTTGCATGTGAAACAGAATGTGATGAGCTTGGCAAAAAAATCCCTACTCTGACTAACTCCAATTTAAAAATTATTTCATTTTGCTATGTATTTCAGCCCAAGGAACACTGTTTTCCTGCAAGCACGCAGGCAAGGTCATGAATTCCTCACGGAAATACTTGGAGGAAGGGAAGGGTGAGCACATAAATTGGGTGAATCATGTTCCAATGAGAACTCCACGCCCCTGAGTGAGAGAAGAGCTCAAAGAGAGAGCTCCTTTCCTGTGCCAGAGAGGCAATGACCAAGGAAGCAAGAAAAAGGCCAGGCAAGTTAAGGATGGTCTTTTCCTACTGCAGCCTCACAGCTTTGGCAGTCAGTAGGGTTTTGGCTCCCTGAAGAGGCCCAGATGGCACCTGGACACAACAGTGCTGATGATCAAAAGGATCTGCCTCACCTTTCTGATTGCTCATGAGCTGTGGTGTACCAGTGCATCTGGGCTTGATGCAAATGTATTTCAGACAGCAGAGTACAGGGGGAAAGAGAGATGCAAGTCCCCTGTCAGGTACAGTTAGCTCGTGTTTAGCTGGTGATCCAGTTATCTCCTCACAAGGGATGTGCAGGCCACAACTATTTAAAACATGACACAACAAATAATTTCAAACAGAAATTTGCTCACAGCAACTTCCTTTCAAAGAAGTTCTTCAAGAACTGATTCTTTGTAGCTCATGGAGCAAGACTTAAGCCAGAAAAACCTGTTTATGCCATGGGAAATCCCTTAGCAGCTGCAAGGGGCTGTCTGTAAAGCCCTTTCCAAACAGCAAGCTACTGAAATCAATGTTTATTAAAAACCAGTGTGGACACTATCCCATGCCCTGGATTTTCAGCACAGCAACAAGATATGAGTCAGACAAGTGCTGCTGTGTCCCACTTAAACATGGATGGAGAAACCCAACAGAACAAGAAATATGCCAAAACAACCATGTATTGTATCTGTTTATTGTTTTCCATTTTGACATTCATTCAAAACTCTCATCATGATCCATCTATGTCCCAAAACCAGTATTATTCTTCCAGAGAAAACTAGGAAACTCTTCCTTTAGAACATACAAACTTGCACCTCAACATAAACGTAAAAAATCCCACATATGATGTCCTGTACTGGAAGGTAATTTTTGCAAAACATTGCATTAGGTGATACATCTCCAACATTCTTGTTTGCTCACAATCTGTTCATAGGATGTCTCAGGTGTCTGAGCATAGAAATAGCTCTGCTTCATGTCATCTGCAAAGCCTTGGAGGAAAATCACGGGAAGTGGAGGAATAGGAAGATAAAATTTACAGGGAGTAGCAAGAACAGCATAGGAATTTTTTTTAATTAGTCAGATAAATTAAAATGTAAGAGAAACACTGGATATAGTTTCTTCTTATTTTTACACATGGCTATAGCTTTAACCTTAGCAATTCAGAGCTTGTACAATGGCATCTGCACAAACAGCTGTAGTTCCCTTGTGTAAAAAACACTGGATACAGCAGTGAGTTTGCTTGAACTTCCTTTCACAGTCAGCATGGTCTAACAAAGCAATGGTTAATGATTTCTGCTAAATAATAGAAAGCTTCAGACACATGGCAGTGCAGGTTGCTCCTTACTCTCCCTTTGTCCAGGCACACACCTTAAACCTTGCACAATCTAGATTCTAATTTGGGAGCGGGAGTGGCAGTGAACAGAAACTTTCATTTATTTTGCCAGGCTGTGGAGTAGACCACATGGATTACTTTCTTATTTACATTTACTCTTCTGCAAGTGTTTGTGTTCAAAAAACCTAATATGCCCTATACCAAAAGATTGCATGTAATTGGTTTGATGCACATCAACTTGAAATGCTGGGAGGCATCCCAGTGTAATAAATTTAATAGTTTGTATATAGGGTAGCACCCAATAAAAGTCTCCAAAACCCAATGAAGTTGTACATTATAGTATTTCTATATTGACTATATTTTTTTGGTTTTGTTTCTTCATTGGGTTTTTTCACTTGGGGTTTTTTTTTGGTGGGTGGATTTGGTGGGTTTTTTTGGGTTTGGTTTTGGGTTTTTTTTGGTTTTTTTTAATGTGAAAACAAGGTGGGTGGTTTTTTGGTGGGGTTTTTTGGGTTAGTTTAGTTTTTTTTTTTTTGTGGTTTTTTTTTTTTTTTAATGTGAAAACAAGGTAGAACATTTCTGTACTTGATTAAGACCTGTTAGTAGAGATTTATTGCCAAGGGCTGCACTGTGTATTTGGTAACAACCTCTCAGATCACAGCAAGCAGCTTTTGAAGTTGTCTGGGGACTGGAGAAAAGCTCTTCATCAGGGGACACTCCACGCCTGCCTCCTTCCGAGGGGAGGCTGAGGGCACAGGGGGCAGTGGGAAGGTCACTCTGTTCTGCCTGCCACACCGTGCTGTAAATATTAACTGGAGATGATTATTGAATACAAAGAGTTCTTATAAGCCTTACAGCTTGTACGTATCTTGTTAGATAACTGAAGAAAAGCAGGGTTAAAAGGAATAACTCTGCCAGATGAAATCTCGTCTGTTCCATTCCTAGCTGTGTTGCAAAGAGAATTAAGTTATTTAAGGGCTTTGTCTGATTTAGGGCCTTAGTTTTCCCTCCCCTTCTGGTTCCCAGTAGCCCTGTTCCTGAAACCATGCTGCCAGGTCCCCCACCAGAAACAATTGTTTTTTCTCCCTGCTGGAGAGTGTTTTCCTAGCAGGAGTGCAGGGTGGTTCTGCCTCTGCCAGGAGGGGACAACAGAGCATCTCCCTTCAGTCCCACCTGCCAGGTGAAAGAGCCTTGCACACTCTTCCCCACAGGGCAAAACCTGGCTGCTGCAGCTGGACCTGAAAGAGAAAATGAAGCTTCTGGGGTTTCTATTTCCCTTATTTAATTTCCCTATTAAAACAAAAAAAGTAAAAGATAAAAAAGAAATGTGTTCAGTAAAAGAGGTTGGAATCAGACCATGGATTTCATACCAGAGCACAGTCTTTCCAAATAGACCTGCAGCTTTATTTTTAGTATTATTAGGTTAAGGGCAAACTGACAAAATTCACCTTTTACTGCAGTTTCAGTAATGAATGTGCAGGAAAATGGGGCTTAACTGACAACTCTTTTAATTATATTACTTTAAATGCTGGAACAAATAATCAAAGAAACTATTTATAAGGATCTAGAAGATAAGGAGGAGATGAGTAACAGCCATCATGGATTTGTCACGAGCAAATTGTGTCACACCAATGCAATTTCCTTCCCCCACAGGATAATAGACCTTGCAGCTGTGGAAGAAGCAGTAGATGTGATATATCTTGAGCACAGTAAGTTTTCTGACACTGTCTCATATAACATCCTGATAAATAAGAGAAAAAAATGTGGACTAGGGGAAACCTACTAGAAAGTGAGTGCAAAACAGATTAGAGAACCATTTTGAAGAGAATAATTATTCATGGTTCACTGTCAAGAGCTGCATGAAGTGGGCTCCACAGAGGTCTCTCTCGGCCTGATACCATTCATTGTGAATGAACCAGAAGGGATTGTGGTGCTATCAAATTGCACGTTGTCTGCTCCAGCAAAGCACTAGTGCTCCAGAACTGGAAAAACAACATGCAAATCAAGCAAAGCCCTGGTTATATTGTACAATGACCCAGCAGTAGAAGTTAGGAATAACTGATTTGGCACTACAGCTTTCTAGGTAAGAATCTCTGTGTTACAGCTAGTCAGAAGATAAACATGAAAACTAAAGAATATTTTTTTTCCCTTTACTTAATGTGTGTAAACCCTCAGGTCATTTAGTCCAATTGGGTTTTGGCCACTTAGCTTTAAGGAACATGTAGGTTAATGAGGTCCAAATATGAGCAACAGAAACAACGAATAATCTGAGCATCTGGCAGAAAGAGCTGGGCCTGCACAGTCCACAGAAAGAAAGATTAAAACACAGCAATGGTCTCTGTAAATAATCTTTGTAAAGAGTCTCTTCCCTGTGATCACAGTGAGGAGAACAAGAAACGGTTTATAATTTAGGAAGAGAGTTTGATTTTAGACATTCATTAAAAAAATCCAGTGTTGCAATGGAATTGGTCCCTTGGGGATGCTGTGGAGTCTCCACCACTGAGAGAACATCCACATACAACCTGATTCTGTTCTAGAGTAGCAATGGACTAGATGACCTCTAAATATTTCCTTCCAATACACTTTTGTATAAAGGCATGAATTCTGTGAATACCACAATCTAGTCATGTTTAATAAATTGAACTTTAAGGGAGAAAAAAAAAATCCCCTAAACCCAGAGCTAGGTCTGAAAACACTTAAATGTAGTAATAGGCCATAAATTTACTTTCACTCCCTAAGGAAATTTTATTGCCACAAGGACTAACATACCAGAAGCCTCTTCTAATAGTTAAGTAACTACAACACACTGGCAGGTTCTTTGATTCATATTCTAGAAGAAGGAGTTTAAAGGAGTTTTCTAGAAAACAATTGGTTACATCAGAAATACAGGTTGCATCAGAAATACAGAAATCTGAGCTCTACACGTCTTCAAATTGTTTCAAAATCCTCACATGTCTTAAAAAGGAAAATCCTAACTCCAGACTAGTCTTGAAGGGCACTTTATGTTATTTTAGTCCTATTTCTGTGCCCACTGCTTCTCACAATAACATTTAAATACCCTATGACAAAAATTAAGGCAGAGATGATGCAGGCAAGTTGTGTTACCTCATCAGCTAATAGAGAGCAACACAAACTGTGCCCATTTTCAGTGTCAGACATCCATATTTTATGTAAAGCAGAAAGTACTTTATCTATAAGTTGATGGAAGGGACCCTGAGGGGTTTCCTTTCTGTACCGTGTGTACAACAGAGAGAAAGAAAAACTTTCTAATTAAAATCTTCCTACGAAAGTGTGTTTTCAAGGAAAAGGATAATTATTGCTGTAAAATGTCATACCAGTAAAGCAATTCAAGTTATCAACAAGGGTTTTAATTTTCTTTTTGCATCACTGAGCAGATTCCATAATAAATTTTCACATTAATGCCTGGGTTTCATTCTTTTTCACTTGGGTTCACTACGGTGTTTTATGGGAATGAGTCCTCTTGCTCATTTTGATGAGCAAAACCTGGTGGAGGGAAATAAAAGCCACCAACTACTTTCTGTCTGGAGTGAAACTAAGCAATTCGCTCGAAGAGCTTGAGCTTCAGAGAAAATAAGGTCTGAATGAACAGCCTTTGTCAAAGTCTGTACCCCAGCAGTTCATGGGGTTCACACAAGCCACGTTGCTTCAGAGCAGCCCCAAGGGGACAATGCAAGTCCTGCTTTACTACCACAGGGTATAAAGTGGTATCAAATAATGAATCCAAATGTTTCCCTTCTGAACTCAGCCCAAAGCACTTTAGAAGTTTTCTAATATAAAATAATATACCATGAAGTGGAAATCTTTATGATATTTTGTCATTTTAAGCTGTGGTAATATATTTTCCCCGGGAAAGTATAACTCTGCACTCATTGTGTGCTTTTTTGTTTTCTGTTTAATCTGTGATGCATATCTGAAAGGAATTTTTGCCTGTAATTCTATAAAATTTACTTTAAACCACTGCCTATGCTCTGCTGATCACAACTCTGGTTTAAGGATTGGCTTTTATTTTTCAATCTTCTCTTCACTGCCCTTTTGCTCTATTAGGAATATGAGGAGTAAAAGGGAAAAATTTTGCACATTTAACACTTAGTTTCCCATGGGCTGTGGGATCTTGTTATCTTACATCAGCAAACAGGAAATCATACTGCTGGAATGACTGATTTTGTAAATCTAATGGATAGAAAGAGGTGCATGGATTGATATTTTTGCTCCTCAAATTTTTTTAGAGTTATCTACTATGTTTCAGATGTGACAGTTACGGCAAAAGAAAAAACAAAGACAAGGGATAATGGTTTTACACTAAAAGACGGCAGGTTTAAGTTAGATATTAAGTAGAATTTATTTCCTGTGATGGTGATTAAACACTGGAACAGACTGCCCAGAGAAGTTGTGGGTGCTCCAACTCTGGAAGAATTCAAGACAGGCTGGATGGAGCCCTGAGGAACTTGGTTTGGTGGAAGGTGTCCCTGCCCATGGCAGGGGTGCTAGAATGAGATGATTTTTACAACACAAGCCATTCTGTGATTCTAGGAAGAAGGAGGCTTGATCCTCAGCCAGTGTAGATTTGTTTAACTGTAAAATCCTGAGATAGGGTTTACACACCTTTATGTCAGGCCAGACTTAATCATGGCTCCCGACCATAACCTTTGGCCATTGCACTCCACTGGTCACTGGTTCTAATGGGTGTTTAGAAATTACAACTCATCAAAGAAGCCTCCTGTCATTTAATTCAGCTTCTGCAGGAAATGACTTCACTTGTTTTCAGTCCAAATGAAGTCTGAATTCATTTCCAAAAGTGATTTAAAAGCAAAAAGTATGACAATTGCATCAAGGCTAAATTGGGCCCTGCACTTACAGTCACTTAGCATCTTCCCAAGTGCAAAAGTAGGTAATTACATCAGCTGCTAAGAGGATGGTGTTCCTTGTCAAAGTTCACAGTCACTGGAAGCTACCTCTATTGAAAAGCTCAAAAATCATAGGGAAAATCCACGTTTCATCCGTGCTTGGATAGGGTACAGATGGAGAAGCGATGTTTAAAGAATGTCACAGAAGAAGTGACTGGACTTATAGCTCCTTTGTGTCTAACAACAGAGCCCCTACACAGGCTGCAGTCCTTGCAAGGTGAAGGAAAGAAAGAAAAGGGAAAAATTGATGAGGCAAGCAATGTCAGAAAAAGGTGTGAGCTTTAAGCAGGACATTTAGTGGTCTGAGTTAATGCTTGGGAGCTCCTCTCTGCATGGGACAAGAACAACCCAGATGTGAAGAAAACTAAGAATATCTGGAGTCCCTCTGCCTTTGAAGTAAACATGACTTTAAACATGAATACATAAAACAGAGCACAGCTATTTGTAGGAAATAGAAAGTAAATGAAACAGGCTGAGCTTCCATGAAATAACAAGAAAACAAAGAAGACAAAGCAAACAAACAGGAATGTAAGGAAAGCACAGTCAGTATTTGTAATAGGGTCATTAACCATGCTTTGTATTTCTGAATGCCCTTTATTTCCTGACCTCAGAGTCTGCAAACATTAAGGATTTGTCTAGAGAGGCTGTGGTGGTAGATGATTTATTTATTCTGCTGTCACTTTTGTCTCTGCTTATCCTTCTGCAGTGTCAAGTCTATTTACACTCTTTATGGGTGTAGTGTGCTGTGGCATGTGTGTATAGATGTGGAATCAAAGCAGGACTGTTCCAGAGCAGCCCCATGCACAAGCATTAATGTGCTGTGTCTGCACAGCTCTCACAAGGAGCCCCCACACCCAGCACTGACACTGCACCCAGGACAAACAGGGGTCTGTGGGGTGTCCACAAAAAGGACAAACCCCAGGCACTCACCACCACCAGCACCAGCTCCTGCTCCACCCAGGGGTCCACTAAGACCATTCCTCATGAGAATCCACTGAGCTGCATGGGGAATCAGGGAGGATCTGCCTAAATATCTGCCAATGGAAGTTACCAAGTTCTGTAAGTCTTGGGGTCAAGTCTGTGCTTGATGCCTGACATTGTGGCTTTGATACGGTCGGGATACACACCTGGGGAGTTCTCCTAGCTTTTACTTCCCCATTTTTAAAGGTATTATTTAACAACACCTGAGCATTAGGTGTTACCACAAGGATTATTTGTACAAAACAGTTGTCTAGAAATGAACAATTTTAAAGTGATATCCAAAAAAATCCTGCTTCTTTTGTGTTGACCCTTTTTTTTTCGCCTTTTTTGATGAGTTTAGTATCTGTGAAAAGTGCTTGGAAGTCCTGTTTTCTTAAAACAAAGGTGTAGGAAATCAAGTGTTGCTGTAGTGGTACAGTCAATTCCAACACGTTGCAAAAGCCTTGTCACTTTACATTACACACACTGGTGAGACAGAGGTTGAGAGATCTGTGTCTAAATGGCTTCATGATGATAAGAGGGTCACACATGAAAGTAGCCCCTTTCCCTGCAAGGCAGCATACTCTCCCAGGAGATAATCAGGATTTTCTTCCTGAAACAGTGGATTTCTCTGCTTAACAGCCTCTCACACACAGGAAAGGCCAGGGACACATTCTTTAGATTTGATTGTTGTGAGAGCTCAGAAAAATTGTGGGGTCTAGGAGACCAGGTGCAGGGGAACCAGTACTTAGAGTTTCCATTCTGCTACTACCTTTATATTTGTGCTTTCTCTCTGAAACTGATGGATTCATTATGCAGCAACACCTGCACAGGCATTTTGCAGCTGCCATGGCAGAAATTGTACGTATATTACATTGTCACTGAACTAACTGAGCTGCACTTACTGCTTCCTTCCCACACAGGGGAAGACAACAGACCTGTTTTGCCCAGCACATTTCTTACACAGAGATGTGCTTTGTTAATAAGCCAAGCCCAGTATTTTAACAACTGTGAGGTGAAGGGTTGAAGCAGTAATATGCCTTAAGGTCATGTGGCACACGGTCATATTTTAATTACCACTGCCTGAGGCTATCTCCACAGGTATGTTTCCTTCCTGCATAAAACATGAACCTGGGAGTGATTTCAAAACACACTGTCAAATAGTCTGTGACTCCAACAGGACGTACACTGTATCAGACTTTAATCCAAGGGCAAATTTTATTTCAGTGTTTTATCTTGAAGGCTCAGAGAGGTGAGAGAAAGAAACACTTTTCTATTGGTAAACTAATAATGTTTAGTAACACAAGATATATCATATGTTCTAGAGATCTTTCATTTCCTTAATAAATACCCAAGCACTGCAAGCTCTCAACACCAATATCCTTTCAATAAAAGGTAACCTTATATGGTCACTACATGATACATGATTTATAAGATGTCATGTTAAAGTAAACTCAAACTCACCAAACACACTAAGGAAAGGAAATGGTTGTCTGGCTCCATATGGTGTTTTCATGTTTCTATTAAAACCAGGCTATTCAAACACTGTGGATACCAGCACAGGTTTTAGCTCTAAAGGAAGGATAAAGAGAGTCTTATCCATACCATCTGTATCAATAGCATAAAAATTGCTGGCAACACATGAATGTGGTTAAAACATTTAGGGTCATCTTACTGCTGGGGATTAAAAGACATTGCTCCCACAGACTGGTTTGCTCAAAGAGCTATCATGAAAGTGAATCACTGAAACCCTTTGCTAGCCAAATATCACAGAAAAAAAAAAGAAGAGAGATAGTTGAGCTGAAAAGACCATTTCTTTTGATACAACCTCCTTTAAAGTAGCATGTAGCATTGCAGAAGTTGAAACCTAATCTTCACTATGATACTTGACACTTAAATCCAAGGTCCAGATTTTTGTTATGTCATGCTGTTCTGACTGAAGGTCTTGTACTGCCTCTGCAAACATCTTCAATCTAAAAATTTATCCTGCACCTTAAATTAATAAAAACATTCCTCATTTATTATGGACGACCATAAAGAGAAATCTAGGACACCAGAATAATTTTTCACCAGCTGTTCCCTCATTTTCCCTCCCAGGTGGATCCTAGAAAGCACATTCCTACAGCAGGCTACTCCAAGATCAGCCCCTGCCAGGCTCCACCCAGACACCAGCAAAATAAACCTGATGTAAACAGAAAGTACCTGAATTATAATTTTCTTTCCCTACAGAGGGCAACCCTTCACCACTTCAGTGAATGAGGGGCTACCACACATCTCAGCTCAGGCCCAGGAACACACTGCATCCCCTCAGCATGATGAAGTCAAAGAGAACAGGTTTCAATGTGTGTCACAGCAGGTCAGTGCACTCGCTCAGTAGTGTGCTGCACAAAGCTCACAGCGTTGTCTTTCAGTTCTTTTTAAATCCACTGCCAAACCATACTGCTGTAAAGCCCAGCTGATCTGAGAACCTGCAATAAACTCAGTGATGTAGAAGACCTCACAGATTTTATAGGGGAGGGCACATCCTCCACATTTTCAAGATGCTCTTTTCACTGCACCTCACCTATTAACTACCTTAGTGCTTTGAAGCATCTCACTCTGCTTGGATATTAATGTATTTAGCACGTACTTTTGACTCAACAAGAGTTTTGGTTCATTCACTTCTATGGTCATTAGCCTTATGCATCTACCACTATTTCTCCTTTATTAACACAAGTGCCTTCAAGAACTTGTGCTAATGAGAATGGCAAAGATGCAGAAAACACTCTCAGTTCTTTGAACTTCATTCACATCATATTACAAGGCTAATAGTGCTACTACTCCAATTTGTAAGTATTACAACCTCTGGAGCCAGTAGCACTTAGTGACTTAAACACCTCACCTCCCTCTTCTCTCTCTCTCTGTTAAAAACTATAGCACACAGCAGCTTTACCTTGAGTTACAAACACCATCCATGGGGTTTGTGTATAATGGTCCAAATGGTTTCCATTTAACTTTTTATGTACAGGACACAATTCCTGCTCAGTCAGAGCTTCCAGTGAAGCCCAGGGGGCAAAAACCTCCTCCTTTATCATTCCCTTCTACAGGACACAGGCATGAGAGCTGAGTGTGCATTGGTACATAAGGGACTGAGGAACAGCTTCCTGACTGCAGCAGGCACTGTGCTCCCAGCTGCTTTCTTATCAGGCTGAGGAACTTCATCCAGCTTTTCAACTCCAAATTTTCTGGGCTGTGATTTTGGGGTTGCATGTGGGAAGCCACCAGGGAAGATGAGGCCCTTTATTTTCCTGATGGTGATTTATGTAAAAGGATGTGCCAGGAAGAGGGGCACACACTGGCTCAATTGCCAACACAATTTCTCAGGTAAATACTGTGACAGTGGTGAGGCACTGCCATGGGTTGCCCAGAGAAGCCGTGGATGCCCTATATATCCCTGCAGGTGTTTGAGGCAAGGTAGAAAGAAGATTTGAGCAACCTGGTCTGGTGAAAGGTGCCCCTGCCCATGGCAGCAGGGACTGGAACTAGATGATTGTTGAGGTGCACTCCAACCCAAACCATTCCATGATTATATGAGTTAGCTGTTCCATGGGCTGGCTAACAGGCATGGGCATTTTAGGTGGGCTTTTTTTTCTTTTTTCCCAGGATATTGGTTATGGCTGTTTGCTGCTTTGGAGTGATTTTGTCTATGGCCTGTTTGTGCAAGAGTACTTGGGGCAGGAGAGTTTCTTGTAAAAACAAGTTGCATAATGGAGACAACAAAAATTTCTACTTGCTACTGGCATGGGCCCCTTTATCATTTGGTCATTACTGAAACTGAGTGTAGGGTCAGATCCACTTGCAACTATGTTCATCCACCCAGGATTTAAGTTACTCTAATACATTTCAGAACAAATTAACATGTTCATCTGAACTTCAGGACAATTTCATGCAGTGACACAGAAATAAAGTGACTGAAGCATCTGCCAAGAGTCTCAAGCACAGGGTAGCAGTATGCACAAGTATTTGAAAGACTTTTAAAGAGTATTCTTCCTTAGGTTATTATCTTGCTATTTACTATGCTGGAACCAAGATTAAAATGCTTTAGTGTTTACTGAGGCAGCATATATGGGATCTAACAGCATGTTATTTTGTGCACACTGTTTAACATTCTTTATTGCTCCAACTCATAAGGTTTATTTGAAATCAGTGGAGGAATTCATCCCATCCACCATTTACTCAGCCATTATCAGCTACTGCAAAAGTGCCGTGTGGAGAATAAACACCAGTTATTTATGAGCTTTTGCAAGCATGCAAACTCCTGATAGAAAATTATGTTTTTAAGATCCATTATTATTTATGGCATCTGTGTGTCACTGTATGCAGTTGTGCTCTGTATGGAGGTTGCTTCAGAGGCAATATTGCTCCTGGAAACAATGGCTACCCGCTTTTACTTGACTTTCAAGATGGTTTATGCTTGATTCCAGCCTCCTTTTCTCTCTCTCTTACACCCCCACCCAAGCAAAAGTCCTTCTTCTTTTGCTGGTAGCTACACTGAGTGTGGAGCTGATGGAGAATGAAATTCTACCTCATGTTTTGATCAAACCTTAGTCAGATTGATGGGAAGTTTTCCTGTCAGATGGGAAGACTGATGATGGAGTAGTTTTCCCAAATGCCAAGATTGAACCTCTATTAAATGTTAGGCAGACATTGGTCAGGAATCATTTAGATGGCAGCCACACAGATGTGAGGGTCCCATTCAGTGGCTCATGAGCCACTTCACGTGGGAACATCATTTGGCTCAATTTGAGTCACAGACCAATGCCCACCTACAGGCAATTCCTGGCTGGCAGCTGACTGAAGGAAACTCCTCTTAATTCTTCAGCTAAACACAGGAAAGTGCTGTAGGTTTTTCCAATATTTCCACTTATTCCACGTGTTTTATTTATGTTTGATGCACTAACACAATTTACATTCTCCTCCTCTACCTTTGTGAAATTTTTCCTGGTCTTGTTACTCAGCTAGAGACAGGGGTGCATGTAATAGCTAGTGGTTGCTTCAGATGAGCAATTGCATTGGAAATGTTTAGTGCAGCTTCATGTTTCATCTTCCCAGAACCTCGGTGACACTTTTTCTGGAATACCTGGCTTGAATCACGTCTCTGTGTGTGTATTCCCAGGTCTGATTATCTGAGCTCTCAGAGGAAATAAATGCCAAGAGCTATGTACCTTTGCTAACTAGCATTCTTATGCTGGTTTTGCATAATCAAGCGGCACCTTTCATCCTATAACATATTTAAAATATCTTTTAGACAAAGCCCAATCTGATGAGGCTGATGCTGCAGCAGCAGGGAGCGTGCATGGTACATTGGGCTTTAGAATAATGGTTTAGATCTGCTACAGCATGTAGCACACATAAGCTTTGAAGCATAAAAATCATAAATGATTAACCTACTTGATTTCACATAAATGATAGAAATATGCTCTCCATGGTTTATTTTATTGTCTAAAAACAAAAGCATTGTGTGATCATGTGATGTTTTTTTATGGTCTTTAGCAATTCTAGTCCATTTTGTTTTAACTGCCAATTTTTCACTGTATTAATTGCTAATTATTATATATTTGTATACATGACACTTCAATTATCATCATGTGATCATAACTGTTTGGACAGAATATTGTCTCATCTCCATGAGCTATTTCCACTACAAGCTAGGCAGCCTTAGAGAAATTGCATCCAAATATTTTTCTTTCTTATTTTTATTAAAAATATTTTTCAAATAAGAAAGAATCTTACTAAAACATCCAGCTTGCAAGGAAACACAAAGATTCTTTGTAAGAAAAACTAATCCTGCATTTGTTAGCTTTTTAATAAGCAGCATCTGAACTCAAAATTTGAGGGAAGAGCTGACACTCTGAAAAGAAAAAAGTTAATGCACATCAATATAGACATTTCCAATATCATTTAAAAGACCAAACAACACTTCCCAAGAGCTTCTCTGAGATCTACAGCTATCTTGAAAAAAACCCCACGTTTTTATATTTACCTATCATAAAATTAGGTTCATTACCTCATCTCCTTTCCAGGTGAGAAAAGCAGGTGGAACTTGCTTAAAGAAAGCTGAGACAACCAGGAGACTCTGGAGACAACCCAAAAACATATCCCCAGTGTCACATACACATGAGCCCATCCAGAGAAATTATGGCAGTGCCACCTACTAAACACATTCAGTCATGCATTGATATACCTGAGCCTCATCTGGAGGCATGATCTAAAATATGCATCTCTCCTGCAAACTAAGAGGCAAAGATAAATTCCCCCACTTTGTTTGAAATGCTTTTTTCTTGACCTCTGGGATACAGAAAGATTTATATAAATAGAATTTCTCTTTCTGCTTGCTTCCCTGTCCTGGAGAAATATGTATAAATAAGAGATCAAAGATCCTGTACAAACATTTACTATAAAGCTGACAGGCTGCAAAAGCAGAGCTTCTTCCTCTGTGTCTCAGAGAACAATGACTCAGAAAACCCCTGGGATTTTGCAGAGCTGCTTCCTCCCCTAGACTATACCCTGTGAGGGAGGCCTTTTTAAATTTCATTTCCTTTCAGTGGTGCCTTTGAAAATGTAAATAAGTCAGAATGATTAGGTGTTAAATGGTTTATATTAGATGCAGTGAGATATTTTTGCAGCCTCTTTGGAATTACATGGTGCTGTCTCTGCCCTGATCTTGTCCTTCTGGAGGCTGCTGAGCTCCCAAGTGGCAGCAAAGACAGAGGACTTCAAACTTTAGCTTTGGCCACCACCTCAAAAGCCCCCAAAAACTTTTGGTTTTTTTGTTTGTTTGTTTTTCAGTTAAGATCCTATCAGATAACATGGCATTTCCTCCTTTATCCTTATTTTGTTTTGTTTGAATGTCTCATCAGTTACCTCCCATCATCCCAGCTCGCTCTGCAGATTCCACTGAGCAAATAAGGTCCAGCAGGAAGATATTGATGGCTTTATCAGTATGAAATACTCACAATGCATCACCTGCATGCTTAGGAGTGTAATGCTGACAATAAATATGATAATAGTTGTCACACATCAGTGAGAGAAATGTTGTGCTTCCAAAGCACTGAATAAATTGCATTTTCCTTTATTTATTCAGTGCAATAGATGGCACAAAGATGGTAGAACCAACCAACCATTTTGACATGTTTACAAGGCTTTTAAATCATGAAATGGATTATTGCAGTGCTGAAAGTATTTGGCAAATGCATTTTATGCACAGCACATTCTGCTTGAAGAGGCAGGTTTTTAATTTACATTTGCTAGAAACACCCCTGACAAGGAAGGATTGTGTGTCAAAGACACCTTTAGTAATAAACACAGTAACCTGCATTGATGCCTCTGATCTGCTTCCCACACAACAGAGAGGAGGCCTGGGAGTCAGAAGAAATATGCAGATGCCCATCAATCACCTCACTGGCTGTAGCCTGGTTTAAACTCAATCCACAATAAAGTCCAAGCACAGCCAAGCTGTTTCTTTTGAGTGGGTTCAAAAATACACCCAGTGGTGTGTTTAGACCCATAGATACCAACTAATTTGGTATCTTCAGTGGTCCTTTGCCAATTCCAAAATCTGGGTTTAATAAAACAAATCTATACCCACTTGAGCCTAATGTCCCAAAGTGCTAAATATTTCCTGCAACAAGTTCCAGATTTATTTCATTTCCCACTCAGTCTCAGGTATAACCAATAAGAATAAAATCAGGCCCTCATGACTCCATCACTGAGAAATGACAGCAAACATTCTGGTGGACCAGGACCATGTTCTCAGGGCATAGATTTTATCTCACCAAACTTGAACTGTCTGAAAGTGACGTTTTACTAAGATTATCCACGCTCCTTGCAAAGAAAGGAAACAGATTTGTGCAGGAGGGAGATCAATGCTCCGATGAGCAAACTTTAAAGAAAAGAGTTTTCCTTCAACCATTTCTTTTATCCCTCCCACTTCTGTATCCAGTAAACCAGATCTTCAGCAGCTGTAAGCCAAACCCATATCAGCTGATTTAGAGCAACTGATGGTCTGGCCAAAACTTCTAATTCAGCATTTTGGCTTCAATTAACCCTGGCTGTCCCAAACACGGTCGCAGTTAACATAATTGTGAATTGTTTAAGGAATTCAGAAGCAGAAAACAAACCTGGTAAGAAATAAAGGGTACATTGTAATCTGTTTGAAGCCTTGGTTTTCATTTAGATTATAGTTACAGGCTAAATAATCATGGCATTCTGCCAACAGAAGAGCTGTGACTTTACAAAACTATGTTGGTTTTATACATAACAAAAAGCCAAAAATGTCAGAGCACCTTGTAACGGGGGAAATAATAAGATCAAAATGCAATGGAATAAAGAACTGAAATCCTATCAAACATTATAAAATGAACCAAGAAAAATTGAATACTAGAGATAGGTCAAAAAATTGGAAAAAATAGGTAGTTCTTTGTTCCCTTGCACCAGAAATTAATAGCATGCACATATTTAATATTCTCTAAGTTTAGACATGGTACTGTTCCCACTGAATTAAGCATGTATACATTATTTACATACATCAAACTACATTAAAGTAACATGAATGGTTTGATTTTAAATCCACAAATGCCTGGCAGTAATATATCCTCACATCAAGAAAATAAGTGATCAGAAAGTTTCTCGTTCTGCTGAGTAGTGTTACATCCTCCACATGATTTGAGGGCACATTCAAATGAATTTCTTCTCTAAATATCTGTGGGATTTTGTGTATTTGCTTGGCCTTGGGCTTCGGGGAAAGGAGAAACAGCACCATGAGAAGTACTTGGGGCAATCTTAGGAACCACAGGCCGTTGGCAGGACAGAGAAAAACAGCCCTGAGCAGTGCCAGGGGCTGCTGAAGATTTTTCTTCCCCCCACTCTTTATGCAGCAGAGCAGAGCACATTTAGAAACCCAATGCTTCATGCAGTCTGTGTGCTCTGCTGCCTGTGCACAGAGCCCTTATGCTAAATGGTCTCAAGAGAGCATTATTTGTGTGTGCACTGTGCATCAATTCTTTGTGTGTGCACTGTGTATCCCCTATTTGTGTGTGCACTGTGTATCCATTCAAGTTCCAGCTTTACTGGGCTACATGAAGGCACATGGAGCAATTTTCTTCTCCCATCCCTTTTCTCCATATCAGCACCGCTTCCTGCACACTCCCCAGAAGAGACTGGGCACTCCATGGCTGTACCCTGTCCCAGACCTGTTTTATAAACCATTCTGATTTACCATTTTGTTGCTGTGAAGACACATGTACACACGTTCCTGGACCTCTCCTCACCATTTGCTTGGTTGCATTTGGTTACAAGTCAGACACTGTTCAGTGCTGCTCTACCTGCCAGGCTGCAGACTGTGGGTCACTATCTTTCTTTAGCCCATTCAGGACTGATCACAAACAGAAAAAACTTCCTTCCATTAGAGGGAAAAAAATTACAGGAGTAAATTTACAGGGGTGTTCTGGTAAGGAGGGATGTTTTCATCTCTAACGCAGTGTGTAACAAAGTTCCAGAAGTTCAAGAAACATGTAGAAAAATCTTCTAAAACAATTACAGGATTACCTTAATCTGATTTCTATAAGAATGGAGGCTTATTTAATTATGCCATCTGTGTGTGTGTGTATAAGAATTTGTCTTCTCCTCACATTGAACCTACCAGACTCAAAATTTGAGCAAATTTGCCCTAAAGGGTAAGGATTTCAAGAATGCATTTCCACAGGTAAGAGGTGATGAGAAAAGGTAGACAGATAAAGAAAGATCCATTTAATGCATTCACTGAAGAAATTACAGAAATAATAGTTCAATTCCTACTAAACTATAGAGAATACTGAAGTGAAAACAGCTTTTGGTATTTTCCTACAACAAAGGGTTTTTCTCTAGGTGATCATCTGAAAAACAGCAAAGAATTCATCATAAAGCTGCAGGAAACCATGCTTTATCACTTCTTCTCAAGAAACTGCTTATTGTCTGCTCAGAGAAATGGCAGAAATAAAGGATTCCAGCAAAATAATACATTCCTTATACTAATTTAGAATATTGCACAAGGGAATTATTTTGTAAGTTTCCATCTACTGAAACAATAGCACAGTTGGAAAATACAAAAGCCACAAACTGCTATTCACAAACTGCTTTTTAGTGTTGGTTTGCAGTACCCAGATGTAAAGCTTACCACAGCCCTCCCTTGGTGCAAACTAGCACAGCTTCAAGAAAATTGGTATAACTCCACTTGACTTTTAGTAAGCAAGGCCTTTAGTTTGAGATATTTTGTAAGAAATCCATGGAAAAGTATGAGCAGAAATCCTGGACCTGCTGAAACTCAGTATTAATGACTTCTTTTTCTTTAAAAGTTATGATTAAAAAACTAACACCCACCTTAAAAATGAAAACAGGAAGAAAATTTAAAAAAATTAAAAAAGAAAAAAAAAGAGAGAATGCCACATTGCAGCAAAAGTAAAAAATATTTTCTATTCTGCTTTTCCTAATATCTCCCTATAAGGACAAAGGTGATGGCTGTCCTGAGCAGTTTCTCCTCAACACCTTCTTGGAGCAACTGAGAACGAACTACTTTTATACATTTCTTCAAGTTTTGATTCAACATAGATGCCTGGTTTTCCATTGTTTTTTAAATCTTTCCTCTTGGACACATTTTTGTTTCCCCTGCCTTCTGGGTTATGCCTTGAAGAATTCATTCTTTTTTATGAGAACCATTAAACTTCCCCTTCAGCTGCCTACCCAGGCTAAAGAGATGGCAGCAGCCACCTGAGGCATTCTGTATGTGTCTGGTGCTGCCTCAGGAAGGAAGCTGGGGAAGATGTCTTGAGGTTCCTTTTTGCCTGACATTTGTCAAAAGACATCTGTAATTTCCACTATCTTTCTTTCTTGGTGTTAATTTCTTTTATTTGATCATAGATTGCGTGATCCCAAATTCAGCAACACTCTTCAGTATATGTCCATCCTGCCTAGAAAAATAGTCAGGAATTAACTTTGTTCCCACTGGAACAACTTCTTGAGCAGCTCAATAAGGGCCTTTCTCTGAGTTCTGCCTTTTCCTCCTGTTCCTTCAGAGTGTTTCTCATACTAGTATCAGTTTGCATGTCCAACCTTCTGGACAATCTTGTTCCCAGTCACCCTCCAGCTCCTCCTACTCCTCAAATCTCCTTCCTTCATTATTTACCTTGCAGGATTGTTTATTGATCCCCTGAACTGCTCCAGCTGTGTTCTCACTGTCCAGATCCAGCTGATCCCATACCCAGAGCCTACAGGTCAGGGATTCATGCAGCTCCAGCTGACACCTCTACCAAGCTCTCCTTCCAGCTGTGTCCTCTTCCACTGCTCCTAACAACAGGTTTGGTCATTGGTGCCCAAGAGGAAAAAGGAACTTCAATCCAAATGTAAGCACACAGTAGGAAGGCCAGGAAAGGGACAGTAAAAGACTGAGAACCAAAAACTGAGTACTGGGGTACAGGTTCCCCTGTAAGGATGCAGGGGAATAGGGAGCAGCTCCATAGACCTCCCCCTGTCTACAGCAATGGCAGGAAATGGTTCAAATGCACATAAGGACCAAACTGACAATTTAATTTGAAAATCTCTCAATGAGACATATATACCAAGAAAACAGGTAGGTTCTTCTGAAGATCGTGAAAGACCTTTTCTGCTTTGGTTTTTTTTTTTCTTTCCAAAAAATTTAACATGCTATGAACTCAAATCTAGTAATAATAAATAATACTCCTGTCCTGCAACATTACATTATAAGTATGCCAGCGAAGTTTTTGTGGTTCGTTTTGCAACACAAGGAAATAAGATTTATGTTTCAAAAGGTAGGAAGGGGAAGGGTACTATTGATTAGTGTTATAATAATGAGGCTTGTGCTTGCAGATTTAATCTGTTTGTGCTACACAACAAAGACTTACTGAAGAAGAGCCTATGTCTGGCATAAATCCAAGGACATTAAACTGGCTCTCGGAAAGACTGAAATCTGCAAATAATTTTCAGAATTTTAGGCTTGATTTTGCTGCACCTGTAGGTTTAAGTTAAATTATTATAATTAGATTTTTTTATTGTGCGGTATGTTTGTTTTTCATTAATATGAGAACAATTGGTGATCTTTATTGCTAGCAAAATTGGACTCCTAATAGCAAAATAGCAGGAAGATGATAACATGTTACACTAAGCGACTGGTTTACCCTTCTTCATGCAGGCCAATTTATTGTAATTAAAAGTTGCCACTTCAGCACAAGGGTCAAAGACTAGGGCTTGTATAATCATTTTCTAAAGAAACACTGGAGAGATGGAAGAAAAAGATCTCTGCCCCCACCATCATTTGTTCTGCTTTGCATAGTTAGCAAAGCTTGTTGCTGAAATGCCTTATTTGCACACATACAAGGAAATTAATTTTGATCTCTGTTACAGGCTTGTTATTCCAACCTAGAGCAAATAAAAGCTGCTTTATATAACCAAGAGTTGAACTGAGTCCTGATTCCTGCAAGACCTTCTCTGTGTGCATTTAAATTCAGTTGACCTATTCACATTAAAGAGGATGGTACAGACCAGGTCATGCAGAATTGGCTTCACAATTTATAGAAATGTCATCAGTATTCTGCTTGGGTTTACTCTTCATCTTCAGGGTAACTACCTACCCTGGGTATTCCAAAATTTAGGGATTGTTGTGGTGAACTCTGCTCATAGCACGCTCCTGTTAGGCTGGAGCTCTGGCTTTTTCACTCTGATGTAAATTTGTACTTGTCCTCCTGATACACATTTTCTTGTTTTGAGGTTGTCTTCAGTACTTCTTAGCTTTGCCCAAGAAACAGTTCAGTGCCAAATTCTAAGAGAACCAAAATGCACTAAACACCAGACAACCAGGTGGGCAGGTGCAGTACTTTCTCCTCTGGAAATAGCAATGGCACATGGTTTAACTGTGAGGTATAATTCATTTTAAGTCAATGGGCAGCTGAGCCAAATAAGGCTGCCAAGTTCTTATTTTCCACTTAATGCTGAGGAGGATAAAAGGGAAAACAGTGACCTAAACTAATTATAT